>NC_024308.1:12420590-12441338 GCF_000523025.1 Cynoglossus semilaevis
ATCAATGGTCCTCAAAAACCTATCAATGTCATTAACGTCTTCCATCGTGTGTTGGTCTTTTAAGGTCAGTTTTATGAGGCAGCCATACTTTGATATACTTCAATGTTTACTTCCTGTTTTGTCTTTGTACTGTTTTCTGGCAGCTGGTTGTCTGTACAGTGGTTGCGAAGTAGTTGTTTCCATGCATTGTTGTTTTGTTCTTGGTTTAAGTCAATAAGTTCAAAGGCTTGACTTTGAAGCCTCTTATAACCTGACCTAACCTGTCAATCAGTGTATTTGGAAAATATGCCAAACAAAGACTTGTGTTTTGTACATTTGTGATTCATTAAAAACATTACATTATTTTTGTAAATAAATTAATTGAAGCAAAAAACAAACAAACAAAAAACCAAAAACAAATCCATGAAGCCGTTTGAGAATCGAAAGTATCGGCTAAGAATCGGTTCTCTCCAAAAGGCCACAACTCCCATCACACGAAAGCATGCCTGGAGGACAACCAGAAGAGGGCAGTAACGTAAGAATGAGACCTGAAGAAAATACGAGGTCATGGTCAACGCTCCTGATCGATAGCACTACTGCCATCTCTTGGTCATTTCGTCACAATACAGTTTTAACAGAAGCGTTAAATAAGCCTGATGTGGAAACAGCAATTAGCACAAAAAACATAAACCCGGTAAAAAAAAAAAAAAAAAGTAAAAATCAAATGCTACAGTGGAATGTGAAAACATTTTATTACTAATAATGTACAAAAAACAGTGGTAATGTGGCAGATAAGTTTACACTGTCAAAACAGCCTGAATATATTGGGGCTAATACAGTACTGTGACAGACATGAGGACTGTGTGTGTGTGTGTGTTAGTTTGGTTGAGGTTTTTGTTTGATGTGGTCGTCTGTAAACCTGACCATGGTTCACAGGTTAATACTGAACACAGTGGGTCGTGGTGTGAACACAGAGTACCGTCTGCAGCCATCATCCTTCACAGATATGCATGCGTGTGTGTGTGAGTGTGTGTAGACTGTACATGTGTGTCATGGCTACTTCATTAAGATAAAAAAAAACAACATCCTAACATCAGGTTGAATGCACATACAAAATAAATAAAAAATAATTTAAAAATAATAAATACTCTTATATACACAGTAAGGCAGCACGATGCATAGCATCGAACAGAAACAGTTCAGTTTTGTCTGCAACGCTGAAGGGAAACCTCTGAAGAGAGAGAGCTATAGAGGGGGAGGCAGGGGAGAGGACTGATTCATGCTGATATACTGTATTACTACATGGATGAATAACTTACTGTATATACAGTACTGCTCTTTGGAGTCAAAAAGTTCTAAGACAGCCATTTCTGCATGTGTCAGATGTTAACGACTCAAATGTATTTTGACACAAGAGCTTTGTTTTTAACCAAACTTGACATTTTCTCCACAAAAAAACAAAACAAAACAAAACAAATAAAAACCAACAACACAAACTTGAAAACAAGAAGAGCACAGCCTGACCTGGAGGACATGGAGAGAACGAGATTCATAAGAAAACAAACTTGTCTTAGAACTTTTCTGCATCTTTACATTAAGATCAGTTAGTCTTTAGACCTAAATACAAATATATTTTTTAGGAAAACCATTAAGTTGTAATGTAAATACGAATACCCTTTTGTTATCCTGTGTGTGTACACAATTACTACATTCTACTGAGTTTCTACTCACTAATCCTTTTGACTTCCTGAATAACCATGTGACCAAGAGAATATGGACCTTTGACACTATGTTGAGATCTGTGGGACGTTGCTGTTGGCAAGCAAGTTCATTAGTCCCTCGATGAGCAACACATACACAAACACCAGAAAAAAGTCTTTTTGGTTTTTTGTTGTTGTACAATACTATTTCACTTGTTGTTTTTAATGTAGATCTTACCACTGAATATAATATAAATGTCTGTGTGTCACCAAACCAGCAGCTGTTACATCATAACACTGGGAAATTCAACACCAAGGCATAGAAATATGAATCAACGTGTAGTAAGTTTGGACAGCACTTCTTTAAATGACATTATTTTAAATGTTAAGACGTTAAAAATGTTTTTAAAATGATGTGATTGTTAAACAGAAGCTGTTTCAAACAACAGTTTACGGTAGAAATTATTCTTCTCTGCATCATCTAACAGACAAAAATAGGAAGAACATTGTCTCTGTTGACAAATCCAAATAAACAAAGGTCAAAGGTGAAGGATCGAGCCCTCAGAGGTTTGTTTAAATTTTTAGTTTGTTGAAATTCTATGAGTAAAATCCAAACATGCCACTGAAATTCTATGAGTAAAATCCAAACATGCGTGTCCTTGATCAGAGACGGTCGCTCTTATGTAATTAGCACCATTGAGCTGCAGTGCATGCATGTGTGATGACTGTGTCAGATACTGGTTCCTAAGGTCTCTATTTGGTTTCCAGACTCTATTTTCTGCTGTCATAAAACACACGGCGGTGTAATTGAAAGCAAATGTGAGCTCATGTGTGGGCCTGGCTGTGAACATTCTTCAGATAACCTTCCACAACTTGGTGTGAA
The DNA here is from genome assembly GCF_000523025.1 of Cynoglossus semilaevis. Classification (NCBI taxonomy): domain Eukaryota; kingdom Metazoa; phylum Chordata; class Actinopteri; order Pleuronectiformes; family Cynoglossidae; genus Cynoglossus; species Cynoglossus semilaevis. The sequence goes on from NC_024308.1 coordinate 12,423,153, forward strand.
GCTGGAAGCTGTTCAGCCTGCTGAGCGCTGTGAAGCAGAATCAATAAAAAAAAACAACCTAAACAGCGACTTTAATATCTGAACGTAATGCACTGAAAACCTGGATGTCAGACACACACTCTGCCAAGAGGCAAAAATGAGCAGATGATATTTTTAGTCCACAGTTACAGTCAGAACTGAACACAAGAAAAGGCTGGAATTTATGTCGGCTCACCAACATATGGACAATATAAGAAAGTCCAGTTTATCCCACCACCTGGCCGGGGACACAGTGCTGTGTCCTGATGCAGAAACCAGGTGAGGGTGAATGGATTCAGGTGTGTGACTCCATACAGTACAGCTGTACAGATTTTGATCAATTAGTACGAGTACATTTTAGTAACTTGGGTCAAAATGAATTCAATTGTTTTGCTGAAAATGTCCTAAAAATATATACTGCAAGTAATTCTGTAGTGTAATTTTAATTGTGTAAAGAGTAAAATGTACTTTAGCATCTAGTGGAGTCGCCCCCTAGTGGTTGATCACTAATTCCATCTATGAGCAATGTTAATCTGTTAATTCTGTGTTTTCCAATGAAAACAGACATTTCAATGTCTTTAGTCACATTGGACAAATTTATCGCCATGTTACTACAGAAAAACACTGCAGACAATCAGAGTTGACTGCTCCATTATATTATTATTTGTCATTTCTGGACCCAAAAATATCCCAGGATGCTACATGAACGCAAACCTGTCTTGGAACCTCACGTCCAGTTGTCAGTTGATGTGTTGGCCGCTCCACAACAGTGACATTTTAACTGCGTTTACACACTTGTGTTGTTTCAAGTACAGGTCGACGGAGTGGTATCATGTCGCAGCTGATCTGAAAATAGTCCCCGTGGTGACAGGCTGTCACTCAGGGTGTTGTTTGGCTCATGACTATATCTGTAATGGTATTCTACTATAGACTGTTGACAGGGTTGTAAACGAGCTGTGCTAAAACCAGCTCCGTACCATGGGGAGAGGTAAGTGGTTAGCAATGAGTGTCTTAAGCAGCGAGACTGGGGTTTAAATGACGACAGTAATTCAACTGAACATGAACGTCAGTCGTTCCTGCGCCAACAAATCAGGTAAAAACACAGATTTAGGGTTCGTTAAAATTAGAAAAGATGAACTGAAAGACTGTTTGACTATATTGCTAGCAGCAAAGTAATAAACTAGCGTCACTGTCTTGTTTTAGCAACAGGCCAAAACTAAGCTAAGGTTTAGCTATGCTCACAGTGCCCTCTGCTGGATTGCCCTGTGAAAGCTGGGGTGCGGGCCAATTTGCTAGGAAAATAAAATTAGCATAATTTGAGTTAAAGATCCTGGTACTTTAGGAAACTGATTTGACTATAACAACAATTGTTACAATAGAAAAAAATAATTAAAATTTCTGGATACAGACAGGCTCTGCCCTCTTAAATGGCCATAAGAGGGCAGTAAAGAAGTAGACACGGATCCTGACCGCCTTTAGGAGAACAAAAGCAAAGATGAATAGGATTACTTTAGCAAAGCTACATGATGAACGTACAATACCTGTGTTTTTTTTAAAAACAAATTTTACTTAACTCTAAAATTCTCAGTTTTATTAAAAATGTATTCCAGAGGATGTATTTGATATTTATTATTTATTTATACATTATCATTGTAGATTTACTTCCAGCAGCGAAGGAGTTAAGTCCTGCTGCAGCCTTCAGTAAATTATTTGTACCAACAAATTGTGTTGAAGGAATGAATTAGTGATCACTTTAATTAGCTGTAGCTCTGTTGGAAACTGAAGCAACTGAACAGACGGAGGTGATGTTTCAGCTCCGGCTGCCGACTCGTTAACAGGAGCGGCCTCGTCAATAAGTGATGGCAGCTTAGAGAACCGTCTCTGGACGTCGACCCGTTTATCTCACTACAGCACAGTGAACACAGAAGGCTGCCCCCTCTGGTCATCATCGTCATCTCATTTGGACACTTGTGGGTTGGACTAGTAGTAGATTATGGATTAATATTAGAACAGATACTACGAGAAACTAAAAAAGGAATTAGGGATGTGTCACATTATTATTAATATTGTGTAAAATACAATAATAGTAAATAATAAGTGTAAAACATCAGTGTGTTCATTAGTATTATTTTATCAGTATTTTCTTTATGGAAATCTATTAAATAACACTGAAATCTGACAATCTTTATACAAAAAATATTTGAAAGAAAATATTCTGCTCAACCTTATCCTGATTATAGCAAGATCAATATATTAATATACATTGCTCCAATTTTCCCTCCCTTTAATTTCATATTAAACTTTGTGCAAAACAAATAGATCTGATTTGACTTTACCCTATTCTTAGAGGACTGGCTTGCTTGCTAACAGCAAAACGACGCAGTAGCTTATAGTTAGTGAGAGCACTCTGCAGTAAAAGTGCAGTAAAAGTTTGGGAACCTTTGCATCTAAGAACACACTATTTGAACAGTTAAGAAGTTGAGCTGTGCTGTACTGAGTACTAAGACATGGAACCACTTAGTCTGAGCTGCTGCTGCTCAAACATGGCTGTGAGTGCAGTGTTTACATCACCTGACCTTCATCAGGCTCAGTGAAGGACACAAAAACATGATACACTCTGAACCGTGGTAGAGTCGGTCTCTCGTCCTTATTGCTTATTGCTGGTAGAAATTCAGACAAACCTTCCGGTTCCTCAGGCTGGAGGAACACGTCCAGAAAACCTGCCACCAGGCTGGGTCTGAAGGTTCCTGAACCTCGGTGAACCACTGTCAAACCCTGCACGCGGCCCTGTGGATCCCACCCTGGCTCCACGGCTCCGACTTCAGAAGATGTGGAGCCTTCCATCATACAGAGAGATTTATCTGTGTTTAGATGAACACCAATCAGAGCGTTCAGCCCACACAACTGCAGTTGGCTGCCGACAGCCACTTAATGGTCTGCCAGGAAGTCTGCGCGTCCATGAAGGACACAGTCTCGTAGCGAGTCGGCCGGCAGCAGGGGGTGCCGGTGACCTTCTTGCTGGAAATGCTCCCTTTATCCATCAGGCTCTTCAGGGCCAGGTCATAGTTCCTGCGGGAGCTGTGACACGTTCCAACACAGTACTTGAAGAGTACTATCTCGTCCGAGTCATAGCCGAGGCCCAGATCTCGTACTCTCATCTCCTTCCTCTCCAGGTGGCAGTCTCGGCTGCTCTTGGTCTTCTTTCGATTCCGTCTTGAGGACCTGAGGGAGTTTGGGTCGTCGAGGGATCGCCGCCATCGGACCTGCTGGAACTCTTCTTCATCCATCAGAGGCCACTCCTCTACAGGGAAAAGAAAAATGTAATACCACATTAACAAGTAACAGAGTGGATTCAGAGCCCTTTGTCTGACCACTGGATAAAATGATTGTTTTTTGGCGCCTTTTAATCCAGTTAATCGAATCCAATGGTTGTCCAGGACATTGTAGCACAGAGTTTCTCTTTACTACTGAGTGAAGGTGCAGTCAAACTGGGGGCAGATAATGGTGTTGAAACAGGGAGTGAGATTATCAGCCACTGTGAGGCGTCATTACGATCCCGGGAGGAGAGCAGCTGGCCCAGCTCCAGCAGCAGCTGGTGCCAGGAACATTTCAAACAAGTCTCCCTCTCACTGGTGTAGACCTGGTGCACTTGAATGATTTCAAATTTTTTTTTATCATTATCATTATTCCTCACCCAGGGCGGGGGGGCCTCTGCCTCACGCTTTCCCCTAAATGCCTCCACGCGGTGTGTTGCTGCTCGTGGAGCTCATTGACAGCAGCAGGCGTGCGTGTCGGTTCATGCCCTCCATGTTTACCAAAAAGAAAACTTATAATCATGTGAGAGAAAAGACGAGAAAAATGCACAGAAATATTCCTGAGGCGAAGAGGAGCAGCGGCGGGCTTTCTCGCACCGCGGCTGCACCCGGCTCCACTTTCCGCCCTGTTAAAACATGCTGCCGCATGGATCTGCATTATTTCATGTAATTATACAACTATTCCATGTTACCAGTGAATTGAGCAACGATGAGGTATTCATGTTCGACGAGGCTAAATACAGATTTTACGGATGGAGTGCAGTCACGAGAAATCCTTTGTGCGATCGGAAATATTAAAGTGAAGGAGTGGGGAGTGACACGAGGAGAGAGAAAGGGAGAGAGGGAGAGAGAGAGGGAGTTCAAAGATTTGCCCCAGAGCTGCACAAAGATAAAGACACTCACTCACACTTCTCTGCCGTTGGTTCATCAGCCAGTGTGTAACTGTGTCTCTGCTCTGACTTTGTGCTCAGGGGAAAAGACGTGTCTCGTCACATACTGGAGTAAAAATAATACCAACATTAACGAGATGGCGATAAACTTTAAAAGCAGGGTAGGTAATTTGTCTCACGTCTGTTAACCAGTGGGTTTCTTTCAGTTTCATTCACCTGACCTCAGAGAACACTGAAGTTGTTGTTGTCACTAGAATAAAAATAGACTTTATAAAAAAGTGGGACGTGATTAGACGATAACATCCTTAGATTAAAAACATTCAGCACCAGTTGTAATGTTAAAATAAACAGATCAAACGTCTTGAACAGATCTGTCCCATCAGTCACTAGTCAGTTTACTAGTAAAACATGTACCGATAGCAGGTTTAACTGCATGATGACACGTTCAGCTGGACTGTTTTTTTTTCTAATTAATTTTAAATAATAATTGATTGAGGGAATACGTTGCTCACTGCAAGATTACCATAGATGTGAATGTGAGTGTGAAAACCTGTTTGTCTTTATATATGGCCGTGTGATGAACAGGATAACTGTCCTGGCTGAGACCCCGCCCACTCCCGAATGAATTAAGAATGTTAATTAACGTAGATGTTGATAAGACTCTGCACAGCTGACAGAACCTGACAAGAATTCACAATCTCGGCAGCCAGTTCAACTGTTGCCATGTCTTCGTTCTATGAAAAAAAGTGGGCGGAGCCTGCAGTGGCTCATTACCATTTAAAGGTAAAGGCACAGAAAACGACCATTCAAAACAGGACAGTTACACAGGTGTGTGACTTTACATTAAAGTACCATAACATGTCCATTTTAATGAACTGATGTTTAATATTTTTCCTTTCCATGTATCCACCATGACCAAAACAATCCATATTTCCTTGCCATGTATCCACCATGACCAAAACAATCACAGTGGCTGTGCACAGTCAGGCCCTTCACCCACGACTTTGAAATGAACCATGAAGCAGTATCCAGCACTGGAGCAGAACCACAGTTGACCTGACGTCAACAGCAGGTGTTTGTGTCGTGAGTCCGTTCACTGCTGACACGTCACACAGTAGATACAGGTAATTTACTGTGATTTATGCAGTACTTCTATATACTAGGTCCACAAAAAAAAAAAAAGAAAAAGAAAATTAGACTAGAAAAAAAGACTATGAACAACTGGAAAATGTTACTATATTTTAGTTTCAACTTCCAGTCACTTATTACAGTGAGTTTTATTATTAGCATAAGTCATTCATCATCATGGAGACCAGTGTAGTTTGGCCACATACCAAAGTGGTAGAACAACCAGGCTCACAGTCCACAGCAGTGAACAGGACTGTGATGAATGGCAGGAACCTGCACCCCAGATTGATTATTCTTACCCTGTACAGCACCGGCCGGGGGCCCTCCTCCTTGTTGACCAAGGCCAACCTCAGTGTTGAAAACTAACAGGCAAATTTCCAGACACCACATCAGTCACCCAGGAGGAACATGACTGATGTGTTATGGCCCCTGACTCAGATTTATGTTTTCAGTCTTAGAGTAATGTAACCAAGATAGATGGAAACGGGAAGTTTGTGAGTCCTGGCAGTGACATCCCTGACCTTTGACCCTCAAATCAACAGCCCCTGGTAATGAGATTAAACCTTATATGGTTCACCAAGCTGCTGAAAATCAAAAGTCTTTCTTTACAAGTTCCAGTCAGAAGTTTCTGTATTATTATTGTAGGGTGTGAGAAAAAAGGTCCAGTTTAAGGCAGAGGGATAAGGAACAGATCTGAAGGATGGAAGTGAGACATGCTATGATGATGTTTGGAAACAGAACTGACGTTTTTGGGACTGACAGCATCAGAACAAAGTGAATCAGATCAGGATTCATATCAGCGGACATAAAGTCTTCAGAGAACAGTTGACCTTTTGACCTTTAAGCTACAGCTGTCTGACAGGACTCACCAGAGTTTGTCATTCTTTACATCCTTGTTTCTCTGAGTATCTTTGAAAACTTTACAGATTAGAGATAAATATTACTGGACTCACCAAAGGTATCAGGCCACGGTAGGTGGACATCACTGTCCACCGCCTGACCCTCAGCAGAAGACAAGGACGGCTGCCTGAGGACGTGCTGGACGTCGGAATGAGCGTCTGTGATGTCTTCATCTGAAAACACATCATCCACCAGAGACAGCAACGTGGCCATCAGCCACAGCATCACCTGACAGAACAAAGACACACACACACACACAAATATTAAGTACGTGACAGCGTTGTGTGTTTTCTATGATGACAGTTTTCATACTTACAGAATTTAATAAAAAAAAAAAAACTCAATATATGGCCGAGCCTGTAGTATTGCCCTGTATCGTGAAACGTATTGTATCGGCAGGTTCTTGTCAGTACACATCCCTAGCATTTACGTTTTGTATTTATTTAAATTTCAAATAAAGTGTTTGTATTTTACCAACAGGACTGACATCAGACCGGACTACTGTCTGGAGCCACAGCATCAGGATTTTAGGCTTTGCGTTTCGTTTGGTGATATACAGTGTTACATACATTTGGAAACTGAAGGCCTGTGTGAGTAAAGTGATCCCTCCATCAGATCTTTGAAGGTTCCTCAGCTGAGGCCCCCTGCTGGGGCTGCAGGTGACACCTGCACCTCTTTAATTACTTATTTGACACCTGACACTTTTCCCACCGTGCAGCCAAGGTTAATATTTTAGCATCACTTATGAAATGAGTTTCTCTGCGGTGTCTGTCCCAGATCGAATGGGCAGCGTAGTGGAAACTGGCTGGGGGTGAAACGTATATGGCAACAGTCTGCCAGAAAAAAATCGGACTGGCCTAGTTTTCCCCTCCTGAGTCAGAGGCATCCTCTTATTGGTGGAGGGCAAAGGCAGTTTGTCAGTTGTCTTTGTCTTAAAACAGAGAAAAATATTTTCATCTTTTAAAGCCTTTTCCGTTTTTAAGTATTTAAAGCAAATGTTTCTGGGACATTTGTGTGGCATTTTATCAATTCATTTTAAGAGTGTAATTTAATGTCATTTTCAGTCCGGACCCTAGAGGCTGACACTGGTGAGGCTTTTAGTTTTATGAAGTTGAATTTGATAAAACAGTCATTTTAGTCAGCTAAGCTAAGACAAGCTAACAATACAAAATCTCCACTTCAGCTCTTTGCATTTAGCATTACCGCTAACAAAGAGATGTCAACTTCTAATGGCATCTTTGAAATGAAACCATCTCAATTACTTTGGCAAGTTAAAAAAAGGGGGAAAAGCAGACAAAGGGCAGCATCCTGGCTAAACACAACAGAATTCAATTCAGAGACATGTTAAATGGCAAAAAACAGTTTTAGATAAACTATTTCCCTTCATGTAGCTAGTGAGCCCAGACCAGGTGTGACCTAAAAATGTTAATATCCCTCCAGTGAATTCTATAGTCTACAGTACAGTGGACTGAGGACCTACCAGTCTGATGTTTTGAACAGTCAACCCTGATGCGTCACAGAGTTGAGAACAAACAGTACCAAGTGAGAGTGCTCACCTTCCAATTCTTCAGGTGATACCTGGTTGTCGACGCCTCAGGCCTCCACCAGGTTTTTCCATCTGAAAAAGACGACAATATAATGACAGGAATAATAAGGGAAATTACCGCTGGTTCAGGATTCTAATCATTTTTGACAGAAGGTTTCCTCCAGAGGGAAAAAGGAATTCCCATGTTTCTTTGACTTTAATCAGCAGGTTCATTTTCTTTTGTTCAGCATTTGTCAAATGGGAGTTTTCGCTGATGATTTATCCTCTGTTCATCACAGCGTAACAAAAACCGACTGCTGGCTGACACTCATCCCTCATTTTCCTATTTGGTCTTCAAAGCAATATGTATTTATCTTAAAGAAGGCCACGGCATCAGAGGAGAGGGTCAAAGGAGAACTGTAACAGGGTTGGTAATACGAGCAACTGCTGGGGGCCCTGAGCTGTGAAGGGCCCCCAGGAACAGCTGATTATGTTAGTTCAGGTCATTGACAACTTTGTGAGAATATCCAGAAATTTTATGATGTACCATGTGACACCATGACCAGTGGGCCTCTAATGTAGACCCCATGACAATGGTTTGATCTGACACCAGTTCATTACATCGAGTCTCATCAGATGTGCGTAGGTTCATATGTCAGTGAACAGTAGATTAATCGCAGTAGCTGTGGGCCATCATGATTATTCACCGTTCAGTTCCTGTGTGTTGAATTGCAAATATTTAGTCTGACTCAACAATTAATTAAAGCAATTAACATGCTACATTAGACTGTCATAAAAACCCATTTCAAAAAAGTGATTCAGATCTGACGGTGGGATGAACAAAGCCTAACATCCAGAAAAAGTCGGCAGCAGCAGCAGCAGAGTCAGGAAGTTCCAACTGCAGCACATTGATGTGAAACACACAACACAGTTTCACAGGAAACGTCCTGTTTAGTTTAGGACAGAAGTGGTGTTTTTGGGTAAAGTATTGCTGACAGGAGTTGGACCAACACTGAAGAACCTGCAGACGGATCAGATGTCAGACACTCATGGGAGCTGGCAGACTGGGCTGGGCTGGTTTACGTCCACCTCAGCTGATTCAGATGCCGTACAGCAGTGAAGCCAAACACAGTTTACATCAGGGCAAAGACAGGGGGACACCTTGGACATGTCACCTGGTCACACGCAGAGACACACAGTGTTAAATTCAAAGCTATGGTTGAGCCTCAGACACTCACTCACTCTCATACACACACACATATACACACACATACACACACATACACACCAAACCCAAAATGCTTTGGAGAGCCTCTGTTCTGTTGTTCGTCTACCTTTGCTTGCTAACAGTCGAACAACATACTGTCACTGTCTTCTAGAAAAGGACAATAACGCACTTTAAGGTTAAGCTGTGGTCATAACGATCTCTGGTGGACAAAACAATTACTGCAATAGACAAATTTGAACTTTATCTCAATGTTACAAAAACAATTTGAATTTTGGACCTAAACCCTGTTCCCAGAAAAACGTGATCAGCAAATAAAAAAACAAACAAAAACAAAAGGCAGATCACACATCAGACAGAGATTCTGTCAGGGCTCAGACATTTTCAACACATCCTGGACTACACTGAAGTCAAAAACAACTAAAATCCAGGACCTTTGAGAATGTTGACTGACGATCTATGAACGTGGCCTAGACCAGACCCAGTAAAGACCCAGTCAGTCTGGCAACATCCTGGAAAGGATCTGGGATCCAGTCCATATTCTTTATAGGCCCCTTTGTTACTGGATGATAAAGATAAAGAGAAGCTTTCAGGCTCACTCTGTGCCTGATAATAACAGAGATCAGAACCAGGTTTTCACACAGTAAGTGGAAGCTTCTCCTCCTCTGTAAATCAGAGCCAAAGGTCCAGTAAGAGAGGTACTGGAACCAGGAGAGAGACGAGAGACCTGCTGGTCCAGTCTACGTCCACTGGCCTCGGTGAAGCCGATCTGGACTGACACTGGGCCACAAGGACAGGAGAGGATCCGGTTACACAACACTGAGTGTCAGTGGAATTGATAGCCTTCAATGACACGCTAATGTCAAGCCTGGCCGCCACCACTGTTTAAAACAGCGCAGTCTGTTTAAACACAGGGAGGAAGTGAAGTGGAGCCCAGTCCGACTTAAATTGTTGTGCGTACAGCCTAACACAACAACTATAAACTGTTTTTGAAGAGACTGTCGAGAGTATCTATGTCTGCTGTCAGATGCCAGGTAGGGTTTATATCATAGGCTGTGTAAGAAACGGACAGAGGTGGCTGGTTCCAAACCATGGCCATAACACAAAGTTACAGAAAAAAAAGCCTTGAAAAACCTCTGCTTCTGAGGGTAACAAACAAACATCACTTTTCTTGGCGTCTCAATTTCTACAGTGGTTTTAAAATCACTTTCACAAGAACACAATTTTCCAGCTCGGCCAGGTGGTTTGTGTTTGGAGGTTGCATCACCTGTCACAAGTCATCATCTGTTTTCCTCCAAATCTAAATCTTACTTTTTAAAAGTAGCATCGTCTTCAGAATAAAAAATTAACCGAATGACCAAAAATATCATCATCAAGTGTCGACAGTGATAAGTCAGTTGATAAGTCACTTGACTGGCCAAACTACTCAAAAGAAGCCCGACTTGTGGTTGAGAAAATACTTGAGCCCTATTTCGAAATTCAAACTAATTGACTTACGAAACCAGTGGGATGTTTGCAATTTTTTATCTGGAAGTATCTGTGTCTTTAGATGAAACTGAACAATGTGACTGTGACATCACAAATCTGCATCATTTTAAATGTCCACCTACATCCTCTGTTTTACATGTGAACACTCGGAGAAGTGAAAAACAAGAGTCAAATTCCGTAGATGTGGAATCAAAAAGTCTGATTCTGATCTGATGCTGCTCCTTAGTTGTCGGTCTTCCAGATACAGATGTGACAGAGAGATTGCAGAGGAGGTAAGAGGCGGCGATGAGACGTTCGTGTTGATGACTTCCAATATCTACAGGCAACTGCAGCAGCTTCATCAGTACAAAGGCCGACTGTTGGTAAAAACTGGCCGTAATCCTCCAAACACAGACGCACACACGACAACAACCTGAAGATATGTACAATTAAGTATAAAGTATATCAGTGAAATATCTATTAGGACTTGTCAAGTTTGAGCAACAAAAAACTGAGATGTTCCTAGATGGTCTGGAACAAGGTGATTTAATGATTTATGAGGTTCTAAAAGATTTTTTTTCCCCGTCATTCCCTTGTTTTTGTGTTATTAAAACTTGCTCTGGATTCAAATCCAACAACACTTAAAGACTTTGAGGGACTGAATCTAACAAGTCTGGAATCACCGCCTTTCAAACTGACAGAGATCCCAAAAAGATAAATGGTTGAAATATTTCCTTAACATTCGCAGTCACTCAGTGAGTGTGTGCTGTCTGATCTGATTCAGCAGAGCTTGACTAACATCTCTGGATGAAGAAGAAGATGTTGCTCAACGTCGATCGCTGCGAGCTGTTCCTAAACTGTTTGGATGTTTTTTTTGGACTCATGCCTCAGCTGGGACTGTTCCTGGTCCAACACCTGTGTGAGTGTTTTTGGGTGTGCGTGCTTCACACTCCGTTTGTCCAAAAGTGTTATTGATGCACACAACTACGAGCGTTCCCCCGACACTCTGCATAATCACAGCCGTCTAATCACAAACGCACTTTGGAAGGAAATGCATGTGATGTAGTTGATGTGTGTGCAGAGACTCCTGGCGCTCTGGGATCATTGGTGGGTGTGGACGTGGCTGAGGCAGAGCAGGTGTCCGGGCTCGTGCTTCTTCTCCTTCCTCTTCGTCTAACAGTTCTTTCAGAAAAGGCATGCGTCCAAAGATCAGACTGGTGTGGTGTGAAATACGCACAAGGTTGATTCAGTGCAGCTTCAACACTGTGTGTCGGTGAGCAGATAAATAACATCCAGGCTCAACGTGTTCTCTACGCTGATGATAAGCATCTCCATTCGCAAGTCACCAAACTCCTTATTTAGGAGAGTACAACATACAACATACAGTACACACTCTACACAATTATTGGAAACGAGAAAAAAAACATGACTTGTTTTATTGGACAGTGGAGACGGGAGGAGGTTTTTTCTGGATAACAAATATGAGGTTTTCTAAGGACTGGAAGAACGATATAAAGAGGGTTGACACTTGGTCAGTACATGAGTCTGTGCAAAAACAGGAGTAAAATATAATACCTATCCTGTCTCTGTCAGTACCCTGGACCAACTCACCACATCCTTACAGAAGGACATGGGTTCTCACACTGATGTCATCGTTGTGTATGACTCATTTAACGTTCTTATTAATATCAGTGCTGTAGTTCATTCAGACTCCGACCTATGTCACCATGGCCCCTGTCCAAGTTTAGTTCATGTTCCAGGTCTAAACTTAACTCTGTTCCTGAATGCAGCGACCGACAGAGAAGCCTCTTCTTCTTCTTCTCCTATTATCACGCTGCGTCTTTTATAGACACAAATACCAAGGATGTCTCCCTTTCTGCCAGCTCTTCCTCTACACTTTATATGAAGGTGACATAATCCTCATAAAAATAGCTCGTCTGAGCCCTGGATATGTTTTCCACCTCCAGGATTAAAAGATTTACAATACAAGAGTAATAATAAACACAGTGACATGTGATAGCAGGAAAAGGACTGGTGTAATTTACTAATGACCGCATACCATTTAGCTCAGCTAGTCAGCTAGGCCCTGTTATTGACCACGCTTGACCTATTAATTACCGATGCTAATTACTGTCGGGTACAAAGAGTCTGGTAAACAGTTGCACAGGTGTTGTCTTCGTACAGCGTCCAATGAGGGAAACAAGTATTTCGGCCTACAGGGAACAGAGAACGTCTGAACTCTGGTCCACAGACGAGAACGTTTAGAGAGAACCTTTTATATCTCTGCACCGCCCTAACTGTGGTGTACAAAAACGTAGCCTGATATTTTGCACGGAAATTTTGGTTTTTACTCAGTTGTGGAGTATTATCCTAAAAATGTTCTTTCAGGATCCAGGACTGCCAATCAACACGGTCAGGCTAATCAGACGTTTTAACAAAGGGTTAATGGAGATGCACAGTACCATCAAACGACCATCCATCCATGATGTCATCACTGCTCCATTGTGGGGACTTAGCTGGTTCAGAACAGGGTTTATATAAGACATGGAACAAAATGCATAGACAGCGCCACCTATCTATTTATGGAATGCTGTTCCTCTCCTCACACACCCAAAGCTTCAGGAATGGGATTAAAAAGGAAAAGAGTGTCAGAACTCAAAGCTCTAAACGTCCGTTTGTCAAACTTGTAGTGTTCTATTTTTAACCTAAACCTTGAGGATCACAGTCAGAATTCATGTTGGAAACCATTGTGTACTTTGATTCCTTATGCATTCAGTTCTTGGAGAAAAAAAAAACACAATTTATTTTTAGATATCTGACTTCTTATTGGATAATGTGTCGTGGGATACTGTGTTAATCCTAGATTTACTGTCCGGGCTTTGAGACTGGGTCAGAAAACTTTCTGGATCAGTAACAGTTTATAAATTTAGAATTTCACAGACTGCTGCAGCTTCAACTACAAACAGATATCGAACTGTTTATTGGGTCTGTGGAGACATTCGCGGCTCATGGTCATGCGGTAATACCACGGTAATAGAGTTGGAATAAGTCCTGAGTTCTAAGCCGCATGAATCTGACTTGGACTTGCATTCGACGCGCAGTCTAAAACTGGACTTGGAAGAGCGAGAGTACAATGTGCGTGATTGATGCCGACTGTTTTTGCTGACATACAAACGTTTGCAATAGCAGAACAGTGGACCAATCATCGCTCGAGTCAAAGGCCGACACACGGAGACTGTCATTTTTCCCTCTACCAGTACATAAACCGTCCTTGGACTGCTGTAGGAAATCAATGTACACAGGGAGAACCAATGCAAAGAAGTAAAAATTGCACAGAGAATGTAGTGCAGTCGTCCACCTCCTTAATAATAATAACATAATGATAAACCACACCAAAATATGGTTTGAACAAATGCCTAAATGAGACATACGTTCTTGCAGATCAAGTCCTTGTTGAAATGAGATTTAGTTGAAGAATTAATCTTTACTTGGAGCCTATATTCTTTAGCCAATCCCTGAGAAAATATCTCTCTCTGTAGTCCACCATGTCCACGTCTAAACACTGTGTCAAGGTGTCCTGGAAGTGGTCCAGTCTGAAGGACCTCATGAGTGAACACAACTGGACCTGATGATCCACAGCCACTGCCTCCCAGCACCAATCATCTGTGAGGTCTCCAGAGCGACTCCTGCTGCTGGGAACATGTCGCCCTCTGAAGACTAAATATACAGAGTGTAAACAACACCAACATCAAGGACGACGTTCATTCATCTTCTGTCGCCTGATCCTTCACAGGGTCATGAGGGAGCTGCAGCCAATCACAGCAGTGATTACAACCTGGCCAGTTCCCCCGTCCAATCACAGGGCCACTTGTTGGGATAACAATTAACCTCATCCCCAATCAATGAAACTGGAGAGAATGTTAAAAACCCATTCGTGTTGATTTACAAAGACCATCAGTTACCAACAGGGTTCAAACTATATGTCAATCCTCTCTCTGTAAGGCAAGAGCTCCAACCACTGCTCCACCACGAGCCCAGGTTTTACATCTAAAAAGTGTTTTTCAGTGCTGAGATAAACAAGTGCCACACGGTTTTTTACTGTGAACAAAAAACAAACCAAATTTGAAGGAGTTTGACTGTGACACCAGTATCAGATGAGACCACCCAGCAGTGGCCTACTGCTCGGACTGGATGTCCAAATGAGAACTCCTCAAGTCGAAGCCTCCGAAGTCACATTCTTACAGCGTGTAACAATGTAGACAGACAGACTCTGGGGCTGTGAACAACAGAGTCAGGGCAGAAATATTTCCTCGGCACATTACTGTGATGTGCCCAAAATAAACACTTGGACAGGGAAGAGAGTCAGTGATGAGCCACAGCACGGAGCAGCAAATCATTATCTGTGGTTTTGGCCCAGAGCCGAGGGTCAACGTCTACAACGCTGGAATCCACTCTTTTAAATCAACACTGTTCCGCCTCCCTGTTCTCTGGGCAGGGGGGTGGGGGGGGGGGGTTAATTAATATATTCTGACAAATAGGAGCCGAACGTGTGACGAGAAACAGGAACGTTAAACTACAGAAAACGGAAGTGTCCGTTCTGACTGTGGCTTAGTTTGTACGGAAGAAGAAAATAATTCATCCATACAAAATATTTCAATAATGTAAATTACATATCTAAAAATGTCTTTTTTCTAGTCTTGGATAAACAGACGTAAAGTTTTTCTTGACTGTCTAATTAGTCATTTTCACTCCTGTCCTCACATCAATCATTTCCCTCAAAGACTTCTCAAGATTACTGTTCACGCACCAATGGCTTCTCCAGGTTACTAACAAGGATCAGCTGACCACTGGATATTTTGATGTGGTGCACAGGCCAGTCAGAAAAATAGGCAACTGGCCAAAAGACAGTGGTGATGAAGAGCTTAATTTAAAACTTATTAGGATTAAGCACAAAATGTTTAAAAGAAAACACCTGATTTTTCTGTTCCATCATCAACTCTTTGCCTAAACCCGGTCAGAAATGGTCTAAATGTTGGAGTTGGTGATTTAAAAAAAGGTTTTGAGGAAAATAAAGCAGCAAGAAAATAAGCTTAAAACATAAAAACTACACAAGGACTGAAATTAAAATACAAGCCTGAGAGGCATGGTCCAGGCTCTGTAACGGTTTGGGGCTGCATTTTTAGTAAGGGTGTGTATTGGCTAGACTCTGGTGATACGATACTTATCACGATACAGGGGCAAAGAAACAATATATTGTGATGTGTTGCGATACTCTAGGCACAACGCTGTATTGAGATTTTTTTATTCAACAATGTAGTCAAACTGTCATCACAGTAAACACACAGTGCTGTTCCATATTAACATGAGGTTAAGATGGAACAGCATTTAGAATCACTGGAGAGGAAAGAAAAGACACCAGGTTAAGATGGAACAGCATTTGGAATCACTGGAGAGGAAAGAAAAGACACCGGGAATATTTGACTGGGAATTGGTTATAAAAAAAATAGAGTATTATGAAACGAAATATAAATATATATGTAAAATAATAGAATTATACATAATTATAGAATCATACTATAAATGTTATGGTCATCTTTGAGGTCAAATCATAAACACATTAATTTAACGATAATAAAAGTCTGTCAGGAACTGAAGCTTCACTTCTCACATGCGTAAATATGAAATAAAATACATTTTTAAAAACGTGGAAAAGCAGTGTTTAAAGAAAAGCATTTTTATGAGGCCCAGTTAAACATGACTGAATACTATACTGGTATTTTTTCATGTAAAGACGTGTTGTGTTATTATGACGGAAAATGGGAAACAGTCCACACTGGCTCAAGGTACACAGCCTACATGGGCTGCATCTGTCCGTGTGTCTACCGTGCAGCAGGAGTTGCACAGCGTTGATAAAGTTGTGTTACATTTGTTTCTGTAATGACGTGTTGTCATCTTACCTTTACTGAGTGCGTGCGTCCTGCCGATCATGGAGGAGAGCGTGCACAGCCGCCTGCGCTGTGACTACACGAATAATCCACGGGTTTCTCTGCGGAGCGCTGCGCTCGACTTTCCACGATCATGTCCCGCGGCATTGTGGCGCAGTCCGGACTCTGGAGCTCCTCATGGCTGTCAGAGAGAGAGAGGGGGAGGGCGGGGGGAGCGGGGAGCGGGACCGCCGCTGACCGCGGGGCTAAGCCGAGCCGAGCCGAGCCTGAAGTGATCCGAGTGCGCAGAGAAGAGCTGCTAATCATGCGCCAGCCGTGCGTCCTGCTCCGCAGACAGGTGTGTGTCGACTAGAGCTGCAGATCCACTTCCAGATGTGTGCGTGGGTGTGAGTGCGCGCGTGTGTTCAGGTGCGCGCGCGTGCTCAGGTTCATCCCCTATTCAGAATCATTTTTCGGCACTGTTAACTAATATAATTTAGTTGTTCTGAAGCTCATATGAGGAGGGGTGGTTCTCAAAGTGTGGTATGCACCTCCTGTGGGGCTTAAACATGATATATTCTGGAATTTTCTAAAATGAATAATTAAATCCTCAATAATCCCTCATTCATTTTTCATAGATCACATGGTCACTTTATCCTGCATCTGTTCCAGTCACTCCCGGAAAACGGTGGAAAACAGTCCCAACAGGTGGCAGTAATGATGTAAACCTATAGCTTGTCTGTCGCCTTTAAAGGAAAAATTCGGGTGAAATTATGTTTCCTGTTAAATCCCATGCCCCCCCTCGCCCCAACTCAAACCTGACAAACACCGTGCGGTTGTACAGTTACAGCCTCAACGGAACAAACAAAGAGCAGGTCACTCTGACGTGGTCTTTACCTTAGGGGCCCCCACGTAAAAAAGAGACCTTCAGAGGTCTTGTTTTGCTCATGGCCAGAGACTTTGATGAGTTCATTTTGAGATATTATCTACAGACAAAACAACGTAGCACAACGAGATCGCAGTTGATTCAACTTTCTTCAATTACCTAATTTCTAACAGAAACGTTTGGTGAACAGTAATGGAAGAAGTGACTGAACATAACTCACTGACTAACTCACTAACTAACCTATTCCTTTCCAGCCCAGGACCAAAAAGCTCCGCCTCCACATCATCTGCAGCAGAACACCAGGTGAAAACCAGCAGGTTCAAAATCCTCAGCTTCTTCTCTGGTCAGTGACTCCTGACCCCCAGACTCGCCGTCAACCACGGTCCACTGTTTCAGAGAAAAACGTCAGTGTGATGGGGTGTGGGTGATGCGGTGGTGGCAGAGTCCTGACGGGGTGGGGCAGTGGAGCGGGAGACAGCAGCTCACGTGTGCAGTGAAGAGTGACCGCTCACTGCACTGCTTCAACCAAACATCCACTGTGGGCCACAGCTACAACTGAACGGAGAGAGGAAATCTGAAATCTGAAGAACCAACGACTGACCACCTTAGAATATTTTAGGTTACTTGAAATAAATTAAAAATACAATAAAAACGGTAAAGATTCTGGTGTACAGGTACAGGTACAGTTACAGGTACAGCTACAGAGGCAGCCTGAGCTGCTGTTGTAACTAATGATAAATGACCAAACATAAAAAAAATCACCAAGGAAATTTCTTAAAGTCTGTGAAAAAGAAATTAACACATATTTGAGAAAATGTCTCAGAAACATTTTTGACTCACATTGACCTCAAAGACTTTAAATCAAATTGTTTGCCTCCAACTAATGTTTTTTCAGAGCAGCTTTTTACG
>NC_024308.1:12441395-12491524 GCF_000523025.1 Cynoglossus semilaevis
AATTCACCCTTTTTCTGAAACTTTTTAAAGATTTTCTGTCAAGATGTTTCTGAATGTTTTCAAAAGTGTTACCGTTTGGAGGCTGAGGTTCAATTCCCGGGACAATGACAGGAGGTTTTTGGGCTCATGACCTTTTCATCCCTCTCACGTCTTTCAAATCTGTGGCTTTAAACAAATTTTTCTTCATGAACGATCTGTCCCACCTGGTCTGAAGCAAATCACCTCCTACATATTTGGATAAATGTAAAACCTCTAAAACTGGTTCCTCCTTCACAGCAGCCGCATCTCTGCTCACACTGAGGGCAGAGGAGGGGCATTCCAGGCCCTCTGAGGGAAGTGATACGGAGCTGAAGAAGAACCTGGTCTACTAAGACCTGGTTCATCTCTCAGTTACAGTCAATTTATCAATTTCATTAACTTCAACAATGGCCATATATGGATCTATATGACATTTTTTCCAAAATATTTAGCAAAAAAAGTTGCACCTCAGGCAGTACGTTAGCCTCAGCAGTTAATCTGGTGTAAAAGTTTTTACAGTGATTAATTTGTCATTAATCAACTTCAGGAAATAAAAAAATTCAAAATATCATTTTAAATTGAGTGGACAGTCCTGCTCCGTACTCTGAGGAACAGTTTCTTTTCCACAGGCTCCAAAACCCATTTCTAACGACCGACGGCCATTAGTCTGGACGTCGCCGCCTTGTCTCCTCACGCTCTCTCCCTGCAGTACGTCGGAGCGGCTGCATCCAATTATTGCAGCATCAATCTCGGACTAACGGTGAACGCTCCATCACTGGGCCCCCGAGCCTCGCTTCCCAAAGGAAACAATTAACTTTTCCTCACAAACAGAATGATGACTTGACCCTTCAGGAGGGAAGAAATGAACGGCTGAAATTATTTCATTTTTTTTTAGAATCACACTAATTTAGACTCACTCTGACTCCTGTCAGCGTCCTGTGTTTTCAGCTGTCTGCTCTTCAGCTGCACAAACTTCAAGTAGGATGAATGAAGTGAATGAAGTAGAGTCTCAGGAGAGACGGGACCAGAACCACAGCCTGACCTCAGACCTCAGATCAATGACAACTCATGTAGATTTGCTGCTAAAGTCTCTGCTTACTGTGATTGTAGTGAGGGACTGTCAAAGTACAAAAAGTCCCCGACTGAACCTCCAATGCCTTCATCAGTCATGGAATATTACAGCTGATAATGGACGGAGAGAGAGGGGGAGGGAAAGCGGGGGAGAGCGAGACAGGAGAACGACCAACTGAAGAGAACTTGAGGTCATCTTTCTTCTTAAACAACTAGATTTTCAATCATGTATCACAAGTACAAAGAACTGTTTCTAGGATGACCCCAGGTACTGTAGGTCAGGACCAATGGAGGAACTGTTTAACAAGATTCAGGACAGAACCCACTCTGAGGTCCCAGACCCTGATGCTGGTTCAGATCTTTGTCTCTGGATCCTCTCCACAAAGGCTCTGAAGGACCTGTTCAAAGGGTCTTCACTGACCCCCTGAGGTCCAGACACAGTGTCAGGTTTGACCCGGGGTCACTGGTTTCCTGGGTGGTCATACAAGCTCCCATCAGTGTCCTGCTGGTGAAGACGTGCAGGTGGAGGTCGGGACGTCTGCCCGGGGTCATAAGGTCACCATCCTGGGCTCAGTGAGGACAGTGTTCTACAAACATTACTCTACTGATCTACAGACACATGTGGGGGTCCCGTGAGGGGGCTGTGACGACAACTGAATCTTCGACTTCAACTCCTTCACTTCTCCTGCTCCTCAGCTCCTGAACACAGGAGGGCATCGTTTTTGTAACACCCTTTCCAGAGCTTGTCAATCACAGATGGCATATTGGCTGCATCCAACACTGACGTGGCCAAGTCTGCTTTTATCTGGTCCACGCAAAAATGTTTTAACTAACAATCAGCACAGTGATTTAAATGTGTATCAGAAAGTCAGTGAGCTGGACTACAAGCTGAAACTGGTTATGACCTGACTCCAGCTTTTTGGGTTCAGAATATTTGACCAATTTTTCTGTTATTCTGTGGATAAATCCTTTTATATCCACACAAAGCGGACCCTCAGGACAGTGAAACCAGAGCCTGCGCAGCCACAGTGAAGCTAAACCCTTCTCCAGCTCCAGGATTAATTAAAATGAAATAACACAGGGGAACGATTGGACAGAGGTCAGGTTTCAATGATGAAAACCTGGTCTGTAGCTGGAGCCGAGCTGGTCACGGTAGCTTGTCTGTGGACGTTGTCTCTTTGTGTCTCACTAGTCTCACACAGTTATGCTGAGGCCACCTACACAGCAGTGAGGAGCTTCTGTTTGCGTGCACTCACCCTGTGACCCACCTCACCCACCCTCACAGCGTGAGAAGACGTCGGGTCAAGGATCCTCTTTTAATAGTGGCCACCTGCTCCTTGTGTCCACTTTCTAAATATGTCTGCTCTGACTGCAGGAGAACCAGAAGGGGGCGACGATGGAGGCCCTGATGACTGTTGACCAGCATCCAGGAAATGCTACAATTTCTCTTTGGACTCACAGACTTTATAAGTTTATAATTTTACTGTGTGGTGTAAAAGTTCCAGGCAGGTCTAAAATCCCTTTCTGCAGCCTTTTCTTATTGTATGGAAAACAAATTTAGAGCATTTCTCAACAACATAAAAGTTTTTCCATCCATCCTGGGTCATTAGGATAATTTTACTCACCTAAACATTTGGGTTTTTAGCTCCATTCCCTGCAGCTGTCACAGGTACGGCCCAGAGTCTGCAACCCAGATGTTTATTATAATTATTATTATTTAATAAAAAATAAACATGAATTTTGCATTTTTACATGCATAAGAATTAAGTCCTGGTGGACTATGGTACTTTTCTCTGAAAATAAATACATTAACAAACATGTTCTGTAGTTTAATGTTCTTAACCATGATGTTCTAGTTCTGTCTGTTTTCTTCAACTTTTTTTTTAAATTTTCATGTAAAGGCAGAATAATCCGGGTTAACCCCAGGCAGATGATGGAGTGGAGGCCGAGATGGTGGACACGTTGGACAGAGTTCACACAATTTCTGTGCATGTTGACACATGCACTAATTACCTGTCTTTGAAAGCACCAGTGTACTGGAGTGACACGTTTTTTATTTTATTTTATGCAGATTGTTGATTTTTTCAGTCACATGATCAACTAAATTAGATTTTTTTTGGTGCTTGCTCTCTTCTCTTTTAGGGCTTTCTGTAGCCCAGAGTGTGACGTTGTATCCTGTTAAGAGCCTGTTATCACACCCAGAGGAGAATTCAAGTTCTGACTGTCAGATGTGTAAAGTATCTTCTGCAGTTCAAAAATCGATTCTTTTTCATGGTTACTGCGTGAACATCACTGTGACCTCGCTACTAGATCATTTTAAACACAATATATTCATGTGTTAATTTGAGTAATATCTAAACTACAAATGTCATTCAAGTAATGGTTAAGTCTAACAATGTGGCCCTCCCTCAGAGTAAAATATGTATTAGATTTATTATTATAAACTTTCATGTTGTAGATATATAATTGCAATAATCATTGTCAAACGTCCATCCATTCAGTATGTTAACAAACCGGAAAAAACTCTGCAACCCTCATTCTGCAGTTTAAACTGTTGCTAACATTCATCCACGTACTTACCTCACTTTACAACGACTGGTCATTTCTTCTTTTTGACCTTTCCCTCCAGCTGTCCGTCGTTATTGTTGATAATCAGGGTTATTATTGACAGGAGTTATCGAAATGCGATAACAAGGGAGTTTTGAACGCCAAACAAAAACTCCCACGTTTAAATAACGCGCTGAAAAAAATCCATTTTCTTTCTTCCGTTTCTTTCCGTTTATTTAAAACAAAACACGATCGACACAAAAAACTCAAACCCTCGCTGAATGAAAGAAAATTAAATAAATAATAGCATTTCGACACAGGTGACTGTAAATTAGCTGTGACGTCACTTCCTTTTCCCGAGCAGGTCTCGGAATGACGTCAATGAACAAAACAAAAACAAGACAAAAAATAAAAATGATTTAGAAACGCCGCACACAGAATCTACAGCAAAAAAAACAAAACAAACAAAAACAAGACATTCATTTTAAATGAGAATCTTGCTATAGGAAAAGACATTAATTTTAAATGAGAATCTTGCTATAGGAAGCACAACCTACAGCTGTTGTTTTTTTTTGTTTTGTTTTTCATGCTCAGTGAGAGAAAAAGTTCAGAAATCTTTTTTTTAAATATTTTAACGTTTAATGTGTATTTGTGCACAGCTTACAATAAATACATATAGGAATACTTTGGCTCAAGCATTTGGCTGTAGCCAGTCAATGACTACAGATCCCTACCTACTGTATGACTGACACAACACCTATACAGCATGGACAACAACAGACTGATGGTAAATGATTGGCCTTTAGAATTCAGCTTTGGGATTGGTCTGATTGGTTCACTGGCCTGAGATCGCAGCTTGATTGGCAGTGCAGACAAATAAAAAACACAACAGGGATTTTGGTTCTGTTTGTTTTTGCCTCTCCAGGCAGTGAGTGGAACAAACTGAAGAGCATGGCCCAATTTGTGGGCCACAACGGTTGGTCACTCCTGGATTTAGTTCCTCAATGTTAGCAGAAAAAAAAGGCCACAGCAAAGTCTTTACAACACCTCATTACTGGGATTTAGAAAAGCAACCACAGATAATATAGCTAGTTCCATCAGTATGTCCCATGTGAGGTACATGATAACAGACCACATTCAGTATTCATTGATGTTCAAATTCACACCCTCCTCTGGAGACTGATATTTTAGGAGACAAAACCTTTTTTGGAGGAGACAGTGAAAAACACATCTACACTGCTGTTGACTGGAACTGTGATTGGACTGTATTCATACCCCTCTACATTAACTTCCTAGACTATCTGGTTATATTAATGCATGTGAGTGAATCAGAAACTCCAACCGTAACAGATATGGATAAAAACAAGTCTTAAACTGAGACATAAGAAGGAAAAAAAGACTGTACAGAGAAGTCTGATGACCCACATACATCGATGGATTACAGGCGTGTAGCAACCCACATCTGGTACCTAGCGACTCCTTAGTGCTATCCAAATTGTGGCACATTGAATGGGACAGATGTGTCCCCCGTTGGGTCAGATGAGCTGAAAGATAAAATTATTAAACACTTTGTAGGTCAAACAAAAACACAGTGGTGTGGATATAATAATGATTGATGTGTAAATAATTTTACACCAAATGAAAAAATAAAGCCTAACATCTGTGCGTAGGACTGAACCGTAGGAACTGGTTTAAAGAAACAATGTAAAAAAGAAAGAACTGAGTTATGTCCTCAGCCGTGGAGTGATCACTGAGTCCAGGTGAAACAGCTGGAGGCGTTTGGATGACGCATGGATTTTCTTCATTCCTCCACATTCTTCAGATACCTGCACGACGAGCATGTCTCGTCTGCTGCACACACACACCACACATCACACCGAGCTAGGACAGAGTTTTCAACACCTAATGCCAAACTATACCTTTCCCAACTTTAAGTAACTTCTATGCTAACTACTAGTAATTTCTAAGATAACTTTTAGTTTCCTTCGTTGTTGTTTTTTTTTACTGTTTGCTTTTAAGAGTCTTCTTGCAGATCAAATGTCTGTTTGTACTATAGGTACATCAGCTGAGATTACTGCATTGCTTTGACACTGACTCTGCCCCCTAGTGGTGACCATGTCGCTGTGATATATGTTTTTTCTGTCCTGTGTCAAGTGCAGTCTACCCTGTTTCATCACAGGAGGATATACATGAGTGAGCAGAACTGTAGTTGTGACGCAGATTACATTCAGCTGTAAAGCAGAAGGACACTTGTCGAGGTATTCTTGGCACAGGCTCTTGTACCGTCTCCACAGATCCAAGTGCTGGTTCCAGGCCCTGGATCAGGGCACCAGTCGGTGTTCAGAGAAACTACACACAATAGCCTGCAACTAGACAAGCTAAATACTGAGATACTTGAAGGCTGATATGAAATCTGCATGTCAAAGTGCAACAGCGAGCCAGTGTGTGTCCACTGTCTCTGTGCAGCTCAGAGCAGGACATCTGCTCCTGCTGCAAGTCACTGCTGGAAACACAACTTCAGAGTCTCCAGGAGCACCTTTAGGGGGCGTGGGCTGAGGGCAGACCATCAACATTTTTTACCACAGATCCCCTTGGTCCAGTCCTGGATGATCCCGGCCTTCACCAGCTTCAGCAGAAACTCCTTCTCTTTGGATATGTTGTGAGTCCATGACTGCAGGGGGCGACAGGAGACACCAGGTTAGGCCTTTTAATGATGTTTAAAACTTTGAAAAATCTATTTAACTGTAACTAAGATCTGATAGAACAGTGGTCCCCAACCCCCGTGTCTCCAGTCCGTGGGTCAGTTAGTACCGGGCTGCACAGAAAGAATGCATAACTTATATTATTTATTATCTTATTCTGTATTATTTTAAAATATTACCAGATTCTCTCTGCCGCATCTGTCTATGACTCACATTTGATGGATGGCAAGATGTTTGCCTCGGTCATTTGTCTTACCTACATCCGCTACGTTCTAAAAGGGTCTGCTGCGGCCGATAATACATAATACATTATCGCCTAATTGAAACCCTCAAGCTAGGAAAATGAACAGAAAATAAAGAAGAGAGAGAAAAAATCTGGGAATCACTGCAGTAGACATTGATCAACGTTTAACTTTTGAAAATCCTTTCTAAATGACTGAAGATCTATCCAACAACACTGCAGTCTCATCAGTCTCTTTAAAAACCACACCACTAACATCATCATTTAAAAATGTGAGCGTTTTCACTGCAACAAGTCAACTCTCAGGTTACCTCTTTGATCGCCGACATCTTTGTCTTCTCATAGTAGTGCAAAGGTGCGTTAGGAGTTTTCATGTCGTAGCCAAAACCAGCCACAGCTACTTCATCACAGTTATGAAGGGCCATCGTTATGGCAACAGCCCCAAGGGTTGGAATATTCTGGGGGAGCGGGCAAAAAAAAAACAGGTAACCCAACCGTGACCTGTGTCCCATAGCAGAAACTGCATGTGAGATGTCTTACATTACTGACCAGAGTGTCTGGTCAGTATGTTGATATGTTACAGACGTGACACATAAGGAACAGTTGTATTTATAACAGCCCTAAATGTGGTGCTGTTTGTTTTCAGGTTGTGTGTGCGTGCTCTGCTGCCTGCAGCATCTGCTGTGTGTTCAAACAAGACTTCATAATGCAAACACACAGGAGCAGCTCTAGCCATGACCATTAACTCACAGCTATACATTCAGCTGCTCCCTAACCTCCAAAATGAAAAGAAACACACGTCCTCACCCCTCTGCCCATCTGTCCATTGTTGTGTGGTAAACCAATAAGGTTGAAGGAGGCCTCCTGGATGAAGTAGGGGTTCAGGATGCGGATGTCGCTGGGCTCCCTGGGGACCTGTCGAGCCACCGACTTCCAGAAGCCATCGGCACTGTGCTGGATTTCAGAGGAAAAAGAGGAATTTATCGAGTTTTACCACTGGTCACAACGGAAAAGAAAAATCATAAAAAAATACATTTATTACATCACAAAATACTATAATTGGAGACAGATTACAGACTGGGCCAAGGGCCTCCTTATGGACCAAACCTCTTTGGTCAGAACTTGAAATAGTTCTACTTTTTATTTTTATGAATATGGCACTCATTGTCCAAACTTATTTGGGCTTGAATAAGTATATAACCCCCTTAAATTTATTGTAAACTATCTTTTAACCTAAAGCAGCAAAAGAGTTTGCTGAACAGAGTTTCATGGGTGGGACTATAAGAAAGGATTTTAAAGAAACCGTTAGAAAAGTGACTAATACGTCCACTAAATAAACTCTTCTGTGATGACCAGCGTTTGTTTTGGTTGTCCCTGAACACAACATATGGCAACACATGAGACATGTTGACGCTGTAAAATGACTCATCAACATTGATACTGCGTGTGTCATCACGCCGTGTGGTGAGACTAACAGTGGACCTGAGTGGAAAGTATGACGTTCTTTAGGTAAAAATTGAAAAACAAATCCCGGAGCAGAAGTCAAGAAGAAGTCAATACCATCCAGGCTCTGATGAAAAACAACTGGAGCAAACAAAGAAGCCCCTGTATCACTGAACCAAGGGCTATTAGACTAATTGGCAGCATCCTGCTCCTCCTGACCCAGTGGCTCTTTATCTACAGTTACTTGGATACCTAGTAGTAGGTTTGCTGAGATGTGTCAGAGTGAGGGGCTGACAGAATCCAAACAGCACTGCTCTGAGCTGTTAGTTCATTCCACTGTTACCCTGTAAGGCTGAGCGAAGCCTCACAAACCACAGGACGGTCGGGTAATCCTACCTGACTGAGAACATTTTGCTCCTCTCTAAACTGGAAACCCAACACCTCCTCACCACTGCCAACATTGAGGGACACAACAATGTCAAAAACACATCTGCATACAGTACATGGGATCAAATGACAGGCACTGTCAATACTTCGAGTTAGACCATGATGATGGAGGAACTTTCGTCCTGGGAATTTGTCCACAAACAGTTCCTGCAGAAGATTCAGTACAAACGGTTTTATGAAGAAAAAATAAAACCTCTCACACACACACACGCTCACCTTGGTGATGGGTTAAAAGCAGAGGCTCAGTTTTGTTGTATCCCTGTGTTACAATGACAATAAAGACTATAAAATAAAATAAAAATACTTGAAGAAGCCCCCTCACCCATTTTTGGTAAGACCTGTCTGTTTTAAGAATCCAATCTTCTTATGCATTCCAGAATGTTCTCAATGCTTCTCCTTTCCATGGATTTGCTGAAATTGCTTTCCCGCTCTAGCACCACAACTACACTTATATTTAACAATAAAACAATTGTAAATACACAAACAATTATTTTTCGTTGATGTCATTAAAAAACCCTCGCGCAAACAATAAAAAATAAATTCGACCACGAAGGGACTCGAACCCTCAATCTTCTGATCCGAAGTCAGACGCCTTATCCATTAGGCCACGCGGTCACACTGCCCTCTATAGGTTATAGAGGGTGCAAGTTAGATGTTAAATCCATTCGAATGGACACGGATGAAGTCATTGTGTGACGCAGCATCAGCCTTAACAACAACTTCACACGGACGACATGTAACTGAGAAAGAAATGTTGACTGAATGAACAGGTAATTCATTTATATTTAAAAAATAAATAAATTAGTCTGATGCTTTAAATGTTCAATGTGAAAATGTGTGTTTTAATCACCTTTTACTTCTGAAGGCCACATTAACATACCAACCTCACTGTTGTTTAACTCTATTGTCCAACCACAGCAGCTGGGAGGGGTCCTTACTGGGGGTCTAAATGCTGTTTCTTTTACTATGGTAAACAGAGCGAAAGCAAAGTTCAAATGGAAGAAGAACCACTGTGATGTTGGTTATATGTGCCATGCTGTGGAAAAATAACATGTATTTGTTCATAAACTAAACAATTTTTAGGAATTGCCGAGTTTCAGAAGTTCAGTGAAGTTTTGAGGATAATGTTTTATATCTACGTTTAGTTATAGACAAAAGCAGTGGTTCTCAGAATATGGCAACTATAAAAATGTCATGTCAAGTTATACATCATATGTCATGGGGGTAGTTGAAGAGACAAATATTTTTAGATTTCAGTTATACATCATATGTCATGGGGGTACTTGAAGAGACAAATATTTTTAGATTTCAATTTTGTGGTTTGAGGATTTAAGTTTGAGAGAATGACTTGACAATAAAAAAGTGCCACCAACTGGCGGGAAACGGAAAGAGGCGCTACTGTGACTCAGTCACTGAACTCAGGCCAGCAGTCTTACCAGCCTCTGCTTGAAGACCATGTGTCGTAGCCATTTGAGGTCCAGAGCCTTGAAGGCTGACAGGACGAACAGGGACTGAGCTTCATAACGTTCAGTCTTCTGGATGGCCCCCTCAGGATAGGTGATCCTCATTGTGGTCTTGGAGCCCACGTCTTTCTCGAAGCCCTTCACCGGGGCCTCGTTCAGCCTAAAAAAAAAACAAACAAAAAAAACAACAGCAGCACAAATCAAACCCTGAGCTGTGTAAGTCCACTCCACTATACTGTCGTTTTCAGGTTTGACAATGTTGTTGAATGAAAGGAAACTGTTCACTTTATCACTGACTCAGTGGTTTTCAAAATATAAAGGTAATCTTTTTTTCCTCCTTAAATGTATCTAAAATATTGAGCTTTTTTACACAGTACTACCATTAGTACTGACCAATTTTTCTTTAGGTAAATTTGAGATAATTGTGATACATTATTGATTTTGTTGACTAAACTGCTTTCTGTGTTCTTTTATGATTTATGATTTTTATATTTGCAACACTCAACCTTTTCTGATTTTGTTTTTGTTTCCCCTACATTTTAACAATCACACATCCATGCTGTAACACACCTGACCACCACATCAAACTGGTCAATTCTCTGCCCCAGAGACTTGTTGGTGAGGATTCCTCCGTTCCCTATGATGATGCAGGTTTTACAGCTCAGACTGTACAGCAAAAACACAAGAGACCACATGACTTAAGTCACTTAGGCAGTAAAATAACCTCAATGTAGATGAAAATACACACCTCAACATTACACCAATTGATAAAATCAAATTGACCACCTTGGTAGTTCAAGTTTTAAAAAAAGCCTGTTGACAGATTTACTGTATGATTCCATCACAGACTAACCGCCTAGAACAGACTTACCTGTCAAGTTCTTCCCCGAGGTCATAGTTCTTGGTAGCTGACAGAAGAATATCGATGATCTTTTCTACAGATTTAAAAAACAAAAACGCAGATTAAAAAAATGAAAGCATTTAATTTGATCTCATCTGCAGCAGAACCTCAGCAGCTGTGATAAGACAAGTCGGGCTACGAGCCGAAAGCCTGGTGGTCTGACACATGTGCTGCTGACAGAAGTACTTTAAGCTGGTTATTTTTTACCTTTCAGACTAAGAACATGTTCTCATACCTTGTGATTTGACTCCAAATGGAGGCGAGTATCCACCGATCCTGGAAAACTGTTTGTAGTTTGGATCCAGGAACATGGGAGCCTCTTTGTTGAATCTGTTGATTTAAAACAAGATAGAAAGATGTGTTTTTTAAATTTCATAACTAATGTGCCCATCAGTCAGACAGATATATGTTAAAGTGCAGAAAAGGATTTGAAGCAGGGCTGTTCAGTCGTCCATTTATCTGGGCTAGCCATTTTCTATAGCTAATAAAATGGAGGAAACTACAACATTTTTTACCTATTGAAAGACACTGAATGTCTCCAGTACTCTAACATACTCCTTGTAAATGAAACACATTTGAAAAATGGACACTTGCAGGTCATTTTGGACACAAAAAGTAGACACTTGTGATGGACCGCGTCACAAATATAACTCGTGGAGTACATAGAAGAAAAACTTGGCTCTAGGGCATGTATTCTTACTTGGGGTAATTGGCAGTCATCTTGGCAGCTGCATACCCCGGTCTACAGGCTCCTTCACTCAGGTTGTTGTACATGTGGATCAGCTCCAAAGGCCTGGAGACATAAAAAACATTTGCTTAGACAATGACTCCTGCCTCACCTCCACACAGTGTTTTCTCTGAAGACTGTCTGTGGATTTGGGTGAGGTTTGTCTTCCAAGTACGTGGAGATACAGTAGAACTCCTGTGTCAGACTTTCTCTACGGACTACAAGACAAACATTTACAGGTTGAAACAAAATGTAAAACAAAATTCAAACTCTAAAAACCAAAAGATGTATTTTGTCGATTGATCCCAGGCTCAGAAACTACAGATATTTATTAGATAGATAGAACAGAACTCCTCCTGGGAAGTCAAACACCCGGTTCCTCCAGGATTTGAACCCAGGACTCTGAGCTCTCTGCTTCCAAGGCAAGCATGCTAACTATGGAACAAGCAAGTGAATGAAAGTCAAATAATGTTTGTGTAATCAACTTAATAAAGATATTACAATCTATTCTGAGAATCTTATGTGGTATAATTCAAAGAAGATAAAACATGAATACTCACAGTTTACCATCCAGCTTATTAAGAAACCCTTCTTTGTCATACACTAGAAGAAAACAAAAGAAAATAAAATTGAGGGCTACAATTTTACTTCACTGATCAAGTCACTTAATTCACACTGACAGACATTGTGACTTTGACTGTCTATGAGTCTTTTTTTTTTAATGATGCTTAAAGAATAAATGACAATGACCATATCCTCTAATGGATAAGGCGTCTGCCTTCAGAAGATTACGTTTTTGTTATATATCACTCTATAACGGTCTGATTACCCATCTACCTTTTCTTTTGTCTTTTGCTCAAAATTCTACATCAATACGGGTTGGGGTAAAAAGTGCATCCGGTCTGTTGTAATGCTGTAAAAGTTCTGGGAGAGGACACGACTGTCGACTGTTAGTGATGATTCCCCAGTCTAACGGCTCATTTACCTGTCAATTATACCTCCACTTAAACCGGTCGACCAGACCACAGCTGCCAAGACATGATTTTACATCTTGGCAATTCTAACAAAACCAATTCTGTTTCATCCTTCGACACCTGTGTGTGTCAGCTGAGGCATTATGTCAGAGTCTTCACCCCGACCACACATTTGCCTACAGTGAAGCGGCCGCAGCCAAGAACATGTCTGCTGACCGTGTCAGAATTCAGTTTGAAGCACTTCCAAACCTGAACATGCGCAGACTCATTCTTAAAGCTGAGTCAACGCGATCTCTGGAGAACTGTGGAGAATGTTGAGTGAAAAGCTATTACTGGACCACTGCCTGGAGAGTTGACTGCACGTTAGTATCTCTGTAGCTATAGGCTGATGATAGTATGACAGGGTAAATGTGATTTGTATACTGGTAATCACTGTAATGTCCACGTGTGATAAATACATCATGAAGGACGAAATATGTCTAAATGTGCAATAAGATGTAAAGCTGAGGCTTTCTATCACAGTGTAGCTGTGGATTAATCAAGATTAACCAGAATAATTTTGTTTCTTGTTGGAAAATATGAATAACAGAAGGTAGAGGTCAGTATTTCTCACTTGTTTTTATTTGTGACTAATCCAAATGATGATTATTAATAAAGAAAAGTATAACAGAAAATGTCTCGTCATTGAGCTGCTGTATTCAGTCATTACTGTTCATTTTGACAGTGTGAAGAGTTCTTTCTAAGCTTCAGTCCAGTGTACAGTATGTGGTAGGTGGTGTGAAGTGTGAAGCCACCGAGAGAACAAAAACAACAACAACAAATTTGTCTGTTTCTGCATTTGTAAATCATGTGTTTATCATAGTGGTTCATGTCAGCGTAGCATTAAAATAATTGAGCAATAACTGCTGGCAACATTGATATTTTCCATAATTGAGGCATCTTTCAGAGCAGATGATAGAACTGATGCAACCAGCCTTTAATCTACAAAGACAGTACAAGCTGTTACAAGGTCTGTTTGAAAAGAAAAAAGGAAATCCACACTTCAATTGTTTGCTGCTGTCTGACTGCCAAAAATGCGATAGACCCTGGAGAGTTCACGAGCACTTAATAACAATCATTTACTGGGATATATTTAATGTGCCATTTTTAAAATCAAGACGGACCTGTGTGAAAATGTCAACGTTAAACCAAATTGCTAACAAATGCTAAAACACCAGAGGTAATATGCAATTTTCACCTATTATACTGGAGAGTTTTCTAAACGTCAGAATTGCCGGTGCAGGAAAATAGGGTTATTGACTCAAAATAAATAACTGATCCAGTTCCAATGCACTTACAATGCTTACTTTGGAGTTAAGCACTGAAACATGGTACCATCTGGTGATCTGGTTCCGTTTACTTTCATACGCCCAAATGCAACGCCTAGACCACTGATGCAATCGTCCTCTGATGCTGCCATACCCTTGGGTTCTGTTATGTCTGTCTGGTCAGGGTCTCAGTGCATCAGAAAGAAGAACATGGTTGTAGCCAATGAATGCCTCTTTTCACTGGGGCTGATCTAAGGATGGTGCAGTATTCTTTAAAATAGAATGGTGCCATAAAATCTATTTAGATAATTCGATTTCTTTAAATATTTCTTGTATATATTTCCATCTCAGATTTAAATGCTTAAAAGCTAAACAGTGCACTGATAAAAATCAATATTTTATACATTTACTCCAATCATCAACAGAAACCATAGCTTCTTCTGTTAAAACGTGGGGGAGTAAATACGTAAACTATTGGGTCTTAAATATAAGGAGTCTGTCTCCCCCTTCTGGGGAAAACATTACATTGCGTACCTTGGCAGATAAACGGCCTTCAAACAAAGGGACAAATCTCTGGGGTTTGGTTCCCAAAGTGAAAGTTCAATATTCACTATTTTATTTGTGCCACAGTAAAAATGCTGATGTTCAGTGAAATCAGCGGCCTTGTATATATAACAGTGCTTTGTCCTATCTACAAACTGCAAGAGGATGACCTCAAATGCACAGAATGTGTACTTCTCAAGATATAAAGCATTGAATAATTAGTTTAACTGAGTTAGTAGTAATGAGTGAAACACCTGAATTTACACTAGAAGATGTTAATGCACTAAACACTAAAATGTTGTTTTAAATCAAAAATCAGGGGCTAGAAGAAAGAACTTCTTCTGTAGAAAACAGAGACTGCTGTGAAGAAAAAAACCCAGAAAAAACACTGGATAATTAACAGTTTGACTGAGTTAAGATTCCTGCACATCCAGCAGACACACACAAACCAAACACCATCTTGAGTCACGTAACATTGTGATGCCTTATGGAACAAACTGCATAATAAATTGAATCCTTTTCAGTAACAACACTCACATGATCGATAGTCCCAGCCTTGTAACGTGATCCTGTCAGAAGAGTAGTAAAGGAATCCTAGGGCCAGCATGGAGCACAGGCCCAGGAGGAGGTTGCAGCTACGTTTCATTTTCATATCCAGTTAGTGTACATGGCACATCCCACACTGGGGCCTGTTTCAGTGAAGACAAACTGGTTAAAGGTGCACTTAAGCACAACATGTTATTGCGTAACACAATCACACGCCGAGGCTGAATGTCTGAGACCCAGAGAGCAATCGTATCAAATTTATCGAGGTCTCAAGCTGAAGATTCAGATTCTTCTGTTAGCTTTGTTTATACTAAAAGCAAACAGAAGGATCTGTGTTCATGGTGCCCTCCCCAATTTTTCAGTTTTAAACAAAAAAAACATGCTTGTGATGTTACAACACTTTTAAAATGTAAGTCTGTATTTCGACACATTTGATATGTGCGAAGTGTAAAATACAAGATTTGTGTGGCCCGCGGGAGCTTAAAAAGCGTTTAGTAAAGTCCAAGTTTCTTAACCTAAGAAATTAAAAGGTTTTTTTATTACACAGCAGTGAACAATATTTGTAGTTTAAATAAATAATAATCAATTACAGAAACATGTATTGGTCTGTTATAGAGTAGTTACATCTATATCAGCGGTCCCTAACCCTTTTTGTTCAAAGGACTGGTCAGCCATTCCCACCCGTTACTATGGACCGTTAGCAACGTGCTGAGCATTGAATTACATTTTCAAAATCAAACATCTTTTAGACTCTATTCTGTTTGTATCAGAGTCTGAATGACATATTATTTTAAAATATTGACAGAAAATCCTTAAAGTAAGTAAATAAATATGACAGGAATTTCTTTGAGTTAAGTAAATTAGTAAAAATTAAGTACATTTTTTTCACTGTGTCCCGCTGTGGCCCAGTACCAAATGACCTATGGACTGGTACTGGTCTGCGGACCAGGGCTTGGGAACCCCTGATCTATACAGTCTTCCATTTAAAACCAGCCATTCAAGGGAACTGTATTGCTAATGTGGACCCCAGTGAAAATGAGTTTGACACCCCTGTCCTAGATGTTTAAGAGCAGGTCAACAGAGAGGGTAAAGTACCTCAAATGAGTACCAAACCAACACTCGTGGGTTGGAAAGTACCTAAAAGTATGCTGGGTTTTTGTTAAGTAACTAGACAAAACAAATGGAGAGAGTACTCAGGATTGCCAGACTTGTGGCTTAGAGTAAAAAACAGAGGCTGCACTAACGAAAATAATTAAAAGTACAATTCTTTCTATGTGTAGTTTAAAGAATCTTGATCTTTTTTAATATATTCATTATGTTAGCTTATAATGCAAGTTTAGGGAAACACCTGACTTGGCAGGATCACAATAAGCAAAAAGTCAGAAGTAGTGCTTTTGGTTAATATAAAAAGTTGTTAACAGTATCCTAAAATTTGTAGTAATGTAGGATGTTAAATGCTGTTGGTAATTTGAAATGTATTGTCTGTATGTGTTTTTAAATGGAGTTGAGCATAAGTTGCTGGAGATAAGGAGAAAAAGGAAGTTAAAAAAAGTGCAAAGTAGGAAATGGTGCAGCCCAAAAAGGCATGTTTGATGGTGATATGATAAAGTCATGACATGTTTTTTGCCATATAAATACAAGTGTCAGGAGCGATAAGTTCAGTTTGTGCCTCATCTTCCCCAGATGAAGACAGGACTTACTCCTGAACCCTGCAACAGCCTAAGAGGAGACTTGTGGACCAAAGACAAAGATCGGACAAATGAACAGTGTGTAGACTGTTTTTATTACTTTACATACCCAGCAGCAAGAAGATCTTAAATTGGACTATTTTTGACACAATCCTACCACTGAGATCACGGTAAAGCAATGATAAAGCAATGGCTAGAAGATGGAACCTCAACCTGGGGGACTGGGATGAAAACAGTTTAATAGTCATAGAAAACTGATGTTACGTTGTGTATGCAATGGTAGACAGGAGATTTTTGGGGAAATATAGAGGACATTGGGTGGATTGTACAGTCCTAGGGAAGAGTACAATCCCTTAATCAAGATGATGGCTACAGTGTCAAAAAGTTAATGTATACCTTGTAAATTCCAAGATGACAGATATGTCCAGATACAGAGAACACAAAGCAGAAAGAGCAAAGATGGAGGAAGCAGCTTAACTGAACAAAGAAACTGGAAGATGACGAAGATGAAGAGACAGGCATAGCATCCTTACCAAGCATAAGGGAGGATGAAGAGCAAAACAATGAATCTGATGACAGTGATGAAGAACAAACGCCTGGCAGAGACAACAAGGTTCCCAGAGACAGAAGAACCTATTGTGGCTGAGATTGGGGAAGATCCTAAATCAACAGCATCATCATCTTTAGCACCCAGTAATACCACCAAGGCAAGGCACTCCAAGAAAAGAAAGTATGGACATGGAAGGGCTGCCTAAATTAGAGGATAAAACACTATTTCCCAACAATCTGTTTTATGTCTATAAAACAGCCAGTCCCTGGGCGGTTTACATATAGATATATATATATATATATATATACATATATGTATGTGTGTATATATATATACATATATACATATATGTATATGTATATATATATATATATTGAATCGTTCAGGCAAAAATAAATTTCCAAAAAAAAACAGACACCTTGAAGCCATTGGTTTTTCAACAGTCACCTGAAGAACATTAGAATGTCTGGCTTTAAAAAAGAAATGGTCACTGGCTGGAGAACTATTGCTGAAGACCATATTTGTACATGACACGTTTAAAGACCATGGAGCGTAAAATACGCAGAGGTGTCTAAAGTCAAATGCACACTTGTGTATATTGACATTCAACTTTAAACTTAAGAGTTTTACTGTGTTATAAGACTATGTTAAACGATGATTCGGTAAAGCTACGCTATTTTCTTAGCCGCACGGCTATGACGTTAAAGCTAAATAAAGATACTCTCCTAAGACTGGTGACGTACAATTTAGAACATAGCAAAAAAAGCTGCCCTTCATTACAACGCACTAAAAAACACATGTACGAGGGGGAAACTGTTATAATGTCATGTTTACATGCTTCTAGTGAGCAAGACTAGCCCGCTACGCTAGCGAGGATTCCATTATCGGACTCTTACCGGACGTGAACCGTTACTTTTCAGATTGACCTCAACTACTCCGTCGTCAGCTCCAGCCGCCGCGCTGCGACCCACCAAGCTTGTGGACGACGCATTAACATTAGCGATACATTACTACATTACCAAAAAAAAAAAAATTTTCCCAGTGTGGACTTCACATATGGGACAAATCCAGTTACTCCTCCCCTCCGTACACACACTCCAACCATAGCCAGGCTGCTACAACAGGAGGACCGATACAACCTGCTGGGCATGGAAAGCACGTCACGTCGAACAAAATTAAGAAAATATATTTAATAACATAAAGCTAAACTACTATTACCTAATTTTTACTGTTCAGTTGGTCGTGCGTACAATTTTGTGTGTGTGGGTGTATATATGCAAAATACAATAATACATAAATAGTAATAATTAATAATAAATAGTAAAAGTACAGATATAGTCATAGTAGGTCATAGAGTACGAAGTGGTGCATGTTAGATGATGTAGTGGGTTTGTTAGGATAGGACAGGCATGGGCAAACTAAGGCCCGCGGGCCAGATGCGGCCCTTTCACCTTTTTTAATCCAGACAGCCAAACTTATTATATAGTTTATTTATTTTATCATTATACTTTTGCCTTTTCCCTGTAATACCCATGTTTCAAATGCAGTGGTTTAAATGCAACAGAAAGGTCCAGAAGGATAAGTACTGAGGATTGGCCCGCAGCTTTAGCTTTTTTTACAGCTTCTGTCACAGATAGCAGAGCTGTTTCCATGGAGTGAACACTTTTAAAACCAGACTGGTTTGTATCCAGAACCTTATTTTAGAGAGAAACTCAGTGGCTTGTTTAAAGGTTGCCTTAGAAAGGAAATGAAGTAGTGAAACTGGCCGATAGTTCTAAATCTGGCTGGGATTGAGTGAGGCTTTCTTAAGTTGCAGCATCACTTTTGCCTGTTTGAAGGTAGCGGTGGGCGGATCGATCCAAATATCAATAGAATCGATACCAAGTTGATATGATATGTGTGACTTAGACGCGCAAAGCAAGAAAACAAGCGAGTTGCCGGCTCTGGTTCATCAGCACATGCACAGAGAAAATACAACAAAGAATGGTAGAGAGAAAGAGTAGCGCAGTGTGGCTGTATTTTCAGTTTGCGACTTACAGTTTGAGAAATGCTTTGGATAAAGTGTCTGCTAAATGTAATGTACTGTATATGTAATGTAAAT
Source organism: Cynoglossus semilaevis (assembly GCF_000523025.1). NCBI lineage: Eukaryota > Metazoa > Chordata > Actinopteri > Pleuronectiformes > Cynoglossidae > Cynoglossus > Cynoglossus semilaevis. Next base: position 12,460,665 of record NC_024308.1, read on the forward strand.
GTAATGTGCAATGTAATTTAAAAATATACTGTAGATAAAAGGCACTAAAGGCAGTAAAGCAAATTATACAGATCAAAGGTGGTAGCCTTTCAGGAAAGAATAATTGGATACATGCAGTGTTTAGCATACTAAAACACACAAAGTATCACTGTCAGCTATTCCATGTAGTAAATAAAAAAATATGAGTTGGAGAGTTGTCAACTAGTAGCAAGAATAAAGATGGCTAAGCAAATGGTAAATACTAAAGAACATTTTGGGATGTAAGTGAAAACCTTATGCAAGGACATTTTTTTTTTTTTTTTTTTTACAGAGCCAGTTTATTAAAAGACTATAGCGGCAACATGGAATGTAAAGAAGACTACAAAGTGACAGTACTGTGACGAGTGCCAACTGCCATTATAATTTCCACTCCAGAAATCAAGAAAACTGTATATCCTATGCATGGCATGGATAAGGTCTAATGATACAAAGTTAGAGTATCTTTAATCAAGAAAAAAAATGAATTAGTGCAAAATAAGCATAATTACGAGACATCAAAACAAATATGGAGAACAATATCCGAGATTTTCTGAACAAAGCGGTGGAACAACAAGATGGTGAAGCTCTCCAGTCAGCCTACAATTTGATAAAAGATTTGACATCAGCCTATGACAGTGGGCAGGCTCCAAACACTGCTCTCGAGCTGTTTGTCATTTGTGCAGAAATTGCCCTCCGGCAGCAGAGTTTGAAGATATGCGCATCATGTCTTAAATCCTACTTTGACAGAAATCCACCAGCTAATTATCTTTTATGTAGAGCCTACCTCTGTCAGGGCCAGATTAGGTCTCCTCTGGCCTCAGGGAATGTTGAGGACTTTGAGGAGTGTGTGAATTTTTTTCTCGAAGCAATTGGAATTGCAAAAAGTGACCCAAAGTACCACTTTGTAGTATTCAATGCATCAGTGCTATATTTCAAGGCAGTACGCACTTTTCTACAGCCAGGAAGTTGCCATTATCTGATCCCCTCCTTCAGAATTGTAGTTCAAAGTCTGGAGGAGGTTGCAGACCCAGACTACAAATGGAGGGCAGAACTCATGATGCATCTGATCAAATGTCTTGTCGACTCAGGAAAAACCAAGGCTGCTACAGACTTCGCCAAAGTTACGGAAAAATTTATAAAGTCACATGTCCCAGATCTTTATTCAAATCTGTTTGTTCTACTGGTTCAGCACAGTCTTGAAAAAGTTCAGGTCCTCACTGAAATGACAATGCAGGATTCCACCTTAGCAGTCATTTATAAAGTAGAGGAATGTAAAAAAATGGAAGAAATAAAAAAAGGACGATTCACACAAGAGGTTAGTGACAAACTGGAGGAGATTTTCTCTCACCTGGTGGACAGTACACAGTCAGGAACAACATTAGGGAATGACAGCAAAAAACCTGCTCCTGTTCATCCAACTAAGCGAGTGACTCTCCTTCTAGAATTAGCTATGCTTTCCTTGCAAGTAAAGCAACAGAAAGTTGCAGCCAACTGCTTGAAAGAGCTCAAGTTGGCCAAAACGGTTAATACCTGCCAACGCATTATAATGAAATGTGTCAAAAGTGAAATCAACCTCTTGAAGAAGGACACAAAGATGAACATCTTTACCAAAGCCAGTGTGGAGGCTCGGATGCAGGAAATAGGCAAACTAGATCACTGGCTGAGAAGTGCAGTGACCGCGAGTGACCGCCAGGCTGTGCAGGCAGTGTGTGCTACACAGTGGAAAGTCTGCTTGCCTCTTTTGCAACATGGGCTCAAAAAACACATCAAGGCAACTCTACTCAGAATGGTACATGAACTGGAAGATATTCAAAGTTTGATGCTGGAGATGCGCTGTCAAATCCATATGGAACTGGCTGTAATTGAAGAGGAGGATGGTTTTCTAGAGTCTTCTTTGACTCACCTTCAAAAAGCCATCCAGCTGGATAACGGCAGACAGGATGAACGGCTATCATCAGCCTTACATCTTCTTCAGCTCAGAAAAACACCTTACCAAACCCTGTCTAGGAATGAAGATAAAGCAGCTATGCTACTGCAGCAGGCCAGGGACAAACATAATGAAAAGAAAAACATTCGTCCGATCCTGGTTGCTGTTGGTGTTCTTTTGGCATCTGAGGATTTCCAAACTCTGCTGAATGCGGACAACATCTCCAAAATTCCTGTAGGCACTCTTGGATCAGCACCAATGGCTCTGCTCTTTGCTAAAGCCAAACATTACACTGAATGTTTGCAGAAAGTGAGTGAAAACCTAACCAGCCAAGCCGATGACACTGACAACACAGGGAGAATGAACTTGTGGGTTACCCTGGTTAAAACTGCAAGGAGAAACGAAGTGTGGGATGTGTGCCGAGCTGCTTGTCGATTTTGCTTGCCCTATGACAATGAGCAATGGAAGATATCCAAGGCTGCTAAATGCGGATGCTCAGAGGATGAGAGTTGTGCAGAATGCGTTAATGGATGTTTAAGAGTAAGAGACTACATGCTCCATTTAGCTGAAGTCTATTTAATTTGTGCCGAGGCAACTGTCCAAAAGCTTTTTACGGAAGGGTTTCAGCTGAACAGCCCTCCAGTCCTTCCACAGGACGCAGGATTACAAGTGTCGATTGAGGGCCCACAGTGGATTACATTTAGAGACTGGATCCAGGGTCTATCTTCCTATGCTACCTCCAACTTTTTGCGTGCAGCAGAGTTGGGATTGGAGATCATGGAGCCATGGGTGGTTATAAATTCCGCTATATATCTGTGGAATTACAACAGCCACTTAATAATGGCCGGGGATTACCAAACTGAGCTTTCCTCCTTCCAGAATCTACTAGACATGCTACGAAAAGTAGAGTGCTCTAAAAATCGGATTCTGGTTGTGCTATTGTGTAATGTTGTAGCTCGGGGACTGACTGAGCCTTTGTTTGGACCAGATGGTTCAATGCCAAACGTGCAAGCTGAAAAAGGCAGGAGAGCTGCAGTTAGAGGAAAGAAAAAAAACACTGCATCTGTTAATGAGTTTTATTTAGATGCTGCTGGAATGAAGGATGCCAATTGTGCATTAGAACTGTGTGACTATGCCCTTCATGTATCTAATAGCAAAGGTCCAGGGGAAGTGGTTCCTATATCAGTAAAGAAGCAGGTGGTGACCACATGGGTACAGATCAAGATGATGTTGCAACAACAGATTTGCTCAAACATTAATGTCAAGGATGACGGTAAGCATGAGGAGATCTCAGAGTTGAATGTCTTAGTGGAAATGGAAAAGCTCCAGTGCAACAAAAAGTCAAGGCATATGGACTTTAAAGCTCACAGTCTCTCCACACTGGTGAAATCTGTGTCAGAATGCAGGTGGACAGATGTTGTGGTCAAGTTACAGGTGTGGTGTCAGCTGGCTGCTCTTGGTCATTCTGAAGAGGACCAGAGCTTGGTGATGTGCTGCACTGGCAATGCTCTGCAACTAGAAGAAACAGCAGCAACGCACGTCAGTTCGGTGCCGTGTGTTTTGTACGACATGAGTGCCGTGAACGCGATGCTGAGCAATGCAGCATGTTTGAGGGGTATGAGCTTAGTCCAGAAGTCCAAGGGTGATTTACCAACTTTCAGAGAAGCCCTAAAAGTAATTTTTTCCAGTGTCAGATATGCCGAAAAGGCTAAGAATCCAACATTGTGTATTACAGCGGCTAGACATTACTGGAACACCTGTCTACCCCTAACACATCGCCGGGAGGAAAGACAGAAGCTCCAAGATCCTCTTGAGAAGATTTTAAATGCTCTGGTTCAAACTAGCACTAAACAAACTCAGGTCAGAATGAATCCTTCAGTACCACAACTTGATATTTCTAAACAAGAGATCTCAGGAGGTGAGGACTTGACCCTTAAAGCTGCCATCTACAGTTTAGTGCTTCGTATCCACATTGATAAAACTGACAAAAGTAGTACTCTGCTGCTACTGGACAAAGCCATTAGCAACTTGCCCTCCACCAAACACACGATACGTCTTCTTAAACACTGCATACTATTAAAAGCACGGATGGGACAAAGTGTCCTAATGGACATGCAAAAACTTCGAGAGGAAGAGCTAGCCTGCTCACTAATGTGGCGTCGAGTGGCACTGTTTGCCAGCACTCCAACGCAGCAGCTCACCTCCTACCAAAGAGCCATTACATCGCTGGTAAGCCCTGAGACTGAGTGGCAGAAAGTAAATTTTGTTCTGGAGTTTGCTCAGTGGCTCTATTATAACAACTTTCCCAGAGTCCATGCTCAACACCACATCGGATGGGCCATAGACATCCTGCTTCAGCCTGAGCAGGAAGAAGAAGCAAAGGCAGAAGAAACAGAAGACCCTAAAAGTAGGCGTTTAAACTCAATGGTGAGGCAGCCCCTGATTGGAGTTCGAAGCCTGTGTCTCAGAACAGACCTGAGCACCTTGAAAGAAGTGTACTGCCTGGACTACTTAGTGCAAGCCCACACACTGCTTGCTTTTATGGCTGACAGGAGCTCACCTGAGCACCAGCTCCATCTGCTCAGCGCCTTCACTTTTGTAATTCAAATATGGCTGGTTTCCATGGCTGAAGTTTCTGACATGCTAAAGCCCCCACCCACTGCTGGATCGAAAAAAGGTAAACAAAAAACAAAGGTTCAGAAAAAAGGAAAAACTGCAGAAGACAGACTTGATCAGGCACTCCCTTCATCCCCAGAGGAATGGGCACGTTACATCTGTCCAAGCCAGGCAAGGATAATATTTAGAGCCAACAAAAACCAACACTGTATCAATACGTATACCATTACAAATCAGATGCAAAGTATATTTTATCTAACTTTGCTTGGAAACCAGCTAGACTCGATTTCACTTAATCATTTGACATTACCTGTACTGCACCTAGCTGAAATCATTGCCAATGACCTTCTCAATAAGAAAAGTCTTTCTGATTTGTTCCGGATTAAAATCTTTCAAACTTGTTGTCAGCTGGGTCTGGAGAAATACTCCCCTTATCAGAAGAGGCTCCTAGATTTGTTGACAAACAATGAGCAGGAACAGATAAAAAGCCACAAAGTGGTTGCTCTTTCAAAGGAAAAAGGTATGAATCAGAAAGCTTCTAATCAGACAGAGGAGCTAGATGAAAACACTGGCTGTGGCAAACAACGTAGGGGCATGTGCTTTCAGAACATTTACCTAGAAAAAGCTGAAGTTTGCCTCAGTATGGAGCTCTTTCAGCCGGCACGACAGCTCCTGGTTGAGGCTCACTTAATGGCTAAAGACCTTGGAGATCAGAAAGCACTGGCAAAATGTTTGCTTGGTCTGGCCACTCTGGCATGTAAGGAACAGAATCATGCACAGGCACTGATCCTGCTGGACCAAGCCCAAGCACTTGGAGGGGATGAGGAATTCTGGTACCATTTCACGCTTACTAAGGTAAATGCTGTTTTGGGCGAAAGACACAAAGATGTACAAACCAAAGTTCAAAAGATCATTAATCAAGGTTGCGAGGCTCTGAAAACAGTTCAGGAGAAACAGTTAAATAGGGTCAAAGAAGTCAAATACTTGATTACTCGTTTAGAAATGAGAAGTGTCATGGAAAGTATCACGGCCCTAAATGATGGTGAATCTGGAATTAATTCTTGCTACGAGAATGTCCAAAAACTAATGGCTGCCAGTGAGAGACTTGAAAAGTGTGCTAGTAGTTTCACTGAACTTGGCTATACAGAGAAGGCAGCAGAGGCACATGCAGAGTATGCACAGTGTATGAAAACCTTGGCCACAAAAACAGCAGATAAAGAGGAGAAGCAGCATCTACTGCTCCATGGTCTCTCCCAGATGCAGCTTGCCGTCATAATGCAGGAGCAGCTTGTGCTGAATGCTCAGAAACTGCTACCACCAAAGGACGAGACGTGTGGAATTTCACTGGAAACTGCGTGGAGGCTACTGTACCTACGACTAGGCCTGGTAGAACTTTGTCTGGTCTTGATGGAAGACCACTGTGCTGAGGCGACAGTTCGTGCTCTGGCACGTGAGAAGATGAGCCCTGTTGAGATTGCATTGGAAGATTTTACTGCCTCCTCACCTGAGCCAGATTCAATGGAACATAAATGGATTCATGTAGGAAAAACTTTGGGTCAGGTGGCTCTAGGTCAGCTGGCAACTATCAACTTCCATCCCTTACACGACATAGAAACCCAAGCTCGTTGCCTAAATCTGATGGGGAAGTATCTCAGGCTTCAAGCTTTGCTTAAGGACCCAATTCATGTGTATGCAATTTGGAGGCAAACCAAACCAACGGAAGTCTCTTCTGACAGTGAAACAGTATCTGCAGCGTCTGAGCCTTCTGAGAAAGACAAAGAATCAAGCCAAACGGAGTCAGTAAAACCCATTACAGAATGTCCTGAGGTAAAGAAGAGAAGGCGTAAAGCTAACCAGATTTTGTCACAGGCAGCAATGGCCATCTCCGAAACCATCAACTTGTGTCTTGAACATAATTTGTCTTCCTTCATTCTGGCTGAGGCCACGGTCAATATGCTGGGCTGTGTAGGACAACCTGATTCTGAAGCAGCGGGCCAATATCTGGCCCTCTTTCAGAGCTGCTGTGCTGTTACAACAATTGCTAAAGCATTATGCTCGACATGCATTGACACTCGTGGATCCCAGCTTGCAGCTCTGCTCAGCCTTCACAGTAAAATGCTCCACTCTCGAGTCGTGACCTGTGGTATGTTGAAAGGATTAAAAGACTCACTGAAGAAGCTCTCCAACGCATGCAGTCATTTAATAGTTAATCCAAACCACTTCAACTTACTTTCAGATCTTCCATCTAATTTGAAAATCCTGTTGCTTCAGCATTCTGAAAATCACTCAGAACTGTATGGAGCTTTCTACGAGATGGCAAAATCTACAGAAAATAAAAAAGCAAAGACAACTAAGGCTGGAAATACAATTAGTTGCTCAAAAGTGGCCAAGGTTTTCGTCTGCCCACAGCATTTGGTGGCACTGAGGGAGCAAATGAAGGCTTTCAGCCACGAGGCGAGACATACCCTCTTCAAGGAAGTCTGTTTGCATAGTACTGAGGAAAAACACGAGGCCTCTGAGGAACTTCAGACAAGCACAGTAGATGAAAAGTTAGCACCTCTCTACTGCAAAATTGTACAAGATCTGGAAGACTATTTATATCCGTTGCTATCACAGATGGACTTGCCTTGCTTTAGACCCCAAACTTCATCAGAACCAAATCTTGAACTAACACAATCCAAAGATAAAAAGGAAAAACAAAGCTCGACTAAATTACGAAAACCAGAATTTGTTGTGGTGCTGGCAGACAGCACGTTGCTGGACTTGCCACTAGAGTCCTTGCTTATCTTCCAGCAGGGAAATTTTAGCTCCGTGTCACGAGACTTTTCCCTGCAGCTACTTCACAGTCGACTGCGTAGTGCCAAAGCCGAGAAAGTTCCACGTGACAAAAAGGAAGGAAAAGGTGGTAAAGGAGGAGGGAATAAAAAACTAGAGATCAATAAAACAATTCCGTCCTACGCTATTCCAGTGGAAACACGAAACTTGAAGTATATTGTTGACACAGGATCTGGCCTGAGTGCTAAGATAGTAGAGATTTTGGATGACTATGGGAAACTTTCCAAACAAAAGTGTGAGGGCTACATGAGTGGCCAACAAACACCTAGCCTGTCGGATATTGAAGAGCTACTGTCCAAGTGCAGTGCTTTCATCTACATTGGCAGGGAGCAGCTAATGGCTAACGTCCCTCCTGCCAAACTAGTACTGGGACGTTTATCCAGGTGCCAAATGGCTCTTCTTTTTGAGCAGGTTTACGGCAATGTTGGAACTTTCCGACAGGCTATGGAAGACATGGATACGAGCAAAGAACAGTCTCCCGTTGAAACCGCTCTGTTGTTGAGTTTGAGTGGGGTTGGCTGTGTTATTCTCAATCAGTGGCAGAGCAGCTTACAAGATAACACGGACAATATGACAACAGTTGTACAAAACCTCCTGAAGGGCGACCGGACCTCTGGTCAAATAATCCATGAATTGAGGAAAAGAAATACTTTAGTGATCCCAAAGACCAAAGATACTGAGTCAAATAAATCTGAATGTCTCTCAAAGGAGGAAGATGAGCACATCAAAATTGCTTTCTCACTTTCAGACATCAACTGTATTGTTTATGGACTTCCTAATTTAATACTGGTATAATATTAATTTTACAGTCTGTTTGCAGTCTGTTTAAAGACTATGGACTTTGTAGTACACGTTAAGTTTCACAGTGCACAGCAGACTAAAGGTGTCTTGCATCTTGAGTTACCGCAGCTCAACTACTAAATTGTTAAATAAAAGGTCCCATAAAATGATGTAATTTTTGCTCATAGCTGACAGAATTAAATGTTTTTGTTTGAGACTTTGAATAGACCAACATGCCGACCCTTTCACCTACAGTATGTACGTATGTTTTGTATTAATAAAATGTTAATATTGTTGGTGAGTAAATAATAGATATCTTTAGGACTTGCACTTAGCCACATTATGTCCAGCAGGAAAGGGAGTGCCACCTTTTATGTCTACATGGGCAGCTTTTAATGATGAACAATTTATGTAGAATAAAAACTGTTTAAACTTTTATTAATTCATCCCGTCACCAGCCAGAATAGTGATTACACTTCAAAAATGTTTAAACTTTTATTAATTCATCCCATCACCAGCCAGAATAGTGATTACACTTCAGACAGAACCCAAGTACATTTCCAGCCAGATCCAATCCAATCATAAAACAAAACAGTTGATCTAAATGTTTACTAATCGGTAAACATAGACTAACACACAACCAGTGTTGGATGTTGGAGAAATTCTAGCATTTGCTTTAGCCAGAAATTGACATAATTTTATATTAGGTAGACTGGACAATATTCAGCAAAAATAAAAAAGGTAACTGGGCATGCAGTAAATATCAAAAGTAAGGGGAGCTGGGACTGAATCTTGTGGTGCACAACATAGGAGGGTGGCAGAAAACAACACCAAACAATACCTACTCTAGAACAAGGACACAAACAAGCATTCACAGCTGCCTTTACAACTATAGTCCACATTAAGACCATGATAAAGGGTTATCCTTTTGATTTAGCAGGACATAAGAAAGGAAAAATATATAGATAACACCCAAAATGGCCTTTTCTTTAATGTTTCTTGAAAAAACATTAATGGTGAACATGTATTTATCTGACAGGATCGTAAAATGCCCTCTTTTTCAAAAAGGACTTCTTCCACTTTGCTGTTGATGACTGAAACTAATCAATAGGGAAGTGGTGATTAGTAGGAACAAATACAGAAGTGATGAGGATTCTCAGACAGGAGATTTAACCTCCCTCCTGGTGGCAGTGACATAAAACAAACATATACCTTTCACCTCTGTATGGTCCGACAAAGCCTTAGGGATGTCAGAGTGATTTATTCCACTCTTTCATTGTCATTCTTTACTGTGTGGGGCATCCACGGTGGAGATAGGAACGCTTAGCTCCACTAGTCTGCTCAGCTTGAGCGGCACTGCTTGAAGCTGCTGTGTGATGGCGTGTACGAGTACGTCTGCCTGAAACTACATTTTGGTCTGGTTCAGAACGCAGCCCAGAACCAGGTCCAAAGTCCTCTTCCAGTTCTCCAGTAGGTTCCACATCCGTTTCACGATCTGAATCTGTTTGAACAAATACCCGGTCCAGCAGCTGGTCCAACATCTTTTGAGCTTGATCTGGCTTTGCTCTGATTTTCAGAATTCGAGTAGGTCGTCCTCCTGAGACTTGTATCTCTGTAAGGCTTCCGCTTCTTTCACGTTTCAGGATCCAGCATAGAAGAATTAATGCCATCAGAACCAGGACCACAACAACCACAGATACATAGAAGAGGTCAAAGGTCAGGTTCTGGGGCATTAGTCTCGCCCTTTTTCCTCATAATGGTATTTTAATAGTGGTGGGTAGTGATCAGTGGCAAACAGCAGTTTTCAAGTCTGTTGCTTGTGCTTCCATCACATGTTTTCCTTGGTATGTTATGGCAGTTTGCCTCCATCACGTTTCTTATCACCTTGGGTTCTTCCCACTACAGCCTCAGTTTTACACTGGAGCTATCAAACATGAAAGGAAAGTGTCACTCTTGACACAGTCCTTTCATGTTGTGCTTACACGCCACTACCATCTGCCATAATTTGCCAATGTGAAGCGCCGACAAACAGAAGTGAGCTTGGTTTGAACAAGTGATAAACACAAGTATATCAAGTTTGGACAATTGTTACACAGAAGTTCATACTGTAGACAAGAGGAAGTGAATCACTCACAACTCAGTTTGTACAAGTTCAATAACAAAGTAGCAAAAAATGGAAAATCAGTCTGTAGTTGAACCTCAGACAACACTAAAGACAGAAGCAGAGGCAGAAGTGTCTACAGTGACCCCTGTCTTGTCTGACATTTCACCTAATAATGACACCAATAAAACACAGGTTGATATGGACATTGAAGAAAAGCCAGCAGTTGAGATCTACACACAGACTGGTTATGTCTACCAAAACCCAATTAGCTACACCTACCAAAACCCAACTGACTATATGTACCAGTGTCCTACTGGTTATGTGTACCAGTGCCCACCTGACTATCTCTACCAATACTCCGCTGACCCTCTCTACAAATGCACAGTTAGTGATGTGTACCAGGGCCCCTGTAACTATACGCATCAAAGCACAGCAGGATCTACTTTCAGAGGTCAAGCATCCAACGTCATCAATGGTCCGACCCATAGTGACTACATAGGTGCCGCCTCTAATAACTTCAAGGGTCCACCCTACAATAATTACAGACACCCAGCTTTCACTAACTACAGACATCCACCATACAACGACTACAGACCTAAGGCCTTCCATAATTACAGACGCCCCACCTACAACAACTACAGACAAAGGACATACAGTAACTACAGACGTCCTGCCTCGAATAACTTCAGACATCCAGCCTACAATAACTATAGATGTCCACCCTTTAACAACTATAGAGTCTATAACCCAGGTCCCAAAAAGTACACGTGGAAGAACAACACACAGACAATTCACACTGAGCAAAAAGGAACTGACGCTAATATAAAATCAGAAAACCGTTCTGCAATAGAGACCAACGCACAGGCTGTAAACGAGAAGACAAATATGATCACACTGCTGAAGGAAAAAATCGCCATGCTTGACTTGAGAGCCAGATCAGACGGAAAAAAGGAAACCAAGAGCTACCCTAATGCTCAGGATGAGAAACCCAAGGATCAAGATATTGCCCCTCGGCTCATCAAGCCAGGGCAGGTAACCCCATCCGTGGCACTGATCCAGATGCAAGAAGACTTGGACAAGAAAAGACTTGAGTGGCATGAAGAAAAGTCCCTCCTTTTGGAGTCTTTAAGAAAGGCCAAAAAAGCCTTGGATGAAAAGAACAGAGAGACAACAAAATCTAGGGAGGAACTAATGAAGAAAATCATGAGTTTAGACAATCAAATTGAAAACATTCAGAAAAAGCCAAAAAAGTTAACGATGAAGAAACTATTCTTACAACTTCTCAAGAGAACTGGAGAGACCTAACTCTACATCCATGACTAACAGCATTAACCAAAACAGATGAAACTCATATTTAGACCAAACCCGATTTTCACTACAGCGAACACAGCAGAAAACAAGGATCTAGACAAGAGTCAAGGTGTAGTCTGCTACCCATCAACGTCACTCTACAACATGACTACAGAGATATCTACATTAGCTTTGTTGCAAAAGTGACAAATCCTGTAAGATAACCTATTTTTGCCATCTCACCAGTTTGTAAACACACTAAGATGGGCAGATGTAAATGCATCTTAAAAGTATTATGTTGGCAGCAGGTGCTGCTGCTATTAGACGTGTTAAAAAAAGTTATTGTGGAGAAGCCAATGCCATCAGTGGTACCAATTATTTTGTTTGATGATATTATTAGAAGGAAATTAACTTATGTGATCATCTGCAGGTTTACATCCTGTTTACCTATTGTACTATTTTTAACTATAAAAATTATGTAATGTATTATAATAAATTAGTACACACATAAATTATATTATTTATATATTTGTTTAAATAAAGCACATTATGTTCCATAAAATAATACCAAAATTACCTCTCAATCATATTTTACCTCTTGTGGTTCTGCCACTGGTCTCAGGTCAGTGACATTTGTGATCTTCATTTATTACGTTAAACTTTAATGAAAAGATCATTTCTCCACTACGACTGTCAAAGAAACGAAGACTTGGCTATTTAACATTGACATAACCTGTCAGTAATTCAAGTCCACTGGACTTGACATGTCTGACTAACAAGCTCTGATCTCAGCACATGGACTCTTGTAAACTAGTCTTATTTTCTCTGCTGTACTTTAGTTGGTAAATAAACATTTTAACTTTTCCATCTTGATACAAACGGTTTTTGTAATTCTTTGCTCACCTTCTTTAGAACAACCCTCCATCAAATACTTTTGCTTTCAGTCCACACAGAAACGACTTCATCCTCCTAATAATTGAGGGAAACAAATTGCATTTAATTAGGACACAAAACATGCAGGGTATGTCACATAATTCAGCCCTTTGACTCAAAACTCACCTTTAGTTCATGTCGCCACACCTTAGAACTTGAGGCTTAAGACAGACTCCAAACTGGTTCTTTGGTAACTATTTACAAATAGTTCCAAGTAATGTATTAATTTCTTTTTAGTTACAAGGTAGAACCAGGAACAGATCTGCCTTGGGCTATTAGGTTCAGTCATGCTGATCATTGAGTCTTAAGTCTGAAAACGTAACAAAAGGACGTCTAAAACAAAAAGAACCGGTTTCAAGACTTAGGTGACAAAATAAAAACTTGCGAGAGTTGATCGCACAAAGACCCAGAGTCATGGCTGTCAGGTTGGTGGAATCCTTGAACAATTAATGAAGAATGTTTATACCAAATATCTCTAACTTGTGACCAATATTTGTCCAGGTGAGCGTGAAAAATGAAACCAAATAAAGAGCAACAGCAAATGATGCAAATAGCTTTACTCAAACAAACTCTCAAGACTACATAAACGCTCGAAGGATAATCTGTAATCGAGTCATTTCTCTACAGGAGTGGTATCAGAGCAGTAAAGCAGGTAACAATGTGATAACAGATGACATGACGGTCACATGCCACAGTTTTCTGTGAAAATACATAAACAACACGTCTTTACAAAATAAAACAACATAGAAAATCCTCCATGTCACGACTTCACTGAAACCTAATGAACAAAAGAGATTCTTCATCCAACAGAGTGACAAAGGCAGATCATCTCAGCTGGTCCTTCATCTGCCTGTGACGATGAGTTGACGGGTGAAGGACATCATGACAATGTTTTCTAAACAAGTGCAACTTAAGGAGGATAGAGGGAAATGTATATTTTAAGACCTTTATTAAATCGCACCAGAAACATGGAACCGACGTTTTCATCAACCATGTTTCTGTGTCTGTAAAACTGGGACTTAAATTAAAACGTCAAAGGGCAAAGCGTACATATTCAGTGGTGTAAAAAATAAATGTTAATTACAAACCTGACATTTAAATTCTTCTATGTACTGTAGTAAAAATAGAACATACAACGTCAAGCTCAACCTCTGCAATATCATTGTCTTTCTTAAAGCACTTTTAGTAATAAATAGCTTGTCAAATGTAAGTCAAGATATAAAAGCTACCACGCAACTAACTGTAAAGGAATGCAGTCAATGGTTAGATTTTCAGAACAGGTCTCCTTATTATAGGGATGTCCTTCCTATGTTTGAATACACATCATCCAATCACTGCCACTGTTCTGTCAACCTGGGATGCTGGGGGTGGGTTGGGTTGGATTAGTCCAGCATAGCAAATTATAATATTCTAGTTAAAAAATGTAGACCCCAGGTTTAAGAACTATAGTGAAGGAAACTGGGGGAAAATTTAACTTGTCTTCTCGTTCCACCATTATGCAGATGACTCTAAAATGTATGTACATGTCCTGTAAAAACCATGGTTAGCATTAAATCTTCCTTTTTTGGTTTCCTGGCAATCTACTTAAAAACTGGTGTAGTAATTAGTGATTTCGATGTGGTGTACAAATATATATTGACCTTATATAAACACCTTAAAGGTGAAACTCAGAGGGGATAAGTCTTTAGAAAACACATTTGGCTTCATTAGATTTTGGGCCACTGTGAGTTGTTACACCCCCAAAAAAATTATTTAGTGGGATTATGTGCATCTTTGCAGCTTTTTTGTTACTTTAAACGTAATTCATTTGTACCGTATTGTTTCTACATGTCTTTATTAATAAAGTGGACACTATAAATGGCTTTTCCTACCTGAGTTCCTAACAATTAAATAGGAAGAGTACAAATAAGTCATCACTCTGATCTGATACCTGTCTGACTTCTCGTGACAGGCACTAATGGCAGCAGGACAAGAGTTAAGTGACAAAAAAAAAATCTCATTTCATCTTGGTTTTATGCTCAACTGGTGAAATCAAACAGTATTCACTTCAAATTTAAGTTGTTTGTTATTTTTAAAAATGGTGTCTTGATGCATCATCCTACTGTTACATACTGTACTGTGTGAGTGGAGTTCTATAAAACATAAACATCTGCTAATTAAATACATAGTAACAAAGAAAGGTTATTTTGTTTTTGACAGGATTATATTTGACTTAATAAAAACAGACAAGTGAGATTAAAAAGTAGAGAACAGTCCAACGTGTGTCTGCAAGGAAGTCTGGAGGAGCTACACTCTCTCTCTCAGTCATTAGCTGCTAAGGTTAAAGTTCAGTCCGTCAGTGCTGGTGGTCTGTTTGTCTGTCTCTCTCTCTCTCTCTCTCTCTCTCTCTGTGTGTGTGTGTGAGCGGACAGAAAGTGAAGGTTTATCATTTTACTCCATGATGGTTCTGTAGATCACAGGCTCAATGTAGTCCCCTCTGTAACGTGAGTTGATCACTCTCTGTCTCTTTGACTCCTGGATGATCTCCTTCTCTTCGAAGATTCCATCAAATCTCATGTCTGAAGCTTTGGACTGCAGAGACAAGCACTGAATGTTTATACACAGGAGGAAGCACTTTGCTTAGATATTATTGAATTTTATTTAAGTTATTTTTTTATTTAATATTTAGTTGTTTTAATTTTTTAATTTTAAATCTCCATATTACTGTGATGTCTTTACATATACAGTATACATACACATATATATATAAATATATACACACACACACACACACACATTGTATGTTATATTTATAATTTAAACGTCTGTCATATAAAGTAAACATCTTAAAATTGGTCAAAATTCTACTACGTAATGATTTCTTCTGTCCTGAACACTGGAACCTTGGGTTTGAAAACGTTTTAAAAATAAAACTAATTTCTTTGGTTTCCCGGTGAACTTGGTTGTACTCACCAGTCTGGACTTGACTCTCTTTGGCAACTCCTCGTCCAGAGTGTAAACATCGTCCCTCTTGGCTGTGAGCTGTGACCCGTCCTCAAACTCTACCTGCATCACAGTTTACCACAAAGACCAGTCAGGTCACACTGTGAAACTCCCCTTAATTGACTGAAAAGATGTTTACCACATGCTGCTGCGAGTTTACCACATGGTTGTTAAAGGAATCACGTACTGAACACACTTCCAACTTACCAGGTACATTTGGACGACATGAGCTGACACAAATTTGGCCCCATAGACCAGTCCGTCCGTCCACCGCACCTGAACCACATCCCCCTGGGGCGGGGGTCCGAGCTGAGCACAGTCTCTGCTCTATTGGGTCACATAATTTTGCATGATTATTCTGTTTTTTTTTTTTTTAAATGTCTGTATTTAAGTTGACTAAAAATATGATCAAATACACAAAAAAATGCAGCCTTTAGTAGTGGTGGAATAAAAAAACAGATTAAACTGTGTCCATAAATAATGACTAAAAGATAAAAAATAAATACAGTTCCTCCTTCAATTCATTAATGGTTTTCTTCCTGTCTGTTAGTTGACTGGAAGAATGCAATGAATTTAACAACCTCTCATGTTTGTAAACAGCATCTCATTCATATTTAAGATTTGAAATGTATTCCATCGAGATGCCATTAATTCCTTTTTATGACCTCACTAGAGCTGCAGTTCTACAGTGACAGCAATGACACCTACCACGATGTCTTCAGGAAAAAGATTGTCGCTGAAGGAGCCGTCATCGAAGTTGACTTCATAAAATGTCTCCTTGGACAACTTCACCACGTCACACTGGTAGTAGCGGCCGTTCTTGTGCTTACATATGACCTTCTGACCCACCGTTAGCTCGTGCATGGCTGCTTTGTTTCGCTGTAGAGACAATTTGAGAAAATGTTTTACCAGGATGTTGCTTCAATTTGAAATTTCCACAAAACAACAACTAGAGTTTCTTACCTCAATCTGCGTGGGGCCTTTGTGTCGACAGCACGTGACGTGGACCACAAAGGGCCACTCATCAGGTTGCATGAGAACTCCAGCTGCCTGTGCACAGGTGGGGTGGTAAGCCGTGGGACAACGGCCGTGAGAACATTGTACGCAGCAGCCGGACGCCTTCTTCATCCGCTTCTTACAGTAGTAACATTTCTGTCAGGGATGAAAACCAGAAGACTGAAACACAGGATTATTTATCCTACAAATGTCAGAAGAATTCAATGTCATTGTGTTAAATGGATGTAGTGGTAGTCAAACCATTCTGACAGCAGGTACTTTATTTTGCCTCTCATCGCAAAACGCAGACTTAAAACAGATTTATGGAGACAAACAAAAAGATTTTTAACTCTCAACAAAAGTAGTGTGGATATCTCAACATCACTGTTGACAGAAGACAAACACGTTGTCTTTCACCTTCACAGCATTTGATAGGTACCGGAAACAATGTTTGAAAAAAAAAGCACAAAAAAACCTACTGAGTTTGGACAAAAAGAAAGTTATTGGACTCACGAGTTTGAATCTCTGCAGCGGAATTCCACTTAAATCCACAGGACTTCTTTCAGTGATGTTCACAAAACGGGCTTCCAGCACAGCTACTGCACACAGTACATGGACCCACCTGTGTGACACACACACACACACACACACACAGAAAAATAGGTAAATATTTATTATCATGCACAAGGTGTTTTTTTCAGCAAAATTGTGTTTCAGGGCAGGGAACAGACACACAAATGATGTGAACATTAGGACAAAATAAATCACTGAAATAATATTAGATGGAATTAAATACTTGTTGTTGTTGGCTTTCTGTAAGGCTCCACCTCTTAGTGAACACAGGCAACAGTTCTGCAAACAAAAAAAACAAAACAGATACGGATTCTTGTAACAAACGAGTAAAAAAACAAGAGAAAAATTACAAAAATCTGACAATTCCATTATTGATGTCACTTATCGATTTAATTCCTTGACCATTCTTTTATTAATTCTCGTCGTGTTAGGAAATGAATTCATTTAATTGGTAGGTGTAAAAATAAAAATATAGAGTATTCCTGGTGTATTCTGACATGCAGAGTAAAGTAGCTGTCGAACGTTGACTGACCTCAGTCATGGCGTTAGCTTTACAGCGAGCACATTTCCACTCCTTGCTCACACTTCTTGGATCTACACCGTAACAGCCTGGAAATATCAGAAACAAGAAACTTTGGTGTTTGCAAATATGTAACTAACGGCGAGTGGGTTGAAGACGTGTGTGTTAACTGACTGGTGTGAACCCTGACGCTGCACTGAGAGCAGCTGATGAGGAGGCTGGTCCCATCTTCCTCCAGGTGAGGCGTCACACTCTGCTGCTCGCTCTCCGAATCTTCTTCAGTGGTGGTGGTGAAACACATCTCTGGGATCAGAGGTTTGGTCCGCATACCGCCGCCAGGCTTCATGATGGAACTGCTGCTGGTTTTGGCACGCTCAGTCTGACAAGGAAGAAAGAGAAAAACTCACAGGACTGAAGCTGATCAATAGAAACCAGGTTCTGGTTTCAGTCCTGTCTTCATACCAACTTCACAAACACTGACATTATAGGACATAGAGGGTCTTAGGGCCCAGAGTCCAGACCAGTTACCTGCTGGTACGTGTGGAACAACAGGCAGATAGAGCAGTATGGAGGTTTGGAGCCGATCCGTTGGTTGTATTCTTTCTCCTTCTTCAGGTTGTGAGGTCTGCTCTGCCACAGGTGAGCCAGAGGTTTGGCCCAGTTTTCTCCTTCTGGACCGCCTTCCTCCACTGGAGGAGTCTCTTCTGCAGCCTCTGTACAAAAGACAGAGCACAAATTTAAAACAACAACAATAAAAACAAACACGACTATGTGATTTGACTGAATTTAATGAAGAATTGATGAATGGAGACAATAACAAACCATCGTCACTGATGCCGTCCTTTATCAGTGGATGATGACCTGGCAGCTGCCCCAGGTCACTCTGAGGCTGCGGTGCTTTATTTTTAGCGGTCTCTTCTGCCACCTGCTGGAGATAAAAGCGCACTGTAAGTAGTGCATTATTTTTGCTTTTTAATTTGGAGAGCCACATCTGTTCAATCTTAGACTATCTGACAACGTTATTGTGTCCATTTAATGAAACTTTACTGGAAAAACTCCTTCCAAACGCCAAAAGAAGGTTGTTAAGCTATGTTGTTATGAGGTTAGCAAGTGAGTAAAAAGTTAGCCTAGGTGAACAAATAATGAATTGACTATTAAATACAAACGCAACAACAACCAAATATGGCTTTTTAACAGCTGCTTGGGTTTTTAATGCCTCTGTGCCTGCACACGAGAGGACAACTTTACATAACTGCTAACTTACTTTGGCACAGGTAAGAATGCCCTGTAGAAGAGTCAAGTTTCTGTAACTTGTTTTCAGGGGAAGGTGACAGCCCGACTGTGTTTACTTAAATCTACAATATTAGAACTGTATTGATGTGACACTGTCTGAATCTACTCACTGTTTTGCTGTCTGCCTCTGTGCCATTATCGGTGCGCTCTCCGTTCTTCTCCTCCTTTGTTGGAACTTCTTCTTCTGCGTAGTCTCCTTTGGCATAGCTGTGGACGTGCAGGACGTCTGCTGGACTCAGTGTCCTCTGAAATGCCTTGTTTGCTGGAATGGAGCTGCTGTCCAGTCGAGGCTCGTCAGTTTTGACCTCCTCAGGGGACAGATCCGTGGCCTGGTTCTTCACGGGATCAGGAGGACAGACGTCTGCAGGAGACTCTGTGCTCTTCTCTTTTTTTGTTGGGCTTCTTCTGTTTGTAGTCTTCTTTGTTGTGGCTTTGGTTGGGGATTTCATCTGCTGCTTGTTGTCTTTTTCCTTCTTAGGCTCCACCTTGACACTAACTGAGTCTGAAACAGGAATAGAGAAAAACTTAGAACTCTTTAGTTTCATATTTATGA
Source organism: Cynoglossus semilaevis (assembly GCF_000523025.1). Classification (NCBI taxonomy): domain Eukaryota; kingdom Metazoa; phylum Chordata; class Actinopteri; order Pleuronectiformes; family Cynoglossidae; genus Cynoglossus; species Cynoglossus semilaevis. The sequence continues at coordinate 12,480,085 of NC_024308.1, forward strand.
TTAACTTCATGTGCTGAAGGAGTGAGCTCATAGTATAGCGGTTAGCATGCCTGCCTCAGAAACAGGGAGTCCTGGGTTTGATTCCCAGAGGAACCACATGCTTGGCCTCTGCTGAGGGCAGCCTGTTAACAGTGTATCTGCTGTTAACACAAGAATTTCCTAAATATGAGATCAATATAGTGCTATTATTATTATTATTAGTACCTTTATCGGTCTTGACGGGAACTTTAGCTGGAGACTCTTTGTGCGAGAGCTTGAACCTCTTAGGCTCCACATCCTCAGTCACCTTCACCAGCGGTTCACTTTTGACATTTTCAGCTACTTCAAGCTTATGCTTCTTTGCAGCCCGAGGTCTTTGGCTTATAAGAAACATGGAAAACAAAAAACAAACAAACAATGGAATCAGCCTTTTTGTTAACTTTTTTTTTTTTTATGAAAGTATTTGATGTAGGGCTGTCAATGTTACCATGTTAACCACAATGATTAATTTTTAATTTTATGCATCTTGATTAATCACAATTAATTGTGAATGATCTATAGTTTCCCTGTGCTTTATCAGACTGAAAGATGTATTAGTGTTTTGTCTGTGATTAAATTCAGACCTTTTTTCATCCTTGACAGAACCAGTGGTTTCCTCAGATCCATCTTTACTCGGTTTGTCTTGTACAGATTCCGTCTGGTCTTCCTTCAGGAACTCTGCTGCCTCTGGTGTTGCTTTGCTGTGATCTATGGTTGTTTTATCTTCACCAGCTTTCCATAACTTGTATCTGTCAGGCTGAAACTTGCGTACAAACACGTCCATTGGGATTTTCACCGTGTCCTGACGACAAGTACACTGGAAAGATAAAATGGAGCAGAAGTTTGTTTTGAACTTTTGTGTATTATACTGGGATGAACAAAACTGAATCTGTAGGAAATAGCAGTAGGTTAGTGACTTTGTGCTTGTATGTATGATTAATCATTGATGAATATTTAAGACTGATTGTTGGTACCAGGGTTGCATTTTTGCCATAATCAATCCATCGCTGAGTGGCAAAGTTGGTGGACTCAGCACAGTTGAATCCATGGTTAAAACCAGCGTGATAAGCGTAAGGAAAGGTGACAATGAACTGCCCTTCCTCCTGAATGACCTGGATGTAAAAAAGTACCACAAACAGTTACAGGTTTAGAAGCCTTTTCAGAGCTTGATTTAACATTAACCTTAGGAAAGTTAGACTTAATTAGTTTCCTCCACTAAATCCTAACGCTCACCTTCTCGTATGGTATTCCATATTTTTTCAGGATGGACGGTGAAATTAATGTCATCTTGTGACGTAGGAAGGCTTCACAGCTCTGGTTGTTTCCTGGGAAAAAACCTAAGAAAAAAAACAATAAAATATAAATACAACATATCTCACTTTATTTGTCACCCTTTGTTGGATAAACAGAATAAAAACATTTATTCACCTTTGGCAATTCGCTCCAGTCTTTTACCATGCTCTGGAGGAACAACATACCTAGGAACCCAAAGCAACAAAATGTCACGTTCTTTTCTCTTTAAAAAGGATGCTTTACTTTGGACAAGCCCTCGAACTTTTATACAACTTTATGAGAAAAGGTGGAACTTTACCAGGAGGTGGGCTCTCCAAAGTGCAGGTAGTTAATGCCGTACAGGTCCATGTCCTCGGTGTGCCATGGAAACGCGCTCTTCCACATCCCAAAGAACAGGCAGGGTGAGTTAACTCCTTTAATTTTAATCCCACTCTCACTCTCCATGGAATCGAGAATGGTGTTGAGGCGACCAATGTTCCATTCAGTCACTTCCTGTATTTTAAGAATTTAAAATAAGTATTTGTTTAATCTGGCACTTTGAAAACCCCCCCAAATGATTTCTGCTCAGACCTGAAAAAACCCCAAATGATTTCTGCTCAGACCTGAATCCAGAAGCTAAAGATTTCAGTAAAAACAGTAACAAAGTTGTACACCAAAGCTCTTAGTCAATGAACAGTAAAATTAATAATTTATACTGTGGGGAGAAGGGGGGGTGGAGGGGGCTGGCGAGTATTTATTCTGGAACAGTAAGATATTATTGTTTAAGATTTAGGATTAGGATTATTCAATCTAATGCTACTCACTGAATCGTACAGCGTTCCACTGACATCAGCTCCATAAAGAGGTGGATTGAATGTAAGATTCTTCCAGAACTTCCTCTCCAGCTCATCAAAATCCACATATCTGGGAATACAGAACCTGCCAGAAGAGAAGACTGAGTTTCATCATTCAAAAACAGTGACAGCCACTTCCTCTTTGAAGAATCCAGACTGACTTGTCCATGTTGGAGGTTTTGCGAAAGTCGTGGACAGTCATTGGTTTCTTCTGGATGTTGTACTGTGTGAACAGCCCGGACTGACCCGTCACCACCTGCTGAATGGGAGCAGGCATGACCAGGTCGTCAATGTCATCATAGGTTCGCCTGGGTTTCCAACCTTTGGGTGGAATAACCTGCAGGAAAAGGAATAAAAATACCAGGATGAATAAAATAAGTTATGCAGCGGTGAAAACATTTCTGGATCACTGTCTGTGCACTCTTCACAGAGAAGAAGTTAAGTGGACAGGGACCTAATCTTACTAGAAGGAGTTAAGGGTTCAAGTCCAGTGGTGTACTGTTGTATGTCTAGGCAGAACATTTAACACTACAGTTAACTGATCAATCACAAGAGTCAAAGATTACTCACCACTGCCATTCCAGCTCTGTGTGCTCCTTGTGACTCCATGTAGGCGATGTATCGGCTGAAGTCTTTGAAGTCCCCATTAGAGGGCGTGAATGTCATCACCTTGACAATGTTTTGAGTGTCTGTGGTCATCTTGTCTTGATAGTTGGATCCCACCCCTGATAAAAATTACAAAAGACATTTAGATGGTGACAAACTCTGATTTAAATGTATTTGAACTTTGAATTTGTTTGATGAACAACTGCTTAGCGATTAAATTAGTTGCACTTAGGTTCACACTTAAAACCAACATGTACATACTAACTTTTCACTCACTGAAGCAATAAAATAATTCCACTTATTTGCAGATCAACTTTCTAAAACTTAACTAAATAAAGCCGTAAAGCGGCGAAATCAGTTTCTACCTTTTAATGACATTATCTCATTGATTCAGAATCACTGCACAGTAGAATTTTTAGGAACTCGTTCAAGTGCAACAGCTGGCAAAATAACTTAATATTCTAATGCAATCCCCAGAATTGAATCGCATATCTTTAGTTTATTTCACATTCCTCTATTTGGACCAACTCTTACACGACCAAACTGTTTGGGGGCAGATCGTAAATTAGCGTTTCTTTCCGCTCATCACTCTGATTGGCTAAGGAGTCCGTTCGTTAACTACACAGTCCAATAACATACCAGCTTTGGTGAAAAAAACTCATCTGGCTTAGCCGCTAGCCAACATGCTAACTGCGAGACAGATAGCTTTACTGCGTCTCAGAAACTAAAAGTGAAGTGAATTGATAACAGAAACGCTGTCAAATTTAGACGTGCACATAAACCTTTAATATTTCGCACACAAGGTAAAGAGCTGCAACAGAACATGCAGTAGTTATTTGAAGCAGAAGCGACCGTTAAGTGTGTAGCGGAGTCGGAGATGTGACAGCTGCCTCTGCTAACAGACTAGCAAACACTCAGACGGACTTTGTCGCTCCTTCACTGTGGCTCCTGGGCTTCAACAAACACAGTAGCAAAATATGACAACATTTACTTACACGCACGGATAATGTCCACGACTTATCTCATTTCGTAGGTCACAGATAGTAGAGTAGAAACACAGCCATCATTAGTCCGAGTGAAGAAGACTGTCCTCCATTATTCAGGTGACGCATGCCCAGTTTGTATTTGTTTACATGGAGCAGAAAGAGGGAGGAGCTTCGGGGTGCCTTAACCAATCACAGCGACGCGAACGCCGGCACATGCCTGTGCTGTGTTGTAGTTTCAGAGTACAGCTGATAAATGAAGCAGCAGCAGGAGCAACGGGAACGGTTTTATTGAGGATATTCTCAGAAAAGTAGAGTTGAAATTTTGTGCTGAGATTTCTTTTCTTTATACCGTTGTTTCTTTCCGTATTCCCTTATTTCTTACTAATATTATGCTGAAAAGGAGGAGCAGATTCTTGGCGGACACGTCTGTTACTCTCAGGAGATGAGAAACACAGACTAAAAAATGCAGGACTGCAATAAAAGTGCTCTTTCCATAGGAATCCTCAGTCAAACCCATAAGATGAATTAATCATGGCCAATTCAACCAAATGTGGGTTGTTAAGTTGAAGTTTTGAGATAGTGTAGATGCAAACGTTGGTTACAGTAAGTTCGCTGTTTAGAAAATATCAATGGAAGTCTATGCAGTGAGATATTCAGCAATTTATAGGCTCAAAACAAACACAATAATGGTTCCGACCGCAGTCATTGAGTTCATTTTATATCCTGAGACTTCTGTGTAGTTCACCCGAAAACCAGAAGAGAGCAGTCTTTATCCATCAGCTTCCATCTATCCACCCATGCTGTCTGACTGTCATAAACTTAATAAGTAAAAAAACAAACAAAAAACACGTCACCTCATTCTTATTATAAACCCAAGTTTTCAACTTTATTAACATCAAGATATTCAAGACCTTGTCTGTCTTTTTTTAATTAACAAATAGAAAACAGATCATGTATACAACAGATAGGACCAATATACCACATCTCTACCTCTTCCCAATCCACTTCATCTCGTCCAGTGAAAACCAGTATCTCCATCCCCAACACATGTGTTTGAGATGATAAATGACTTTAACTCCAGTAAGATTCAGCAAACCTGCTTGGTGTCATGTCTCAGTGAAGACATGAATGTAAACAGAAGGTTGTAATTAATAAAGTCACCTCCGACATCTATTTTAGCTTCAGCATGTTAATTTGGACTTTCTAGTTGCACATTCAACCTGGTAAACATGTCATCCTTCTAAATCTGGGATAAAGACTGAGAATAAATGTGAAAACTTCTCCGTTTCAACCAATTGCAGTTTTTTGAAACCTTACAGGAAAGCAGTTTTGGTTGTAGTACCACCACTGGCCTACAGGGGCTAACTTTAAACAAATTTGGGCATTTTAAACACCTTTTTAACAACGCCTGTCTTTTCTCATAAAATATGCAGTCAATCTTTTTTTTTGGTATGAACTCAGTGACAGTCATTAGATTTTGTTGCTAAATATGAACTGAATTGTACATTAAATGTTATGTTAGAGCTCAGAAAAAGTCCAAGTATTTGTTTTTAGCCATCACAGCCTGTCTGAGGCTACATGTGCTGGAAAATGAGTGAAGAAATTTGTCTAATTGATTTAGTTCTGTGTGAAGCTGCTTCACTCAAAGGTTGGAACTTTCAGTCAGTTATAAGCTGTTACAATGTGTAACATAATTTTCCTGCCAATGTTTTCCTGCCAACTCTTCGGCCTTTCCTGCCAACTGTTTAAATCTGGGGCCTGTGTGAAGGGCTGCTAAAGGCAAAGAGGTCAATCCCTGCTGACATCAGACCAAAGATGGAGAGCATCACGGGGAGGTCAACATTCACACTAACACCTGCTGTCAGATTGAATGTCTTCAATAAATCCAATATGCATGTTTTGGAATATGCAACACAAAAAAGTACCCAAAAATAAAGAAGCGAGCACACACAGGAACATGCAAACTTCACATTTTTGTCTTGGAAAAAAAATGGGATAGGAGCCAGTGACCTTCTGGTGAAGAAAGAGGTTGTTTTTTTTTTTTGTTGCTTAGATTGGGTATAAAGTTTATGTAAAGACATGATTTGAAGCTCTGAACCTGTTAGACTCATTGGTTGATGACAGAGTTATGATGCAACTCTAATTTAATGCTGGTCAGTATTAAACCAGCATTAAACTACCATCTGGCAGCGGGGCTAAAACCTGTAACTTTGTCCTTTGCTGTTTGGCATTAAAAAACAGAACCACGTGTCATTGTTTTACGTATCTGTGATGTGTGTTTGGAACTCTGTTCACTGGTTTTTGCTGGAGTTCTGACAGACAGACACTTAGGTTAAGACATCAGAAAGTCAGAGAGATTTCACAGGATTAGTTCACAGACATGAGAGTTTAGTCAAATCCTCCTCATGTACAGACGAGGCTAACGTTCAGCTTTGAGTCTTGATTGATGTTCAGAAAATATCTCATCGTATCTTTAGAGTATCCTGTGTATTTTTTTCTTTTTCCCCTCCATGCAGTGCTTTGTAAGCTGCGTGGTTCCATCATCATCGCTGTTCTCCTGTCTTCGATCTGTAGAGGACATTTAGGTCTGTACATGCTTATACTGAGATGTCGTAGGCATCGGCAGTCTTTTTGGGTTAACAACCAAAGATTTATTTCATCCGAACCATCACCGCTGGGTCGGACGTAGAGACGTTAACGTTGAAGCCACGTTTCCTCCTGACAGGAGCCAGTGGAGTATTGTTACTGTCAGACTATATCATATATATCTATGGTAAAAAATAAAATGATTAGCAGCTGTGAGTATAAGCTCTGCAGTATTAATAATAACATGTTGAAAATACATGTTCTTAGTGCTAAAAAAATAACATAGGAATAAACAAATAATAATAAAAAGACCCATTAAGACGTATAATAAACCAGTGTGAATGAATACAAAATAAATTCTAAATATATATTTTGACAGCATAATGAATATAAATGCAGAAAATAAATGTGTTTGTGCTGTAAGGAGAAGGTGAAATCAGGAAGGCGGAGGGAGGATAAAGCGAGACCAGGAGTTTTCTTTTCTCTTTTCTTTTTTAAAATGAGGTTTTGGTGTCATTTCTGTGGCAGGATAATGGAATCAGTCCAGTAGGGGGCGATCTGTTCTGTTCTGTTTCCTCTCCTCCCCTCCTAGGTGTCTCCCCCGTTTGACTCTCCTCTCCACGGCCCCTCCTCATCAAGCCACACGGGCTGATGGAGCAGAGTAGATATGGCTCAGAGGAGACACCGGGTTCTTCTGTGGGCTTCTGTCGGCCTGGGTGGAGGAGGTTGGGTGGAGGTTATGTTGCATAGTGATCGAAGCTTCCCAGGTACTCCAGAGAAGCCCGGTAGCACAGTTGATACTGGTCCTAAAGTGACAAAACACGTAAAAAAAAAAAAAAAAGTTTGATTCTGTAGCTGATTAAAAAGTAAATTTATATTATTAATAGTATTGGAGAAACAAAACACAATAAAAACAAAAAACAAAAAACAAAACAAGAGCTCCGTCCAGTTCGTCCAGTTTACTTGTTGAACTGAAATATGTTTCTGGGACATTTTGGACCATTTTAGGAGCAATATTTAGCAATAAGTTTTACTTAGTGTCCGACAGCACTCATTTTTTAGTTAAAAAAGCTCCCCCTTTCTGTCTTTGTTAAAGCTGTTGGCTGCACACTGAGTCTTTTTCCCGGCACTCTCAGTGTATTTTATTGTTTTCTATGATATTATTTGTTTTCGAGGTTAAAGAAACAAACAAATATTTCTCTTTAGGCATACACTCAAAATGTAATCAGATCTATATGACATTATTTTTTGTTATTTTCTATATTTTTCTCATTTAAGTATACGCCCCTTGCTTTTCTGGATTTGCTCGTACGAATTCTCTGACCCTAATGAGAACATGCACAGATGAAGTTCCAAATTAGTTCAAAGTGACTGTTTGAGTTTGCACACATGCAGTGGCCTCTCCTCTGTCCCACCTCTGTCTGCACCATGGCCGGCCTCTGAGTTCTGAGTGTCTTGACGGTTTGGAAAAGGTCGACCACGCCCTCGTACCTCATCCTCTCCAGGACAATGCTCAGGGTGATGAACACACCGGTGCGACCAACACCAGCACTAATATACACAACAACAACAATGATAATAATAATAATAATAATAATAATAATGTCAATGTGGTTCCCAAGCTATTTTTGCAGTGCACTCATTCTGTAGGTCGGCCTACTGCACCCAATAATAAAACTCCACTCAACTTATTTCAGAATATTACAATCCTGTTATTCTCACTAAACAAAGGGGAAAAAAAAAGCAAAATCCAAAATATCAAAATAGTAAATTGTTTACCTTCCTGTGTCCCCCTGTAATAGCTGTGCAGCCCCAAAGGAGCCTTTGCCTTCCCCATTTTGGGAACCACTGACCTACATAAAGGGATTCAGACCTGCAGTGCACAGTGATTGGTCCGTCTTGTCCAAACTGCTCCTTGGTTTTGTGGACCTGACCAATGAAGTCAATGAATCCCTCCCCAGTTTTTGGCACTCCCTGCTCTGGCCAGTCGGTGAACTGAAATTGTCTGATGGTCCTTGACTGTCCGTCCTGACACACACACACACACACACACACAGGGATTCACATTGTTAGTATTAGTGCGTCATTGAAACATAGTCTCTGGTTTTAATTTGAATGTTCACAGCAGCTCGTGTTATTTATTTTATATTAAAGGAAGGTTGAATATTTATATTTTTTTCATTTTTATTTTGAGTTTAAATGATAATGGATTATATCATATCCAGCAGGGGGCGCTCTTAGCACCTTCCAGCAACTTGCTGTAATATTATTTTCTGTTTCTGCTTCGCGATCATTGAACCTACCCTGGCGTCCGTGACCTTGAACTCTCTCAGGATGTACTGCGGCATGTTGTACTCAGCCATGGGATCCACCACGAAGTACTGGTAACGAGCCGAACGTTCAGCGGGCCAATACTGGTGGCACTTTTCCTGGAGAGTGGACAGAGAAGATGGAGTATACAGTTATGAATACAGAATTATGGTATGGAGGCTCAACATGTGGTCCGTGGGTCGAACAGGGTTAAGCTATAGCTTGCCATAGCTTGCCAACACAAGAACATTTTATAGCCCACAACTTGAATACCACATAGATACCATTAAAAACCTCCATGCAACTGTTTGACATGGGCCAAATAGAACTGATTTATGTCGGATTTGGTCAAAGTGATGATGCATTACCCGTCCCATCTCTCTGAGCTTGGTGAGCATGACCACGATGGTGGAGTTGTGTTCCCACAGCATTCTCCAGAAGTCCTCCGTGGTCTCGGACAGCGGGCCCTGGGTGGCTATGTACGCCCTCTGCTGCCTGCAAATAGAAAAGACAAGAAAATAATAGGGATTACTTCAATTCTCCAGAATCACAGCTTCTATTTTTGTTTTTTGTTTTGTTTTGTTGAGTTGAGTCTTTATCTACTGCAGTATTACTACACTGTATACTTCTTGGCTAAAAATATTTTAGCTCTTTATTTGTGTTGCTTTTCTTTGTGTCCTCCTACAGGACACCTGCAGGAACAGTCTGAATATTTTCAGTCACGTTGGTATTCAGCCACCAGCACATCCCTGTTCTTAACAGATTGGACTTCATTGACATTCAGTCACTTTTCAACAGAACTCTCAGGTGTTAAATATTTCATTTACTGCATCCCCTTAAAATAACTTTGATGACGCAGCTGCTCAAACGCGATTAAAATGGTTTCACTTGAACACTGACTCTGTGAAACAAGCACCGTTCCAGGACAGATGCCATCCCAGATGCTCAGCTCCACAGCCCTGGGCAGGCGCTCGGTGTAACCACTTGGTGGCGGTGTTGAGCCGCGCTGCAGAGGCTTCTATTTATCCTCACCCAACCTCAGTATTGCTTACCTGATTCCATCAGAGCTTAGTGGTGTGTGTTTGTATAAAAGTGATGACTCGAGGCGCTGTAGGGTGTGGGTGTGTGTGGGTGTGTGTGTGGGTGTGTGTGTGTGTATGTGGGTGTGTGTGTGCCACTGTCCCATTCTAAGGATTTCTTCTGCGAAACAAGCAGCAGCACAGTTGCTCAAATATACAGCAGCCACATGAAACTCTAAGAAGTAAAGCTGCTGTGTGCTGATAGAGTCTGGCTGCAGTGAAGCAGAGGATCATGGGTAAATTTGTTTACAGGGAACCTTTCCAGTTTTTGAAGTATGGTTTTATAAAGCATTGACACCTGGTTGCATTGCTGGTGGGGGTGTGTCACACAGAGACTGTATGTAAGAAATGAACAACTGAGGCTGTAAAGCAGGGATCCCCAAGCCCCGGTCCGCAGACCGGTACTGGTACATAGATAATTTGGCACTGTGGGACATAATGTGGGACATAGTGAAAAATAATTTTACTTGTGCTGATTTACTTCATTCAAAGATAATCTACACACTATTAACTTTCTTCATTTAAAAATGATCTGAAAATATCTAAATGTTGTCATTGAGACGGCAATACTGACAGAAGTCTAAAAAATGTTTTATTCTGAAAATGTAATGAACCTTAATAATTAGTAGTAGTAGCGGTTGGTACTGGCCCAGGTTGGGGACCAGTGCTGTAAAGAACTGTCCCCAAACAGTTTAAAATAAACAGAAACACATTTTGTCCCCATTAGAGGATTGTTTATAATGTCAATATTATATAGTATTTACAATTACCCATTGACTTTGGCAGTAACTCCATACAAATGTCCTTCAGAATAATGAGTTGTAAGAAGTTTTCAGAATCAGAACTACTTTATTGACCCCTGGGGGAGGAACGCTGGTGGTACAGCTGCTCCTGCAGAAGTATTTTATGGAAGTGAAAAATGTAACAAAAATAAGATACGTAGAATAAAATATAAAAATGGTCCGGAATATATTCAGGGTAGAAGGTGAATAGTGTAGTGACCTGGTCCAGTTGATAAAATGTAATAAATAATAAAAACAGACCAGAGCAGTGGTGTGAGCTGAGATTAGAAACTGGCAGATGTGCTCGTTTTTTTACTATGACAACTAAATTCATCATAACAACTATAATGACCACAACGGCCATATTGACCACAATAATTATACTGACCACTACAACTGACCATTGTGACAGCAGGCACCTCAGTGATGCAATGACTTCTATTAAAGACAACTACTACACTACTACTACATTCACTACATCGATGCTATATAAACTAATACTACGATGTTGTATAACGCTAAACCTGTTATTGACATCGGAGTTTTACAAACATTGGTCATGGCCCAGGAATAACAGCCACTCTCATTTTTACTGGTGATGTTACGACCGGATGGAGACTTTTGACTCATTTAACAACCACAAGGGGGCGCAGCAGAGAGAGTAACCTGGGGTGACACACTTCTGTTGACCCAGCACACAGCACACACCTCTGTGTCCTTGTTAGCGGATTTTAGCCATGGATTTTGGCAAAGGAAAATGTGCAGTTTGCATATGTGCATGTTTGGCCACCGGAGGCTGTATAACAGCCAGATAAAGCAGCGACATTTTTTAAGATATTGTAGACTTAAGCAGTCATTGATTTTATCAGGTCAACTTTTTGTTAAGTGGCTAAAAAGGGCAAAGTCTCAGCCTTTTTCCTGGCAGCAGCAGCAGCAGCAGCAGCAGC
>NC_024308.1:12502797-12505297 GCF_000523025.1 Cynoglossus semilaevis
TGTGGGTGTGTGTGGGTGTGTGTGTGTGTATGTGGGTGTGTGTGTGCCACTGTCCCATTCTAAGGATTTCTTCTGCGAAACAAGCAGCAGCACAGTTGCTCAAATATACAGCAGCCACATGAAACTCTAAGAAGTAAAGCTGCTGTGTGCTGATAGAGTCTGGCTGCAGTGAAGCAGAGGATCATGGGTAAATTTGTTTACAGGGAACCTTTCCAGTTTTTGAAGTATGGTTTTATAAAGCATTGACACCTGGTTGCATTGCTGGTGGGGGTGTGTCACACAGAGACTGTATGTAAGAAATGAATGACTGAGGCTGTAAAGCAGGGATCCCCAAGCCCCGGTCCGCAGACCGGTACTGGTACATAGATAATTTGGCACTGATCTTCAGTGGGACATAGTGAAAAAATAATTTTACTTGTGCTGATTTACTTCATTCAAAGATAATCTACACACTACTAACTTTCTTCATTTAAATATTCTATAAAATGTAATGAACCTTAATAATTAGTAGTAGTAGCGGTTGGTACTGGCCCAGGTTGGGGACCAGTGCTGTAAAGAACTGTCCCCAAACAGTTTAAAATAAACAGAAACACATTTTGTCCCCATTAGAGGATTGTTTATAATGTCAATATTATATAGTATTTACAATTACCCATTGACTTTGGCAGTAACTCCATACAAATGTCCTTCAGAATAATGAGTTTTAAGAAGTTTTCAGAATCAGAACTACTTTATTGACCCCTGGGGGAGGAACGCTGGTGGTACAGCTGCTCCTGCAGAAGTATTTTATGGAAGTGAAAAATGTAACAAAAATAAGATACGTAGAATAAAATATAAAAATGGTCCGGAATATATTCAGGGTAGAAGGTGAATAGTGTAGTGACCTGGTCCAGTTGATAAAATGTAATAAATAATAAAAACAGACTAGAGCAGTGGTGTGAGCTGAGATTAGAAACTGGCAGATGTGCTCGTTTTTTTACTATGACAACTAAATTCATCATAACAACTATAATGACCACAACGGCCATATTGACCACAATAATTATACTGACCACTACAACTGACCATTGTGACAGCAGGCACCTCAGTGATGCAATGACTTCTATTAAAGACAACTACTACACTACTACTACATTCACTACATCGATGCTATATAAACTAATACTACGATGTTGTATAACGCTAAACCTGTTATTGACATCGGAGTTTTACAAACATTGGTCATGGCCCAGGAATAACAGCCACTCTCATTTTTACTGGTGATGTTACGACCGGATGGAGACTTTTGACTCATTTAACAACCACAAGGGGGCGCAGCAGAGAGAGTAACCTGGGGTGACACACTTCTGTTGACCCAGCACACAGCACACACCTCTGTGTCCTTGTTAGCGGATTTTAGCCATGGATTTTGGCAAAGGAAAATGTGCAGTTTGCATATGTGCATGTTTGGCCACCGGAGGCTGTATAACAGCCAGATAAAGCAGCGACATTTTTTAAGATATTGTAGACTTAAGCAGTCATTGATTTTATCAGGTCAACTTTTTGTTAAGTGGCTAAAAAGGGCAAAGTCTCAGCCTTTTTCCTGGCAGCAGCAGCAGCGGCAGCAGCTGAGCTGGCGGAGCTCCTGGGAGACGTCAGCGCAGCCTCTGCATCATTTATACTACATACTGTATATACTGTCCAAAATGTACACACTGTAAGTACTGTATATACTGTGGGATATGGATTTGAACTAGGATGTGGAAGGTCAGGTCCAGCTGCTCCAGTGTGATTACTGGTATTCACTTTTAAACTATTCAAACTATTTTTAGTGCCAATTAAACTATTATTATAACAGTGCTTCTAAAGCCCTGGTGCAAATACCACTGTTGGTACGCAATAGGACCGGCTCTTATTAGGATTTGGTGATATATAGTAAATATGAAGCTATTGCAGTAATACACAGGTTCTTATATGTTAATATCTATGTTTTAATATTAACATGAGCAAAATACAGAAAGATGGGCGGCTGGAAAAAACACATATCACTGCGAAATACTAAAAATTGCATTCAGTGTCATCTTAGCAAAGGAAGGCTCATCTCGGCTAAACTAATCCTGCTAACCTTGCCCTAAATCCGTTAGTTTTTTGTGTTGCACTACTGCCACCTAGTGGGGATGTCCTACAGTGGTAAATATTTTAACCAGAAACATCGATGGTGTAGCATTCCTCTAGATGGCGTTGTGCACTTCTCCGACTAATTTATTTATAACACTTTCATAAGATTATGGTGTTTATTTGGTGTAAACTGATTATTTTCTAATGTTGTTTTGTATAAAAGCAGTTACGCAGGAACATATTTTAATAAACTCCTCTACAGAGAGAGAAATCACAGATAATCATTGGTTTAAGCAGAGAATCCATTCTGTTTAATCCTCTCACACTGGTCTAATGATACACTACTGCTGCTGCTACTGCTGCTGCTCCACTTCCTCTCTTACATCAGCACTGACAGAACGAC
>NC_024308.1:12507797-12511893 GCF_000523025.1 Cynoglossus semilaevis
GTTTTAGTTTGTTCAGACGGACGGCAGCGTTTACCTGCAGTGGACCACCATGGGCCCAGCGTCTGGGGGGTTACAGGCCTTGACTCTGCGTAGGAAAGCCAACGTGGGAGTGGCATATTCCGGGACTCCATGATCAGGCCAGGCCATGAACTGGAACTGTCGGACCTCCCTCTTCTCACTGGAACCGTTCTGTGGACACACCCACACAGACGGGTTGAGGCATTTTACAACAGCTGGTTCACACACTGACAGATGAGAGTCCACAGAAGACAAATGGACTCTGCACAGAACTTAGAGATTCCACTTGAAGAATGTCTTCACTGTACAGCGAAGTGTCCTAGGGAAAAGCCGTCCTGTCAGCCGAGGACAGAAGCCACTGTCACGCTATTCGACTAAGCCACTGTTTCCTCAGTTTCTTCATTCAACTTCAAATCCCTCTAAGACTCCACTGAATCCTTTAACACACAAAACCACCACAGAAGAAGAATTCACAGGTTTGTACAGCTCTGATACTGCTGCTGCCGCTGCTGCTGATGGCCGTGTCATTGAGCATCGGCCGTTTGTTCATGGTAGAAGCTTTTTTTGTGACATTTAAACACCAATGCAAAATAAAAAGACCAGAACCTGGTCATTCAGGTCTGGGTCAAGATGTGATGCGGTTTCTGTAGGGTTTTGGTCTTTTTTCAAATTCATTTTTTTTTAAACAAAAAACATATGCGGTGTGGACCACTTGTCCTCGTAGAGACATTTTTTGGAAAGAATGTTACCTTGGTGTAGGACAGTTGATTTTAATTGGAACATGTTTTTGAAAAAAAAATACTGCTGCTGTGGGAACACTTGGTCCTTGTGGGGACATTAGTAAAAAGTACTACTGTGGGGGACAGTTAGTACTAAGGAGGACTTTCGTTTTATTATTATTTTTGTGGGGACATTTCGTTCTTGTGGGAACAAAGTTTGTGTAATAATACTATTGTTGGGGGGGCACTTTGTACTACTGTATTTTCCGCACCTTTTCACATCCTTATATATTAACATATACTGTATAATTTCACATGTTTGTTATTTTCACACTGACAGCCGCTAGAGGGCACTCTAGCTGGCTGGTGTGACTTTTACTCTGGACTTGTAGTTCGGAAATTTCGAACATCAGTGTCCCAAATGATATCATATCTTAGATGTCATACAATCGATCATGTGATCACCTAAGAAAATAAAAGGTAAATAAGCAGCAATTATTATACCATTTCAGCCGACCCCCCCAGGTGACCCCTCCCTTCCCGACGTGGAGCCTGTCGTCACCACTGCCTGTTAGCAGTGCAGCGTTCCTATCTCACAGCAGCTCTGTGCTGCCGGGTGTGTGAAAAGTGTTGGCAGAGTGGAGACAGACGAGCCCTCCCTCAGCAGCTGAGTCACAGATCGATTTTTACTGTAACGTCTGGTCCATTATTGAAGGCTGACATTAGAAACCTCTGCCGCTCCTCGCTCTCCCTGGTCGTCTGAGTCCTCAGAACGCGGCCAAACGTCTAAGCGCCCACATGCTGGTCACCTCACAGTCGGTCAGTCGCCAACAACAACAGTCACGTACAGTCCTCACCTTATAGAGGGCGAAGGTGCGCACGTTGTACGTGGCCAACTCCACAGTGTCCAGCATGGTCACCTGAATCATCCCGTATGTCTCGGTGCCTCGACTGGGCCAGTACTGGTCACACTTCACCTGCGCACACACACACGTACACACACAAAGCAGATAACGTGTTACTTTTCAAGTGGCGAGAAGGTTCTGGAACATTTTCATTTTCTGGTCTGTTGGCAACAGTTCCTGTGGTTAGTGATGCAGAGAAAACCATTTTAAACATCGATCCATCAACCATCTCCCACAAACCAGAGGAGTCAGGAGTTGAGCTGGGCTCCGATCTTATGCTGATGACGTTGCCGTTTTCATGTTTTTGTTAAAATTCAATATTCACTTGGCCTGAAGATTCAATAATGTGAGTCAAAGAATTTAATGACAGATGGAATAATATCAAAGGCTTCTGATGGTGATCATTAAAACATGTTATCACTAGTTGAACTGTCTGATGGTAATTTGATCAGGTAAAATAAGCTTCGGTCCTGACTGAGTAAAAACCAAGTTTTTTTTCTTTTTCTTAAATGTTTTAATTAAACAAAAATAAATGTAACTTTCATAGGTCACTTTTGCCATTTGTCTCATTTCGATGCTCTTCTGTCTCCGTCTCCGTCCACAGCAGCTGAATGTCGACTCATGTCTAACTGGTCTCAGACTGTGTCTACTGTTTGTTTCTCGTCTTCTCGACTTAATGAACGGACCATAAAAGTCCCTGCAGTGATTTTCTCATCAAAAAGATTCAGAAATCAAAACAGTGTTGGTCGAATCAGAGGGTGTCGGTCCTCTGTGTGTCTCAGCTGAAAGGATGAGACGAGGACACAAACACGGACACACACATACACCCACACGTTTGGACGTCAGCGCCAACCAGAGCGTCATGGCCTCATGCTGCAGGAGTCGTCGTGACAGATGGTGTGATAACGCTTCAGAGACCTGGCTGCTGGTGTCCGTGGGGTGCGATTTGGTGAGGCCAATGGCGAGGCACAGGGTCACATGACCTCTGGTTGAATTAATGCGATGCACAAGTTAACTTGAAAAATGTGACTTAGATAGTAATTTTTCCTTTTTTTTTGCTAACGTTTATCTATTTTAGATCCTAGCCTACTGAATAACATTTAGTCTAACATTTGACCTAAAATAAGTGGAAGTTGTTCAAGTTAGATTTTTTCTTCTTTAAATCTTTGATAGCATCCACAGATCAAGAATTTTCACATCATCACTTCCTGCGGCGGAGATTCCAGCCCAAACTGCACACTCAGCTGAAATGCACTTATTCTATATGTATTTATGTAATTATTCAACGCTCTTTGACCCTGTGCTTTGAGCTGGTACTGTTCTATCATCAAAGTATCTGTTCTTTCTCATGGCGGCGGCTCACCCGTGATTTCTCCTCCAGCCTGGTCATCATAACGATGGTGCAGGTTCTCTGCTCCCACACCATCCTCCAGAAGTCAGTCAGCGTCTCCGGCAGCGGCCCCTGGGTGGCGATGTAAGCGTTCTGCTTCCTGTAGCCATCGATGTAGTTCCCGTTGATGTAGTCACTGCCCGGAACTCCTGATTGGACGGTAAGAAGTCAGAAGAGTAAAAATAAAAAAAGAGGGAAATTCCAGAAGTAATGAACACTTTAATAGATTTGATTCAAAGATTTGAAAGATTCAGTTACTACATATTCTACTGATATATACTGTAATAAAATAAACATTTGTCAAATATATTCATCCAAAGCAGTCCACCTGGACTATAGTCTTAAATGGGGCTATTCAATAAACATTATTTTAGGTCAGATGTTTTGTCAGATCTGAATTACCACAGCTTGACCTTCAGATTATTTTTTTCCCACATTATAACATCTGTCCGTTTGACCAAAGTGGGCACTGTGATGTAGCCTGTTCTAATTTTTAAGGCAAGAACGTAAATCAGACTGTTGTGATTCAAGGTTCTCGTCGAGTCCTGCAGCAGGAACCGTCTCTGGATCTCTGACTGTTGTTGTAATGAATTAATTTATTCCAGAGAGAACAATGAGAACTGAGTGTAAATATGGTTTTGAACCCTCACCGTCCACCGGCGTGAGGATGACCCTGGAGTGGTCGTAGGCGATCACATTTGCATAGCGGTTCTTGGGCTTGTTGACCTCCAGGTTGGAGTGCTCCCAGGTGAACTGCTGTCCAGGATCGATGGACTGAAAACACCAGGGGGAGGCAGGGTGGAGGAGGCGGGGGACACATAGAGGGAAGGATATATGGAGGCAGAGGGAGAGACAGCAGGAAACCATTTATTACAGCAGTTCAGATGCTGTTCACAACAAAGAAACGTCAGACGCTGCAGTCGTTTGTCAACACCCCCCTCCCGACCCCCCCGCAGCTGCTGGCTGTGGAATATGAAAAGGTGAACGTCCCTCAGTTCCACACTGGACCCCCCCCACGCCCCCGTCCTTTTATCCCCCCTAGTGTTTCACCTGCCACTGTCCAC
>NC_024308.1:12512569-12532592 GCF_000523025.1 Cynoglossus semilaevis
GCGATTTGGTGAGGCCAATGGCGAGGCACAGGGTCACATGACCTCTGGTTGAATTAATGCGATGCACAAGTTAACTTGAAAAATGTGACTTAGATAGTAATTTTTCCTTTTTTTTTGCTAACGTTTATCTATTTTAGATCCTAGCCTACTGAATAACATTTAGTCTAACATTTGACCTAAAATAAGTGGAAGTTGTTCAAGTTAGATTTTTTCTTCTTTAAATCTTTGATAGCATCCACAGATCAAGAATTTTCACATCATCACTTCCTGCGGCGGAGATTCCAGCCCAAACTGCACACTCAGCTGAAATGCACTTATTCTATATGTATTTATGTAATTATTCAACGCTCTTTGACCCTGTGCTTTGAGCTGGTACTGTTCTATCATCAAAGTATCTGTTCTTTCTCATGGCGGCGGCTCACCCGTGATTTCTCCTCCAGCCTGGTCATCATAACGATGGTGCAGGTTCTCTGCTCCCACACCATCCTCCAGAAGTCGGTCAGCGTCTCCGGCAGCGGCCCCTGGGTGGCGATGTAAGCGTTCTGCTTCCTGTAGCCATCGATGTAGTTCCCGTTGATGTAGTCACTGCCCGGAACTCCTGATTGGACGGTAAGAAGTCAGAAGAGTAAAAATAAAAAAAGAGGGAAATTCCAGAAGTAATGAACACTTTAATAGATTTGATTCAAAGATTTGAAAGATTCAGTTACTACATATTCTACTGATATATACTGTAATAAAATAAACATTTGTCAAATATATTCATCCAAAGCAGTCCACCTGGACTATAGTCTTAAACGGGGCTATTCAATAAACATTATTTTAGGTCAGATGTTTTGGGTAATTCACAGGAGACTGGGCCACTCTATCATGGGGTGTGGGGCACATCTAGCCCGTGGGCCACGTTTTGAGCGAGTCAGATCTGAATTACCACAGCTTGACCTTCAGATTATTTTTTTCCCACATTATAACATCTGTCCGTTTGACCAAAGTGGGCACTGTGATGTAGCCTGTTCTAATTTTTAAGGCAAGAACGTAAATCAGACTGTTGTGATTCAAGGTTCTCGTCGAGTCCTGCAGCAGGAACCGTCTCTGGATCTCTGACTGTTGTTGTAATGAATTAATTTATTCCAGAGAGAACAATGAGAACTGAGTGTAAATATGGTTTTGAACCCTCACCGTCCACCGGCGTGAGGATGACCCTGGAGTGGTCGTAGGCGATCACATTTGCATAGCGGTTCTTGGGCTTGTTGACCTCCAGGTTGGAGTGCTCCCAGGTGAACTGCTGTCCAGGATCGATGGACTGAAAACACCAGGGGGAGGCAGGGTGGAGGAGGCGGGGGACACATAGAGGGAAGGATATATGGAGGCAGAGGGAGAGACAGCAGGAAACCATTTATTACAGCAGTTCAGATGCTGTTCACAACAAAGAAACGTCAGACGCTGCAGTCGTTTGTCAACACCCCCCTCCCGACCCCCCCGCAGCTGCTGGCTGTGGAATATGAAAAGGTGAACGTCCCTCAGTTCCACACTGGACCCCCCCCACGCCCCTGTCCTTTTATCCCCCCTAGTGTTTCACCTGCCACTGTACAGCCATGAAGGAGAAGCACAGCATCGGGAGGTTCAGGAGATTTTCCTGCAGCTTCATAATAAAAAAAAAAGAGCAGATGAGGAGGTGAAGTTGCTTTAACGTCTAATGTCTGAGGCTCAGGAACAAAGTCCAGAAGACTGACTGACAGGAAATATCACAGTTAAACCTCTTGGTTTAATACACAGGCCAACGACACTGGTCCACTCCCAGTGAAGACCTGTGACATCATCTGGACTCAGACACTTCCTGCTGCTTCCTCTCCTCACACTCACAGCCTCCCACTAATAATTATGAAGATGTTGAAACAGGTTGAATGAACATCTTATTTAACAGCTCGTTAGCTGGGGCCTCCTCCGCCCCACGCTGCTCCACCACGCTGACATCTCCATCACTTATTCAGCCTCTCAGTGTGATGACAGTCACACAGCCACAGCCACAACAAAGATGACGACGACGATACAGGAGGTGAGGGAAGTTAACAACAACAACAACAACAACAACAACAACAACAACAACAACAACAACAACAACAACAACAACAACATCATCATCCCTAGATTGGACCAGAAAAACAAACATTTTTATCAACAAATGGTGAAAAGTAACTACAGATAATAAATATAGAGGCTTTTTGTTGTATTTTTTAAAACTTAATTCTAAAGAGACCTAAATACATAATGAAACATATTGTTTTCTGTTAAAATGTAGATATGATTTCTTTCAATAATAAGTAAAAATGTCAATCTTTTTGTAGTGAATTTGTAAATTAGGAGAGACAGAAAAACAACTGGGTTTTCAGTTTAAAAGAAGTAAAAAATGTCAGAATGAAATGGAAAACATCTTAATCCAGAGGTGTCAAATATGTGGCTCGTGGGCCAAAACCAGCCCACTAGGGGGTCCAATCCAGCCTATGAATTGTGAAAATAAAATACAAACAAACAAACACTTCATGTTCAGGATATGATTAGTAAAATTATATTTCACTAAACACTTGTTGCTATTCATATGTAATTATGTTTTGATTGGACTGGTTCGTTGGTACCAGTTCACTGGACCTGGTCCAACGAACTGATATGTTTCCATAAAGAGACACTCCATGCAGTGAGTGCTAATGAAAGCAGCAGTGAGGACAGTGAGGACAGTGAGGACAGTGAGTCACGTTGTTAAGTCGAAGTAAAAACAGAAGTGCTCGGAGACGCAGGTGAACATACACACGTATCTATGGTACGCCTGGCCACAGGAGGCCACATGTGTCTTATGAAGTGGTCTCCTGTCACTCTGGAGCAGAGCGGCTCATCCATCAGCTGTAACAAGCTGTGAGATCCTGCGGCAGCTCTCATTTAAATCACCACCATTATCAGATCTTCATTTCAGGCCCTGCTGCACTCACTGTGGACTAATGGCTGGAAAAGCTGCTGCAACAGGACGCAGGAGAACCGAGTGTGACCGACCAACAGCTAATATAGATGTGAGCCTGTGGATCACAGTTTACTGAGGGATTAAGGCTGCTTTAAAGGGACAGTCCGGGGTTCTGGCAGAACACTGGCTGTAAAGCAGCCCCCACTAAAGTCAACACTTTAACACATGAGATTTAGACTCTTTAAAATAAACAGGCCCATCTGATAAAATCCACATTAGCCTGCAGCTACGTCCTCCAACACTGCAGTGAAAAATCCACATTAACCTAGGTTTTAACAAGTAGTTGATGGTTTTGAGTGCCTCAGTTACAGCCTTGGTGCACTTAGGGTTTTTACAAGCTCTGGTTCAGGTCCCCGTCAGTGTTTTTGGTGAATATTTGGGTTACAACCTGAGGTGAGATGGGGGGGGGGCATCCCTGAGGAAAGAGAATCATCCATCCATCCATCCATCCTTCCATCCTTCCATCCATCCATCCATCCTTCCATCCATCCATCCATCCATCCATTTACACTTACATTCACACCCAGTTCAGAGTGAATACTTAACCAAATCCTGAAAACTATTTGAAACCTTGACAGGGAACTGTAGTACCTGTAGTAAACCCATATGTGTACAGTACGTAGTAAACACTGACTCTGACTTCAAACAGAAGCTCTGACAGATAAATCCAGTCTAAGGATTCCTGAGTATTCCCATCCCAAACAGAAAATTTGTTTTTCAAACACATCTCGGGAACAATGACACCAGTGGTTTTTGAAACAAGGCTCCGAGCCTCATTCACCTGTAAATACATTCTTGAAAATTTTACCAACACAGCAAAACTCCTCAAGAACTCCTTTCATGGAACTAGGTGTAAGGAAGAAGAACAAACCTGAGGGTTGGGGTGTAGAAAAAAAAGCTGATTCAGTGGCTGTTTCATAATTTATATGCCCTCTTCCCTCTGTTGTACACAAACAGGGCAACCATCTGTCCTGGTTTATCCACTTGGAAATTCACCACTTTAAATGCAAATTACCTTCCCTTGTAGGATGTCAACAAACCATAATCCCTCGCCGGCTTTTAAAATAGGTAAAAGCAGTGGAATAATATTCCTGGAAAAGGAAAGGCAGCAGAGAATTCATGCATACTTAGCAGCATCCTCGTGCGTTTTTTTTCTTTTAACCTGCGTGGAACCGAGTTCCTGCTGCAGTCAGAGGAGCTCCTTACACCGGTCTAAACAAGTGGCGTGGAAAAATTGTGCTCAGCATTTTAGTCCAGAGAACAGAGGGTTGATTTGGCAGGTGGGGCAGTTGTAAATACACATTCACCCCTCGTCAGAGCGGAAGAAAATACGAGCTCTGGAGCAAATTGGAAACCTGCAGCAGTCGCTTCAGTCACCGCGGACTTTACACTTGATTTAGATGACAGGAGACGTGTGTGTGTGTGTGTGTGTGTGTGGGGGGGGATCATCCGCAGGATTAAATCACTCACAAAGTCAAGGCAAAGACGTAAATGGACGTCGCGCTGGTCCCTCTCTGGAGAGAGTGAATTGTGTGAATAACACGTGAAACCTGCTTCCTTTTCAGTGTGATCACAGCTTAGCAGCTTTAATGAAAGTTCCACCTTAGTGTGAGGAGCTGAGAAACTCTTCAGTGGTTTCCAAACTTTTTCTGCACCGCCCCCCCAGTGGTAAGGGTTATTGCAGCTTAGTACTTTTGGAACACAACTGTTTGTACTACACATGTTTAGTACTTTTATGTGGATGTTTTACCAACAATATCCATCTATCCATCCATCCATCCATCCATCCATCTATCCATCCATCCATTCATCCAGTCCTTTGGACTTTTTGATCGAAAGTTCACTTGCTAAACTGAAAACTAGTTGTTCTTTGGACAAAATTTGACTGGATTAAACTTTGTTTTTTTAAGGATTATTGTTCTATAAAAGAAACCGTAGATTGAAATGACACCTCATTCCCAGCAGCCTCTGCACGACCTCAGTGAAAGACGTGAAGGACAGCAGCGAGCGTTACCTCGTACTCCTGAGAGAAGCGCAGGGCGTCGTTAGCTTTGAGCCGCTCGATGTGGTCAGCCAGGTCACAGACAGCGATGGGAGGATGTTCCCGCATCCCTGCAGAGACAAAGAGATGAAACGGTCAGCACACACACCATGGGTAAACAAACACACACACACAGATGCAGGTAATATCTCCGAGCTAATTGGCCACAGTGACATGAGGTGACAGCGGTGCTGCGGTGTGATCAGTGCAAGGTGATGAAAACTGACTGAAAGGTTTACGACGACACTTCATCATCACAATCAACCCTTGATGACATGGGCTCCAGCAAACATGCTGATTGGTTAAAAGCTTTCCACAAATCAGCAGGTGAGTGAGGATCAGAGGTGAGGGATTTACTGACTTTTCATTTGATTTCCACTCTTGCTGTAGTTTATAAAATCTGGTTGCCATGAAAATGGGGGTGGGGAGAGGGTGAGGTGAGAGAGGTCAAGGAGGTGAAGGAGGTGAAGGAGGTCAGGTGGGAATGGAAGGACACATTAGTCAAACACAGGAGGGTTTAAAAACTAACTTGTTGTGTTCGGGCAACTGAGGACACTGGAACCTGTGGGGAGAGACCAGGCAAAACAAAGAACACAGGGGTCAGTGTGGGGCAAAACATTCAAAAAGAAAAGACACCAGGGAGCAGGGGGAGAGGTGACCTCTGACCCCTCTGACATTTAGCCACACCAGTGGAGAAACTCAGAGAGGGTCAGAGATGATCTTTAGAGTTTTTTTTTTCTTCTGTCAAATACAGCGCTGTGCAAAAGTTCTAGGCAGGTGACATGTATCTACAGAACGCCCGCTGCAGCTCTACAGAAAAGAATTAAATTTAAGTTTTAAATTTCTCCAGAAACCATCGCTCTAAAACTACACAAAAACCTGTCGGCTGTTTCCTGTTGTTACTGTTCAAAAACACCACACAGTAGGAAAAGAGAGGGGTGGGGGGTTGGGGGGTGATGACGTCACTGATGAGGTTAAATGTGACTATGAGAAGGAAATAAGAAAATAGTCTAAATAATCTGATTTACTTTCCTGTGTTTGTGTTCTTTGATTATTAATAAGATTTGATGTATTTTTATTTTTTTATTGTTGGTCTCTGAGACACAACGTCACTGTTTGTTCTACGATGACAGCAGAGATTCTTCTCATCTTTTTCTTTTTGATTCCTTCTTTTATTTCCTCTTTCCTTCTTTCATACCTTCCTCCAACCCTTCCAAAACTTCTTTCTTTCTTTCTTTCTTTTCTTCCTTCCTTCCCCCTTCTCCTCTTTCAAAGAACCATATTTCATCTTATAACTTCCTTTACATCTGTGTTGTTTCTCCTCTTCTCTTGTGTTTTATCTACAGTCAGGACCATGATGCACTCTGTCAGCCATGACAGACTTATTTTTCTTTCGGCATTGTCCCTTTTTTCAGCCATGACAGACATTTGAGTTTATTCAAATGTATTTAGATTTAAAAAAACCATGTCTAAATAAAGACAGCTGCTTCAGGATGAGGTAGAACCTTCAGTAGAACAAGGCGGCCCAGCCCACAAAGAGTGGGTCTCACAGTGGATAAAGGCAGGAAAGATGGGTTTCATTTAGCCTTAGTACTGAGGAGTAACCAGAGTACACAGTAACCAGAGCACAGAGACTTATGCGTACTAATGTGAAGGAGCATTTATTGTGTCATTTACGGCCGTTTTGTCAAAGATTGTTTTTAAATCAATACAACACCACTGTACTGTGGCATCAAATGTTGTGCAGTAAAACCTCATGTACAGCGTGCACTGCAGTAAGCAGCGTCGGCGACGGTGTTTTCATCTGCCCGTCTGGGTTTGCTGTGAATAACTCTGGAAGTTTCCGAGGCCACCCAGCGAGCTGTCACCAACAGCACAACAAAAGGTTGGCAACTAAAGCAGTTGATGAATCTGTGTTGATATAAACAACATCTGCCAAATTCTCTCCCACCGCCACCAGGGGGTAAATGCCACCCGAGTGGATGAAAACAGATGAGGAGAAAAAGAGTGAAAACCTCCCACTGAAGAACAGGTGGAGGAGGGGGGGGCTGTGGTGGGAGACAGAGGAGGACACAGAGAGAGCAGGTGAGAAGGTTTTCAAAAAAAAAAGAAATGTTTATTAACACAGAGAAGGAGGGAATCAGCTGATGTTTTTCTGCCTGTTGTTGTTTTTTGTTCTTTTTTTTCTGAGGTTTTTTAACAGTGGCTGTAATTAAAACCTCACTGTGTCTGAACCTCAATACAAAGTCACTCCATCATTTTTATTTTCTCTGTAGGAAATACAGCTGATGATGAAACATCATCCATCATCCAACCTTCTAACGTCCAGACTGTGGGTTTTTTCTTTCGCTAATTGCAATTATTTCACAATGATCTGATTTAATCTGTGCGACTTTTCGGTCAACATTCATGTTACTCTCCATGACTGTAATCTGCTTATTTAGTTATTTAAATTTATTAAAAAGTAGATTAATTTATTAAAAGAGTATTTTTATTTGAGGGACAGGATTTTTCTTGGGGGCTGGACTCTTAAATAAAGTGAAACAAAAATCTAAAATTTGAGGTTATTTTTGGAATCCAGTTTCAGGCTGGATGGGACATTTCAGTTCATGCTCATTTCTCCTAAAGTATTTTTTTCTAATTCACAATAAAGAGGTCAGTTCTGAATGTTGATGTTGTTGTCCAGCCTCCAATATAAGGTTTATAAAAAATTGTTATCGTTTCAAACAATGTTTCACTCTTTCAGAAATTCCTTTTCTGTCACATTTGAACAACACACAGATGAGTCTCAGCTGCAGGAAAGATAATAATACTAATAAAAAACACTCAACATCTGAAGTGCACTGAGACTGATGTTCCATCCCTGACGATCCCCTCCTCCACCTGTAGGTGGGGATAACAACAAGAACCCGTGGAGCTAAAACCAGTTTTCATTTCTGCACCTTGTGTCTGGTAGTTGAGTCTCCTCATCTCCACAGGATCTGAAGAGTGGGCCAACAGTGAGTCCTTCACCCCCACCATGTGCTCGTCCTTGGCTGGAGACGTTCTCTTCCTGGGATAAGGAACAGGTGGCAGTGTTAGAGAACACCACTGGGGTTTCACTTCAAGAAGGGATGAAAAAAGAAACAACAAAACACAGGAACACAGGGAGACACCAACCTTTCCTGTTTGCTGCATCCACACAAAGACGGCCGGCAGTGGGAGAACAGAGGAGGAGAGAGAAGAAAAGAATGAAGTTACAGGTTGGTACCAGGCGGTGGCGCCAGACTTGGCGGAGAAATTGTGTCAGAAATTGTGTTTACATCACATCATATACACATGGGTCTAATAGACAGAAAACATGTGATTGAGGGTGTGTGTGTGTGTGTGTGTGTCTGATCCTGATTGGACAGCGTTATGTTTCGTACAGCAGCAGTTCTCAGTCTCTGTGTTTGAGTCACAGCAACATTCAAGTTAAAATCCTCGGCCTGAACTCAGGGCAGAGACTCAGTTTGAGGAAAGTCTGTCGTTGACACTTGTCTGTTGCTGACGCTTGTCTTTCGTCTGTCGTTGACATTCGAAGTCAAACAAGTCAACATGGCCGCCTCTTTGGAGCGACCATATGGACGTGGCCGGCAGCTCCGTCGGCAGCTCCAGATGCTTCAACTGTTCATTAGGGCAACTGATGGCAACAAGCTTCCATATGCCAGGGTTGACCTTTGGCCTGAGGCGAGGTCTGACAAGATGAACTTTAGAACTGTTTCTTCAGTTCTCTTCAGTCCACAATGAGGCTCTGAGCCACTCTAGGGACCGTGTCACAATGACTGTTTAGATAAAAGTAACAAGGAGGAACAATAGCAGTTTTTATAGCACAGGGAGTATTTATACTCCGTAGTTACAGCTGGATGTTTTAATTGTACTCAGTTGGAAGTTTTTGTTTTTTTAGTTCTTAATTCACTTGTTACTATTTTAATGTGACTGCATCACTGAGTCAAGTCCCTTTTTATCGAGACTTAAGGAGATGGTTGTAGGTGGAGCACTTTATAAGACCGGATCCAGGTCCAGAAGACTACTGGACTGGAGAAGAGGACTGAGCTGGAAGACTGAGACCCTCCACAGACCTTCATCCTCAGGGTCTGCTGGTGGACTCACCTCTTGAAGAGAAGAATAGCAATGACTATGATGATGATGAGAATGACCGCCAGGACTGGACCCATGACCCACAGCATCTCCGGCTCCTCAGTCTGACGAGTCATCCCACTGTGGAGCTTCACCATGATTGGCTCAGAGAAGGGACTGGCTGCAAATGTCCTCTGCTGCAGGACAATGAGACAAGACAAGAGAAGATGATCCTGGACTGTCTGACACCAGCTGGGGCCGCAGACCAGAGGTTGAAGCCTCAACAAACACATGTTGGGAGTTGATTAAATACATTAAAAATGTCGTCATGTTCTCCTCTGTAGTTTTTTTAAATTAAATTCTGTTACTTTTTTACAAACACAGATCCCAGTGCAAGGTAATACGGTTGTTGACATTTAAATGCTACAGTCTGTCTTAGACTTTCTACTGAAAAACAAAAACAAAATGACATCTGGTTTGTCTTTACTTCTATGAAACAAGTCAAAAGAAACAAAGATGAAATCCCAGGGAAAACATAATTAACCTCTGTCCAACCATGAAAATAAGGTTCTGCTGCAGATAACGCACATCAAACATTAAATATAGTAAAATAAAAACTTCATCTTAAAAAACAATGTTTTCAAAAATGTTCTGAAAGACGAGGGTTTGAAAACTTTCTGCAAAATTACAGAAAGAAGAAGAAAAAAAACATTTCAACTCTTCTGATTTGACATCAACAATAATTTAATGTTCTGTTCATCAGATTTGTCGACCCATCGTGACCCTCTTCACCAAGAAAGAATCTGATGTTGTGTAACATCTGGGGCTAAAAGACAGGGCTAATATTTGCTCAGTTAAAGTCAATTTTCAACACTGGTGACCAAAATGTGGGGCAGGTCTCCCAGAGGGGTCACAGCAAGGCATGTTATTTAAATCTTATATATAAATATATCATTTTATTTGCTTTATTCATTGGCAACAACAGTGGTTTTAGTAAAGTTTGATTTTGATGCTGTGAATGTGTCAGTGTGGGGGCAGCGGGGGCGGGAGTGGTACGTATTGTATAAGTGGCCTATTCTTTGTGTAAACATTATTCAGTTAGTATTTGTTTACAGTGACAGACATGTTTTCATGGAGGTCTGGAGGTCAACACAGAGACATATATGGAACTGCAAACCATCTGCCCCCCCTCCATTCTCCTCCTCGACTTATGACAGTAACTGAAGTGACTTCATCACGTCCAAGTTTCAGGTCTACACTCAGGCCTGCAGCTGATGAAAAACCGTAAAAAAGCTGAATCCTGACAAAGATGAATGGATTACTGTAAACAATCTCAGATTAGAGGCGCTGTGGTAACGAACTGACAAGGACTGCTGCCGACGGCGACGATCTGACAGAAGTGGAACATCTTCACAGAACGATTCCTGCCGATGAAGGCCATTAGTGGCTTTGAGCAAACGGTCTGCTTCGATCTTTACGTCTGTATTTATAGTGCCAGATATTCTGGGCTGCTTCTGTCAGGAACAACACAGACGCCGACCGGTTATTCAGCCCAGCAGTGACTCAGTCAACCCAGTCCACGTTCCTCTGCTGCACACAACAGATGAAGCACCGAAACATATGCACTCATGAGTGACATCGTGTGGTGTGTAGATGTTGAACAACCTTTCTGTTGTAAGAAAAGAGTGAAGAATGGAGACGTCTATGAATGGTTGGTCATGTGACATGTCAGTAAAAGAGCCCAGAAATGTTTTCCACCATTTAGACCGGTACTAGCCGTTACTGTGGACCGGTACCCCAACACCGATCATGAAGGATCATTAACTTTTCAAAATAAAACATCTTTTAGACCTTACTTTGTTAGTATCAGAGTCTGAATGATTATTTTGAAATATCGCCAGATTATCTTTAACTGATGGAAGTAAATGGATATGACTGGATCAGTAAAAATGTGCCCCACTATGGCCTGGTACTGATTTGTAGTGCAGTGTATGAAGGTTCAAGTTCTGTAGTAAGACTACAAACCTGATCTGGAGTTAACAGGCAGGAAAACAATATTGTTTTGCTGTTAGCAAGCAAGCTGAAAATGCACTGCAAGGTGTGAAATGCCTTCCTGTCATCTACTGATAACACTGCTCTGATGTATCACGCTCAGGTTAAATCTGGTCCACTGCAGGGAGCCACTGCATCGGCTCAGGAGCCACAGGTTGTGAACATTAGGGCAGGAGTTACGTGGATCCTTTTGTTGTAATTGACTTTAAGTAACTGCCTCCTCTGTCACTTTATGTTGTGTGACATGAGTGTGGCGTGTTACACTGTTGTTGAGTGAAAGTATAAATATTGCTGTGAGGTTGACGGGGCTCCAGCTCTGGATGCTGCTCCTCAGGCTGAAAGCTGTAAACACACTTGAAGTATAGGGCTTGTTAAAACAATATCACCGCAAGACCAGCTCCGCCTGCTTAGTGATTCATTAATTTCAGCCTGTTTTTTTTTATTTTTATTATTATTATTATTTTTTCTCCCCACTCCAACATTTACAGGGGGAAGTGAGGGGGGGGGGGGTATCAGCGCTGTCAGCTGCACATGAATTAAACATGAACCTTGTGGCTGTAAGAGATTTGTTGGGAATTTGTCACGTTGTTCGACGACGCAGTCAAACAAATTCATTTTGACACACCACGACCCACCATCCTTTGCAACACGTCAAATTGGACACGTTCCGTGAATCTAATAATGTGGATCATGTATGGCGTTAGCCTCGGGATGAGATTTAGCATCTTAATCTGGGAGTGAAGCAGCATTCTGCTGACAAAGGCCCATTTATTTAGAAAGAATGTGCTCTTCTACTGACTTTAATTTAAAGGCTCAGGTCACCAAATTTATGAGCAAATTACCCCCTCCCATTAATAAATCATAATCTGGAATCTTTTCTGTTATATATATATTATAATTTAATAAATTATTGTTTTTTTTTTTCAGCAGTGGTCATTTTCACTTAAATCTCCATCTCTCCTCCACCTCCTGCATCATTCTGCAGGATGACCTTTGACATCAGTTCACAACCTGTTGCAGCTCTTCCATAACTGATTTCCTAACTGTTCATCTTTATAGGTTGAAAAATGTGATGAACTATGTCACCCAGGTGTTCAACACAGGAACAACGTCACTCCTCCACTGAACTCCATCCCACCGCCCGACTCATCAGGGAACAGCCGTTCACTCACCACATCTGTTTAAGTTTGTTTCACTCGCTGTAATTTTATTGTGCCATATATTTCAACCATATTTATCCCTTTAAAAAATCATATACTGTATATTCTACAGTTTAATGCTTTGTTGCACTGGTCATTTGAAAAGTAGCTCTCGAGACAAAAAAGTGTAGACACGGCTGGATTAGAGACTTAAAGAGACAGGACAAAGACGACTCTGTTACAGATGGTTTGGAAGAAGCTTTGAAAACCTTGACTGTTGAAGTGCAGCCTGATAACAGCTGCAGCTTATCTGTACCGACTGTATGATCCAAAAAACTTTTTCATTTTTATTCCCCCATCCCCAGAAATGACACTTTTCACAACTTTTTCTTTCCCCCACGATATAGAAATATAAACTACAGAATATTTAGATAATCTCAGTTTGAAAGTTTTTGGAGTGATCTATCTCCACACCTGGGAGATGGTGAAACTTCAAGGGTGAAAAATGCAGCTGCTACACAGGGCAGATGGAAGAGGAGGTGAGTGGAGGGGGGGGCATTATTAAAGGATAGTTCAAGTGTTCTGAAGAATGGCTGAATGAGAAGCTGACATCAGCCACGGTTATAAATGTCCTCTCGGCTCCAAGTCTGAGGTGAGAATGTTTGGAATGTGTTCTGACTGAAAACATGGCTGATGTGGAAAAAGAAAATATTTGAAAAAAATATAATCTTGATAATGTATCTAGAGATGTCTGTGCAGGCACAAAGGCATTACTGGTCATTTTTGCTATGCAAAAATGCAAAATCTTCAAAATCTTCAACTTAACTTTGTACGACATGCGCAGTAGATAGGGACACCATCGCCTCAGCAACAGCAGTGCCGTGTGCTGGTTGACAAAATAAGGTGTTGGATTGGTATCGGTATTGGCAGATACTTCAAGTTGCAGTATCGATTACGGTATCGGAGATGAAAAAGTTGTATCGAGCCATTCCTAATTTAAAAATATAGGTTTCAGCTAATGCCCTCAATATCTTCGCATAACAGTCCTGTCCTTGCTGGTATTCAAACCCACAACCCCTCAATCACAAAACTTCAACCTATAAACAGGGCTTCAACAGTTTCTCTTCTATTTTATTTACGACTTGTAGGAAGAGTCTAACGGTGGATTAAACCATTCGACACAAACCAGGGACAGGATGTGGATTTGCACGTGGACTGGTACTAAAGTCTGCCAGCACGCCTGTGGAACCCAGCAGGGGTCAGGCTTGCTCACGGTTCATCTCTCTCCTTCAAACTGGATATTTTCCAGTGGCGTGATTGTGTTTCCAGCAGCCTCCAGTCCCCTGAGCCTCACCCGTTCTCCCCTTTCTTCCTGTTCTCCTCACCTTCACATTAGAAACTCTGACCAACATCTGATCGCGCCCTCGCTCCGATCAAAACACCGTTCCATCTCGGAGACCTCCACCTTTCCTCTCCTCCACCTCCACATCCATCCACACATTAATCGCTGTCTTGTTTCCCTCACTCTTCTCTTTACATCCACACATTAATCGCCGTCTTGTTTCCCTCACTCTTCTCTTTACCTCCCGTGTTAATCCCAGAGAGGTTTGCGTTCACAGCCACTCTCCTCTCCTCCCCGTCCCTCCTCCTTCCCTCCCCTGCTATAATTGATCACACTCTGTATATGGCCGTTCTCTTTTATCCAATTTCACACACTCCGGCTTGTTTTTGCAGCAGTGGGGGATCGCAGAAAACTGCAGTGCACACTTTGCTTTAGACCCCTCTCCACTCCCCCCAAACACACACTCTTACTCTTTTCTTTACACTCTCATCTTCTCCTCTTCACTCCACCCTGGCAACAGCTTTGCAACTGCACTAAAAACCAAGACCTACTTCCTGTGTTTTCAGTGAATGTGATTAGGTTTCTATTTTGGTCTTGGCTCGACTCGCATTCATCTACTGTCTTTTACTGCTGCTCTGTTCTCCACACAATAAAATGAACCTAATGTACAGACTCTCCACTGAAGCAGCGCTACGACCGCAGCACAGTATAAAATGAGCCATGAGTCGTCAGTTTAGGGGTGTGATATGATACGTATCACAATACAGGGCCAACAATACGATATTTTGCAATAATTTTTTTAACAATTTAATTGGTGTAAAAATGGCAGCATAGTAAACACACATGCTGTTCCAGCTTAACATCAGGTTACTAACATATATCACTAAAATATATAATCACTAGAGAAGAAGTAAAAACAAAATAAAATGAACCAACAATACCAGTGAATATTTCACTGTTAATTGTCAATAAAGAAATCGATACATTGATGTAGAATATTAATACAATACTGAATATTGAAATAAAGCAATATATTGTTTTACGATATATTGCAATATTTCAATGTATCGATAATTATATACCCCCACACACAATTTGTGTTTCGTTAATTGCTACAGTAAGAACCTAACACTGGCTCCTTGAGTTTCCCTGGACTTTGTTTACTCGTCTCATCCTTTTCCTTCACCAAGTGCTGCGGCATTAGCTACTGTTCTACTTCAATTTGGCCTCTTCAGTTGAGCACGTGCGCTCTCTTCCATCAGTGTGTCTAATGTACTGCAGCGTCTCTTTCAGGGATAAGTTAATGATTGATGCACTTCCAAAAGAGGAGATAAGAACTGGAAACCACAACCGCCCCGTTTGGATGCAGTTCCTGGAGTGGTATGAGCGCTGACTTTCTAAAACGCAGAGGGGAACATCTGGTATTCTGCAGCAGAACCTCACCCTCCGATCTGTTTGCATTCAAATGATATCACCACAAGGGCAAGTGCCTAATCTGAGGAAAAGACACACTTCAAATTAGAGCAGGTCCGAGTGACAGCAGCGGTCAGAGCTTCACCGCCCCACAGATAGACCTGCAGATGCAGGCGTGACTCAAGGACATGATTAGCCTCAGTGTAAATGCATGGCCTGTAAGGCAGGCTGCTGCCAGCAGGGCAGCTCTTGTGTTTTACTGATAGGAAACACTGAGGAGAAAGTATGATGTCATTCATTACCGCCTCTCCTCTGCTACACGCTGCAGGTACTTGGATGTGACCCACAGGACAGAAATGGAGCCTTTATGTGCAAGAGGAGAACAGTTCACTTATTGATTTTTAAAATGCCACAAATGCAGACAAGATAGCAGCAGAGGCCCGTATTAAAGTCTTATCCACCGTGCTTCAGCCGGCCCCTTATCCTCCAGTGTAGGTTTTTATGATTTATTAAAAGGCGATGGGTACCGTGAACAGGTTTTGTGGTGAACTTTTCCTGACACTGCACTGCTGTAGATGAGGCGGCAGATGTAGCATCTTATTCCCTCCTAAAACACAAAGTCTTTCTCTCTCATTCAGGGAATCGGTCAGCTCAACTTCAACTGCAAAGACATGCAGAAATAAACGATCTTAAAGGAAGGTTAGGCCATACATGACCACGGCTGTTTGTCATAGTTGAGCACGCAGTTCAGACTGAATATGAGGCAACTGTAACGGCTGACGACACTCAGCTAATCTGATAATAATAATAATAATAATAATAATGAAAAATCAATTTGAGGTATTTTGTTTACCTGTCTGTTTATATAAATTTTAATATTATTTACATTTTATTCTATATTAATTTTGCAGTAAATCCCGATGTTGCACTGAACTTGTAATATTATTTTGAGCAGAGGGGCGAAAACAATAGATTAAAAATCTGCACCGTAGATTAGCATCGCAACACCAGACTGAATAAAAATATAAGTTATGATCACTGACACGACAACAGGGTAAATGTTACCAAGTCTGTTCAGTACAAAGTGATGTCATTGGTTTGAGGAGGTTCAGGTCAGGTGAATAAATGAATGTCATCTGTGAACATCTTTACACAAAGACTGCATGAAGATCAACCAGTCAACGGAAAATCCTACAGTAAAAATGAGTTCTACTCTGGACCGACACACACGAAGCTTCGCGGTCACTTACCGACTCGTGGTCCGACAGGTCAGCCAGCACAAAGCAGCGGTACTGCTGTTGACCAATGAGTGCTTTGTTGTAGAATCCGTTGTACTTCCTCTCATCGCCCAGAATGAAGATGTCAGGCACCGTGTCCAGCTTGGCAGCGATGTACGGCTGTGGCAGGTCCTGGCTCCGTCTCCTCCTCCTGTGCTGACCGTTCCCAGCGCCGGCCTCCAGGAGCTGCCACAGAGCAGACGTAAAGGGAAAATGTTGGCCCTGACATCGTGAATTAGCCTAACAGAGGACAGTAACACATTCTGACTGCATTAAACTGATCGCTGTAGACAAACACTGAAAAGATGGAGCCGAGGTTTGGCACCATCGGTACTGTGTGGAACCACAGGCAGAACTGAATCAGATTTGAAGTGGCTGTGTTGAAAATTCTGTTTAAAAATAATGTGATTCAGCTTCTGCAGCTGAGTCTGGAGAGGGGCCGGGGTGGGTGGGTGGGTGGTTGTGGGGGAGCATTACCACCAGTAGAACCAGCACATCAAGTAAGTAATGGTTTCCAAAATCACTACTTCATTCTCTACTCCCTACTCCCTCTACAGGTAATTTTATATATTGCACCACATAGTGGACCATAGTGGTTAAATGAAAAACGCTCTCAGACACGACTTTGGTCTGCAGTTGATAACGTCATTACTGTTGCAAAATTAAAACAGACGGACACAAGCTGTTCCTCTTTCTGACATGTCATCACGCCTGCAATGCATGATGGGATACATTGCTCGGGGAGTGTATATGGGATGTACTGTATATTAGATTTCGTGGTGTATTGAGATTACATTAAATGACCTTTACGTCACTACAAAAGTGATTCCAAAAACTAGTTAAAAACGACTTCTACTTCTGTAACCAGACCAGATCACCTTCTAACTTTTATCACAAACTAATACGAATATTAAAATCTCTACCGTCTATCCACACACACAGACACCCACACACACACACACAGGGGCAGCGTGTGTCTGAGGGACCAAACAGCCGTCTTGTATCTGTCAGCGTTCCCATCACTACAATGATGAAGTGGCAGAACAATAAAACGCGGCTGAAGCGTCTCACTCTCAGTGTCCTTGTTTATTCAACTCACAGCCGACGTTTACGGTGATAAAGGCCCTTCAACGACAACCCTGTAAAGAAGTGATGGAAGGAGAATTCCCATCATCCTCCTACCCCGAGTTAGATGCTGCAAGCTGCACAGCAAATCAAGGCTGAAGGAACAAATTATAACTGGGAACTGCAAATGGAATACATGTAAAAACGACAAGCGGTAAACACGGCAAACACATTTACGCTATCAAAAATTCATGGACTAATATTTACACAAGTAGATGCGGGGATTTCATTTGGAGGACGTCATCGACGGCAAACTAATTTAGAAGACTGTTGTCGCAGACAATATGACATAATCACTGGCTGATTGTGCAGTACTTAAAGGGTATTACACACTCTAAATAGAAACTTTAATTTATGTACTCAACATGTGGAGGAACAGTTGGCTGCTAATGCTCAGAGCCACCAGCTCAACCGTTTGGCAAGTGTTAGCTCTGGTGCAGAGTCAGTTTCTGCATAAGTTTCTCTGAATGTTTTCTCTGAATTTTTTCCCAGAATTATCTACAACAGTCCTGGTACACACAGCAGAGCTAATGTAAGCTACAACAGTCCTAGTACAAAAAACACAGCTAACAGTCCTGGTACAAACACCAGAAGATGCTGAAGTGGTTATAGTACCTGTTTGCAGGTGTCAGGAGGTTCATGATGGATGTTTTTCATGGAGAAACAGTGACTACATTAGTACTTGACTGGTCCGATCATTAAAATGCAGTTTAAAGTGCAGTTTTTGTATGTTAGACATTAACTCCAAGGTAATGGGAGAAGCAACATATTCCAGCAATCTTCAAAAGCAGTAAAAGTCTGGAACAGGGTTAGGGATTAAAGAGACGTCACATGTAAAAAAACTTGTTTAAGCAGTAATATTCGATTTGGCAGCAGCAGGTACTGTAGCTGCTGGAGCATGTCCAAAGTAAATTGTATTACATCTACATTACACGGTGCAGGGAGACTTTTACTCTGCTTTACAAACAAGGCTGCACAAGTCAGTAAATCAGCAGCACATTATTTATCCAGCTGAAGCTTTCAACACGCAGCCGTTTGTGCTGAAACAGAAGAGTGTGTTGAGCTGAAGGGCTTCATCTGATCCACTCCTCTTCACTATCTCACTCCACTCTGTCAGCCTACAGTCAGTTTAAACAAAGGGCGCAGGAACTGACATGAAACCAGATCATGCTGTGGTGTGAACAGCCAAACAAAGGCGAACAAATGGAACCGTGTTCTTCTCTTATCTGTGTCACGAGCGATTGGGGATCATGTGAGGACAGAAGATTTATTTCTTCTAACAGGGGATTTTTTTTTTGGTTCATTTCCAGGGCAGTTTCATCAGAAGTTGGAAAATAGAACCGGTGACTCATGGTTCAAATGTTCAAATGAATTATGGTCATTTGATGACCCCTGGTATACCAGTGGAATCTAAAGGGGTATGACTGATAAAAGGTAAGCATTTGAGGTCTTAGAAAAATGAAGACTGAAATTGAAAAGTCTTCATTCTTTTCCACAGATGAGGGTTAAAGGACAAACGTAAAATAGTTTATTTTCTAATGCTTTGTAGGAAAGTGTTACTGTAGTATATCTGGTAAAGTATTACTACTCCCAACAGTACCTCATATTAATATATAACTTAGGAATTTAATGGAAAACTCCATCCATCCATCCATCCATCCATCCATCATCAATCCAAATTTTCATTTATCCACCAGTTTCATCCGTCGGAGGTGTTCTCCATCACAGGGACATTCAAAGAAAATCAATTTCCATTAAATTAAACAATAAATCAATAATTAATTGAACCTAATTTGTTGAGACTGCCGTAGGTCGGTCCATATAAACCATCAAGTCGACCTTCACTCACCTCCTCTATGTCCATGTCTTCTGGCGTCTCCCATTTGTTTTGGGCAGCTGAGACGACAGGGACCACCACGATGTAGTACCACCTGCATCAAACGCAGGAAGACAAAAGAAAACACAGGTGAGTGACGGAGGCTGCGATTGGACGCCACCTGCTGCAGCACAGCTTTGATTCAATCTGTTCTATCCCTGAAAAGAAAAAAAAAAAAAACCAAACCCATTGTTTATTCCACTCACATTAATTGACAGTGGTTTTAGTAAACAGCCGGCCATTAAAGGTTATTCACTCCTGAAAATGTCAATAGGCAGCGGGGAAGTGCGGCTGCTCCGAGCGGCCAGACTGAATTACTTTGGTTTTTTTTTTCTTCCTCTCTGCCACCAGCCTCACTTCTCTTATTACAGCCGCTCACTTCTGGGTGATTTCTTTTAGAGAAACAAACACTTGAAACACAATTAAGCTGCGGTAATTCGCCGAGCCTGTCTTCTTGACAGAGCTAGGTAATAATACGGGTAAAAATAAAAAGCTTCTCCTGAAGAGCTGCCTCTGCTTTGGGATGCTCCTGGCTGATTAGTCCTGGTTTTAAACGTCTTTCCTCTAATAAATTGCTTTCTGGTATCAGGAGGGCGGCAGCAGACGACCGTTTATAAAATGGCTGCCGTACAGTCGCGGCTGTAATCACGGAG
>NC_024308.1:12532715-12535417 GCF_000523025.1 Cynoglossus semilaevis
GTGTAAGTGTTTCAGCTCGGCTCGTCCTCACACACCGACTCTGTCATCAACACAATTGACATGAAAATAAGGAACCGGATCGTTCCTCAGAGGCCGGTCCGGTACTACAGTGGATTTGTTAGTGATGAAGACGTGGAGGTATCGTTTAATATTTAATCTGCACTAAACTGATCAGGAAAATGAAACTGGGTGGAAAGAAAACCTGATGAGAATTTATTTAAATTCTAATTTACATGTGTACAATATCCATTAACTCTAATGTACTTAGATTAAAGCAGTGGTTTCCGTTGTCAGTCAATTTTGACATCACAAATTTCTGGTGTTTTATTTACACATATTTTTAATTAGCTGCATTCTATTTGAACCTGATTTAAATTCAAGTATGAATACAGTTGTTTAATATTATGTGTGATGTTTCTAATTAATATAAAAAATAATAATAATTTGTTGAAAAATATTTTCATCAGTAATTAAAAAAAAAATTACATTTCAGGCCACCCGATTTGAACTCCAGGTGACCCCATGTAGAGTTGCGACCCTTGCGTTGAAAAACATGGAATGAGGATTGGATCAGTTTGGCAAAAATCCCACTACCTCATGAAATCTCACCAGGTTTTTAGGTTTGTGGTAGATGTTTAAAAAAATGCTGTATTTTTAAATTTGTGGCCACAACAAGGTGCACAGCTCCGTTAAATAGTGGAGCCCTGCACCATCCAATAGGATCACCACAGCCAGTGACGCGTGACTGACCACTATGTCTATTCATTCTTGTTCAGATTTCAGAGCGTGTGACCATCTGGACTGTACTCAGATGTCTCGTCCATCAGTTTAAACGCTCTGTTCTCCATCTTCTCTCCTCTATTTAATCTGAATAACATCATGTGGAAACCAAATTAAATAAAAAAAAATAAGAAAAAGCACACAGCCACCGGGGGAGCCATCTTCATTAAAGCTCTGCTTTAAGGCCGTTCTTTTTTAAAAATAGACAACAACAACAACAAAAAAAAAAAAAATCCCCTCTCAGTATTAAAACCTTCATTTTCTAGTCTCGGCAGATTTGATTTGTTTTTCATTAAAAGTTTTCCCAACACTGCTTCTTTTTATATATATATATATATATTTTACAATATTTCAGTGCAACATTTAAAATGTTGATGAAATGATGATTTAGACTAAGTGTGAGTTTCTAGATGCCACTTTTAAGGATGTTCCACAGACAGACCGACGTGGCGACAGTACAGACCTGACAGACGTCCCGTCAGTCATCCTGGGCAGACTGATGGTCACTTTCCCCCCCTCCTCCGTGTCCTGCTGGAACACGGCAGGTTTGGTCTTCAGCAGGTCTGGGGCAGTTCTGATGGAGACCTGCTGCTGGAGCCCCCCAGCACTGTTGCCCCGGCTCATCAGCACGAAGGAGTATTCGGTGTCAGGCTGCAGCTGAGTGATGAGGCTCCTCTTCAGGCTGCCCTGGACCTCCACACTCTGCTGGTTGTAGAGGATCTGGAGGAGGTTTGTCACAGTTTACTCTCTCACAACCAAACTTTGTGACCTCTGAGCGCCCGGCGTCCTGTGAAGCATTCTTCCTGACTCACTTTGTTACAAGGTGCTGGATGAATGACATGTGATTTAGCCACTCACTATTATTCACCCGCTGATCCCTGATCATAAACTTTTGTTTTGGCACTTGAGCTCATCATCAGGGCTGTGTGATGCCACTGGGCTGAGTGACAGGACAGACAGGGCTCCGTAACAAATGGCTGCTCATAAAGTGCGGCGACGGCGGGCAGAGGCAAACATGATGCCGATGGAAGTTTTCCTTTTTTTTTTAACTTGTGATTTATGGAGCAGCTGTTGTGTTAAAGAGACAAACTCAGCAGGAGGTTTAACAAAGTCACAGATTTGTTTGTAAATAGTTGTGGTGTGGAAGACGTTGAACGTCACGTGTTGGCCGGCCGTTATCCACTGGATCTGACCAGAATACGTGTTTGATGTCTTTGCTCTTACCTTGAGAGGAGCTTGGGACTTGTAGGACTCAGGAACCTCCCAGGTCAGCAGGACGGAGGTCTTCGTCACGGCCTTCACTCCAAAGTTTTTGGTAAAAACTGCAGGATGATGATGAGGATGGGAGTTATTAACTGGATGATTAAGTCATGAATAAAACATCAGTGTGATCACACAGGTGTCCTTGGTGGAGATTTGGGCTGCAAAAAAAATCCAGTTTTTTGTTGAATATTTTGTTGTTTTTTGGTGAATATATTTGCAAAGGTAGGTCGAGTGATGCCTTTGACTATGGTTGATGTCTGGAGAGAGAGAAAGGTCTGGGTTTTCAAATTGTAACTGATCACATGACACATGTTAAAGGTGTAATCCTAGCAGCCAAAGCTGATGCAGAAGTCCGACCGGCTCTTAGGATATAACTCGTTGTAAATACTTGTTTGGAAATATATTATTATATATATAAATATATAAATTATATGAAAAAATTAATTTATGTTTACTTTTGCTTTTCTTTCGTGTTGCGAGTGAAGTCTGTAAAAATAAGGAGATGAGAAGCAACGTAGAGTGAATAAAGAAAGGTGTTTATATCAAATCTATTCGTGTCGCATTGCTATTATATTTTTTAATACTTTTTTCACGCCCCCCTGCGTGGGCACAACACTACTGCCGCCGCCGCTGCTGCTGCTGCTGCTGCTGCTGCCGCC
>NC_024308.1:12537668-12547283 GCF_000523025.1 Cynoglossus semilaevis
AAAGTGAGCAGGAAGTTTCACAAAGTCACAGATTTGTTTGTAAATAGTTGTGGTGTGGAAGACGTTGAACGTCACGTGTTGGCCGGCCGTTATCCACTGGATCTGACCAGAATACGTGTTTGATGTCTTTGCTCTTACCTTGAGAGGAGCTTGGGACTTGTAGGACTCAGGAACCTCCCAGGTCAGCAGGACGGAGGTCTTCGTCACGGCCTTCACTCCAAAGTTTTTGGTAAAAACTGCAGGATGATGATGAGGATGGGAGTTATTAACTGGATGATTAAGTCATGAATAAAACATCAGTGTGATCACACAGGTGTCCTTGGTGGAGATTTGGGCTGCAAAAAAAATCCAGTTTTTTGTTAAATATTTTGTTGTTTTTTGGTGAATATATTTGCAAAGGTAGGTCGAGTGATGCCTTTGACTATGGTTGATGTCTGGAGAGAGAGAAAGGTCTGGGTTTTCAAATTGTAACTGATCACATGACACATGTTAAAGGTGTAATCCTAGCAGCCAAAGCTGATGCAGAAGTCCGACCGGCTCTTAGGATATAACTCGTTGTAAATACTTGTTTGGAAATATATTATTATATATATAAATATATAAATTATATGAAAAAATTAATTTATGTTTACTTTTGCTTTTCTTTCGTGTTGCGAGTGAAGTCTGTAAAAATAAGGAGATGAGAAGCAACGTAGAGTGAATAAAGAAAGGTGTTTATATCAAATCTATTCGTGTCGCATTGCTATTATATTTTTTAATACTTTTTTCACGCCCCCCTGCGTGGGCACAACACTACTGCCGCCGCTGCTGCTGCTGCTGCTGCTGCTAGAGCTGGTGTTAGACCTAAACAAATTATACTTTTGTATAATGTTTCACAGGGCAAACCCCTGATTCTCTGTCAGAATAAAGACAGCTTTCCTCACATCCTTCTTTAACTGCAGATACAAACACATGGGCAGGTCTCACAACAACAACCTGCAGAACATCCAGGCTGGTATGAATATATTATCTGTCAGGTGTTGTTAGAATCATTTTCCTCTTGTATTTCCTTCTTTCACTCTTCCATGTTTCTAAATGCCTGCAAATGTATCTCCTGGCCACAGAGGTGTAAAAATGATTTATTCTACAAACAGAACAAATAAGACGTCGGTGAAAACATTAATAATGAACTGGCATCGGGAGAAAACATTCTGTTTCGCTTCAGTGACTGAAGCTGTGGCTGTGTCGGAGCAGCATTTGGTGACGGACGCTTTTCTCCCTTCACTGTAATTGGAGCTTTGTCATTTCTGCAGCTCAGCACTTTTCTCTTCTTAATGTGTTATTTTTCACAGAATAAAACAAACTCACAATTACAGCCATATTCAATATGAGCTTTGATATCAGTCCTGGTGTCTGTACCAGGACTGTTGTAGCTAACGTTGGCTCTGGTGTCTGTACCAGGACTGTTGTAACTAACGTTAGCTCTGGTGTCTGTACCCGGACTGTTGTAGCTAACGTTAGCTCTGGTGTCGGTACCAGGACTGTTGTAGCTAACGTTAGCTCCGGTGTCTGTACCAGGACTGTTGTAGCTAACGTGAGCTCTGGTGTCTGTCCCAGGACTGTTGTAGCTAACGTTAGCTCCGGTGTCTGTACCAGGACTGTTGTAGCTAACGTTAGATCTGGGGTCTGTACCAGGGTTGGTTTTTTTTTTTTTAGAATAGAATGGCTAATTTTGGGACGTTTAAGCCTAAACTCATTCAAGTGTTGGGTAATCTACCTGGCATGGAGGTGGACATGGTCCTGCTCTGGATGCTGGGGCTGATAGGACCTCCACCTTTGCTGGTAAAGGCTTGGACTCTGATGTCATAGGTGGTGTCCGGCTGCAGGTCCTGGATGGTCATCCGTGTCTCTGTGGTGCTGTTGGTGTTGTTGTGCAGGCTGTTGATGTCACGGTACACCACCAGATACTTTACCATCTTCCCGTTCCTCTCAGCCACAGGTGGAGGGTCCCAGGCCAGCTGGGTGGAGGTGGCGGTCAGCCCCACCACACTCAGATTCAGAGGGTAACTGCTGGGGGTGTCCTCGGGGGTGCTGATCTCCTTCACGTACTCCTCGCCGTTGCCTGCTCGGTTTTTGGCGCACAGTTTGAAGATGTAGGTGGCGCCCTTGTGGAGGCCGGTGACTGTGAAGTGGTCGTCGGTCTTTCTGAAGTCCTTGACGGTGAACGTGGTCTCCTCAGTTCTTTTGTACTGCAGCTGGTATCCCACATGCTCCCCCACCATCTCTTTAGGAGGCTGCCACTGGATCAAGGCCGTGTTCCCGATGGTGGTGCTGATCATCATGGTGGGTTTAGCCGGGACTGGAGTCGACACAGAACGAGGCTGTTAGCATTCATTTCATTGTGTATTTGTGGAGTTCAGTGGGTGGAGGGGGTCAATGTTTGTGACCCATGCAGTCAACAACTGTTAAAGTCAGCCTGACACAAAGAACCAGGCTGTGACTTGATGTCAATGACACAAGCCAGAATTCTACAAAGAAGGAATTCTAAATAAAATAATGTTTAGACTCAACTGGAGTCGATGACAAAGAAATACATTCAAATTAAAAACGTTCATCTATTTTTTTTTTTAACGTTTAAACCCTTATTTGAAAATTTCTTTACCGACTTGTCGTTTTGACTTCCCCCGTTATTTGAAAATTTCTTTACCGACTTGTAACCACTGTGATAAAGTTTCCCAGGGACAGAACATGAACTCTTGTTACTGGTGTCAGAAGGGAAGTGGACTTTCTGAGGAACAAACTCATCTTCTCTGACACACACCTGCTCCCGTGGTGGTGACCACCTTGGCTTTGCTGCGCGCTCCGTCCCCTTTGGTGGTGTACGCAGCTACAGTCAGGGAGTAGGTCGTCTCCGGGA
The DNA here is from genome assembly GCF_000523025.1 of Cynoglossus semilaevis. Lineage (NCBI taxonomy): Eukaryota > Metazoa > Chordata > Actinopteri > Pleuronectiformes > Cynoglossidae > Cynoglossus > Cynoglossus semilaevis. The sequence continues at coordinate 12,540,565 of NC_024308.1, forward strand.
GCAGACCTGGGATAATGGCCTCCTGTATGATGGAGAGAGGCGGAGACAAAGAGACGGGCAGTTAAAGTGCTGGTTGTGGTGCTGCGGTCCACACGTTAGACAGACACATTAGACAAGTCAAGCAAAAGCTGCATGGTCGACTCCCGGTCCATCTGAAGTCCATCTACACAGAGAAGAAAAGTCAAGAGAGAATGAGTGACTGTGGACCTGCGGTTCATTCCCATCAAACGCTCCCTGTACTGTATGATTCCTGGTAAATTACTGTAGTATTTGACAGAGCAGGAGTTCACCGGGTCCACAAGAACCCCCCCTCCCCCAGGGGCTCTGAGGTCCTCGGTGCCACAGACTGTTCTGATGAACAAAAAACAGAGACAAGTTGTGCCACATTTGATGTCTTCCTTAATGAGGAGAGGTGTTGAGCTGATGAACAAACAAGCAGCGATCTGCATGAGTGTATCTGAAGGTGGGAATAGTCATCTGGGAATTGTAAATGTGAGCAGCAAATTGTTGGCACAGCCCTCAGTGACCTTGATCAGTTCTACGTGGTCGGGATTTCAAATCAGACCTAATTAATCCTGGAGGATTTTAGACACCCTGAAGTTCTGTTGGGCTCGTTGGACGCAGAACAAACACATTTATCAGAGCAGGAACAGTAGATACCTAATCTCAGCCCTCAGCGATTAACATTAGAACAATGGTTCCCAAAGCGGGGGGCGGGTGCCCTCATTTCTCACACCCCTACTTGGCTTAAAATTTTAACATTTTCATTTTTTTGTTCCACAGAGGGGAAATACAATACAGTGAAGAAACAACCAGAGTTCCACTTCTCTCTGCTGATAATTTCTAAACAGTCATCACAGGAAGTTCTTTTTTTCAGCTAATTTTACAGAGCACGGCTAAAATCAGCTGGTACATGGAGACTTTCTGCCTGGTCTGGGGCCAAAAAAGGTGAGAGATAAAAGAGGTCACGTCACTCAGACAAAGATTGTCAAGGCTTTAAAAGCCTCATTATTATACACTGCTCTAATCCCTTTGTTCAAGTTGGTCACTGGAGACTTTGTTTTTTTTTTGCTTTGGAAAAGAGAAAATAACTGAAAAAAAACAAAAAACTAGTGGAACTTTTTCTGTAAAAGCAGAACAGGACCACAGGTGAAAACACATGGGAAAGTTTGAAAATAAAAACGTATTTGCAATTAAGTATCAAACTGCCTTCCTCCTATGTATGTATGTATATATATTACTTTTAATACAAGTATTACAAATATGCGTCAATCTTTTCTGGAGTACGGATCCTGTCAGAAACTAAACTCTGACCTTTTGTCCTTTTCTTTTTAACCTTCACCAAACCTGGAGGGTTCATTTTCAACCACAAAACGACTATCAGTGTTCAGTGCAGCTCACTGTGCTGATTCATCACCAGTGGGACTGTAACACTGANGTCAGTTTCAACCACAGCCTCAGTCAGCAGTGCATGTTAAATTAAAGAGCAGCTTACACTGACACATCAACCCTGGTCTCAGTCTGTGGGGACCAGCAAAAGCCCCCCCCAAACCTTTTTGTTCTCAGGACCAGTTGGCCGGTACCAGGCGGTTCTGTTGACCTGTGATTGTAAAATGTTTTTTAAGGATCAGTAGATTTTCAAATATAAAATATAAAATATTTTATGGCTTTTATTTTGTTAGTACTGGAGTCTGAGGGACGTTTTATTTTGTGAAAACCTACCAGGTATCTTTATTGAACTTACAAAGACATAATACAGCCCAAGTTCTAATCTGACCCAAATTTAATCCTAACTCCAAACCAGTTCTTGAACCAGTCTGTCTAATACTACAGTAATACACACTCTAACTCTGCTCTGACTCTAACACACATCCAAACTAAAAAAGGACAAAATGTCCACCAAAAACAAGGGTAGGTTCCCAATAGATGTCCCCATAAGTATAGGTATGGCAGGTACTCACACACACACACTCAGAGACAGACAGTTGAAATGAATTGTTCAGACGGAGGAAATTGCCTGAAGGCTGCAGGATGAGGAAGAAAATGAAGAGGAAATCTAATTGACAGCAGCAGTAAATGCTCAGAGGAAACTCAATAAGTGACTACTGTCATTTCATCTCTCTGTGTTTGTGTCTTCCTTTCATTTTTCATATTCTTCTGTTGATTCTGATCAACCTGTGCAGGTCTGCGGCTGACGGTGTGGATGTGACGACGTTTTTCCCACAGAAACAGTAAAAACACCGATGCAGTGAAGTTTCCGTCTGAAGTACAAACTGGACACTGGCTGTCCGTCCTCTATCTCAATCTGGCATTTGTTTATCAGCTGTTCTGCCCCCCCTTCCTCCCCACCTCCCCCCTCCCACTTGACGTCATAACCAGCTGTTATCGTCGTGACCATCTCTGCGTGGGAACCGTCTCCTGACACGAGAACGTGTCGATGCAGCTGGAATTTAAAACAGATGTGTTGATCAACAACTCAGTGTCAGTTGCTGTGACTGATCAGATCGGTACCAAGTGTGAACGACACGGACACGGAGTCACTGCAGATGGGATTGGATTGGAATGCGGCTGGAACTCAGTCAAGTTTGAAGTCGACTTAAAGACAAGGAAACGCTGAGTGGAAGGAGAACACAAACGGTTCACTGTTAATATAAATAATAATTTAGTTCCTAATTTGTCTCAGCATTTTTAAAAGACAAAAACATGTAGAAAATGAAATAAAAACCTTCCAAGAGAAATCTATCTATCTATCTATCTATCTATCTATCTATCTATCCATCCATCCATCCACCCATCCATCCATCTATAAAACTAAAGCAGAACACAGCAAAACAAAACTAAACTAAAACCAGACCACAAATGTTTCAGTGATTCTCTAATCCCAACATTTATATGTATTTCTTCACCCTGGTGCTGTTTACCCATTATTGCTGTGTAATATTACCACACCTGTGTTGAATGCTAATGAAGTGGGTAATTATTATTAGTCACTGCTGCTGCTGTTGTGATGAATTCTTTTATCATTTCCAGGCAGATTTCCTTGAAGAGATGAATAGAATGTGGACAGTGAGATGAGATGAGATGAGATGAGATGAGATGAGATAGAAGTGGTGTTCAGGGTTTATGGGCTGGGCTGTGAGAAACATTGGTAGCCTACGCACTCCATTGTCAAGTGGCCAAGGCTGGAAATAAATTAGCCTGGAACAACGTTCTAATAGAACGCCACGCTGACCACGCAAACGAGACGCCCAAAATAAACCACCCGTCACGACGAGCTATGACCGATGAATCAAGAGAACCTGGGGGGTTGGGGGGGCAGTGGTGGTGGTCGGGGTGAGGAGGAGGACACGACCCCAGGGCTTCCTGTCTCTCATCGATGCACAGCAGGTTTCAGACCTTTCTGTAGACAGGAAGTGCAGAACATGATGATGTCACACACAGAGGAAGTAGAAGAAGAGCAGGAAGAAGAAATAGGAGTATAGGTAGGGCAAGAAGGACGAGGAGGAGGAGGAGGACAAGGAGGAGGAGGAGGAGGAGGAGGAGACCTCCAGCCTGACAGTTCTTATTTTTATTTTAGTTTTCAAACTTCACTTTTTTTTGTCTCAACTTCTCTGCCTCAGACCTGCAGCTGTTTCCACGTCCGTTTCTTTTAGAGGGTCTATTATTGATCACTTCGTTAAAATCCAGCCAAGATCTGATTGGCCGTGCAGCCTTATCAATACAGCGGTCAGCATTTTGTTGTATTTGTATTTTCTTACTTTACAACCGATTATTGATCCACATTTGTTTATCTTCAGACCAGTCAGCCTTTGTTTAATGTGTTTTCCGCACAGACCCCCACTCCACAGTTCGACCACTTTTAAATGACTTTTTCTTTAGGAGTAACTGCTGATGTGCAGCTGATAAAGAGATGAAATATTTAAAATGTGAAAACACTCACACCATCCTGTTTTTTTTACTGTCACGACAGGACGTGGCTCAGCCGCCGCGTCGTTACCTTTGGCTGCTTCCATAAACTGTGTCCACACTGTGACTCAGATCTACTGCAGGTAATAAAGAGGATGTGAAAAAAAAAAAACAAACAAAAAAAAAAAAACAAAACTCACTCACCCCAAGACAAATAAAGCCAAAGTGTCCCTCCAAGTATAAATGGACTGAGATATGTGGCCATTACAGCCAAAGCACTGAGCCTGGGTCGGAACTATTCCACGGCCTCTGTCGTCATAAAGTAATAATAGAGGGCGCTTCGTATGCAGTGTGAATCCCCAGAGCCCCGGAGTAAGCATCTCTAAAACTTTAACCAGCTCTAACCTCAAAAATCAGCAGCACGGAGGACGAATATTTAAATATTGCCCGCTTAATCCATAAAACTGGACCCACGGCAGCGCGGCGGTTTGGCCAGTGGACCTTTGAGACTCCAGTGGAATATATTATATTTACACAACTCTCTGCACATTCACAGCATTGAACCACAGCAGAATGGTTTCTCTCTATAAAAGTGCTGCAGCACGTTTATCGGGGAAACGCGACGTGACAGCGCAAAGGCCCCATTCTGGTAAATCATTCAGGTTTGATGGCATCTTATTGGCCAACAGAGACTGCGCACAGTGATGAAAATACAATGAGGAGTGATTTTAGCTAAGTTTCATTTTTAATCTGCTGCTAAAGGCCACAGGACATTTGTCTGCCCACTCCAGTGTGGACCGGATGCCGGTGATTTAGGGACAAAGGACTTTTTATTCAGTTCCCTGACTGAACATGAAGGTGACGGACGTGACGTCCGTCACCTTCAAGAAACAAGTTGACGAGGCTACAGTCAACAAGTGCTCCTCATGTTTAGTATTTTCTTACTGTCCTCCTAAATAAACAGATATAGCTGGTAGATGTCTTGTGTCCTGCTCATGTACTTTTCTGCCACACCTGACTTTGTCACACAGTACAGACGTTCCTTCCTTGGCATTCCAGTCATCAGGATTAGTTTATTAATTACAAAAACAAAAGGAAACAAGAAGTCAAGTTGCTCCACTGAATGTGAAAACTAAAAACTGAATCATTATTTTTGTTTTTTTTAACGCTTTCAGCTTTTCACACAATCTGCACTAACTGTGGTAAGGTTCTACAGTAATGAAGAGCTAGTGTTTTATAAACAGCTGACGTGTATATAAATCACATTATTTTACAACTAGAAAATTTGAACTGATTAGCAAGAAACAAAAAACAACAGAGAAATTCAAAGGCGGCTGCTCTTCATCAAAGACCTGCAGGATTCCTCGCTTCTCTCACTGTTTTTTTTTTATTACAACACTTTGTGGCTGCAGATCAGACGTTGCCTCCGTTGTTTTTGGAGAGATCAATATCAGCAGCGTTTCTCTGTGCACCGCTGCACCGCGTGTAGCACCGTAGGATGACGATGTCGCCGTTTCAACTAAAAACTGCAGCAGCTCAGAAAATAAAAAACAACTCTGTTTCTGCAAGACAGCAACAAACGAAAAGATCCAAGAATCTTCAGAAGGAATTGTTTTGTCTTGGAGAACAGCGTTGTGTCATCCTGTGAGCAAAGACGTGGTCAGAAAAACAAAACTGTTCAAAAGCAGCAGAAAATGGTCCTATCTGTCACTGAGCAAATATAAAAGGAGCCTGGTCTCCAAGTCAGTGCATAAATATTAAGTCTATTGTCTGTTGAATAAAGGTGAATTACACAACTAAGATGAACTGCTATGGAATTTTCCTCGTCAAATGAGCGGCACCAGTATTTCTATCAGGGCTTTTTTTTTTCACCTGTTATTCAACATGATGACGACTTCAGGCCGTGGTAGAAACTCATCTACACTGGTTGTCAATCACATCAACTCTTCAACAAGAAGATCACTCCAGCTCCATCAGCGGGGGCAGCAGCCAGCGACTGATTAGTGTCTACACCAGGGGGCACCAACCTTTCTGAAACTGAGAGCCACTTCAAGGACACTCAGTAATACGAAGAGCTACTTGTTTGATACAGACCTCCCTAACAATGTGATAATAATCAGTTCTGGGACATACAACAACAGACACTCTTCTTACCATCGTCATTCCACCCATTGGAATGTGTAAGTGTAAGTGGTTCAAAGAGCACAGTAACAGTAGCATTTTTGACTCTCTTGTTGACTAGTTTTATAGTTAACAAATTTCTCCACAGCAGATCATTTGCCTCCATCTCTCCATTTTTAACTCTCCTCTTTTACAACATCAACCATCTTCACCTCACCTTAACAAACTTTATCTCCAATCTGCTCCACCTTAACTGATCTGCTCATGTCTGATCCTGACCACCCTGGTCACTCCCAGACATGATCAGATCAGTTAAGGTGGAGATGTGGTGAGTGAGAACATGGAGATGGTTGGTGTAACAGCAGGAGGCGGGAGACAGGGGTGAGATGGAGGGAGATGATTCTTGGTGGGAGCAGCTGAAAGAAGAAGAACTTTTAGTAGCACCTAACATGACGCGCCCCCTATCGTCCCACTCAGACTCCTCCTCCCACACCTCATTCATCGGGGCGTGTTCAGGGTCCTCTGTTATCTCTCGTGGACGAAGGACAGACAAAGAAGACGTTGTTTGCAGCTGCTGGTTCACTGACGTTTTTATTTACCTCCACAGAGATGAGCCACAGACAAGTCTCCATATCTGATCACATCAGTCCAAGCCCACGCTTCACAGCCATTAGGTCTGAGGGAAGGGGGTG
>NC_024308.1:12547353-12549939 GCF_000523025.1 Cynoglossus semilaevis
ACCACAGGTTCACCTCAGTGAGGTGAACACACACGAGGACAGAGAGGGAAGAACAGGTCAGAGACACAGCGGCGTCCAAACAAACGCTCCCATCATATGAATAACGAACCTGTTTTATCACAGAGTTTGTCCCGGGACAGAAACGCAGCTCTCTGCAGCAGCTGCCGCCGTCGGACCAAGACTTTGAACACACATCACAGCTCAGACCAGTCAAAGTCCAGCTCAGCAACCTTCAAAAAGTTCTGCTTTTCACTCTCTGCTTTTATGACATTACACTGAAGCAGTGAAACTTAGTGGAGAAGAACAGAAGTCCACTGGTCAGTGTCCATCACCGCGGCAAGGACAGAAGTATGACTGCTGGCACACACACAGATCTCTGAGCCTGCTGCTGGAGGAGCCAAGGACTGAAGCCATTCATCACACAGCAAGAGTGTGTGTGTTTGTGGGAGATCAATACCATATAAGCAGGACACCAAGTTAAAGTCTCTGCTTCTGCTGCGTCTCCACCGTCAGGAGCTGCTGTGCTTCATCAAACACAGACTGATGAAGGACCAGGACCCTGTAAAACTGAGGGTCTCCACCCAGTCCAGTCCCTGAAACTTCAACTTCATTTCTGTTTATAGTTGAACACCAGATATTTTTCAAGTCCTGGTTGAATGAGGTCTGTATCTTTATCCCCGCTAACTTTGCCGAGCTGCGGTTTTAGTCAATTAGCCCAGGAAGTGAGGCAGTCGCTCTTTCTAATAAAGTGTCTGCCAACATGGATTAAAAGGGAAAAAATGTTTAAGCTACTTAACAAAAAAGCCCATGTAATTATTGCTTAACTACTTAAGTCTGCAAAATCTTGTTGTTTATTTTTCCTCATCATTAACCAGCACCTCTGCACCCAAAATTTTAATCTGGGTTTTCCTCATGGCTCACTCCAGTCACTGGATCCACTGAGAAACTCATTCATTAGACCGACTGAAAGAATAAGTCAATAAGCAACGATGTTTCGTTTTTCGGTGAAAATTCCATGATTTGCAGTACCTCAGCAGACTCTCTAGGGGTCGCTCACCCCCTGTTGGAGTCTATGGCCCTAAAAGAGAAGTATGACTTCAAATAATCTGAAAAGGTGTGTTGTGGTTGTAGCCTAACACAATGATGTTAAAAAAGTCCTCATGCACCACTAGAGGGAGCTAAATAATTAGCAGTGGCTTGCGTACCACAGTTTGAGAACCACTGCAGTGTTGGATCATCAGGTCAGATTCAGCTCCTCTACAGTTTGATGGACAGGAGCTCCAGACGCCAAAGGTGAACGTGGGGTGAGACAGGCAGCAGGAGGAGGAGGAGCTGATATTTTTTTTTCTTACTTTTTGTTTTTTTCCTCCCAGACGCAGCATTCCTGTCTTATCTGTTCCAGGCAGGATTCCTGATAAGAGGCCCACATCTCACAGCCCACATCTCACAGCCCATCTACAACTCCTCACACTGTCTCTCTCTCTCTCTCTCTCACACACACACACACAGAGAGATCCACCCACACACTTCACTGCTGAGGGGGGATCAGGGGGAGACTTTTTTAAAGAGCTGTCTTCGGGCTCCATCTGTGATAAGTTTTGTCTCCCCCACTGCTCTAAGTGATGGTGATGAGAGGAACCACACAGACCGTGAAGTGAGCAGCAGCAGCGGCGGCAGCGGGAGGGGGCACAAAAGACGACACCGGCGCCAGCAGCGGCAGGGCACCGGGGGCGGCAGCGGGGGCGGCAGCAGCAGCAGCAGCAGCGGATGAGAACCATGAAGACATGTTTACATGCTAAATGACTGTTTCTCTGACATTTTTCCAACTCCTGAGCTCACAGACCCCCACTCACACAGACCCCCACTCACACAGACCCACCCATCACACTCATTCCCAGGCAGATCTTATCCGTGTGAAAAGACAATTTTCTGCTCATAATGATTCTCCTTTATTTCACAGCTGTATTTATATTTTTCTCCTCGTTTATCTGCCAAACGCTGAAAACGATCTTGTCTCCAATGCTGTGACGGAAGGGACGTTTTTTTTTACAGGACTTTTTACGGCTGGTATGAAATTATACTGAACCTTCCTACGGAGGTTAGTTGAGGTTAGTCTGTGGACATATGGGAGAGGATGGCTGTGGGGAAGACAAAAACTAAAAACTAGGCATGGCTCACTTCAACTTCTTCATGTTCGATACAAATAATTCAACTTGGATTATCTGCCGACACCGATATCAATCCAATACAGGTTTTCAACGTTGCTGTGGCGATATCGTCTCTGTTTATGTCATGTTGCGTATAGTTACGTTTCGCACATTAACACACCGAGAACATGAATAAACCAGGGGTCCAATCAACTCATTAGAACCACAGATCTGACCAGTAGAGATGGACCTGATGGTCCTGACAGTCCCACACTGGTACGCTGCTGTAAATAAATCAATAAAAATGAGTTTGCCCACTGTCACCCGGTGCCTAAGGATCTAATACAATCCTTTATTACTTTTACAGCTGCTCTATGATTCACTGTGTGACAACAGTGGGGCTGGAAATCCTCCAAATACCCCCAAATGTCATCAGTCC
>NC_024308.1:12550011-12554763 GCF_000523025.1 Cynoglossus semilaevis
ATGGTTAAAAAAAGTATAAATTACTGCCCCCCCGTCCCCCCCTTAAATCACTCCCAGATGGGCAGTATGTAAGAGGCTGCTGGGGGTGTACGGGTTAATGTCAGCCATCGGTTCCACCATGTTGCACACACACCAGTCACCTGTGTGCGTGTGTGAGTGTATGTGTGTGTACCTGAGCGTCAGGCAGGGCCACGTCCACAATGACCGGCTGACCGTGGGCATCTCCGTTCTCCAGTCTGGAGTAGACCACCTGGTAGCCTCTGATCTGCCCGTGCTGCTTCACAGTCAGGGGGGGCTTCCAGGTCACTCTGATGGTGGTGGAGTTGACAGGGTCGGCCTCCACCTTCCTGGGAGGAGCTCCGGGCACTGGAGCAAAACAGATGGATGAAGAGGGTTAGGTACTGGTACTGTAGTACTAGCCTAGGATTGGATGAAACACAGAACTCAGGTGAAGACCCTGAACTGGAGAAGATCCAAATGTTGGTATGCTGAGACTCAACTCAGACGAGGACTGGATTCTGCTCTGGTAACGTGGACTCTTTTTTCCTGTTCTGGACCTGAAGGGTACTACACAGCGCTCCAAAAACCATATCCATTGTCTGCTTGTGTTGCTGGCACCAGCATTCTGCATACAATCCCACTGGTGTTAGCCTCTGACACACAGTCGTCACATTCACACTACTAAAGAACTCACTTTAGAATATTGCTAATTTAAATTTACCAAAAACAAACGGTACACGAAGACCTTACAAATCTGTCTCACCACACTAAATAACTGAAATGAAAAGTCAGTACAAAATGACACCTACAGTAATCACATGTGTTTTGATCAGGAAGTGACCAGGACTCTGGTCATCTCCTGCTGCTGCCTCCTCCAATCAGATCCCTGCTCCATCATCTTAACACAGTCGTCCTTCCACTCAGATAAAAACACATTAAAACTGAAGCCGACTGGCTGTGGGTGGTTTTGGAAATTGACTTGATCACAGTTCCTCTCTCCTTCCTGCCGCTGACTCCACTCTCTGCGCAGCTTTCATTTCCTGTGCAGCTCCCACTGATTCTTCAGCTCTGATAACTGATTCTCTGACCAAACAATTTCCTTATTGATAAATGATTTGCAACCACCCTCCTGCAGGGGGCTCCTGCCGTTCCGTATTTTCTTACATCATATTTTGTCCAGTTTTAGTGGCTGGTGGTCCTGGACTTGACCCTGAGAGGAAAATGGATCTCCACCTTTAACATCAACAAAGTTTGGCTTTAAAATGTCACAGTGAATCCGTCTGCAGCTCTTTGTCGTTCTGTTATTGGTTTCTGTCCTGGAACAGCTTTGTAGTGCACTAATGAAAATGGGTTTGAGGACGAACGAAGATCAGAGAAGGTTCTGGGCTTTCTCAGGACAGTCTGATGCTAACGTTGTCACGGTGGGATGAAAGAATGAGAGAAAAAAAACAACAAAAGTTTTTTGTTTTTTTTCAGCTCCTCTCAGCAGTGATGGATGTCAGCTCTTTGTGATCACATTATTATTGGTCAGGTTATTTACTAACATTTGCAGCTGCTTATGTTTTCATCAGTTTTCCACAAAAATAGATTTAAATTCTGAGTTTGATTTACCTGGATTTAACGAACAGGTTTTATCAAATAAATCCAATAGTAAGAAAATATCAATACACTGTAAAATCGCGATACTTAATTTCACGGTACCGTATCAATCATTCTACAGCACTGCATTGATTCTTTATCATAACAATAATAATTAAAAAAATAATGGAACAGCTTTGTGTGTTTACTATGATGACACTTTGACTACAGTTACATTTAAAAAAAAGAAAATTCAATATATCATCTTACCTAAAGTATCGCAATATATTGCAATATATCGTATTGTGATACATATCGTGAGGTTCTTGCCAGTGCACAACTCTAGAATCCACCGAAGAATTCATTTTGGTACTGTAGTACAACGACATGGTGGGGCAGTAACTGTTCAGTCCTTGTATTTTTCCACTCTCCTGTTCCGTCCACTGACTCACTCTGATGCTGCCAACACATCCAGCAGGGAACGTGAAGGTGCTGCCCTGTGTGACGGTACCGATGGCTCTCTGAGGAACTCACTGAAGTCACTGAAGGAGTCTGCTCCTCAGATTAGCACCGGTGTCAGGGACCGGTTCCAAGGTAAAGTGAAGGTTGTGAAGCATCTACTGTATAACAGAATACACACATCAAAGTGTGTCACACGCAGCCCCAGGAGGATGCTGGGAGCAGGCTGAGGAGAACCCTCATGTCCTACTGTATCAGGATCGGCTCGTGTATATTCCTGCAGAGCGTCGGACAGCCAAAGAGGGGAGGGGGAGGTGGGGGGAGATGTTAGAGGGACTACAAATTAAACTTAAAAAAGAGAGGTTGAAGCGGTGCAGTGGTATAAAAGGACAATTAGGAGAGGGGGAGGGGAGGGGAGGGGAGGAGGGTGGACGGATGCAGGTAAGAGCGTCACCCAGCACAGCAGGCTTTTTTAACTAATGTCAGCTCTGTGTACTTTGGACTAATTAGAATCGTTTAACCTCACACACACGGAGCAGGGTTCAAGCCTCAGAGTAAGAAAAAAAAAAGCAAAACAAATTCAGCAATTCCAACTGTGAACATTGACACGATGTGATTCAAATACATGAAGAGATGAAAGCTGCGCCAAAGGCTGCTGGTTCCAGAGGTTAACCTCTGGGGTGAGTTCATTTTAGGGACCGTGGCTGTAAAGATCTGGTCCTCTCTGACTGTGAACTTCCTGTTTGCTTTTGCTGGTTCACTTTAGGATTCTTATAAGAACAATGTTGTCTCTTCAAATCCATTATTCCTTATAATTTTTGGAATATTATCAAAATATGGGCCATGGCCCACAATTGGTACACAAGTGACTTTTTTTGTAGCCTGTGATGTCATCATAAATGGCCAGTCGTTAGTTTGCCTCTCAAAGCTGACCCTGCGACTTTCTGACCCAGATTCCTCCTGTGTCTCTCTGTCTGTCTACACCTCTGTCCCTCGGCCGGTCCAGTGTCTTTGTCTCTCTGACAGTCAAAGGCTCAGTCCAGTTATTCAGGCGTCAGTTCTAGAACAGTTGGACGTTTCCATACGTGGAGTGGATCCATTACCAACACAGATGTGACTGATGTTTGCTGAGCAACATTCAGACACTTCCTGCTGCTTCTACTGAATGTTCAGGTCAGACCTGTGTGTGTGTGTGTGTGTGTGTGTGTGTGTGCAGCTGCTGTCACAGTCAGCAGCGGTTACTAATTGTCTCATTTCTCTCTTCCTCACTCTCTGACTGGGGCTGCTGTTACTGCTGTTACTGCTGTTACTGCTCCTGCTGTTACTGCTGTTACTGCTGCTGCTGTTACTGCTACTGCTGTTACTGCTGCTGCTGTTACTGATGCTGCTGTTACTGCTACTGCTGTTACTGCTGCTGCTGTTACTGATGCTGCTGTTACTGCTACTGCTGTTACTGCTGCTGCTGTTACTGATGCTGCTGTTACTGCTGCTGCTGTTACTGATGCTGCTGTTACTGCTGCTGCTGTGACTTAGATTTCCATCATCTTATCTTTGAACATCAACCACTGTACAGGCCTGAAGGAACATTGGTCTAAAAACAGCGCCTTTCAAAGGAAAAGTCAAAGACTTTGTTGATGAATGTTAAAAAGACAAACCCTGTTTTCGTGGTGAAAAAAAACTTAATGGGCATTAGAAAGTAAAAAACAAAACTAAATCATTCTGGAGAATCAGTGTTGAATCAACACTGATGTTCAAACATGTTTTAGAAAAACTGCAGCAAAGACTGAATTCTCCATCTGTCAATTAGAAGACGTTCATCTTCTTCACTGCAGTCATAATTCCACTGTTTGTTCCAGACGTTTCTGTTCAGCTTTGATGACGACTGAAGCATTTTTTAAATTTCTGGGTCACAATCTTCAATGCATTTGTCCTTCTATCATTTGTCACCCAGAAGGTATCAGGTTCAAATCCCACAAATTCCCTGATCCCCACTTTCATCCACATCGCATACAACCGACCTGCCACACAGGGTTAAATACAAGCGGCAAAAGCGAAAAGTCAGCAGCCAGACTGTGAGGAGCGTCAGCGTTTCTGAGTCAAGTCTTCGCTGTACAAAAACACTGCTAGTGCGGTGTACAAAAAATAAATAGACGGTCAATATATACAGCTGATGGAATCATCCTCAGTGTTTGTTATATATTCTTACATGATAATGCTGACAACAGGTAAACACTGGAGCATTAACACTGACAGATCACTGAGTAAATGTTCCTCAGTTTGACTCTCCAGCCAGAAAACAGAAGACTTTTAGGCTTAATAATATAAGCCTATTATTATTATTATTATTATTATTATTATTATTATTAATAATAATAATAATAATAATAATAATAATAATAATAATAATAATAAAGTAGAAGTTGAATGTTTTCTGGAGACAGAGACTAATGTAAAGCCTTTCACCACTCTCCATTTCAGGACCATGGACAGAGCCTACAGCCGGCTGATAAGCGCCTGGTTGTAAAGCCAGGCTTTATTAAATCTTTTTCTTCGTCTTGTATGTAAACCTGGCTGTGTGTGGTGGCGGCAGATGGATTTACAGTGGGTGGAGCAGAAGAGGAAAGGCTCTAGAGAAACACTGGAGAGAAATCTGAGCAGATTTCTCTCCAGAGTCAGGGAGGACACAGAGGCAAAGGTGAAAATTCAAATTCAACG
>NC_024308.1:12554818-12557318 GCF_000523025.1 Cynoglossus semilaevis
AGATGGAGGAGGACAGTGGTCTGTGCAGAGGACCCTTCCTCTGAGGTTAAAGTAAACAACAACAAAGCAGCTGAGCCACAGCAGCAGCAGCAGCAGCAGCGGCGACAGAAAACGAAGCTCAGACTCTTCTAAAATGTCATGGAAAAAATAATCAAACATTTACTGCTTGAATCGACCTAATGTGTAAAACACAAACAACTACTGTCTATGAGCAGTTAATATAGATTCAACTGTCCAAACAGATCAACTCTGACCTCGAACCTTCTTGATGCTGATTGGATAAATTACATAAAAAACATCTCTTTCACTGAAGCAGTGCCATTAGTTTGAGGACATGTTTTTACTCCCCCTCTGCTGTCTCTCCCATTTTCCCCTTCCACTCTTTGCCAAAATTGGAGGCTGCACTCTCTGAGTCTGGATCTGCTGGACATGGAACTGTGCAAAAAAAATTGACTTAATGTATTTGAATTGAAAGGATGTCTTTTTCATTGGTTCCTCTTGTTTCTGCAGTACTGTCAATGCAGGAGAGTTTATTTTAAAATAACTGGACCTTAAATGAGCTTCACCTGTTTCACAGAGCAGCAGCTGCCACTGGCAGCAGGATGTGATGAGGATGGAACACCAGACAGAATGAGATGCCTCGATCGAACACATGGAAAATTCAGACTTTTCATTTAACTACACATGGTTGAAGTGAAGGAGTTTTCGCTGACAGACAAGTTAAAGTTGTTGCTTGGAAGAAAAAAAGTCCATGACCACAGAGAACTGATTGGTCCAGGACACCTGAAGGAGTCCAGACACCACCAGCCGTGACACATGACAGTGGACTGTCTGATGAAGAGGAAGAAGAAAGGAGTCAGAGTCACAGCTGCTCCACTCCGTCCTGTCTGACATGGTCCAGGAGATAGTTTGATTTTCCCCAGTGTCTCCAGAGGGAGGAGCTGGAGTGTCTCTGTCCTCATTTGTCATAATGTGGACAATTATGTCTTTATAAACCAACATGAATCCTGTTTGGATAAGGAAAATTTGTGATGCTGTCTGAGTCACACCTGAAAGGACAGGACAGGACAGAGAGGAGGAGAGGAGGGAGACGAGACGAGGCGAGACAGCAGAATGGTTGTGGACCATGTGACCCGGTGTAGAGGCTGAGACCTGCTGTCTGACTCAGGACGCTGAGAGAGTGTCTTGTTGCCACTTAGCCAACTCTCAGGACACCTAATCCAGCAGCTGTGTCTCCATTATTGGGATAAAGACAGACGAGACATCAGGGAGAGACAAACATTTCTCTTCCTTCCTTTCTCTCTTTCTTTGTCCTTTTTGACTCCCATGAGTTCTTTTTTCTTCTAGAATCTTCCAAACTTTCTTTCTTTCTTTCTTTCTTTCTTTCCCCCTTTTTTTCTTTTTTTACTATAATCTGAAGATGCACCAGGGATTATAAACAGGACTTAAAACAGTCAGGAGTCAGAAACTTGTTCATGAAAGAATCCTGATAGAAAAAAGGCTGAAGGTCAGAGGATAAAGATATGAACAGAAGGTGGCAGTAATGTAAAAAAAGGTGCAGAGTGAAGTAAAAATTCACAGAAGGAAAGAAGAAAAGCCTAAAGAGCTCAGTTTGAAGTCCATCAACGGAGAAGACAGAAGTCAAGGAAGACTATTCTTCCAGGAAACCAGTGACATCATCAACATACCATCCTCCAAGGTTCGCCACCGGACCTCTGGGCTCTCTGGACCGGCCCCAACATCAGTGTGAGCCCCCACCCACACCATATACTCCGTCCACTTCTCCAGGTCCGTCAGCGTGTAGCTGGTTTCAGTCGGAGCAATTCCTGACACCAGGTGGCGCTCCGTGTCCTCTCCTGCGACTGCCTGGTAGGCCAGGGAGTAGCTCACTATCTCCCCATGGTGGCTGTCTTTGGGTGGTGCCACCCAGCTCACCTTGATGCTGGTGGAGCTGAGGCTGAGCAAACGCACGTCCTGGGGAGGAGCTGAAGGGGCTGATGGGAAGGGCAGGAGGGAAGGTAATGGTCAGGTGAGGGTGGATGACGGAGGACAGAAGCACTGACCCTCTGAACTGGGACGGTGTGTCACAGGAAGAGGACAAAGGTCAAAATTTGGCTAAAAAAAGTATGTTTTCATTTCCTTTACACAGACGTCACAGTTCAGAGGGAACACAAACAAACAAACAAACAAAAGTGATGTCAAATCATAGGTACTGTCTCACATGATATGAAGCTTTAACAAATGAACAGAAGTGTGACAGATGAAGGATGTGAACACAACCACAACACTGACAAAATGAATCCAACTAAAACAGTGTTGATGTTCGTGGAGCTGGAGGAATTCTGGGAAAATTCTGGTTCTGGTTTGGTTTGCACAATTACACCAACACACACACTCAGGTCTTTGAATCCATAAATCTAATGTTACCAAATATCCACATCAGGCCAAAGTGTCCCCGAAAGAATAGTCAAACCAGAAAGACACACACACTTACTATTCC
>NC_024308.1:12562318-12574237 GCF_000523025.1 Cynoglossus semilaevis
GATTGTTTTCTTTGTTTACTTTGCTGTGACAATCAGGGACATAATTGACCCGCACAGGAGGGGGCGATGTGGCTCCGATGGTGATGAGAGAAATCGTTACACCAGTCAGCTCTGATGCTCTGGTGTTGGTGTTGGAGCAGAGACGGTGGATTGAGGACAGATGTGTTTTAATGACATCATCCAACTGTTGTTGTGGTGGATTTGTTGGAGGGCGAGAGATTTTCTGAACAGACACCTTTGGGGCCGGACACTCCAATAAAATGTAATAAAAGGCACAATTTTGTCTAAAATTATTATCTGACATACAGTTTGGTGGGCCAGATTTGGCCCGCGAGCCGCCAGTGGAGTACCACTGTTTTATAGTGCCCCAAAAGACACCAATTCTTAGCCTCTAATAATAAAAAATATAGTTACTACAGTCTTAGTTTGTAACTCCTGACTATTTTTGTGTCCAAAAATGATGGCATTTTAAAATAATTGTTTTAAAATTTGTCAATATCTTCCAAATGCCAATTATTTTGTGAATATTATTGCAGAGAGTGTAAAACTAATACTTTTTGGGCTGTTAAAAAATAGGGAAACTTTAGTTGGGTCTAATTTAGTTTTGTTATTGTTGACGACTTCTGACCTGTGACTTATTCCCAGCCACACCGTGTCTCTGTCCTGATACTCTGCCGTCTGTCAGCTGCAGCCCAGCCTGTCCTCACGGAGCATCACTGAATCATCCGGCCTGTCGTTGTCATTGTTCTCGTACCTGCGCTGTCATCACTCTGTGTGCCTTCAACAGGAGACAGTCTGACAGCTGGGACGTCTGTTCGCTGCGGTGTTCATCTCTCTGTGTGACAGTGGGCTTAATGTCCCAATTCTCATGGCCATTCAGAAAAAGACATCAGCTCCTCTGCCTTTCTCTGATTTTTGATTTTTATTTTTTTATACGGCCTGAATACTAATTTGATCTTGTAAGAAGTCTTTACTCCACACTGTGACTAAGCCATTAGTCCTGCCGCTCCTCTCGGAGACCCGTGATGTGGATGCAGCATTAGCGTGGCATTATGCAGCTCTATTACAGGATGTTACAGTTAAATTAGGCTGTGCCATGTTCACTTAGAGACGCCGTGGACGGGGGAGTCTGAGCCTGAGGCTCGTGGCCTAATTTCTCTGGAGATGCAGGGCTTCTCCTGCTAAGCTGCAGGGATTAAAATGCACCTAGAGTCTACTGTGGGCTGAGGTGTTTGGGTGGGTGGGGGTTACATTACATCCTACAGCTGAGGCCAAAAGGAGGGTGCAATAAAAAAATAAAATTGCTAAGGGGTTCTGCCCCCCCGAGTCCTGGGATCTTCCCACCCATTACACTACGTCTGATTTAGTGCAACAGTTCCGGGGGTGGGGGTGGGGGTGGGGGTGGGGGGAGGCATTAGCTACAGAGACATCGTTGTTGAACAAGTGAAATCCTCCCTCTCCCAACTGGAGCTGAACACATTCGAGGAAATCTGACTCACAAAGTGTAACCTAAGCAGTTGGACGGAGTGAGAGAAGCAGGAGTTTGCACCGAGGATCAGAGGCTCGTCTGGGCTTTGGTCCTGGATTAACTAAAGAAAAAAGCACGGAGTTATCGCTCAGCGCAGGGAGTGTGATGTGAGAAGTCGTGTGCACAGCATGTTTGTCAGACAACTTTCACTGTGTGGGCTGAGTTCTGTTTTGGCTGCTGTTCACACAGAACCATCATCATCAGCAGAGATGGGAATCTGAACATGGAATTTGATTGGACTGGAATGTGAGGGCTTTAATTCAAATGCGATGGTTTTTAAAATCACTAAACTCAGACTCACATGTCACAGTCAGAGACGACTTGAATCTGGAATCTGGAGAAAAACGTGTCGAAATTCAGGAGAGCTGCGTTTCCTGCTCTGCTGGCCGTGTCTGTAGTTAGTCCTTATAAGCAGTGTTTACCTCTGGAGACTGTTCTTAACAAACCAGTGTGGGGGAGCAGATGTGGACACAGATGGCAGAGGCAGATGCTGCTGTGTTTTCTTTCTTTTTCTTTGTTTTTTTTTTTAAATCACATTATTGTTGTTTTTCTGTGCAATAATTCATAACGATTCTCTGCCTCTGAAATGGAGATGAGCTGAAGAAGGAGACTTCCATTCATGTGGAAACAACAGGAGGTGGAGGCAGGAGGTGAGGGAGGACTGGAGGAGGCAGGGGGTGAGGGAGGACTGGAGGAAGCAGTTCCAGGTGAGGACTCAGGGGAAACACTCACCACTAACAACAAGGTCAAATTGAAAGTTTACATTATGACAGCAAAAATATTTCTACTCAGGGTCAGTACCAGTACTGATCGATATTGGTGACTCACTGGTACTTTCTGCTGACTCAGGCTGTTCCAAAGACTTGGAACACGTCCCTGGTGTGAGGCCAGTCTGGGCCTCAATGACGCGGCGTTAAAGTCTGAGCCTCCTTTCACTTCTACTGTACTCTACACTGGGCTTTGAACCCATATTACCCTGGCTGGACGTCAGCGATATAACCAGGACCGGACCAGGACCAGGACACTGTGCCAGCCCAGCTGTTACACTTCCTGTCCAGACAGGATGACTGTGTCGATGGTTTGTTGAAGCTGTGAGTGTGTGAAGACCATTGGTAAAATGGACTGACTCGTTGTTTGTTTGTTGTTTTTAGTCCTGTAACTAGTAACTAGTCCTGCACAGTAAGAACCAGGCCGTGGACCAACCCTGGAGTCCTGACAACTCATGAGAATTATCTTGTCACAACTTTTCTCCAAAGTATAATGTAAATCTAACTATTTTAATAATTGGTGGATTATGCAAATTTAAATTTCAGGATGGAACCTGGGTCGGTGAAAGGTCATCAGTTGGTCAACATTACCTGTATATTGTCTTCGCCAAAGGAAAATTGGGAACAAAAATTAGATGGAAAAACCTCAGAAGACCAGAGGGTATGTCAGAAACGGACCACAACAGTTTTGGGTTTTAACCAAACAGGTGTTTGGGAGACACCTCAGTTTTACACAGCATGAAGAAAATGTGAAAGGTCACACTCTTCTGGGGTGGGGTGGGGGTGGGGGACACATGACTGAAGCAAAGGTGTGAGGAACAAATCGCCAAACTGCGTTTCTTGAATTCTTTAAATTGAGCCCTTTAAAGGTTATTGGATCATTATTAATAGTGAAAAATTAATTAAAAAGAAATGTCAACAGGTTTTTATCTTTTTAGTGGTTTTTAATGAGAGTGTGTTGATTTAATGGGATGCCACAGATTCACAATATGAACCAGTTTCAGGCCCGGACATGAAACTAGTGAAAAAATATTGTAATATTGCAATAAAACATGTCAACGGCAGCTTATAATCACTGTTATTAATCGTCCATGACTCCTGGTCTGACATTGGTCGACAGACAACAACATGTCAACGGCAGCTTATAATCACTGCATTAGCAGCTGATAGCGTAGCACAGCAGAATGTATTCTACAAATATATGTATAAATATATATTTGCATATATACAAATATGTATTCTACAGCAATTCTACAAATTGTGTGGTAAGAAACAGTCAATATGTCGACGACACCATCCTTACATCATCACTTTGTCTAATTAGTATTAGTGGAGTCACTTTGTAAAGCCTTCCCTTTTATTCAGGCCAGGTAACACTGAGGTGTCTGCTCACTCATACCCAGGTCCATGACACCGACGTACCGGCCGGTTCTGAGTTTCAAACCCATGGATATGGAGGATGCTCAGGTTGTAGGTTAGAGGTGTCATGTTATATTCAGTACTGTGAGACTGGACTGAACTGGTCGCTCAGTCACCACAGCGACACTGAGGTTATAATAATGCACATTAGTAGGCAGACAGGATACAGACTGATATTCACTGACATGCCAAAGAGGAGAGAGGAGAGAGGGAAGGAAAGAAGGAGGGAGGGAGGGAGGTAGCACTAAGTGAGGGGGGACAATGTGAAGCCAGGTCTTCATGAAGGAGAAATGTGGGGAGGTGGGAGAGTGCATGGTGGGTGAGGGGAGGGGAGTGGGAGGGGGCTAGGATTATGTCTTCATTGTCATGGGAGTCATGCAGCGGTGTGGGTGGGGAGGCTCAGTGCTGGTGATCCACCGACTGTATCCATTCAAACAAACGCTGTGTGAGACACGTCAGGTATAATTAGGTTTCCCTCCCTTCAGATGGCGCTCTGCTTTATTGTCGTTGTAATTGAGGGAACAGGTTGGAATTTCACTCTGTGTTAAATTTAGCAGCAAAGGGATTTTAGAAAAGCTCGTGGCCACAGATGAAGAGGACGATGAAGCAGGCTGACTCACGCGGCGGGAACTGACTGCTACATTTTAAGGGATCTCCATAAAGAAGGAGAATGTCAGTGAGTTTAACGACCATGTTTTTTTTACAATGGGGAATCAATAAATGATGCAGCGCAGCAGACATATTCTGCTTGTCCTCTCCTGCTGACTCCCTGTCCTACAGAGACTGAGGACAAACGACAAACACTGAGGTCTTCTCCTATGTCTCTGAAACACTGCACTGTTCCCTTTCCCTCCTCTTTGCTCCTATATTTACAATTTAATGTCATTTATGAACTCAGCTCTGTCCCAGAGACCTCCTTTCTAGTGCCTAAATCGTGGTCGCTCCAATAATCAATCAGTCAGTCAATCTATTTATCTATCTATCTATAAAAAAGGAAACTGTAAATATTAGTGTGTAAATAAAACATAAACAAATTATTTTTCCTTTTTTTAAAAAAATATTTTAACTACATAAGTGCTCTTGGGCAACAAGGACGTGAACAAAAATATTTTTTTCTCCATTGTCCTTGTGCAAAACCTTACATGTTGCTGTTAAAACATCTG
This sequence comes from Cynoglossus semilaevis, assembly GCF_000523025.1. Classification (NCBI taxonomy): domain Eukaryota; kingdom Metazoa; phylum Chordata; class Actinopteri; order Pleuronectiformes; family Cynoglossidae; genus Cynoglossus; species Cynoglossus semilaevis. The sequence goes on from NC_024308.1 coordinate 12,567,196, forward strand.
TTATCCAATTTATTTTACTTCACTATGAAAGTATTAGCACTACTCTTTTCAGCTTTGGCCCTGGGCAAATATTTGTAGTGTTACCTGTGTCACTGCGCAATTAAAATGTGAGAGAAAAAGTAATTTTAAACTCCAGAAGTAGGAAAAAGTTAACTGTTTTCATAACATTTATCTTAATTTGGAATCTTCTTTTATTTTTTCGAAAAAAATTAATAAAAATGTATTGCTGTCTCAGTTCAGGATCCGGAGAATCTTTCTGTGAAAATCGTTTTTAAAAAAAAGTTTTAATTGTTTTCTTTTTCTTATTTTTTTTTAATAAAGTCTCAGTACTGCATTCTACTCACACCAGTGGCTGAGGGACTTAAACACTGATGTTTATCTGGACTTCTTTCTCATTATTTCTCTGATTAGCCAATATCTTGAGTTACTGAAGAAATTCCACCACTGGTTGCTGCCAAATGTACGCCCTTGACTGGATTAGACAATATTTAAGCTAAAAACGTTGCAAACAGCAGCATTTTTTTTAACCAATAAGCCAAGAACAGGGAGCATTGATCCAACTAGCCAAAGATCGGTGACTCTGAACGACTTGTTATCCCTGTTGATGCCCATTATATAAATGATTGATTTGATCCTGCAGCTGACAGAAGTCGAGTCTTTACTCTCACCTACACATCCCTGTGGCTTCAGCAAGTGAAGGTGCAATTCTGCTGCAACGGCTGTAACATCACTAACAACACCATCTACAGGCTGTTTGTTTTTTAACTTCATGCGTTTAAAATTTAGGAGCACCACTGGGCTTCTGTTCAAACTGCGAGTAGTTTAATTGAAAAAAAGGAATTAAGACTCCCTCTTTAATTAGTTAAACTTGAATTAAGTATGTTGTGTTAATGTGTTCAGTTCGTTTACATTAGGAGCAGGGTTTGGCGTTTACAGGGCAATAAAACCGAACTATAATGCAATCACACAGTAATGCTAATTCACTTTTTCCCATTTTTACTGACATTATAGGAAATGGCATCTGTAATGTTTTTTGGCAGAGACAGATCTGTCTCAATGCTCCACTCTACCAGTACTGTGACAGTATTCATCACCGATGTCTCAGCTGGTCTGTGGGGTCCCACAGGGCTCAGTTTTAGACCCACTTCTATTTTCACTGCATGTGCTGCCTTTGGGTTCTATTGATAGAACGCTCAAATTTGTTTCTCACTTTGCAGATGATATGGTAATTTATTTACTTGAAATCTAACAACTGTCAGCGGCATCAAAATAAAATATCTTCTGTCAAACATGTTCCTCGTAGCACACCTATCGTTCCCAGTTTCTGCCTCTGTACCTTTAAATTAACGTTTTTCTCCAACTGGCTCATTTCTAATCCTGTCCATCTGGGTGTTTCCTAATTAAAGTTTTAACACCTCGACTCTGCCACCTGCAGCTCAGCTTTCTTTAGAAACCCTTTCAAAGCTGCCAAATTGGGCAAACTGTGCACAATTACTCCTGTTCTACCTTGACATGTTTCCTAGACAGGTATTAAGACGTGGTGGAACGGCCCAGGCTAGTCTTTCTGTTAGCATCAAACAGCAGGCAGTGCCTCAAGCCCACAACAATCCACATATCAAACTCAAACACTTGACTCCAGCCCGCCTCTGTCGCTCAGTCCTCTTCAATCTCAGAGCCTTCTGGACATTGGAACCGTTAATGAGTCCCAGAAAAGAAAAAAGCCTGTAAACACGTTTGAGGCTATTTCTCTTTCCGAGCGAGTGGAGTTTTCGGCATTAGATGGAGATAAGAGAGCAGTGTGGTGAGAGCAGTGTGAGCTCAGAGCCTGCTGCTCGGTGCCATGATGGTCGGACAGCAGATGAGGTCTGCAGACGAGCCATGCTTTTGAATTAGTCTGCACAATAAACACATGATCAGCATGCAGGGGAGGAAACTGTGGGCTGCGAAAAAATCTCCATAATGTTTGGGTGGAACTGTGAGGGAACCGTTCTGTGTTGTGTAACTACAATGATTTTCTTTTTTTTCTAAATAATGTAAAAAGATATAATTTTTTTTAAACCAAGCAATTCTTGACATTTACTGAAAAATATTTTACGGATGAAGAAACAAACGTTTACTTATGATATCATGCAAAAACTATATATAAAAAGATGTTATTTAATCGTATCTTTATTTTATTAGACAACAGGAACATCATAATTAGGAGAGTGGAGACGCCAACACTTCACTTGTTCAAGTTGACTGATGACAGTGGTTTCTGTATACAGTAATATTTAGGTCGATGTTAGCATAATTATATCATACACGTAGGAATCATTATTGTTTCTTTTCTCCGATAATGAAAAACCGATAACGCAGTGTTTGGGTGCCGCCAAATGATGTGTGTGCTAAAAATATTTTTAGGAAAAAACGGCTGTATATGAAGTCACTTAATCATGACATTTGAAAACATGAAGAATGAGTTCCTGCATTTGGAATTTTTCTCCCTCTTTGCATCAGGGGGAGGTTGGGATGTTTTTCACTTTGACACAGAACCTTCCCTCACACGGACTGTGACAAGTGAGAAGCTATTATGGACCATTTCACAAAATTTCATAGGAGCATAAAGCATGAAGCAATACATGATGTCGAGCACGGCAGCATTCGGTGAAACACTAAAGTGGAAAAGCATGCACTAGAGAGGGCAACGGGGGAAAACTGTGGGACTGGGGTCCAGAGAGAGAGAGAGGGGGTGGGGTGAGAAAAAGGGCTAGGGGGAGAGTGGGAGGGGAGGGGGAGAGAGGCCGGGACGAGCCAGAGGCGCCCTGCGATATGCGGGGCGCGGCACGGCTCCAGTCCACCGGGCCTTGGTTGCTTAGGAGAGAAGAAAGTGGAGCAAAAAAACCAACCTTCCCGTTGATCTGAGTGGTGACAATTTTGATTGTGTTTTTTGGATGACGAAGGTGCAATGATGACGATGGAGGGTTGGAGAAAAAAGTGAAGGAGGAGAAGAAGAATAAAAGAACAACAAGAGGGGGCAAACCAAGGAGCGAGAGGAAGGAGACAAGGAGAAACAGAGAGAGTAAAACAGGCACAAAATCTGCTTATCCATCAATGATCCAGAAGAACAGACTGTCACAGAGGAGATGACTTACACACACACACGGACACACACACACACTCAATGCAAATGCAAGAAAGACTTGTGGAGCATACACTCCTCAGCAGAACAGGACACATCCAATGGTAAGATCAGCACAAATCAATTCACTCTTCAAATCTTTTTCTTTCATCCAGTCCTGATAATTAATGAATTACATTTTCTTTTGTAGACTATAGATTCCATCAGGGACAATATGACCTTGTTGGTTCTGGGAGCAGGTCCACACAGATGTCAGTGGAGGCTCATGTTTTCTAACAGACCATGAGATTTTAAGTCCACATTGTTGTTGTCGGTTTAAATTTCCTCTAAATAAGATTTTTCATTGTATTGTGTAAGATTTACCACCTGTGTCATTTTCTCTGTCTCAGTGTTCACTCTGCGCTCAGTCCTTGACTAATAAATACACAGTGATTGGCTGCCGTCATACACACAGACCAACTGTGTGTCTTTAACTCAGCCACGGAGCCTGGTGAATTCAAACAGCCCACTGACGACTGGACTTCATTAGGCACACTGTGCAGCAGGCGTGTTATTGCCCACTAACTCTGGAGGGGCTTTAGCCACAGAGCCCAGGAATCAATGAGCACATAAACACATCTCCTGACAGCCGGAGTCAAACACCCAGCCTGGAAACAGAAACATCTTTGGCCACGTGTCTGGTCCTGCCCTGAGACTCATTCATCTCCACACAGGAAGCCCTGCTAATTAGTCAGTCTGGGTTTTTTTTTTCACCTACCAGTGGCCATTAACACTGACGTGAGTGAAGTGGGTGTTTTAGCTCAAACACACTGGAGTGCATTTTTAAGGTGCAGGTAATGAAGAAAAGAATGATTAACAACTCTGCCTGTTGGTGGTGCTCTCCAGTATTTGATATCTGCCAAAAACCTCGTCCTCAGAGTCAGGTTTGGCTCGTGGACAAATATTTGATGATGATTAAATGACTCATGGAAACACTGTTCCACAGAATGGAGTCTGGAATTAACGGCATGACAGGAAACACTGTTGTTTTAGTGACAATATACCAAAACGATGACGTTGAAAAAAAAAAAAATCCAAAACAATTCTATTAGGGCAAAAAAGTTCTTCGACAGATCCTATCATTTCAGACAGGTCTTTCAGGTTCAGTAAATATATATATACAGTATATATATATATATATATATATATATACATACTCACATACAAAAGAGATTTTTACCAGCTGTAACTGTAGTATTATACTGTATTTGTGGCAGTAGTATTTGCAGCAGTAGTATTTGTGTCAGTAGTATTTGTGTCAGTAGTATTTGTGGCAGTAGTATTTGCAGCAGTAGTATTTGTGGCAGTAGTATTTGCAGCAGTAGTATTTGTGGCAGGAGTATTTGTGGCAGTAGGATTTGTGGCAGTAGTATTTGTGTCAGTAGTATTTGTGTCAGTAGTATTTGTGTCAGTAGTATTTGTGTCAGTAGTATTTGTGGCAGTAGTAGTGGCCCTCGTCTCATTTAAGTTTGAGAATCAGATTTTTTTGGCAAATCCTTAAAAAAAATCAAACAGGAAGGCTACAAGTGTTAATTAAAAAAATGGCGGTCTCCTAGTAGAGATGCAACAATTTTTTTTTTTTTTTGGTAGTTCTTTTTTTCCCATTCATTCAAAGCTGTGTTTCAAATCTGGTTGTTTCCACAGTGAGTCAGAGCAGCTCAGCTGAAGGTATTTCATCTCTGAGCAACAATGCTCCCAGTGATGGATCCTTCTGAGGGCCGACCTGCGTGTGGAGCTATTGCTCACTGAGGCCAAATTGGTTTTCTGGGGGGGGGGGGGAGGGGGGGTGGCAGCAGTGGAGGGATTACTCTGATAATAGATACAAGGTTTTTTTTCTGTAATTAAACATAAAAACTGAGAAAAATTTGAAGTTGATTTTTTTTTTTCATGGATATCAACTGATATTTTACAACATTCGAATTAACAGATCAACATGCCAAATACAATTTTTATTTGTTTATTTTTTGTAATAAATATAAAAAAATATTTCCACAATCATTTGGTTTAAACTTGTGACATTAAACATATAATATAGAAACCTGAGGAAATGATTGTATGGGTGTTTATTTTAAGAAAAAGATAAGGGTCGTGGACCATGGGCGAGGCCACTGACAGCCGTGCCATACTAGGATTAAAGATAGGATATGTCAGATGCTTGGCATTCTTGTTGTTGGGGGAACAGCGCCACACTGTGTTGTGCCAAATTGGAATAACTTCTAACTTCTGCTGAGATTTTTCCGTTATTTAAAGCTATCACCTAATGCTAAGATCTGGTAAGTGTTTTTAATCGACCTTTCGTTCACACACACATTCACAAAACGGCCCCATGAACCGGTCAGGAGACCAAACAAAAAGAAAAAAACGTGACAAACGATGAAGTGGTTAGACACAGACGCTGTCGTCTGATTGGAGGATAAGCATCGGAGACATGAACACAAACATGACCAGCGTGAGTCGTGAACGGAGCAAGAGGAAGACGTGACAAAAGAAAAACCTTCAGAAGAGAAATGGAAACATGAGCCGCGACAACTCACCTGGAAAGGTCAAAGGTTATAGCCAGGATGGCACAAATACCCGACAGACGCAGTATTTGATCATATACCATGTTGGCTGAGGTTCTGCTCTCGGGTCTTTTATAAAATAAAACACCTTTGTAGACGCAGCCAATGAAATACTTAGTTCAAGTTTTTCTTTTCTTTGACTCTCAGAGGCAATTTAAAAACAAAACTCAGACGTGGAAGTGTGGTGTGTGAGGTGTAAAAATGTACATCTGCTCATACCAGAATGATCCTTCTCACACTGAAACAGGACATGTTTTACACCTCATTAACAGATTCAGTCTAATTCAATCTCTCTAAAATTTGAAACTCTAAAAAACCCGTCCCGTGGGTTCAGACTGACGACGGTGTTTCTTAATGAACGCTGGGTTTTTACACTTCCTGCCTAATGATCCTGGAAAATTTATTTTTATGCTTTTATACTTCTGCCCTTCTGCCCCTTCATCCACACGTTACAGTCTGACAACAGTCTGACAACAGTCTGACAACAGTCTGACGACATACTGTAATGAACACTGAGTCAAAGGGTTGTAGTGTTTGAGAAGCTGTTCAACATTAGCGTTAGCAGTCCAAGGGCAGGATCCTGGACCGACTTTCTTAGAGAAACTACATCAAAGAGCATCGTCAATGTAACTGTCAGATGGACCAGAGCGTCGGAGAAATTGCCTTTGAGAACCTGATGTTGGTGGAGGTTAATTGACTTGTTTGTTGACAAGGTCGGCTTCAAGAACCGGCCCTCGGGCGCGTTCTCACCCTGACGGCTCCTCCTGGAGCACACGGAGCCGGATCCCTGTTCAGGAAAACCGACCTCCCGCAGAACCCCAGCCAACATTTCATCAGACACCACAGAAGTCAAACTGACAACAAGACAAAACAAATGGACGTCAGAGACAGAGAGCTGCGGGACAGGCGTCAACAGGTTCCACTCTGTCCAGGTCTGGATCCTGGGAGTCCGTTTCCTCATCAGCAGTCGGAGGAGGTGATGACCTGAGTGATAACCTGGAAGGAGGAAGGGGCGGCTGAGGTCAAGTGGGATCTTACCTCGAACATAAAGGTTAGCAGGGGCAGAGTAGCGGGTCCCGGCGCTGTTGATTGCCACACACTCGTACTTGCCCTGGTCGGACTCCTCACTGTTCTCAATCTGAAGAGCTCCTGGGGACAAAGGTCACAGGGTCACAGATCTGCTCTGCACCAGGCAAACACACACCCACACACACCCACCCACAAATACACACACACATCCAAACATACAGTGGTAGCTGTGAAATTCTAACTTTTCTGAAATGTCTTTTCTTTAAATCGCTGTTTGGCAGAAGGACCTTCA
>NC_024308.1:12574326-12579495 GCF_000523025.1 Cynoglossus semilaevis
AACATTTCCGTTCGTTTGTTGGTTTAAGTCAGACATGTCCAAAGACTGCTTTTATTTCTGGTCTGGTGTAGTTTAAAGGTCGGTCCGATGACTTTGAGGACATTTAGTAACGAAGGCTAATATTGAAGCTAACCGCTAACACATTTCCTCCCCTTGTAGATTTACGCTACGTTTCAGAAAATTGCTTTTTTACTATTTAGAGACCGATGTGTGTTTGATCCCAGGATATTCTTTGAACAACTGGAGGATTTCTTTGATATATTTTCTCTATATTTCGTCCTCTTTGTGATTTTCTTTTTTTTTTATACCATGTGCTCTGAATGCGCTGGCTACATTCCAGCACTGTTTCTGCAAATCTGGATGGTTTCCAGGTCACAAAACATAAAACACTTCAGTTAATTTATGTTTCATATATATTTATCTGTTAGATAAAAAAAAGATAAAAATATATATTTATATCACTCCATATATCCTGTTTGATTCCATGATTTCCCTGACTACAGTCTCACATCATAGATTAAAATGTAATACAGCTCTGCCGAGCAGTACATCACTGAACTATCAGTGTGTGTGTGTGTGTGGGTGGGGGGTTGGGGCGGGGGCGGAGCGGGGGGGGGGCGCTTTTTATAGCAGCCTGCTGTCATTTACTCCATCTAGCCTGAAGACGAGTGGTGATTAAATGTCAAGATGTAGAATTCAGGATCTGATAAAACAGCCATTAGTACCTGACCTAGAATAAGACCGTCCTTGGACAGGACTAGTAAGTGGACTAGTAAGTGGATTAGTAAGTGGACTAGTCAATGGACTAGTCAGTGGACCAGTCCTGTGTAAGGACTAGTCAATTGTATTGTTAAACAGGTTGGTGATGTCTAATAACTAATGACAAGCTGGTATAAAAAATGTACAGCTAACACACATTTACTACTCAGTCCCACAGCCCCTGAATGCATCGTGGGTAATGTGACATTTGTGTGTTTGCTGTTGATTAAAAATTTTCCAGAAATAGCAAATTCTTCTGGAAAGATATCAGTTTAGCGACAATTATGGAGAGTTCTTGGCAGTGGCTAAAAGCTGTACTTTGGACATGTCTGCATTTATTTTGTTAAATGTTAAAATTAAAAATATATTATTTTGAAAATTTTGTAATGACTCTAAAATAAAAATAACAACAACAATAATAATAATAAACAAATCTTTAAGAAAAAAAACTTCCGCAGTAAAGCTAGCGCAGCAGCTAGCAGCAGCAGCTAGCATTTTCATTTTCCCACAGATGACATTGATCTCACTCACAGCAAATCACCTGACACTCAGATCACAAATCATTGTCATTAACATGTGACAGTATTGACACTGTTGTGTTTTCATGCTGTGACATGAACAGAAAACACTTGTCCAACGTCAAATATTGACAGTGAAGGCGACAGACGTCATGCACTTCTGTCTGGGCACTGAGAGTGTGAATGGTTAAATACTGAGCAACATACATATTTCAGAATGTGGTGCTGAAATGCATTATTAGATGGGTCTGTAACATGAGTTTTTTTTTTAGTTTGAAAAAGAAAAAAATTAAAATAATTGTGATGTTGATGATCTGCTGGACACAGAATCCCTTGGTTTGAGACCAGCAAACAGAGACGGATTTGTCCTTAAACTCCCTGTCACACACACACACACTGGTCTTCAAGCTGCCGTGATGAAGACGACCAGCGCTGTGGAGCAGAAGTGTTCACCACTTCACTTTTACATTCTCTAATGTTTTTCCGTCTCATTTCATTTTCAGCATCTTTGATGCTTCATTTTTTTTTTTTTTTTACAACATGCTTCCGTCTCTCCTGAGTGTTGTAAATGGATGTTAATGGATGTGCGTGGTGACCTCCTGGCATGAAAAAGGTGACATCAGTGTTCCCACCGCCGTGTCTTACAGAACTTCCTCTGGCCTTTCAGCTGTGACTGCTTTTAAAATGTGAAGTATTTTAGGAGATTTGAAATTTAAAAAAAAAGTTCTGATTGAAGTGATGTAGGAACAATGGGACCAAGTGATGACATCATCAGCAGACGTGACGGTCCGGTGATTTCAACGGTCTGGCTAACAATTAAACATTGTTGATGTCGGTCCTCGGTGTACGATGTCCTCAACTTCCGGCATTTCATTGTTTCGCCGCCGTCTCCCATAAATTTAAAATGAGAAAGTTTTGTTCCTTCATTCCTATGTACAGCGTTGGTGACATTAAAACACATTTTTTGCAGGAACTACTGAGAAGAGCGGATAAATATGTGATCACACGCTGCAATATAAGGAAGAGGACTTTGTTTACATTTGCCAGGACGGCAAAAATCAGCGACATAGGAACAGAATTCCGATGTAAGGTGAGAACGTTTTTTTTATACTTCTCCGAAAACTGAATACAGTTAGGTTTGAAAAGTTCTTTCTAGATGACTTAGGCCATTTTATCACAGATTGTATCTTGTAGCGGTATAGTGTATTAAACCCTATTGATGCTCAGCTTCAATGGGTTTCAATGTGGCATTTAGGAGACAGTGTCTCTACAGAGACATTTTTATGTACAGAAAGATAATTTTTAGTTTTACACGTCAACAAAAATCTCCTTTTTGAATCTGTTTTGTAAACAAAAAAAATCAGTTATTTCAAAGGTACGTTGTCTCAGACCCTCAGGTTCTTGGCTGAAGCCTTGTTAAGCTCCTAACACTAACTGCAGGACTGCGACAACGTTCCTCAGCTCACAGCTGATCCAGTGTCGGCCGTAACAGCAGCAGGCAGGTCATCTCATTTAATGATCGTGGAATTTAATTCAATTTTGCTGCTGCTGTAAAGTGTGTTCCTCTCTTTAGGCTGAAAGAGACTTTACAAAGGCAGAGGAAGTGTGAGGACATGAGGACACACTGAGGAGGCAGTCGCAGGAGGACGACAGAGGTGATGGAGAGGAAAGAAGAGGAAAGAAGAGGAGGAAGAGGAGGCGGAGGAGAAGAAGTAGAAGACGAAGAAGAAGAAGGAGGAGGTGGAGGAGTGGGATGAGCTCAGATCTTCAGTTGTACCCGGCTTTCTTACCTCTGATTGGTGTACCACCTGGTGAGGTAATTTGGATGCAAATGAGATTGGAGATAAACATTAGTTTAAAGGAAACAAGGAAACAGCAAAGGTAAAAAATAACCAGACAGGGAGGAGGAGCAGACGGGAGGAGGAGAACACCAGTGGTTTTCTGTAAGAAGCTCATTATTCCACACTGAACAGGTCACAGCGTTAGCTGCGGGTAAGAAACAGGCGTGATGATTACTTCAACGCAAAACTGTTTCCTCCTCCTGATTGGCTCTGATATACATTCATGACATTTTCTCCCCACAAGCTGTCGCAGTGATGTTCTCCAGCTGCTGTCATTTCTGCACTCACAGAACTGCCCATAACCGCTCCTCCTACCCCCCTCCCCCCACACCTGATTTTTAAATGACAACACATGGTTCTATTAGGCAGCCGAGCACTAATTCACCGGCAACCATTCGGCCGGCGTTCCCACCCAGAGGCCTGGTTTTCTCCACTTTTCTGCTTGTAAATGTAACATGGGAGACCGCGGACCCAGACTCCCAACACGTCCATCAATTCCACAGGCCTGACAAACAGAAACCGCCTCCTCTGGCTCTGATGCAATCGGAGGAAACATGCGCCCACTCCCTGAAACGGACTAGAACTCTGCTGCATCACTGCTGGAGAGCTATCGTCGTCCAAATTTAGCAAACAAGGAGCTGCAGCTTTATTAGGCGTTTTCTTTTATTTGGGTCGTTAGTCGTGCAGCAGTTCCTCTCTGTGATATTTGGGGAAAATAAAGTATGTCAAAGAAAAATGCACAAATGAGGTTTTAATCCTGTTTCCTCAAAGATAAATGTACAAATAAGGAGAGGGGGTCGGGGGTGTGGGTCATGACTGTTTCTGCTGGTTTAACCTCAGCTCTTCAACCCAACATTTAATGCCTTTTTTCTCATCCAAAGATTTTTCTTCTTCCTTCATTTTTCTTAAGTGTCAAACAAAACAGAAATTCCTTAAAAAACCCAAATACTACTAAATCATAAATATAACTCTGTCCAGGCGGTAAATTATTCATCACAGATTATACTACACACCCTGTGTTCTGCCTTGGATATCTTTATACATTATTTAAAGCAAAGGTTTTGAAATGTTTTCAGCCATTTTGGATTGTTTGGAAGAATAAAATAAATTCAAAATTTGCTTCAATCTGAAATAAGCTGACGTAACAGAATGGATAACAAAAAATAGTAAAAAAAAAATAGGACTTTAATCTACTTTCCTATTGGTTCAGACTGCTGCCAGTCAAACTACTGTGACGACGACTTCCCAAACAGCAGGTCTTCTGATTTGACTGTTACAAATTAAAAACATATTCCTAATATTTCCTAATTTGTGGTGGGAATTATGACATGAAGTGGAACAGCAGAACCGTTGGCTGCTTCAGTCTCATGAATCCCTGCTGCCACATCATCGTTTCACAGGAGCCACTGAGGCGGAGCAGGTCAGCTCCAGGGAGGAGGGGAGGAGGATCGGTACCATGCAGATGCCAGCGGTCTGCATAATAAACCATGTCACTCCTGAGTCAACAGGAAGACACAAGGAAGGGGAGGAAGAGGTGGTGGAGGAGGAGGAGGGACAGCGACTGCAGAGAGGAGAGGGAGGAGGTGCTGGAAGCCGTGCGTCCCCTGAGGTCTCATGAAGAAGACATCAGCAGTCGGGACGGAGATCTGCCATGAACCTCACTCCAGCGTGGAATCGTGGCGACATGGCAGATTTCAACGTGTGCTGAGAGAAATAATGGGATTTTGTTTTATTTTCCAGACTGAAAGAAGCGCCCCCTGCAGGAGAGTCCATCAGAACAGGAGGCAGAAGGAGAACAGCTTCATATCTCCCTTGGTGACTGATCTGGATCTGGGTCCAAACTGACCTGCACTTGTGTCCAGGTCTGGTCCAGTTTGAGGACCGGAGAGAACTCCGGGCACATGGAAATCTGACGGGTTATTGATTCTATAATTCACTGTTCTAGCTAATGATGTCTATGGTTCTGGAGGAGAACGAGACACAGAACGTTCCCACAGGGGTTGTGTTTTATAACCTGAAGAAATGACTTGTCAAAGACGTGGCCTTTTACC
>NC_024308.1:12579530-12584089 GCF_000523025.1 Cynoglossus semilaevis
CAAACTGTTCCAAAAGGTGACCTGGCCCAGTCTGATCCAAGTCTGGGCCATTTGTCATGAAACAGGAAAAAAAATTGCTAAACATGAGGTTGATCGTACGTTTTTGTATTTGTCACTAATTAATGAGCGACCTAATGACCTTCCATAATAGTAAAAATAAAAAAAAGATCCCATCCATCTTCACAGCACCAGTGTGGCTGATATAAAGACTCAGTGATGACAACAAGAAGTGGCCAATTGTTATTGGCTGCCGTAGATCCACACATGATCACGTGGTCTTTGGAGCCAAATGGAAACAAATGACCCCAGTGTTGGGTTAATAACACACGACGTGCTGGTCCTCACTTACAGCCTCCCAACGTGCTCCTGAAACCAGGTCCATACCCTGGAGCCAGACCCCTCAGGTGGTGTAAACAGGGGGCCAGGATCAGGACTGAGCACATCTGCTTCTGTTTATGCTGTTGCAATAGTTGGCAGTAATTCCTTGGCCCCGGTCAGTGGTTTGTCTTATTTGTGTTGATGCCTCTAGAAGAAGCAAACACGCGCTGCGTCGTCCCATCAGCCCCCTCTGCTGCTGCCGTGTTCTAAACACTGGTGACAAGCCAATATCTCCCCACACAGGTGCTGCTGGGGTAATTACTCATTTCTACCACAGAACGTTTACCTCTAATTTATCTGCTTATGGGAATCAGAGAAATGAGATAACGCTTTGAGGAGCATCAGGAATAACAGTTTTATGAGATTGGTGTTTTTCTTTTCTTCATCGATTCGCCTCAGCCTGAGCATCAGGTTTCACAGAGGAAAAAACAAAACAAAACAAAAAAAAAAAAACCTGCAGGTTTTGAAGGATTGCATATCAACAAAAGAAAGTAAAGCTTCTCAATTTAAAACAGTATCGCACCAGAGGAAACCTGTGTCTGGAGGAGTTTACGCTGATTTTTCTTTTTTCTGGTACAAAAAAAATATCACGTTCCCAAACAGCCGACCTGAAAGAAACCTGCTTCCACTTGACTGTGCTAACCGCTAACTGCTGATCAACACCATACGTTTCCACTTTTGTTCCAAGTTACCATGGTTACCCATGGAACACTTGAGGTAAAACATGTGGCGATAAGTAGTAAAAGTACGTCTGAAGTACTGCTGTTTGAAGTAATGACATAATTGTATGAACAGTGAATTTATAATGTATTTTATGTATGCACAATGTACATTGTGTAATTACTATAACAACAGTATGATTACACTTTCAAGACACAATCATCACCTGCTCCGCAGCTTCCTGTAAATCTCACTGCACTTCCTGCCACCAGAACATACGTAATAATAATTAAAATAATTATAATTATAATTATAATTATAAAGCATTAACAGCTGCAGACACCAGAGTAAACACAGGAGCAGGTGAAGGCTTTTACCTGACCGCAGCTGTTTTATGCGTCCATTGCTGCTGCCGATGTCCACAGGCAGGAAGTCCTTGAACCAGAAGATCTCTGGGTCGGGGTTTCCACTGGCTGCACACAGCATGGTGGCCGTACGGGTTCTCTCCACCACCTTCAGCTGGGGGCCCATGTCGATGGAGGGGAAACCGTGGGGGATCTGGTCCTCTGTGGGGAAGCAGAACAATCAAAAACACTTTAAGTTCCTGCAGTTTTCTCCTGACAAATGTTCTGTGTCGCTCATCACACGGCGTTAACATGTACGACCGAAACACGAGCAGCCGACCGCCGTGCTCCTCATCATCAATTCCCCTTTTTACACTGTGACAGCTGGACCTGGAGGCATTTAAGAACCTGTGGAGGCAGATTTTCACTGTTCCACTGCCTTCAGCCCCCCCCCCCCCCTCCCCCCCTCCACCTGGGCTCCAACCCCACAGCCCCTGACGGTGCAGAGCCACTGTCTGACTAATCCTTCAATGGAATTTCGCATCATGGATCCGTGAGGATGAGAATGAAGCAAAGCTGATGCAATTTCATCCTCTGGGAATGAATGGATTCTAAGAGCGGAGAGGAGAGGGAGAACGTTCCAGAGATTGGACACAGTCTGATGTCTTTACTGCTCCAAATTAATAAAGAGACTCATTAAAACTATTTTCCTGAAAGTCCAGTTAATACGACTTTTCTGATGTTAAACCTGACACAGTTTGTTCTCCATCACACAAAGTACAAACAAAAACATAAGTGATGATCAACTGGCGGCCCGCGGGCCGAACGAGGCTCGCAGGCCTCGTACTGAACCATCCATTCTAGTGCACAAAAATAAATAAATAAATAAATAAAACATCAAACTCATCATTTTTACTCAGATAAAATATTTTATATACAGATAAAATATTTTTGCAGTTTTTAGCACAAATGATCTACTTGGCAGCTTGTTCTGGGGCATAAACTTGCATTTTTAAGCATTTCTGGGAGTTTTTATTTTTTTGCTTTTTTTCGTGATAGTAAGGCTATAAAAAAGTGAGATTTTTACTTCATTTGATTTGAGTGTCCCTGAAGTGTGTTCAGAAATATATATATATATATATGTATATATATATATAGTCGTTTTTTGTTTTTCAAAGGAAAATTCAATTAAAGCAAATTAAGTACATATTTAAGTGACATTCTATGATAAAAAGACGTTAATAAAATAAACTGTGAAATCTCTTCATGTCTCATTTCGTTTTTTTTTCTTCTTTCTCCACAGTGCTGCACACTTTTGTCTTTACTTTTTTGTTGCCTCCAGAAATTCACAAAGGACAACTGCATTCATTAGCTATAATTACACAGTCCACAGGGACACAGTATGAATACATTACATTTACCATTTGGTCTAATGGTCACATCCACAACACACTTAGAGCCTTTTTTCATTAATGATTAGATGAAGTGAAAACATTTTCTTTTAATGAATAGTTGATCAAATGAAGCCGAGCCCTTTTTAATAAATACACGCAATATTTATTTTCCTTTTTAAATTCTAGCGTAAAATCATTGAGCTGAAATGCTAAAAGAAAATACAATAATTTTCTTCAATTTTGTTTATTTATTCCACATGAATGTTCCGCTGACTTTAACATTCAGTAGGCTCCACGGATATTTTTTTTTTTTTTTGATTTAATGGAAGCAAAGTAAAGTTATTCAAGACCTAAACTACTAGTGCAAAAAATATGATTGGCTCCCAAACCTAATTACCTGCTGTACCCTTGTGGTACTGCAAGTAAATGTCTGTAATAACTTCCAATAAGTGCTGAAATAAGTAATTTCCCTGGACCAGGGATCATTGGAGAAATACTTTAATTCTATTGCAATGAGTTTGGAGCAGGAATTGTTCCTTTAAGTTACTATTCAGCTCAGTACTATAACAAAGCCACTTAGAAACTTCAAATCAGTTTTATTTGAGCTGCTCAAAGGTGGAATTGCACATTGATCCTGCTCACTGTCCAACCGTGTAACCACAGCTGCAGACAAGCTTCTGAAACTGACTGAACTTTCTGTTCTTTTTATTTTACCCTGAAGGCCAAACTTCATCTTATTCACACAGTATTTTAATAATCGTTTCTAAGATATTTGAATCAGTCTATACCAAAAGCATTCAGATGTGGCAAACGTTTTTGGAGAGACCTTATATGGGCCAATCCAACATACAGTAGTTGGGGAGGGGGGGGGGTGGGGGGGGGAGAGATATCCGTGTCTACAAGAGAACGGAACTCTCTTGTTGAAATTAAACTGAAACAGAATCAAAAGCAGTCATTTAACCTTCACTCATGTAAACTAGTTAAACTAACCCCTAAGTCCTGCCCCCCAAAAATTTTAGATTTATTCCTAATGAGCCGTGTATTTAATTTTCACTCCAACCCTGCGTTTCTTAGAATTAGAGTTAAGAAAAGTATTTAATTAACATCGACAACCAAAGACCGATTATTTTACAAGTTCTGACCTTTAAAATTTAATGAGCAGATTTAATCACCTTCTTTGCTCCTGAAATACGTCATGATATTTAATTAATTATCCTTTAACACAATTTTAAAATGAACTAAATGTGAACAAACTACAAAAAAATAACAGACTTACACCAATGATAGTGATGAGTATAAATGACTGTATCATCTGCATATAAAAACACCGATCTAAGGTGTGAATTAACCACAGTATACACTGGCAAGGCTAAATGCTAAACCAAGCCATGATATTTGCGGCAAAGTCAAAAGGAAGTTTAGTCTTTCTTAATCCCAGAGATTAAAAACAACCTGAGAACTTTTCTTTTCATCTGAGTCATAGAAAACAACCAGAGTTACACGAACTCATCCGTTCCACCAGGATGTTTTTCTTTTTTAAATACCTGACATTCATTTCTGAGATTCATTTGCAGTTTTAATTATTTCTGAGTCAAACATGACGAGCATCAGCAGCGACGTTTGTGAAACTAAAGAAAGACGAGATGTTTCCTCCCAGACGGCAGCAGCTGCAGCTGCAGAAGAATTATACATTTCTCAGAGAGAGGAGACAGACATGGAAGAAAAAACAACCAAACCACAAAACACCTGACACTCTGTGTGTTGTCTCAGGTGAACCCCCCCC
>NC_024308.1:12584626-12607110 GCF_000523025.1 Cynoglossus semilaevis
CCTTTTTCTGTGCCATGGTTTTGGGCCCCCCCCCCCCCCCCCCACCCCTCCCCAAAAGAAAACACTTTGCTCCTAAAGACGCATCTTATACCAAACCTACGGAGATCGGCCTGAGGAGCAGAGCTGCTCTGTGATTGGCTGGAGCACATTTTTACCTTAGAACTGAGTTAAGCTTAAAAATGATCACATCCACAACTGTGTCCCTGAAGGGGACAAGAGCCGCAGGTTTCACCCACAGATGACTTGAAACCAAATCTGTTAGCAGGAGAGTGGATACAGGAGTGGGATCGAGTGTGAATAATACAATTATACCAACAACACCGCAGAACTGTTTACGTCTCCGGAGTAAAAACAGCAGCTAAATAATCGGATACACTCAGAGTCTTAGGGAGGAAACATGAAAATGAAAATATTAAAACTAAAGTTCAAAGAAGCGTTTTTTTTTTTTAGATTCGATTTCATTGGTCTGTGATTCTGTCACAACTAAAGGCTGTTGTTCAACTTCATCTTCCACAAAACAAAAAAGTTTTTACTGTGTTCCAGGAGCAGAACCAATCATTTTGTGCATGTACTTTAATAGACACTTTTAATAGTACTTTCATATATTCAACATACAGTAAATGTACACACAGAGGCAAACACTTTCATATATTCAACATACAGTAAATGGTCTGTACTTGTGTAATACTTCTTTATTCATCCAAGTATTTTACACTACTGCTTTTGGCAGGGGTGGGGGGCAGGAATCAAGTCGGGAATCGATCACACAAACCTCTGCTTGAAAGAACCTCCCCTGCCCGCTTGTCCACAGCCCCCCTGTACCCCCACCCTCCCACCATAACCCCCATGAAATCCTCATTTCGCATTCATTCAATAAAAACAGAGTCTGATTTGTTGCTTCTTCTTCTCGGCCGTCGTCTCTCTGACAAAGTGAACACACAGCACAAATTCAAACCCACTGTCCGCTCCTGCAGCTAACTCTCTGTTCACTCCCTGCACCAACACCAGGTCCACGCACATGAATCCAGTTCCCACAGATCACACTGCCACTGTTTTTAAGACGCTGTACGTCTGTGATCTGTAAAGACGATGATGACGACGACAACACACTGATTTCTCCTGATACACACACACAGAACCCGCTTTGTTCTCACGCTGCGGACTAATAGAACCGGGATTAATAAGTAATGAGCCTCAGAGCTGCTGGGATTAAAACACACATGCACTGTCCCCGTGCACAGGAAGTGGTGATCTGCTCGGAGCACCGCGGCCGGTTATGAACTCTGTTCTAGTAAATAGCTGTATAACTGTTTCGTAAATTATTTACTTACTGCTTATAAATAAGCAATGGCTACAATTCATTAGCATTTAAAGGAAGTCTAATCTGGCGGTGGACGCTGCTGAGCTGTGACGTCTCTCTCTGCATCTGCTGCTTATTGTTCTAACCATTAGGGAGGCCGTTCTCGCCTGCACGATCTCTTTGTCATCCCCGAGAGTGAACTTCACTTTAATAGAAAAAAAAAACAATGGTTGTTACTGAGAAAGAGAGGAAGAGAGAGGGAGAGAGAGAGGGAGAGAGAGAGGGAGAGAGGGGCTCTCAGAAATATATTAATATATATTAATACAGTGACTTATTATGTATTTCTAGGTTTATTCTGTGTTTTCCTTGTGATTAAACTCATGTTTTATTAATCCTGAAGAGGTGAAATATTTCTCCGGCAGAAACATCCTTTTTCAGCTGACGTCCTACATGGACTGGGCACAAATTATACTGAACTGTGGTCCATGTTCATGTCTGCTGCTGAGATATGTTTTAATGACTAACATGAATGTGTTTTACATCTGCACGCTGTGTAGATTGCATTCATCGTCAACTGCTAAATCCCTTCCAAGGTCGCCGGAGAGGGGGCGGGGTTGGGGTGGGGGGTCCAGCCAATCCAAGCCGCCAAAGGATTGGCTGTTACCTTCTTATTATTCGAATAAAAAAAGCTTTTTTTCCTTTATTTCTACATAATTACTACATAAAATGAGACGGGTGTCACGTAGACTACAGCAGGGGGCAGCAGCATGAAATGATGACACAGCCTGTTATTGATCAGCAGCTCCGTCCACTCTCAGATCAGTTAGGGTCATTTAGAGCAGTGAGAGGCTAATAGACCCCCTGTGGGGTGAGTTAACATCTCATCAACAGTGATGGGCAGAATTAAGGCGCGGCGTCTTCAGTGTGACCTCAGTGACGGGAGTCGATCCACACTCACTGCTCGTTGTTTCCACTGTGACGGTGTGAACAGGCAGATCTGAGAGTTCAGGAGGGAAACTGGTGGGAGGTCGGGGGAGAGGCGGTGAGGGGGGAGGGTGGGTGTCAGGGTGGGGTTGGTTACAAAGGAGAATAAAAAGGAAACTTTTCACACAGGTCGGATGGATTTACATGCCTGAGGGCAGTCAGGCCCCAACATGAGGGGCGCATGAATGAAATGGGTGTGACGTTCAGACAGTGTCTCTGCTCTGACGGACACTTCCTGTTAGACACACACTTCCCTTTTTGTGTTTTACTTAGGCTTTCATAACAACATCAAAATGTTTTTCTTTTCTTAAGGAAAATAATGTTGGTCACTTAATAATTATTTTAACCTGTTGCTAAACATAAAAGAAGAAATTCAACAAAGAGAACAAAAACCTATTTAAAATAGCACCAGAAAAAGAAAAAATAATACAATATAGACAATATTAACCTTTAGGAAAATACTACTGTCAACACATTTGACAATTAGTTAAAATACTAGGTTGCTAAAAGTCAGGCTCAATAACAAAGGCAGGCTAACAGTAGGCTAATGGTAGGCTAATGGTAGGCTAACAGCCACACGTGTCCTAACCAAACATATAATATATATTTTATGATTCATGTCAACTTTGTAATTATTTTAATGTAGCGTCTTCTCTCTCTCTTCTTTTCTTTGTCTCTCGCTCCCTTGTCCAAATATGTTATTTTTATGGTCTTAATAAAAACATGAAAATAGAAGATTTACTATAAAAACTGAATCAGCAGTGAGACGTCCAGGTGTTGATGATGGATTAACAAGGTCGGACAATGAGACGAGAGTAGTTTTTTTGTTTTTTTTGAAGTGATGCTGTAAAAACCATTTATACGGTTTGATTTGGAAAGTAATGAAAGGAAACATGGCAGGGGCAGAATGATCAAACTGGGGGCAGTGAACAACAGCACGGGTCCCAGTCCACACAGCCACGAGGGGGGGCGCTGTGTTAAAACTGTCTGCCAGGACAATCAGTCTGTTTCCTAATGTCCTCATTTAAAATGGCGAGCGGCGCGGCGTGCCCCGAAGAGCGATCTGGAGAAAGTATGAGACGTTTTAACAAGGCCTGCGTGGGTCACTGATTATTTGTTTACTTCCGAGTCACCGCAGGAATATAGAGTTGGCCAAGACGACTGATCATAACGACAGAAGTGGAGTTTGAGTTTGACGATGACGCGTCAATTTGGATAAATTCATTACAAATGTTTGAAAATGACACCGTTAATTAATGTTTCTCAGTTCCCACATTTCTAATTACAATGATGCAACCACCTCAGCCCAGTAGGTGGCAGTAAGGCACCTTTGTTGCATCCAGAGAGGACACAAGCCTGAAACATTAAATTAATATAAAAATAATGACCTTATAAAGAAACCCCCCACGCCCCACCTGTGAGGTTAACAGGCACCAAATGGTTGTGGGTTGAATGGCAGAGCTGGAACTGAAGAAGCCTCTTGGAACCTCGGGGTCGCAACCCCATGTTGGGTAATCTGGAATTCAAATGGGGGTCACCTGAAATCTCTAGTTATTGAAAACATTATTGACTGATGAAAATATTTTTTGAACTTATTATTTTTCTTCTTTTTAAATGATGATTAAAAACAACAACAAACAACGTTCAACAACTGTGTTCTTTCAATATAGTTCAAATAAAAGGCAGCAAATAAATATATTTCTGAGCTGGAGCTGAAGCATCTTAAAAATGTTTCTGGGGTCACCAGAAATGTGTGATGTCAAAATATGGTCACAGGTCGAGAACTACTGTTGCAAAGAGTAGGATTCAAAATAGAAATCCGGTCCAGTAAACCTAAAGTTTGAGAGAGAAATAATCACCCAGCAGTGAAACACTAACCTGACTTGTGTTTGCTCCCCCTGGTGGAGACCTTACTGCTCTTTGGTGAAAACGTTTCTACAGGCCGGAGACAGATGTTTGACAAAAGGTGGACGATGGGCGTGTGTTTGTTTACTGTATGAACCCATTATGTGCCTGTAGCGTGTGTGTGTGTGTGTGTGTGTGTGTCCTGCCTGTTTATTCTGGCTCTGCTCCCTGACCCCAGAGCTGCTTGGAAACAATTATCAGCTTTTGGGAGCAGTTAGCCCGGGTCGGCCTTGACAGCCATTAGCATCCAACCAATCACAGGAGCAGACGGTTGGCATTCAAACGGTGTCACGACATTAACCTCAGGCCGACGGCTCCTTCAGTAGTATTTTAGCCGCGTGGAGCGCGGACGGCAGACAAGGACTGACCCCTGAAGGCTTCAAACAAAAAACCCCAACAACCTTCTTGTTTTGTGCCTGATGAGGTTTCAAACACCGCCGTCCTCCAGCTCCATCCATCACTTTAATCAAGCTGACGCCTGTGAGCCTCTCAGGAGGAGATGTATGCTCTTAATAAGATCTTTCTACTAAATTAAAAGAGCTGGAGAAGCATCTCAGTCAGAGCGGGGAGGAGGGCGGAGGAGAGCTGGGAGGAGCAGGCAGGAGGAGAGAGGGAACTTGGCAGGGATGTAAGAACATATTGGCCAGTGCAGCACCAATTAAAAGTAACGAGCGGCTCCCACATGGGCTGTGTACCTTTTTAATGACTAGACATTTAGTCCAGTGAGAAGGGAAGGAAACTGGCTGCTTTGAAAATGTCTTTTTGGTCAACAGCTGCAATAATAGCACCGAGGCAGAGGCAGTTCCAGGGGGTGGCACCGGGTGGCAGCTGCCACTGGGAATTGATGTCATGACACCATGGGATGATGAGGATATATATTTGGTTCATTTAAACACACATTCAGAGTCAGTGTACTGTCATCGTGGACAGACCAACACTGACATCATCACAGGTCTAAGACTAAACCAGTTCATATAAAACTGCCATGACACCCCCGCCCCCCTTCCTACCCTTCAGCTGCCATTATATAAATTTCCTTTCTCCGAAATAATATTATAAACAACCAAACAGCTGAGTTTCCTCTGACATCAACAGCAGATTATCCAGAGATTATGGCGGCTTTATTTACACATATATATTTATTTACACATATATATTCTCCCGTTCGTCTGTTTCCTCCGCTGCTGTTTGTCTTCTGCAGACTTAGTGAGGTGAGAGGAAACGGATTAATGCCGTGCATATTTGGATTCATCATCTACCTGCAGAGCCACGTGTAATCTCACATATTCATCTTTATGGTGTTCTGCATTAGCTATTCCTCCTGGGAGCGTGAATGTTATCAACACGTCGCAAGATAGAACATTTACAGCCTGCTCTCCCAGAAGAAGAAGGAGGAGGAAAATATAGTTTGCAAATAATGGGAAATGTTGCATTTTCACATTTAGAAAACGGGAAATAGAATCACATTCACTGACGGGGAGAACATGAGGTTACGTCCCGTCACGGAGGTTTAGTTACATTTTAATGAATAAAATGTTTTTAATTTGGAGGCAATGGATGAGAGGACGCAAACACACACACACGTGTATACACATACTGTATATACACATATATAGTACAGACATATATATGTGTATAAATATAAACACACTGTATGTATACATATACAGTATATAGTACACGTATATATATAAAAAATAAACGTCTTACAAATGACACCTGACAGCTGGATAAAGCTTGATTTCTCAAAAAAAATGACAGAACGTCGTGGTCTTCAGTTATTACACTGTAGAGACAAAATACTTCATTCATGGAAGTACAGCACGTTTTCTTCCAACCATCACTTTTCGTAGTGAAATGAAGTTTCCTGAGAGACAGAGGCCCGTCTGATAACAAATCAGCGGCAGTCAAAAGGATTGACCTTCCTGCCGTATATTTTCCCACAAGTTTTTTTTTTCCTTCAAATTGTAATTCCATAGCGAAGCCTTGTGTGAACTTCATGACCTGCTCCGTGCTTCCTCCCTGGATATCAGCACAGAGCCTTCCAGAAGAGTGACCTTCACGTGGGCTCACCAGGAGTCATCTGTACCAGGAATTATTAGCATTTCTCATCTATCTCTGCCTGCCTGGGCTATTTAATGTATCACACACACACACACACACACACACACACACACAAACAGAGGAATACCAATTATTGAACATGCACAGCCTGTGGTACAGAGTGTACCACACAGACGGGCGGCTCCTAACAGGCAGCTAATAAGATCTTTCTTCTGAGCTGATCCTTTGAAGATTCGTCCTCTGAGCATCTCAAAGGCCAGTAAAATCAAAAAAGAAAAACAACAACAACATGCCAATGAAGGGATGTGCCGGACCGTGATGTTCAGTACCACCGTCCAAATAGAAACCCTGATCCTGGTTCATTGTTTTTTTTTTTATTTCCCATGGCAGTGAGACACTTCGGTTCTAGCTCATTTAAAGCCCAGACACGCTGGAGTGGGCTACCTGCTGCAGACACGAGAGGACTTGTCCCTGAGGCTGCTGGGAGTGAAAGACCACTGTAGTACTGCAACTACTACTACTTGTACTGCAACACTACTACATGTTAGGTGAAGCATTAACTGAGTGGAACAGTTTGAATAAAATATTTGTTCCTTGGAAAGAGCAGAAAAAAACCATAATATGTTGGTTTTAGTAAAAATATGATGATTATATTGTAGTACTGATGCTTGTAGTACTACTTTTCTTCTTCTTTCTATTGTACATTTGAGTCTCTGACAGCAGACAATGGTGACCACGTGGCACGATGAGTAACTGTAATATTATACACAGATTAAAGCTGTTGAAAAAAGTTTCCTCCGCAAGAATTCTGGACACTTCCTTAAAGAAAAAAAGAAGAATCTGAGGGGGTTGGGGGGTTGGCGTGGGGTCACCTATCTGGGCTCAGGTAAACACTAGTTTGAAGTAAGGGAGATAAATCTGATCAGAGATATATAATTTATTTGAATTATTCCATAGGTTTGGACAAAACTGAAGTCGAAANNNNAGAGTGTGAATGACTGGTGCAACAACAGGTGCTGCAGGAGTGTGTGTGTGAGAGAGTGTGTGTGTGTGAGTCACTTGCATGTGAAGCACAAGACCCGATCTCATCAACATCAAGTATTTCTGAGAAGATTATTTTTATTTAATCATCAGTTTCCTGTTTGACCTTGTCGTTCAGGGTAAATGTTTATAATTTTATTTTATTTATTTTTCTACATTTAACAAAAGAAATCATATGAAGTCATTAACTTTTAATTAATAGACATCAGTATTAATTTGAGTGAAGGCCGGTCCATGGTTAAAACTACATGAACAGAATTCAATTGAAGTGAATAATACTTAAGTATATATATATATATAAATATACATATATATACACATCAGTATAGTTTCCTCACTGCAGCACAAAATAAAGACAATATTAAAGATGTATGGCTTTGCTGCCCCCCCCCCCAAACAATATCTCCCGCTCCCCAAAGGGGGGTCCACCCCATGGTGGTCTGGTGGTTAAAGAAGCGGACTTGCGTCTGTAAGATCGCAGGTACGACTCCGCCAGCCACCAGGGTCCCATTGAGGAGCACTGAGGATAGCTCCGCCTCCACACACCCCTCCCGTGTCGGTCAGCCTGAGCCCCCTCCCACCCTGCTCACTAAGGTGATGAGGACAAATTTCAGTGTGTGCAGTGGTGTGCTGTGAATCACTTTTCACTTTGGAAACCACTGGTTTTGTCATGACAGCGTTGGAGGTGTACGGCCCAACTGAACACCAGGTCTCTGCACTGTTGCAGCCCATATCGTCTCCACTCTCATCTGTCAGCCGATAAATAATAAATCTATTTTTAATGCCTTCTAAATATAGTGTGAGAGGCATTCTTCAACCCTGACGCCCGCGCTGCCACCGCTCCTCACGGGGATCATTAAGACTGTCGTTCCGTCTGCTGATGTCACTGCAGGTAACTTCCTGACAGAAGGCCCGCGCAGCGTGAGCAAAAAAGTTGAAGAATGTGACCACAAAAGTTTTCTTTCTTTCTCCCGTCGTGCACCTCCATCACTGAGCTGCGCAGATAAATGGAGCAGTTCTCAAAGTCACCAGGGGGGGAGCCACAGATCCAGGCTGACAGCAGGGTCAGTCGGTAAGTAAACAGCTAATCTGAACACAACAGCGGAATCTGATGGATTTAATTGCGCTCTTATCTGAGCCAAACACCCAGGCAGGGTACGTGTGCTGCGGCGACGCGTTCATGAATGTCTCTGTCATTGTATCTGCCCGTGCCTCTGTGGACTCTAGGCTACACTATATTTGCCATTATGAGCCCACTCAGCCTGGGAGCACAGCGTCGCTGCTCTGTTGTGTGGAGATAAAACAGCGCGGGAAGATGGCAGATATTTGGAACGGAAATCTTTTTATTTCAGCAGCCGTTACAACAACAGCAGCAGCATTAACCTTCTGCTGAGTTTGCCACCGCCTCACAAGAACAGACAGTAGGCCGGGCAAGGAGAAGCTGCGCCTCCAACACGCTCTAATCTGCGTCCGCTGGCATGAACTGGTACTGAGCGGAGGACGCTCACGCACAGATCTGACTGCCAGATTCTGTGAGTGAGTCACGTGTCGGCTGAGAAGTTTACTTTCTGTCACTTCAGCAGAGTCACTCGTGTAGTGATGGGAATTTCAAACATCTCCAGGGCGCCTCCTGGCTGCAGCTCTATCAGTTTGTCTCCAGCTTTTTACACTTAGTAAAACTGTAAAAACTCAGAGATGTGGGTTGGAAAACAAAATGTCTTAAACTGATTATGTAAGCTACGAATGCCGGGCTATAAATGTTCATTAACTTTAATGTCGAGGTCCAGGGAGTGACATTTAGAAGAAGTTCTGTGGCAGTAATTAAAGTCAGTCTAAATGTTAGTAAAAAGTTTGCTTTAAAGTAGAAAAGTAAATGAATAATTTAAGTTTGATTTATTTTTTTAATTTGACAAACCATCAGTGATGTCATTCCAGTCAAAGCTCAGTGTCAGTGTGTGTTAATGAAGGCTCTTTTTTCTGTCTGAGCCATCATTAGGATTACTCACAAATAAAAGCAACTGTGTTATTTGTCTTTCTGTTCCAGTAATATATGGATTTTTTTTCATATTAAGAATGTTGATTTATCCTGATTAATCATGATTCATTGTCTATATTTACCCTTCAATCATTTGACAGCACTACTTTGAAGTAGTGACCACAGTGACGCCCCCTTGAGACCCTAACCCTGTCATTAAGAACATTAGCTTTGGTTGGAGTGACAGGTCACCACATTTTCCCTTTTTTTTTTATATATATATGATCCACTTGAGTGACGGCATTGAACCTTCCATCAACTCCAAACACCTGTTGGTGACACTGCTCTTAACGAAGGCCCCATTCAAGTGGCGCTGCCCCCATTTCCTCCTCCACCTCCCAATGTAATCACATCAGCAAATCTGTCTACTGTGGCACTTCCTGTTGTTCAGAAATGTAATTTCTTGGAGACGTGGTTTCTACCCGTCGCGGCTCACTTACAGGTCGCAGTTATTCCCCAAAGAACCACATCACTGCACTCACAACTACATGTGGGTTAATGTGTGTGAGGGAGTGAAATTGTGTGTGTGTGTGTGTGTGTGTGTGTGTGGGGGGGGGTATGAATATGTGAGGGAGAAACCTTCAATCTGAATGTGTTCAGTCGAGGTTTTAGAGCTCAGCATTCCAGAACCACAGAAGCTGTCGGGTCAACGCCACAGTGGTGCAGCGGTAATTGGCAAGGCTGCTTTAAACTGAAGGTGGGGGCTGGGAGGTGAGGGGGAGTCCCTCCTTTACAGGGCATTATATGTCTGACAGAGCTGCTATTCATCATCCTGAAGAAGGTGCTTTTGACAGATGGAAGAAGAGATTTTCTTTCTTCAGACCCAGTCGGGCCGCAGCACAGAGCATAATTAGGATCCTGACAGATAAATTAATGCTATATTTATCCAGTCTGTGATGTCGGTTGGGTTCTGATACACACACATTTCCACTGCAGAGTCTAACAGCCTTTTTAGTGCTGAGGACATGCTTCTGTTAAAGCAGCACGCTGACTACAGGACAGAAACAGGACCAGGACCAGGACCAGGACCAGGAGGTTATGAACTATAGACCCCGTCGTCTCCATGAGCTCTTTCTTCCCAGTTGGGAATATTAGGAAATCATCAAGAAGAGCCCACACGGATCAGACAATGTTATCGGACCACGAAAATCACATAAAAAAATATATTAAAAAAACATGGAATTACGAAGATGCTACTAATAACAGATAAAGTCACGATGAGGAAAGACTTTGTTTTGTATTTTGCACCAACATGTTCCTGATGTCAACTATCTCCATCTCCACATCTGCATCCAAAAATTAAATACTTTCTAAACTATTGGCAACACATTTCTGGCCTCTAAGACACACCTGATATTCAGAGTGGGGGTTACATTCAAAGCCAATCTCCAGCCCAAACTGGATGCAGAATGTCCTGCCCAATGCATGTGGCCCATTAGCCACACTTGGGCTACATGACCCAGATTATCAGGGTCACTCCAAAATGCTTGTAAATGTACTGCAGTTATTTGGGCCATATGACTGGAGCGTAAATTTCCTCCAGTGGGACTGGCTCTGTGTGAATGCAAATGTCCTCCAAAAGTTACCGCAAACACTGTCCAGACTTCCTCCTGCCAACTCCCCCATCAACTCTCGGAGTAACGTCTGAGTTATTCCGTTTGGGAATGCAGCAGAAGATAATCCAAAGCCAGTAAATGGGCGAGTGTCCTGCTTTCTGAAGCCAAAGCCTTCGCCTGGATCCTCCAGAGATTCTGCTGCTGCGGTGAACACGTCTCATCCAGACGACGTCCCGCTGTGTTCCTTACACGTTAATGGAAAAAAATCCCCAAATTTCTCCACAGCACTCAACGGGAACATTCCCTGTTTGTCAGATTCTAACACATGAAGAAAAAACCTGTGTTTTCATTTAAAAGTGTTGATAAAAAAAACAGTTCAACGGCAGAACTGTTGAACTCTTCTCCTTGTTCCTACCACATCTCAACAGTTTATCAGACTCCAGCTCCAAACATCATCTAATCACAAACAAACGAGTCAGAATTCTTCATCTGTTTAGTGCAATTCACCAACATTTCAACTGAGTTGTTGCACCTTCTTCCTGCAGCTTCACCGTTTATTCCCGTCAGAACAGAATAAATCATTGTTTATCATTCTTAATTATTTATCGTGGCTACGGCTCGTGGATTTCAGCAGCAATTCATCAACCAAATTATCAACATGCAGGATGCATAATCCCCCCATCCACACCCCCCCATCTCTCCCCTCTCTCTCTGTCGTGTGAGCATTCATGCATATGTGTGTGGTGCGTTCACACTTATTTATTTTTTTTAGCTGAAGGCTTCTCTCTCCTCACAGTCAGGCTCCACACCAGGCTCCTGTGTCCAAACACAGAGCATCTGCCAGTACTGACACATCAACACACCCACACTGTTGCAGACACCACAGCATTAGCCTAGCGCGTTGCTAATGATTCTCTGGGTACTGTGTTCAAACAGCCTCCTCCTCGTCTCTGTTCGAACTGTTAAAAGACAGCGTCAGCCGGAGCCGAGCTGCAGCTCCTCAGACACTTTGGTAACGCAGACCATCTGGAGGATGAAATTTTGCAAAAAACGGAGGTCAAGCAAATTAAATTAGTCCAACTTTGGCAAAGATTATTAAACTAAATAAAAGATTTGTTAAACTGAGATGTTTTAATGCCTGGGACGTTGGACCACACGCAGAGGAAGACGGTTTAAAGGTCAGCTGAGATCACTGTTTGGTTTCACCCACTTCCTGTAAGCTGCTGTGACAGCAGAGCTTCAGACAGGCTGAAATCACATTTGAGGAAAATATGGAGCGTAACATGGTGGCCCTGGTCTTCAGTCAGGGACACAGCACTGAGATATTCATCACCCTGGTCATAAATGAAAGCCAACATGTTGAGTCAACCTTCCATCGGCCACGGTTGATTCGTTCAACCTTGCTGAATTTGCGTTTTTTAACTGCGACTAAATCAGTGGTGTCCAAACTTTTTTTTAGCACAAAAGTTAATATAGAGACCAATTTTAAATAATAATGATAGTTTGACCTTTATTGATTGATGAAATTCTAGTCTTAACTGCCGATTTGCTGCAAAGGGCTTCCCCTTGGAGGCGCCAAGTATGTGGTTCCTCTAGGAATCGAACGCAGGACTACCTGCTGTCTGCTTCCAAGGCAGCCGTGCTAATGTCTACACAGTGGAACCACTAATTATTTGAATTTCATTGATCCAACACTTGGGAAATTCTTGTATTAACAAGAGATGCCAGGTATGTGGTTTCTCTAGAGATTGAACCCAGGACTCTCTGTTCACGAGGTAGGTGTTTTCAGCCTGTGTTCCATTTTTACGGCAACAGGCAACAGGTGTTAAAACAGCTAAAAGCTAATGTAAAAGCTAACAAAAACTGGCCCAGTCCTGCCCCCAACAGGACTGTTGTGAATTGAACAAGTACCAAAATATGCCAATAAATTTAATACGAATGAGCAGGCCACTGATCTTGTCATTTGGTTTTAGTTACTGGGTTAAACGGAGAGCATTGTTTTCATTTCAGCACTGAAAAAATAAGGCTTTTATTTCAGGATTATTTTCCCTTATGTCTGCCACCTGCTGGTAAGGACTACATCGACCCCAGTGCACGCCTGTTGCACAAAAAGATCCAGTGGCAGCCTTTTGTGCACGTGCACTTCATTGTCATCTCCTGGGCCGCAGCCCTGACGTCCGTGCTGCATCACAGCACTAAGTGCTGCTGCACATCTGTGTGACACAGGGAGAGTAATGTGCAGCTCCTGGGAGCCCGTGAACACCGCCCGTGTCTTCCTGGCCCCGCGGAGCCGGCGCGGCTGTGATGGATGACAATAATTATATGGAACATCCACTTGCGCGGTGTATACAGGAGGTGGTGAAATAGGGTTGTTTCAGGGGCCGGACCCGTGTTCATGTGATATAATAGCAATGACGCCGCTCTGCTCTCATTCCAGGTTCCTCATCCATCCCACCTCCTCAACCACGACCGGCCGCCGCTCGGCTATTCATCTTATTTCACAAGAACAAAGATGCTGGTCAGGGACCCAACCTGGACGGAACCCAGTACTATTTATTATGACAGCATGTTACTATTGTTGGTCTGTGTGAACAGTGACACACATAACAAAAGTGTTGAACACCAGTGGGTGCAACAAAAGCTGACTGCATGAATCAGGGATTGTAAAGTGGCATTTCTTTTTACCCCTGTGTGTTATTCAACATTTCTATTGGTTGAGCGGCATCATGTGACTGTTATGGAGTTTACCATAAAGGCTAGTAAAGCACGGCAGGAGAAGAAAAAATACTGAGGTCTCTCGGGGGTCCCCAACAGTTTGCATACATTTTACAGTAATATCTGCGTTAGCGTTTACTAAACCACGGTTTTTGACCCTGAATGATTAAAAGAATAAAATGTAAAAAAAGAGTTAGCTTTTAGTTGTTACAAGAAAAGGATCTGTTCAATTAAAGCAGTTAAGCACAGTACGACAAACAGATGCATAAGATCAGAACACAGTGTCAGGCAGAGACGGTGGGAAACGTGTTGGTTGGTTTCCTGCGGCTCTTTGTCTCTGACAGCTCAGACTCCAGTAGTCAGATTTGTACCAGACAGGACTGAGATTCTGCTGTCAGGTGTCATGTCTGTCTTCCCTGAGGTAATAAACAATCATAACTCTAACACTCCAAAGCCTCCATCTATTCACTTACTGTAGATGGATGTTTCTCCCTCTCAGGATAAATTGGATTTAAAACACCTCGACAGTTTCTCTCTTTAGAGAAATTTGCAGTAGATTTCCTGCTTTTCCATTTTTCCAGCCGTTAGGCCTTCACCTCAGAACGGTGTCATGACAACGGCCTGCGCCCAGAATGTAACTTCACTTTCTGGAGAAGAAAGAAGACGAGTGCAAACACTTTCATGGCTTCTGTCACTGAGCTTCCTGCTCCCAGGAGTGAGACTTCATTCAGTCGTTTCCACTGGATGAAGAATCCGTCTGATACTCGGCCTCCTCTCGTCACTCCACACAAACAAAGGAATACAAAATTCCTTTTACTTTT
Source organism: Cynoglossus semilaevis (assembly GCF_000523025.1). Taxonomy (NCBI): domain Eukaryota; kingdom Metazoa; phylum Chordata; class Actinopteri; order Pleuronectiformes; family Cynoglossidae; genus Cynoglossus; species Cynoglossus semilaevis. Next base: position 12,599,048 of record NC_024308.1, read on the forward strand.
CAAACACAAAGATGCTCTGCTACAAAATGTTCAACAAAAGCAACAAAGACAAACGTGAGAAAAGACGAAGTCAATATCTGTGGCTCATCTTCCAGGGTTTCCTGATCTTATCTTCCCCTGAAACCACACCCCCCAACCCCCTCGGGGTTTTCTACACCTGCAGACCAGAGGTCTTCCAAGGTATCGGGGGCATCAGGCCAAGGATCTTCAAACTGATGCAGAGACCCAGCAGGGACATAGTAAAGGTCCTAGTGTTGGTAAAATCCAACCTTGATATTTAACATACTGTGAAGTACTATGCTATTAAAATATCTGGGATGGCTTTAGGCTCTGTTGTCAACTTTATATAAAATGCATTAATATAGAATAATACACACAGGGTTAATATATTGGCACATCATTTGGTGAAACCCAGGCATCGCCTTTAGGGTTTTCAATATTGGAGGAAAAACCGATAATGATTCTTACAGATATTACATAATATGCTAATATAGGCCACCCCTAGTCTAGACCCAAAAATCAATCAGGTTTTTTTTTTTCACTTCCACCACATTTTACCAGTGTTAAAAGTTCACTCTGAGAGATTTTCTCCCGACTCGGCCAAGTTTGCCGGCTAATTCAGCCATTTGTTTAAATGAGCTGCTGCTGCAGAGAGGCCATCACTCTGTGTTTTCTGTGGTGGTAGTCAACAGTCTCTGCTGTGGGCCTGGACAGCACTAATGCTCACTGGCTTGTGGTAAAGCTTGGCTGAAGAGGCTGACATTCAGATTCGGTTTCAGTCGGACTGTTGCTAATGAAGTGAGGAGGTGGAGCTAATTAAAGCTAACGAGCTGCACGTGTCGCCTCTGCAGCTTTTACTGAAAAACTGACTTCATCCTGGAGTTGTACCACACAGGTGAGGCTGTCCTATCACAGCAAGTACTAGGTACTCCTTCAGGTACTGTAGGTGTGGTAGTCTGGGAGATTGTACTGAAGGAGGCAGGATAATTATATTCATGATAAATCAAAACAGATCATTTTGAGACACATTTTTTGAGCTGATTTGAGCAGATTTGAGCTGATTTTAAAACATCTATTCAGCTGTTGAAACTGGTAGTGACACCAGCAGACAGACAGGCACAGCAGAGGCCCAGGTATGTCCACCAAAACCCCGACAGTCTTTTACTTTCAACAACTGACTGATGGGAAGAGAAGCAGCCAATTCTGTTGGTTTGTCTTTTAAACTTCTGACATCAGCAGGTTGGCAAATGTCAGATCTGACCTCACCAAGACATAAAAGGTGTGTTTTATATTTTAATGTAGCCTGGACTCAGATAATGATGGTGGGGGCGGTGAGAAAGCACAGCGGTCTCAGCTCGGCTGCTGTCACACTCTGAAATGCCACATTTGTTAGAGGCAGATAAAGAAATCTGACATTGACTCAATTATATTTCCTCACAGAGAGTCGGGGCCTTTGTTGTCCTGGTAACTCTGAACTAAAATAGAATTGAATCTATTTCATAATTTTATTCCGTTTCATTTTACTTTTTTAAATTAACCTTTATTTATGGAGGGTCTCTCGTTGAGAAACAAGTTCTACATTACAATAAACAAACAACAAACAGTTGAGACTAAGCAGAACATTCTTAGTTATTAGTTAGTTACCATTAAACTATAGACCAGACTCGGGAAAACTGTGGCCCGTGGGCCAGATACAGCTCACAGGGTTTTCTAATCCGGCCCACCAAACACTGGTGGAGACTGATGTCAAACTGATGTTAATACCACTAGATGGCGGCAGACTGACCTGCCAATCCAATTTTTAACCTCATTTTGGCCCGTGAGCCCCTGCTATAGACGGACCGCTAACCGTTAGTGATAAAGTAACTAAATAACCCTCTTTCATTCCGACAGATGCTTTTGTTCTTTTGTGCTAAAATATTTTATTAACTTTTGGCATATATTTTACATAAAACAACCAAACACCTGATGTAAATGGGTGGCAGCAAAGTCTTAAAAAAAAATAAATAAAAAAATAATAATGAAACGTAGTTGTAATCAGACCAAAACGAAGACTAAGAAGCTAATGGCTGTGACGACGAACATGAAATCTTGACATTTAAAACTTACTGCGGAATCTCCCTTTAATGACCCGTTGGTCCACCCAGGACCAGGGTCGTGAGAGAGCCACAGATTCCAGCAGGGATTAGAGAGCTGAGAGCTGCCGTCTAGAGTTTCATAATAGCTCGTCAGTGTGTGAACGTGAGGCCCGCTGTATTATCCTCAGCATTTATGTAATCCCAGCTGTAACCTTATAGCCTGTACTTAGTCTGGAAAACAAAGGTGAGGGGCGAGGGTGGAGTGAGGGGACATAGGATTCTGTCACATCGATGTGTGGCATTCTCAAGTATGCTGCCTTGCTCAGAAGGTTCTGGACACGGACCGGGGACAACAGGCGTGAACTACAGGGAACCTCGGACACGTAGCCCCGGCCTCAGATTACACAACGATGCAGATGACGATTGTTCTCAGGCTGAAGGTTCACACAATGGAACCAACTCAACAAACGGTCACTATATTAGGTACACCTGGGAATTCAACCGGTCACCGAAGTCAGAACATTCTGTTTTTCCAAAGAATTTGTCTGAAGACAATGAAAATAAATCAGAGCCTCAAACCTCAGCCTTTCCACTGGTCCGCAGCCCTAAACCGTCACAGAGCTTTCCTCTTGCTCCTGTAAACTCTCCATTTGATCATTGTTTTATTCTCACACTCTGATTGGCAGAAAACACTGTGAACTTTAACATATTATTAATTATAAGTTTGTCTCTCTGTGGGTTTCCTTTTCAAAATGTTAAAGCTGCGCTGTATCTATTTTATATATTGACTCTTTTGGGAAACCCTGTTTTGTTGTTGCCAAAGAAAGTTGTTTTATGTCCGTCAAAGTAACGACTCTTCAGCGTTTTCAGTATTTAAAGCCTTGGTTATAAATTTGACAGATTTATTGCAAATAAAGAACTGAACACCAAAGAACAGAAAGATAAATACAGGAGTTTGACAAAATCTGGAACTGCGTCTCCTGACCAGAGACCACAGAGGCTGTCCTCCTGTCCCTGTGTCCTTCTGTGTCCTCATTCAGTGACAGAATGCAGAACATGAACAGTCATGTGTTGCGTGGCTGTTTCGACTGTAAGGTCACGTTCACTTCCGGAAACAGGTGTTCAGACCCAACATGACCCCCCCCCCACACACACACACACACACACACCCTGCCTCCGCCTCCTCAGGTCAGGTAAGGTCAGGGGTACTGAACATTCTTCCCTCCCTCTGAGTCACAGCACTATGAGGTCAAAGGTCACTTCCACACCAACATACGGACCTGTTACAGAAAGACCCCGTGGATTAAAAACAGTTAAAAACAGTGAGGACAAAACTTTCCCTGAAAATAGTTTGAAGATGAACGAATTATGGAAATGTCAGGAGACAGAAATTAGACGGAGGGATGAACTCCACACTTCAACATTTTCCTGCAGACTGGACACAAATTACACGCAATTCTGAGTTTGAGAGAAAAAAAGTTAACAAGGTAAAGCAGGAGGGTAGGGCTGAGAAAAGACGGGTGAGGAAGAAAAAGAAGATTGAGAAAAGAAAGAAATAAAGTGCAGGACAAAACACGGACTAAATGAAGAGCTGAATAATGAAGGAAAAGAAAGAAAAAAGACAGAGAAGAGAACAACTGTACTGTTGTCAGTGCTAGAAAAATATGTTTATACTGTATAAAAAAGCAGCTTCTGTTCCTGCCGCCATATTTAGGACGGAGTTTTGTCATTGGTTATTGGATTGGACAGGATTAAAAAGGTTCATATCAGAAACACAGTGGAGGTCGAAGCTTTCAGTGAAGTAAAGAAGTCGGCGTTGGTCGTCGATGTAGGAAACAAAGCTGCCAGGCAGGAGAAAACAGTTAGAATCCAGAGACGAAGAAAAGATGAATGAACAGAGTCATAAAAAAGAAAAAAAAACAACTCCTGAGGAGAGAGACGGAGAAAAGAGCCGGAGAGAGTGGGAGGCAGACGATCTGCTGTGGAGACCCACAGAACCAAACTACGGCCCAGAGAGGAAGATGAAGTGGTAGGAAGAGAACTCCTCATGATTTAAAGATGTCACCCCCGCCCCACCACCCTCCCTCCCCCGTCTACACTGACCCCTGTGGGAAATGTCCGACTCATTAACTGCTAAATGCTCCACATCAACAAGTGTGTCTGGAGGGGGGTTTAATGCTGAACAGGTTAATGTACAGTGGGTTTATGGTGGAGAACAGCTGCTGGAAACAGCTCCACTGTGGTGAGACCCAAACCCAGCCGTAAAGTTACCACCGTAAAAAAACAAATCACCAGCGTTTCCCCTCCACTCATGTCACGGCGCAACAGTCCCCACAGGTCAAAGGCTGCCGTTCATAAACCTGCTGCAGCGCGGCAATCGTTCATCTTTTATAATGCATCATTTATCACTGCTAATCCTGACTCACTCCCCCCCCGCCCTGGACATCACTGCGCTCCCCGGCTGGGGGAGTGAGAGTTTTTTTTTTCTTTTTTTTCCTGGGCTGCTGCTTAAATGGTCCAAAGGATGGATGACTTTCACGCAGGAGATTGAAAACGCTCTAGTGCTGGAAAAGAGCTATAGAGAAACTAATTAACCATATCTGGAGCCAGGGTTACGGAGTGGACTCATGAATACTGACGTGACGCTCAGCTCAGTGGCCCATGTGCCGAGCATCCTTGAGTGAAAGACTTAATTTCTGTATCTTCTCTAAAAGTTCAGGCGCTAAGAGTTTTCCTTCTTCTTTAAATTTGACCCACGTTTTAAAAGAGACCCTGCAGCTGCCAATAATTGCAACTTTTTAATTAAGTGTTGAGCTTTATTACCGAAATGCTTAGACAACGGGACTCGAGGAGAAGAGAGAAGGCAGATCAGAGCAGGATAAAGAGCTCCGAACATTTACAACTCAACAGCTCTAAAATGGAGAATGAAGGCGTAGGTCATGTTTGTTCACCGACATTAGCTTTTTTTCTGTTTCTGTAGTGAATGGACAGAAGCCGCCTCCACAACAACACTCACCCTGAAATTCATCACTTCTGAACCAGAAACACAGAGATGAGTGAAATGAGTGTTTAAAGAAACCAGGGGAAAAAAGGACTGGTCACATTTCAGAAGATAAGCTGCATAATCTGCACAGGCAGAACCCTCAAAAAAAACAAAAAAAAAAACACTATTTGAAGGTGAAACACACAGTGGTTCCACTAACAGACAGTAGTCCGTCCTAAAGACTCAGTCCTCCACTCTCAGTGCTGCTGTCGGCTCAGGGTAGAGATATTTTCCCGGTGACACCTGACAGCAGCGGGAGCATGGAAATAGCTGCAGTCAGATCAGCCCACTGCCCTGAGGCAGAGAAAACACTCAGAGAAAAGGAGAGCCCTCTCCCACAGGGCGGTTACTGTTGACACCGCAGGTGTCGGGGAAAACAGGAGCGAAGAAAGAACCGGGACTTGACGTTCATCTGGTGCCACATCAGAGTCAACAGCAGAGCAGCCGAGCCACTCCAGGCCAGAACAGAAGAGCTGGTTTGGAGTGATGTGACTGTACTCCTCTCCACTGTCACAATCAGGCTGCTCTGTGTGTGTGTGTGTGTGTGTGTGTGTTAGAACATCCAGCTCCTCCTACGTACTAAGCAGCTCTCATCATCATCGTCGGCTCTGGACCGACTGCAGCTCCTGCTGTCTGTAGCATTTCAGCCCCTCCAGCTGTATCTGTGTCTCACTCTCTCATTGTCTCTCACTGTCCCTCACCCTCTCTCTCTCTCTCCTTCTGAGTCTTTGTTGCTTTCTTTTCATGCCTAACGCTTCAGTCTCATTACCCAGAGTCCTGCTGTCGACTCTGCCTCGTCTTCATCCCCACTTCCATCTCTTCTTCTCATTTCTGCCCACTCTCTGTCTTACTCTTCTGCCTCTTATGTCTTTCCATTCCCTCACTCACACACACACACACACACACACACACACACACACACAAACAGCTTCACTCAGCTCCGCTTTGAAGACAAACAAAAACCAACTCTATGTGGAGAAGAAGAAAAACAAGGATAAATGGAAGAGTGCAATTATGGAAACAGCTTCAACTTTTAGATTTTTGGGGACAGTGAAACAACTGCTCACTGCTGTGAAGCACTGAGGCCTTATTTTCAAAAGAAGCGCATTTCAAGCATCTGTAGCTGAAACCACACATCTACTGTAGTACAACTTGTCAGAAGGACCTACAGTACAGCACATACTCGCTGTTGCTACACGTGATGCAAGTGTACAACACGTCTTACAGCACAAGGAGTTGAAGAGAAAACACAGAAATGTTCACATGCAACAACAACTTCTACATCTTAGAGTAAAATACACAAAACCTGGGCCTGGACCATGGGTGCAGGTTTGGACATCACTGGTCCAGTTGGCTACGCTGTGTCTTGACTCAAAGACACGACAGACTTCAGACAGTGTGGTGACACCGAGAGATCATTTGGATCGCAACTAACCACAATAATCAAGATAAATTAACAGTGTTTGATATCACAAAAAAATATGTTTCCTGTTTATTGCTGGTACAGAAAGAAAGAAAAATACATATATATCGGTATGTATATATATATATGTTTATATATAAAAACTGCTGTAAGACAAACTTTTAAATCACGATTATTCATGTTTGTGATTGTAATCAATCAGCTTTAATATGACGGAACCTTTTTTCTATATATTGCTGGAACAGAAAGACAAATATCAGCAGGTAGGTGTCAGTCCACTATTGTTGGTGGATTTGAATCATTGCTCTTCATGTTAACAGCGTCCTAATGAACGAGTCCAGAGTCGCTTAAAAATCTCAGCTGAGTGCTGGTGTGTACTGACTGTGTATTAGAGCAGTGATCAGTGGAGTTAAAGCTCTGTGTATAAGTAATTTAAATATATATTTAGGACAAGATATAGTCCACAGGCTGGTCTAGTGACAAGGTATGTGGAGAGGTTTGAGTCAGGGCAGACGATCCAGCCTAATCCAGTCAGGTCTTACGTGGACTAAGTGGATTTTCTGCCCCTGGTTCCTGGAGTAAAAAAACAACTAAAGATGATTCTTTGGTTAAAGCCTCAGAATATCACAAAAGAAAAACTCCTAAAGCCCCGATGAGTCTCTGTAGATTCTACAAAACTCCGTGCGTTAGTGAATATTCTCAGGTCCACTCATCATTTTCTCTCCATGACTTTGAAAGCCATGTAAAAGTTCCACGATTATCTCCTCGGCTTCAGTCGGTCCTGCGCAGACAGACTCTGACTACAATCCCAGACAAGTAGCTCAGTGTCTGACTGCTGTCCAGCCTTTGATAAAAGATCCGTTCTGTCAAAGTGCGGTTCACCTTGAAAGCATTTCCCAGACACAAATGAGATACATTAGTTTTAAAGAAAGGCGCCGTCAGTCCATGCAGAACAGCAGAATGGTAATGGGACCAAGTCAGGCTCTTCTGCTCTAATGAGTCCATTTCTATCTTAGTCGGGCATCGGTGTGAAGACAAAACTGTGGCAGACATAATGACACTGCCCAGGGATGTGGACAAGTGGATTGAGATCTGAACCTTTGCTAACTGAAAAAAAAAGACAAAATCACGAAGAACTTCATTCAGTCCATTATCTCTTCAAAACCTCAAAAACTTTTTCAAACTCAAAGCAGACAGATGGTGAATAGTCTTAGTACTTTTCTGGTCCAGATGACCAGTCAAGGACTTTAACACCGTAGGTTTTGACATCTACCCACTAACAGTAAGATTGGACCTTGAAGGAAAATAAACTGTTTCTAAATGCACCAGAGTTCAGTCTGTCAGGAAGCCAGTGTCAATTTGTTTACCATCCGGAGTGTTTGAATGATTTGAATTTTTCTTTTCTCCCTTTCTTTGTATACATTAATTCACAGGACGTCCCTCACTTGCATCAATTAGATGTTCATGCCATTTGTGGTTAAAGAAAGGAAGTGAGTATAATGATGGACATTTTCCTGCT
>NC_024308.1:12607146-12610533 GCF_000523025.1 Cynoglossus semilaevis
TGGTTTCGATTATGGTAAAAATTATGGTCTTCTTTTTTCTTCTTGAAGCCTTAACATGGTTGTTATAACAAGAATGGAATGTTCTGTAGACAGCATAATAAAGAAACATCGCAAATTTAACATCGCAGGAAATACTTTCTGAGCATGAGTGTGAACTGTCGACGTATGGAAGCATTAACTTCAGCAGTCAGTGTCTGTGGAATCCAGAACATCTGCATCTCATCAGCGGCTGACATGATAATATATGCACCAGTGCAGTTTACAGCCGGCTGTATTATATATTAGCCTCTTATCAGCACCTATTAGTCAGAGCCATCACTCTCCTTTAACAAGATCCTGAGTGGTTTCCAGAGAAAACGCTCGCTCCTGGTTTTTTTTTTTTGGTTTTTTTATGCAGCGAGCAGCGCAGCCTCCGGCTTTGTTTACTGTTGACAATATCTACATGGAGAGGTATAATGGGATCTGGAGTGACTGCGCAAAAGCCTGATTATGGTCTGTGGCCGTGTGCCTTTCAATTAGAGAGTCGATTAAATAAATGGGTTTTGTCGCCATGCTGAGGGAGAAGATACGGGCGAAAATACTTTCAACCTAATCCTGCTGTGGAACTACTTCGTCCGAGAGCGAGAGTGAAAACTGACGCAGTACTACATCAAACAAGGGGTTTGACTTTGAAACACTGCTGCAACTGGGATTATTTGAGAATAACTGCAGAAAATACTTCTTGATCAATTTTTCTTTTAAATATTTTAATCTACTAGGCAAAATTATTTATCATATTAATGAATTGTGTAATTATGTTCTCACACTGTACTGCCAAACACTAGAGTGATTTCTTACCTTATCTTTTTTCTTAAATTATTAAAATTTTCTTAGTTGGCCGGAAAACCTTTTTTTATTTATTGCAAATCAATTTTCTGTGTTTGTTAATGCACGACAAGTGGAACAATTAAATACCCCTCCGCAAGGTGACAACGTACGACTCATCTAAAAAACAAAAGAGAATCAGAGCTGTAGAAGATTTTTGTGTCTTTCTTCAATTCCTGCAAGTGTAACAGTGTTGTCTTCAACTAAACAGACCGAGATTTTGGTGAATTGCGAGTACCTTTGAACTAAAAGAGTTTTATATTTTATTACATATACTATATGTGGGGGTTTTTGCTTGGCAGTGTGGAGTGGACCCCAGAAAAAGGTTGGGAAACACTGCACGTTATTTACACATAAATAACGTGCAGTGTAACTGCAAGTAAAAGTTTCAGTTTCACTGAAGAACCTCAAGCTAGAAATACAGCACCAGCTTCAACTGACAGTACTAAGACTGTAGCACTCTCTCTCTCTCTTTCTCAGAAGCAGAGGGCAGCCAAACAACTGCTTCACAATTGACTAAAACAGAGGCATAAAACGACAGAAAAGCTGAAACTTAAATGACACTAACAGCAAAAGGATGAACAAAGACACAACATCCGGCTTAAAGTTTCAACCTTAGCCTCAGAAATCTCCTTTAATCTGTTCACAAGTACAACTTCTATTTTGAAAGATGAACCAAACAGACACTGCTACACCGTTAGAAACTGACGACACCGTGCTGTTACATTGCACATCGTAGTGGAACTCCATTATCAAAGTCTGTGTAAGAGGCAGCAGCAGCTCCACACACTCACTGTGTGAACAACAGATGTTTCCAGAACTCTCATCGCAGCTGTGTCCAAATGTAAATTCAGGAGTTTAAAAGCAAACAAACACTGCCTCCTGTTTCTCTCTGAGCAGAAAAGTTCTAACTAATTAAACGAAAAAAAAGTTTTTACACACAAGAAACAAGACTTTGGAGACTAACCATACCTCCACTCATCTTGCAGCCAACTGCAGCTCATCAGGTCTGGGCGGGGTCACACCCTGAACAGTCTGTTAACCTGATCCTCCGTGACTTTAGACGAAGATCCATGAGTTCCAACGAGGGATTGAACCAGGGATCTCTTTTGCAGTTTTGCAAGAATTACAGTGTTTTACATAAAGTTTGTACCAGCGGCTGTGAAGGTTTTGATGTAAGTGGCTTGACAACAACAGTTTCAGAAACCCAGGATAGGGGGCGCAACATTTAGTTTCACTGCTGTAGGACAAAATCCTCAACCACGTGTCCACTGTGTGGCACTTTATCAGATACTGATCTCTGGTAAAATAATGTCCCTCCAACTGATTAGATTAGATCAGATCTTTAGAACTTGAATGAATCCCTTGAGAGTTCCCTTGGGAAATTAAGGATTATAGTACAGTAACTAGTACTGGTCTGTTTACTGTTTCACCAGAGTATTTATTCCTTTCTTACAGCCTGGAACCGATCCCTGTCTTGTTCATGAATTCCGTGAATATAAGTGTAACCCAGTTTTTTTGTCATGTTCCTGTGACTAAAACTGTTCTCTGAACTGTTCCCAGTTAAACTCAGCAGCATCACTTATTCAACTCATGAATTGTTAACTGACCGACCGCTGCAGAACTGTTTTACTCTAAACACACTGTTCCAGTTTTTAGGGTTAAAAACTGGCAGCTCATGATCCCAGAACTCTTCTGTTGTCGGAGTGGGTTTTCACGCACGGATGCCTTGGCACGGATTCTGCTTTGGCTCGAAGTCCGTGCAGACCCAGACATGTACAAACAGTCAGTAAGACCGGGTTGAGCCGGTTAGGACTCACCTTCCAGGACGGTGAGCTTGGCACTGGTGTTGATCTCCCCTACACTGTTGGTGGCTGTACATTCATAGATGGCTTCATCCCGGTGAGTCCTCAAAGGCTGGATCCGCAGCACTGAGCCGGAGCCGTCGTCAAACTCGATCACCTGCAGGGATGACGGAGCAGCGGCATTAAAGGCCTCACCATGTGATTTCAGGTCCAAAAGTCACATTTGTTTCATTTTCTCTGCCGCAACGTTTAACCACAAGAGGTCACTTTTCTGGTAACTATGCCAGGGTTTAAAATTAATCCTAGAAATTTGTTTATTTACTGTTAGAGCCAAAAGTAACTTTTTGGCCCAAATGGAATTTAAAGTTGGACAATGAAAACAAAAATATATCTTTTAAAAAAGAAAGAAGAAATGCAACAATATCTCTCTCTATAATGTCTATATATATTATATTTAGACATGTATATAAATATTTATACTATACTCTATACTGGATGAGTGTGTATACACATATATATATTTGTTTTTTACAAGTTGATCTTACAGGATTTCTTAGATCAGATGGTCTACAGTCGGAGGTGAGGCTCCTGTAGTGACTGAAGGAGACTGTCAGTGTCGAGCTTGAGTGGCTAACAGGTATGTGACGCTGCATGGGAGGCTCAGAGGTTAGGACCAGCTTCTGCTGCACTGCATGTGTGTGTGTGACAAGAATCACAT
>NC_024308.1:12610577-12618729 GCF_000523025.1 Cynoglossus semilaevis
AGGAGGTCTATCCACCGCACACACAGAGGGCAGCCATCAGCCTGAGTAACTCTTGGCTCAGGGACGAAACATTTCACTCACACAGATGGATATGAGCAGATTATACAGTCACTGAACAGACACAGGAGGAGAGAGGTATTTCCTTTAAGGCTGAGAAAGTCAGACGACAAAAGTCTTTACTTCTGTGTCCGTGGGAAAGACATATCTCTCTCTATCTCTCTCTCTGTCTTTACTTCTGTGTCCGTGGGAAAGACGTCGTCAGTGTGGGTGTAGTCTGACCCAGAGTCAGGTCAAAGTTCCTGCATCTGATTTTCGAAGAATTTTTCGGTCTGACTATAAAAACTCATTAAACTAATTATTTGTCCTGACGAGGAGATGATTCTCTTCTCTGTGGACTTTTTTGTTCAACTCAAAACCAAATGACAGAAAGCAACAGTGACGAACTGCCTGTAAACCAGACGATGTGCCTGTGATACCAGAGCATTACATTCAGATGAAAGTCATTTGCTGCTGTGATTGAGTGTGAGAGTTTTGATGAGTTGTCCTGACCTTCAGATCACATCATTTCACCTTCACTTTCACATCTGCAGTTGGGAGGACAGAAAACAAACGCTACAAAGGACACAGGAAGACAGTGTCCACCATGGACATATTTGTCTGTTTCCATCATATCTTTGGACACTTCCGTCTGTCTTCTGGGTTTGGTTCAGTGATATTAGCCAATCAAATCCTCCATTTGTGATGTTGTGGCTGAAAATGTTGCTTTTATTTTTTCTCCCTCTAGTTTTCTGTTCTCTTCCTATTGGTCTTCCACCACCAGTCCAAATACCAGTGGCACTCTGACAGTGAACAGCACCAGTGAACAGACCGTGACTGATCGGGTGTGGCGTGATTCATATGACGCTCAAGTCTTGATGTCTTGCCGACAGGCCATTAAAAATGATCATTAACATTAGGTCAAAGGTCAGTTGTTACTGACCATGATGGATACTGGTCCAGATTTAATACATTTCATTTGGACAGAAACTCATTATAAACCAGGTCCACTCTGTTACTGAAATGATTAAAATCACTCAATTCCAGAACAGGTTGTCCTTCATTACAAACAGACGATTTCTGATGATGTATTACTGTTGGTTAGTCTGATTCGACTTCTTCCATCTGGAAAAAAAATAAAAAATGGTTTCTCATACCTTTGTGTAGCTCTGAGAAGCAACAATGGTAAAAATCGATCTAATAAAAGTTCAGACTCTTGGTGGAACCCCTCTGGGTCAGTCTGACTCGACTTCTCCACCTTCTTTGACGCACCGATGACGATGAATTCATGTTACTTTCATCTTTTCCTGCCATTCAAAGCCAGTGAAAAGGAAAAGACACAACTGGAACAGGAAGAACTTTCATTCACTTTACACTGTTGAAGGCCACGGAGCTCTGTGGATGTCAAATATATGGCACACTTCTCAGAGTGGGATCAGTGAGTTACTCAAGCTTAATGGCCTCACATGAAATGAAAACTTTTGTGCCAGACTGAGAAGTCGGCATCTTTACTGGTTTAAGGCTGACACTGAAGAAGACCATTAGAGAAGGGATAAAAGTCCAGATTTTTCTGGGAATTGGATTTGAATGGGAGGCTAACTTACTCTAGAAGGTGTATGGTTGCCGTCTAGTCTTAGTGTGAGAGGTGTTTCCTGTATCTGTCGTCCACAGAGCACCGTGATCTTTAGCAGTATAAAAGACTGAAAAAAGTGTTTGGCTTCAGAATCACATAAAAAGATAATGAAGAAGCCTCAGATATGGAGAAGTCACGTCAGACTGACCCAGGAGAAGATTCAGGAAGAAGTGATGAAGAGCCCTGACTTTATTCAAGTGTTTTTTATTATTTTATTTTTTTTTACCATTGCTGCTTCTCATACTGTAGTTACTTCTAGCAGCAGAGTTTTTTTTCAGGCAATAATGAAGTGAATACTCCCTGCAAAGTTAAAGATTGTGCTAAAAGTTGTCATCTGGACTGTGCTGTTTCACTCCTGAATGAGGAGTGAAATAAATAACTGAGCCGGACTAGTTCTGCATTTCTAAACTTTTACAATAAAATGATGGCGGAGACGAAGAATGTCTTCATTCAAAATGATGGAAGAAAAAAACTGAAGTAAAACAGAGCCACATCATCGGCATAAGTGCAGTTCCACTGTATATTCAATGTCATATCTGTGTAAATGCTATAACAAAAACAGCAGGAGGAACATCTCCCTGGATTGAACCCATTGGCCCAGCGGTGCACGTCTGTGACCACAGCACGACCCTGATTAAAGATCATCTGTTTTATCACCTGTATATACAGTGGAGCCAGATCATCCCTGAATAAACCCTGGGAGTTCTGGACAGTCTCACTGCTGCAGGAAACTGTAACCCACCTCCCCACACCACCACCACTACTACCCTCAGCCCTCCTCCCCCCCCCCCCCCCCCCCCCCCCCCCGCCCAGTGCACACACACGGTAGCCATCACTTTGAGTAGTATTGGGCAGACAGGTGGAAGATGATTCCTTTTACTCCCATCAACAGGAACCCAGTGTGTGTCTTCGCAGACCTCATGTTGAGTCACTTCACTTGCACTCACGAGGTTTGGGCTGGCAGCTAATGAGCCTTCCTGCTGCTCCACCGCGGTCCTACAGGAAGCCTCTTACCAAACAGAGTTAGCATGAGCCGACGCCGTGTTCGTCCAGGCAGCCGGACTCACACAAGTGTCTAGACTCTGCTCAGCGGTGCAGGAGAATGTTGCACAAACACATGTATGAGTCTCGGGAGGCAGAAGTGTCTGGATATAGAAATAGTAGCAGGTGATCCATCACTTTTAATATATTCTTCACTTTTCACTAAGGTTCTGCCAAACCAGAAACATCTTCTTACACCCAGGTTTAACCCTGAACTCACCGCCGGTCTCTGTGTCATTGAATATTTTATAGTTAGTCTGAAAAAAACCCATCAGTTCAAGTTTCACAGCTGTCGTATTTTAGCACAATAATAATAACCAAATGTTTTTGCCCTCATGTTCATATAGATTGAAGTGAGCAAAACACTTTAATTTATTGCTACTTTTTTGTGCGATTAATCATGATTTTAGTAAAGAAAATCATTTAAATATTTTTGATTAAAAATGTAAAAATAAATATGTGGAAAACAATTAAATCAGACCACTTTCAGCTTTCTGATGTACATCACCTGCAGGTGATTTGACCATGTCATGACACATTTCCCAAGGTGTTTTCTTGTTTTATCAAGTCTCCAATGTTTGACCCTGGACGTGTCCACGGTCACTGTGGACATGTTGTGATGACCTGTCTCAGGTCAGTCTAATCAGAACTCTGCTGTGGCCCAGATTAGCACTGCGTTGTCTGGAGCATGTTTATATTTCCATGCATCGGTAAACAAACATCCAAACCTCAGAGTGAGCGCTGAACTTCACACAGTGGACGGAAAGTTGTCTCTGCCTCAGACACATACAAATATGGAGCGCTAACGAGCAGTGAAGGTGCGAGACGGTGGTTCCGGCCAGTCTCAGACTTCAGACACAGGCTTTGAGGATACCTCCAGGCTCTTACCTCAAAGCGCTGAGAGCTGACTTTCTTCCCCTTCTTCATCCAGGTGATGCGAGGTTTGGGCTCGCCCTCTGCCTGGCACACGAAGGATGCCACTCCGCCTGATATCCCGGTCTGATCGTCGGGGGACTTGATGAAGCTGGGCATGCCTAAGGGGGGAGAGACAGGCAGACAAAGGGTGAGAGAGAGCAGAGAAGAAAGGAGAAGCAGCTTCAGATTGAATCCAGACACAGAAACAGCTCCAGGGAAGTTGCAGGGACATTACATTTCTGCATCTACTGTAAGACTTGCAATAACAACAACAAAAAAAAAATCAGTAACAACAGCCTGGAACCAACCCTCCCAGTATGAGTTCAGCACATATCAGTTTTGGTAATATTGCAGTCAGGCCTGTGGTTCCGAACAGACCGATAAGAACCTTGGAGAACTGCTCTAAATGCAGGAACATTCATTTCCATAACAACACTGAGGCCCCACTTCCAGCAAGGACCTCCACTGGGAGCTTAACAGTCGACTTCCATCAGCTGTTGAAACGCAGTTCAACTCACTGGAGAACGGTTTGGATTGGTTTAACCCTGGAGTGGCTGGTAAACAAACCTCAGACACTTCAGTTCCTAAAACTGTTGCCAGACGTACAATAATTATGGTGAATCGTACGAAAACGTCTCCAACAGCTTTGACCAGTTTTATCATCATATCGTTACTTGACCCGTTGGATTCAGTTTTTTATGTCGCCTTCAAAAATGAACCAATCAGAGCTAACATCACATTTGGTTGTTTGAGAGATCATTGGCGTGAAATTTATACAGACAAACATATCTTGAACGCACCGCACTCTGCAACGTGCGACCCGAAATTCATCACTTCTGCGTCTGAAAGTGTTTACGATCCAGTAGATTAGCTTTGTATAACATGGCACCTGATTGTTTTGCCATAAACCCTGGGGTACAAACACATGTGTTTATTTGCAATGAGTGCGTAGTTGTATGAAAAAGGATTTGTTGCACAGTTCATATCGCCTGTTCATTAGCCGGGGAGGATATTCAGTCCAGCTGAATCTTATCTCTGTCATTTGAACTCTAGATAAGCCACTGATCACGGAGCTAATTCTGCTAAATGACCACTGATCACAGACCCATCCTGCCTACCCCAGCTTTAAGTCGTGTCAGTGAATAGCTGGAGGAAATCTTTCAGCAGCTATTTGTAAAGTCAGTGTCGGGAGCTGCTTCCCAAGTGAGGAGGATTTCCACGAAAGTCTAGTACAACAGGTTACAATCAGGTCAAATACAGCAGGGAAACGGTGGCTTTTCCAGAGCAACGCTTAGAATAAGGTCCTGTCTCAGCGTCTGCCAAGGAGAGAAGGCTTTTATGGAGGTGTCAAGAAGCAGAGGAGGAGGGCGAGCAGATCGTACCATTATTAAGCTATTTATTTCTCTTGGCTGACCCTGAGTCTTGACACTCTAAATGTAAAACACACTGCAGCCCCGCATCACTTCACAGGCTGCTCTGACTTCCCCCTCTGCTGGCTCCACATACATGGAAAAAAGTTAAATAAATAATTGTGTCAGTGTGAACTCCCCCCATAGTATTCACAAAGAGAAAGGATTTTTTGATAATGTGTGAATAAATATGCAAACAAATGTAGAAAATAATTTTGGTTTTAGTTTTTCTGATTCTGACACATTTAACCTCAAAATGTTCAATCTGAATAATTTGATTAATCACAATTAATCATGATCAATCTTGAATAATCTGAATAATTTTATTAATCACAATTAATCATGATCAATCTTGATCATAAATTGTATAGTGTGCATATATACATATATACATGTATACATACATATAAACATACAGTATATCTGCATCTGTAAAACATCATTTTTTTAATCACGATTAATCAATTATTCCTGATGGTAACAAATCGAGATAAATCAACATTCCTATTATTCTGTACATCAGTCCATATGTGATCTGAGATTCTGAGGTTCTGTTATTGTACCTCATATACGTACAGTCTTATAAAAGCAGTGGAACATTGAATATTTTGACAGGTCTGCGGCAGATCTGCTCCTCCTCCTGTTTTATAGCTTTGTTTTTCACCTCCTGCTGTCAGGGACCTCACTGTCGTACATCTCTGTTCCTCATTTACCCTCAAGAATTTGATGGCAGACAGGCACACAGCCAGACAGACAGGCACACAGCCAGACAGACAGGCAGTCAACCAGCCAGACAGACAGGCAGTCAAATGCAGAACTGGACAGAACATGACTGTTTCCAATGACAAGTGACAACAGCTTCACACAAAGCTTCACCTCCTCCTTCTTCACCTCCTCCTCCTCCTCCTCCTCCTCACAGAGCATGATTAGCGTGCTGAGCTAACAGAGAGCAGCCATGCAAATCAACCTCTTATCACTCTCACTGACACATAAACAATCTGCTGCATCACCAACACACACCACAGCCTTGATTCGTTCACTCAGACTCAGACGTCGGTCGCCGTGACGACATTCACTGCAACTTTTTCTCAAGAGGGAATAAACAGTAGGTTTAGAAACAAAAGTAGAAAAAAAACGCAGCCAATGATCTTTCAACGTTGAAGCCTGATCTTTAGTTTTAAATTCAAAAACTTACAGAAACAACATTATAATAAAGAAACATTTACAATAAAGACACACACATATATATATATTGAACATTTTACTTTTCCTGAGAACTAATAACAACATTTTGACCATCAACCGGTCTGAGCGGCTTCTAAATGCTGGGTAATAACTTTTAAAAACCTCACTTCCTGTTGGGCTGCAATAAAAAGCCTGCAGAACCAACTGAGACCCAGGAGGCTTTTATAAACTTCTCACTTTCCAGGCCCTGAACGCACCATGGTACTGTAGCCAGCAGGTAAATCGCGGGGTGGAATGTACGAGGGATTTTAAATTTAAATGGACTTTTAGTGGCTGTAGCCTCAGGCGGTGCATCACATGAGAACATCCAGCTGACCCAGTTCTCCAGTCAGCGTTTGCCCGTCATGTCTGTGTAGTCAGGTAACTGGGTGTCAGTTCGAATCCTGACTGGACAGAATATCTGAAGACATCGTCCCTGATTATCACGAAAACCATTAGTATTGATGCTAAACCCCAAGCAGCTACAGGTGGGGGCGCTGAGATCTACAGTAGACTACTTTCAGATGAGGTGAAAAAAGAAAATTTAGAAACTATCTTTTGGTGGTCATTAATTCAGGAAAAGTGCTGCATGATTCACAGCATTTAACCGTGATGTAGAAGTAAAGCCCTTCAACGCTGCCTTAATAAGAACGGTCAGGATTAAAGGATTTCCGAGTGTGTCCTGGGATAATATTATAATCCATTTAAAACAGACACAGCATATTTACAGGACCTGTGGAGTCGGGTCAGTCTGCAGGGACCGGCGGGGAACAGCAAACGTTTGCTCATTAAGTTTCACGGCACAACTTTTCCTGCTCACTGATACAGAAAATCCCCCTTGGTCCCTGGTACTGATCTCCGATCGCTCTGTCAGCACCACCCGTCAGCTGTACACCAACAGCTTCCTGGTAACTTCCAGTCTTCGAAGACTAACTAGGAAACAGTCAGGCAAGAACCTGGGATGTAACTTCCAGTGAGGGAGAAAAACAGAGAGTGTCGACACAACGGGATGAGGCTCCAAAAACATCGCCTTGACATTTCACATTTCAGATTCTCTCCTCTTGTCACTGGGCCATTTTCACACAGCGGGGGAACATTTTCACTCCGATCAGCGTCAGCTGCAGATTTGAACCCATGTTCAGAGAACAGTCAGTCAGGACCTGTCTATGACCAGGTTCTGAGTTCTGTTCATTGACAGGTCATTGTGCAGCAGCCTGTCAGTGAGCAGTCAGTTTACTGCAGCAGTTTATGTTGACCAACCAACACTAATCAATCACTAATCAATAACCACATGAGCGTTTGACTTTGATGATGTCATCGTAGGAACTCTGTCTTCTGCTCCTCCAGTGGTTTGTTCCTGAGTGTTCACTTAGAGCAGACTACACTGTTGACTAATGACATTATTATTATGAACATAATAATAAGTAATACTACTACTACCACCAGTAGTAGTAGTGATTAAAAAATGCTTTGTCATAATATAATATGCAATTAATGCTATTAATAATACTGTTGTACTATTATTATCACTAAAACAGGTATTTACAATATTACTACTACTACTTCTACTACTACCACTACAAACACACACAATAATAATATCGTAGTAGTATTTTTTCATTTTTGTTGTTCAGAAATCTTATTTATGAACAACTTAATAATTGATTTCTAACTGCATAACTAACTATCATACTTACTAACTTAAGGTTAAATTTAAGTTTGTTTATTTAGTTTGAGTTCAGTTTTATGTTTATTTATTGGTGTATAAGAGCTCACAACGACACACTGAGAACCCCCCACTCCCCCCCACCCCCCGGTGTGTTCATCATTTTCAAACAACACTTCATTTTGAAAACCAATATGGAGTTAATGAAGGATTTTCTTTGGTCCTATC
>NC_024308.1:12618790-12646967 GCF_000523025.1 Cynoglossus semilaevis
AAGACGGGCTTCGGCCGGAACAGAAAATCAAAACACTCGGCCGGCGTCTCTGTGTGGAGTGATAATCTATAGCTCAATCCTAGGCCAAGAACAACTTATCTAAAGATCGAGACACCGCTTTACTGTCTCACAGTTCAATCAATTTACAGTGTCGTTGGGGCGAGCTGCCAACACACACACACACACACACACACACACACACTTCTGTGACGTCCATTCAGCTGAGGATGAGCAGTCTGAGCAGCCGCCTGGCTGAGATATGAACAGAACAGCAGTAAATGACAACAGCTCAATAAGACATTACTGAATGATTTCACCAATTAGCTGAGCTCCAGCGCCGGGTCGTACATTACACTGAGGGTCTCTCTCCACTTACTGGACTCTTTTAATGCCGGCTGTTGCAAATGGAAACCTTCCATGCTCCGACGGCTCGTGAGATGGAGAAAGCGCCGAATGGATGAAGCCTAATTAACATTAAGCTAATTAAAAGCTACGAGTTTAGGTTGAAGTCTGGGATTATTTAGCTTCTCTTTCCAGCCACAGTCAGAAAACCACCAGAGCTGAGTCAGTAATGTGTGATACCACTTAGAGAACCCGATGACTGCCACACCAACGTTCCTCAGGTTGGTTCCTATAAATAAAACATCGGCCTCTCCTGCTTCTTAATGACCCACACCAGTTAAGATGACCACGTCTAAAGGCTGGAAGAAGAGAGGCAAACAGACGAGGAGAAGAACCAGGGAGGAGGCAACGTCCAGACAAAAGAAACAGGAGGGAGACGAGGGAGGAAGAGGAGAGGCTAAAGGAGGTGAGCGTTAGCTGGATGACAGTGATCAGTGTTGACGAAAATACTTTTTTTCACTACTACTGTTTGAGTATTTCCAAACTTTATCCAAAGGTGTTTGATGTGCAGTGACCACTAGTGGCACCAGGTGTTCATTACAGTATAATCACATTTCTGCACAAGTCCAGAACAGAGAAAACATCCAAAATTGATACAACAGTGACATATATGTAAATATATATATAGGATGCATAAAAAACATAAATGTTGTATACGCAAAATAGGATTATCAGATTAGATTAGATTTAATTTAATCCAATTGGAGATCCCTAATTTAATTTGAATGGTCAGATTAGATTACACTAGATTACTGTACGTCAGTGTACAGTAGACGGAGTCAGAGAAGTCCATGTTTTTCAGCCACCTCACAGGAAGTGCGTCCGATTTCTAGGTCAACGTTGATGCGTTTCAACAACAGGACAGAAGTCTCTCCTCACACACAGGTTTCTCAGAGCTTGGAGGATTTGTAGGATTACTGGTCGTCAAGAAAGCGTGTCAGGCTGATTCACTCTGACATGTTCTGTTTGGTATTCACGCCGTGGTTCATGTAAGGTCTTTATGGGAGAGGATGCATCAGTGTTTGGCAGGAATTACAAGGGATGCGACCAGTAATCCTGGTCCACCGAGCATGAACGGACCATATGTGTAGGAAACATTCCAGGTTTGGCACTTCCCATCATGGAATTTTTAGAAACGTGGGATCCCTGCTGCCATCTGTGGCTAACCCAGACCACTGGGCTCTGATGGTGGCAATGTTGGGTACAACCGTGTTCAACAAGGACCAAGGACCGGTATCAACCCTTACTGCGGACTAGTAATACCACAGCATCGTCAGAGAGAGTCTCATTCATCCACGCCATGTTATCCAAAGACTTTAGTTATAAAGAACTAGAACCATCAAAACCTTTGACCTAAGCTGACCTAATCGTCAGTCCTATCCTCTGTTATACGGCGTTCATTAAGTCGTGTGTGACTTTGTGTCTAAACACGGATGAAGATTAAATTCAAAGATTTTACAGCTTCTTGATGATTTTCTGATGTAATTCACGGCCCTCATCACCTAAAAACATAAATGTAGCCGTAATAACAGTAAAAAGTTACAGCGCCTCCTGCTCTGGGCTCTAATTTATTGTGGTGTAGCCGCACGTTGTGTTCTGCATAACAACATTGTTGCCAGTTATGTGTTGATACTGACCTTGCAGAATTTCATGGTTGTCCTGGGCAGAGGCGTCTTCTGGATGCTGAGCAAGTTTTTAATAAGTATCAAGCTGTGGATTTACTGTTTGTGTTTGAGCAGTTCATTAGAGCGGAGCGGCCCGGTTTATTTTAGTTATGTTTGCAGCAGTTACACACTGAGGGATTCATTTAAGAGCAGCGTCGGGATGGTTTCTCTGCTTTGGTATTCTCCACTTCTCCCATTGTTCATTTGTGAAACGTTTCAAACACTTCTACACCACAGAAGTCTTTTGGGTGTTTGTTTTTTCTTAAGAAAACTAATAAAAATTTTAAAGTAATCTTACTAATTTTTTAATTGAATTAATAAAATGTTCAAGTGCTTTTCTTGTTTTAATAATGAATAGAATTTTCAACGCTGCCTCGATGCTTTCAACTACAAAATCCTAGTTTTATAAAGAATATTTTAAAGATACGTATAATGTGTAATTTAAAAAAGTGATCAAATCACTTGTATTTAAAAATGCTATCAAAGCAACAGAAAAGTTGTATATAGAGTATTTACATTTACATTTGTATAGGATTTTAAACAGATTTTGCCTGCCTTAGCTGCCACAACAAAATTTCTTCTTTATAATAAACACTGACAGTAATTCATATCAGTGCTAATGCAACTGTCATTCATATTTAAAGCTCAGTATTTAATGAGAAATAACAGTTCGGTGACTGAGTGGCAGTGATGCTGACATTTTCATTTTCACATTTGTTTAAAATAAATGAAACATTTGCTCAAACAGCTGCTCTGTCTGATTATAGAACAGAATTGACAGACAGTGATGATCTGAACAATGACATCACTTCACAGCTTTGCTTATAAAATACAGTGTCAACGCAGCCTATCAACAACCTTCACCAGGTTTAACATTAAAACTGCTCTAAATTTATATGTGTTTTAATTCATTAGCTTAGTGAGTAGCAAGACAACAAGACTGGTTTATATACGCCGCTAGGCCCAATTTAATATAAACACTATTTTTTGACATGTTTTTGACTATTTTTGACATGTGACCAGCACCAGATGTCCCGTCAGCACGCCGCTCTCCACGCTGACTGAACCCTGCGTCGTTCTCTGCTCGATGAAGTGAGCGACTGGTTCGAATCACATTAACCATTTATCTTCCTCTGTCCCATTGTTTGTACAGAGCAGCTCATCAAACCACGGCAACAATTTTATTTTCACTTCATCAGCAATTGACACAACTGTATTTCAGTGACTGTTACACTGCCGCGACTACAACAGGAGACGAGCAGCAGTGCATCATCACAGTCGACTCAGGAGAAGAAAACGTACGGCTGACACTTCACCGTGACTAACGGCCAACTGTGAAGGAACTCAAACAGCTGCTGCGTTAATTCATGGTTTCCGCCCTGACACTGTTCTATGGTGGATTTGGTTGTAGTTGCCATTTGGCCATTTGTCATTCAGTTGGCGTTGCGGTCCAGGTGCAAAAGTCTTAGGCGGGTGTACATGTTGACAAACTCAACCAACTTTTGTTTTCTTAGTACTTCA
Source organism: Cynoglossus semilaevis (assembly GCF_000523025.1). Classification (NCBI taxonomy): domain Eukaryota; kingdom Metazoa; phylum Chordata; class Actinopteri; order Pleuronectiformes; family Cynoglossidae; genus Cynoglossus; species Cynoglossus semilaevis. The sequence continues at coordinate 12,622,378 of NC_024308.1, forward strand.
AGCTAAATTGTTTGAATAAATTCAAAGGAACTGATTAGTCATCACATGCTAGGTTTGTAGCTAACTGGCAACGTGGAATTCTGGACAAATTGCTAATTCTCTCTCCTCACGCAGCTGATTCAATGTGCCTTAAAAACTGAAGTGACGTGTTTCCACATCAGGTGGCGTTGAATGTTACAGTCCGTTCTTTTGCTAATGAGTCTGTTTTAAACCTGTAGGCTAACATGCTAAAACGTATTCCATGTTGTAATTTGACTGATTTGTAACAGGGAGAAAGAACAGGCTGTGGTTTTGAATCCTTCTTCTGGTTCAGTGGGTTTAATATTGTGTCCACAGGGAGTTTTATAAAATCACAAGTCAAAATAAAAATATTAATGATTTCCATTTCCTCCAGAGTGCAGACGGCTCACCCTGGAAGGTTAGTGCTGACGCAGCAGCCCTGATGAATTCCTCTCTGCTGAATTATGGAGGGAAATTACACAGTGTGTTCATTGTGGCCATAAAACCACTGGCCCTGGTAATGAACCTGTTGATCACAAACACTGTCCTCTGAGGATAAAACCCTTCACTACTGAGACGGAGTCCTGGCCTAGATACTGACTAATGATCCCATCATGCATCATTCAGGGTCAGGAGTATGTTCACACACTTAGCTGCCACAACAAAATTTCTTCTTTATAATAAACACTGACAGTAATTCATATCAGTGCTAATGCAACTGTCATTCATATTTAAAGCTCAGTATTTAATGAGAAATAACAGTTTGGTGACTGAGTGGCAGTTATGCTGACATTTTCATTTTCACATTTGTTTAAAATAAATGAAACATTTGCTCAAACAGCTGCTCTGTCTGATTATAGAACAGAATTGACAGACAGTGATGATCTGAACAATGACATCACTTCACAGCTTTGCTTATAAAATACAGTGTCAACGCAGCCTATCAACAACCTTCACCAGGTTTAACATTAAAACTGCTCTAAATTTATATGTGTTTTAATTCATTAGCTTAGTGAGTAGCAAGACAACAAGACTGGTTTATATACGCCGCTAGGCCCAATTTAATATAAACACTATTTTTTGACATGTTTTTGACTATTTTTGACATGTGACCAGCGCCAGATGTCCCGTCAGCACGCCGCTCTCCACGCTGACTGAACCCTGCGTCGTTCTCTGCTCGATGAAGTGAGCGACTGGTTCGAATCACATTAACCATTTATCTTCCTCTGTCCCATTGTTTGTACAGAGCAGCTCATCAAACCACGGCAACAATTTTATTTTCACTTCATCAGCAATTGACACAACTGTATTTCAGTGACTGTTACACTGCCGCGACTACAACAGGAGACGAGCAGCAGTGCATCATCACAGTCGACTCAGGAGTAGAAAACGTACGGCTGACACTTCACCGTGACTAACGGCCAACTGTGAAGGAACTCAAACAGCTGCTGCGTTAATTCATGGTTTCCGCCCTGACACTGTTCTATGGTGGATTTGGTTGTAGTTGCCATTTGGCCATTTGTCATTCAGTTGGCGTTGCGGTCCAGGTGCAAAAGTCTTAGGCGGGTGTACATGTTGACAAACTCAACCAACTTTTGTTTTCTTAGTACTTCAAGCTAAATTGTTTGAATAAATTCAAAGGAACTGATTAGTCATCACATGCTAGGTTTGTAGCTAACTGGCAACGTGGAATTCTGGACAAATTGCTAATTCTCTCTCCTCACGCAGCTGATTCAATGTGCCTTAAAAACTGAAGTGACGTGTTTCCACATCAGGTGGCGTTGAATGTTACAGTCCGTTCTTTTGCTAATGAGTCTGTTTTAAACCTGTAGGCTAACATGCTAAAACGTATTCCATGTTGTAATTTGACTGATTTGTAACAGGGAGAAAGAACAGGCTGTGGTTTTGAATCCTTCTTCTGGTTCAGTGGGTTTAATATTGTGTCCACAGGGAGTTTTATAAAATCACAAGTCAAAATAAAAATATTAATGATTTCCATTTCCTCCAGAGTGCAGACGGCTCACCCTGGAAGGTTAGTGCTGACGCAGCAGCCCTGATGAATTCCTCTCTGCTGAATTATGGAGGGAAATTACACAGTGTGTTCATTGTGGCCATAAAACCACTGGCCCTGGTAATGAACCTGTTGATCACAAACACTGTCCTCTGAGGATAAAACCCTTCACTACTGAGACGGAGTCCTGGCCTAGATACTGACTAATGATCCCATCATGCATCATTCAGGGTCAGGAGTATGTTCACACACACAGTACCATAAAAATCAAAACATCTTTGTCACTGTAGGGAATCAGGTATGCTAATTTTACATATTTACATTTATTTCCGGCTGACTTTTGTTGAAGTATAGCTGTTTTTGGCTAATGTGAGGCTATTTTAAACAATGCTCTTAGCTCAGCTAATTGTTCGCTAGCATATGCATTTTTGGTCGATTTTACTCATAGTTACTTTGTCTATCATAGCTATATTTTTGTACTTTATTCTCTTTAAGTCTTTGCTATCTTTTGTGGACACGTCAGCAAGATGTATGTTGTAAATCGACAAGTGTGAAGCTATCAATGAGGAAATCTACAGTTTGTTCATATTTACAGTATCTTCATTCTGCTTTTCTTCAACTCTTGTAATTGACTGTAAGTAATATTCATTATTAGAGAGAAAATATTTGAGTTCTACGGAATGAATAATTTTTTGCAACTATAAATGTTAATAAAAATAGTTTAAGTTTGTTACCAATTTTAATATAAAGTAAAAGACTGATATTAAAGTATATTACAATATTCTTACAATACAATATAACAAGCAATTAATTAAGTCTTCTTTTTTTTCTGGCAGATACTGATTCCACTTCCTGCATTAACACAAAATGTAGCTCATATTTCAGAGACCTATATTCTCTGCTGCTGTGTTTAAAAATGTTGCATTTGGGAGAAATCAGAGGTCGAGGGAATACAGGTTATCGTCATGTAAAATAGGTCATAAAGACGTCCCCTCCCCCATTGTACCCCCATTCCCTCGATCTGCCTTCCTGCATTTTACAGGTTATTCACATATTTTATTACTTTTAAAAGTCAGGAGGGAACAGTCCTTTACTGTTCTTGGTCTGCAGCTTCACGGTGAGAGGACGATGTCCCCGGAGAAACGTTTCTCTTCCTGTGTTCGCTGCCCAACAGTGCGTGAAGGGGAACAACAGTGTAACAGCGTCCCACTCCTCTTGTCCTGGTTGTCTCTCTTGGCTTTGGTCCTTAGAATGTTGTTGCGTCTGCTGCTCTGGTTCTAGTTCTCCGTATCCCTGTTCTTGGATGTTCCTTAGGTCGGTAGGATTTTTTTTCTTCTGTACAACTCTCTGATTGGCTCTTGTTCTTCTGTCACTCCGTGACCAGTGGTTTTGGTCCAACTGAGGCTTGAAACTTCTTCACCAGTGGGGGGGTGGGGAGGGTCTCATGTTCTGATGTCCTTTGTTCCTCATCCTTGGTATAATTTGCAGATCAGGTCAGAACCTTGGTCCCTGGCTGATTGAACTAAAATGAGATTCCATTGGCTAATGTCACTACTCGACCTTTCCCTCTTAACCCCTCGCCCTCCTCAGAATTAATGTTGTGCTCATTGTTAACTCGAGTCAATGAGATTTTCCAGGGTGAACCAAAGGCTCATCATCGTATTAGCTAAGGTCTGGTCTGGTCTCCAGACCCACCGGTGACCCCTACTGTCTAATTAAAGGAGCAGCGTTTTCCTGCCGTTCATGTCACTGGATGTCGACACAACAAGACGTGATAACTCCATCAACCGCAGCCGTATAATCCAAACACAAGGCTGTGTTTAGAGACTGTTACTAATGCCGGGCTAATGAGTTCTGCAGAAGGAAGAGTCAAGGAACCGGCCAAAATAATCCGACACACCTCCACCAATCAACGATCCAGGATGTACACACAAACAAATGCCTTCCAACCAAACACACACATCTGACACCACACATGTACAATGCTAAGGCGTCCAACTTAGCCTTAGCATAAAGGTAGCTTGTTGATAGTAACTTTTATAGCATTGGATTATCACTGTACTGATAAGTTGGTGTTTGTTCAACTCTAGAACTGGGCAGGGATTCAAACCCGTGATCCATGGATAAATAACCTGTTCCTCTTACCAGTGGGTCACAGGCTGCCCCGATAATAACAATGGGTTGTTGAATTGATTAAATGATAGTTCGAGCAGTCAGTTGGTGGCGGCTAGGATGTTTGTTAGGCTAGCTGTTCTTCTGTATTTAACCTGTGAGTTTGCTCGGTTTATTTGATTAGTGGCTTTGCTTGGTTAGCTCCAAGCTAAAAGTCAATACTGTATTTATTTCTGTTTTTTTATGCATTAACCTCTGATGAACCATCGAAGTGTTAGCAGCTTCGTTGTCCTTCATTGTAAAAGGACAGAGACATTAGGTATGTAGTTGTAGTACTCACTCTCTGAATGAGATGGCGACACCAGCCTGACCAGCAGCAGGAGATGAAGAGCTCCCCTGGTGAGAGGCGACAGCCATTTTAGTCTGAGGTCCATGTCGCGTCTGATTGGCAAAAAACTCAGGCAATCATAGAGCGCCACCTGTGAGGAAAAAAGAGGTTATTTTAACCACAGACGAATTTCCTATCATGGTATGAGAAACAGAACAGACGACCAGTAAACGTGAGCTGTCATTCTGCACATAAATCATACTGTTATTGTCTGGTTGGGCAGAAAAACTTTCTTTATTTTTGGAAACTGCTGAGTTTGTGGGAAAATTCACCATCTGTTCAAGAAATGAAATCAGTGCTGAATGAGGGTTAAATTTGGAAGTCGTGATGGAATGTGAAAATAAACTGCAGGAATGTTTTATGGCTTCTATACACTATAATGTGCTGTTTCAAAAATCTTATAAGACCATTGAATCAATATGCAGCGTCATCAGCGTACGTCCTGAAACTGTTCAGGAGCAAAACAGACTTGAAGAATGAAGTCCTCTGAAGAAACATTTCTATTGGCTGATCAGTAAACATAGGTCGTAGCAGCGGTTGCACAGTGAGATAGTCATCCTGAGTTTCTGACAGCACTGGAATTTTATCTTGGCTTTGATCGCAAGATGCTGACAACAGGCGTCCATGAACCTGTGTCGAACTGCAATGTAAAACCATCAAAGGTATCTCCAAGTTTCTCCTACGATGACCCTCCCTTGTCTGGGACAGCCTAAACTCTGCTACTTTATGATATTTGAAAGACAGTCTGGTGGCATGTTTCAGATGTTCCACCAGAGGCAGTAGGTGCTGGAAGACAGACTAGTCCAACTTCAACCTCAACACCTCCTCCTCTGATCACCTCCATTTTGGTTCTAAGAAACAGTGACATTCTTGTGTGAAAGGAGCAGAAATGTAGTAGAGTTGATTAGTGGGCATTGAACCCCTGATGAAACCCAGAGTCAAACCGCAGGAGAAAAAGTAATAAAAATTCCACAGGTGCCTATAAAGGTGTACAGCATGAGGAGGAAGTGCTAAAAGGTACTTCCTCTCCAACCTCCCTCCCTCCCTCACCCTCCCCACCCTACCTTCTCTGCTCACTTGAGAAGAGAAGTGTTGCACGGCAGCTCGTGGATCCAGCTCCACCACCCCCCCCCCCCCCCCCCCTACTCAAAATACAATACTGCAGGAAAGATTAAAACAGTTCAACTACTGCAGTTGTTACAAATACTGCTCCCTACAGGCAGACGTGGCCAATGCCGGATCTTATGAACGACTTTGGCTTGTTGACATGTTGATTGTGGTTTCTATGTGATCAGACCCATAGAAATACCGGACCCTGGAGCACGAGTGGAGAACAGGCTTCACAACTCACAACACACACACACACACACACACACACCACACACACCTTCACATACACAAAGGTTCAGGCTGCTGTTCTTAAAACAGTTCCAAGCCACTTATTCCGTTACAGCCACCACAACGCTGTGGCACTATCTGTAAAAGGGTGAAGTAGACAGGACTGATGAACTAAATCAGAGATTTTAAAGTCTTTACATGGCATCGAGAGCAAAGACCTAACATAAAACAAAGACTGACTTTGCGAAACACAAGTTAGTTCCAGTGTTTGTTCAATCTGAACCCCAGTAACGCAACAATACAGTGCAACAGAAGTAGTTTGGTTTGGTTTTTGGTAACAACCTATGACTAAACTAACCAACTAACTAAAAAGTACAGAAGAACAAAGAGTCCTACAGGATTTAAAGGAGAAAGCTCTTCCAAAACTGCGAAACTCAACTTTTAGGACTTCAGTTCACAAACTGAAAGGAAATTACCTAAGTAACCTGGACAATACGAACAAAAGTGTGTTGAACACAAAAGACGTTGAAAACACAGAAAACACAGGGGTGAATTTTTTTTAACAAACTCTACCAACAAGAAGCTAAAGAGGAACCCGAAATGTGACAGAAGGAAGAGATGGAAACACACGCAGTAACACACACACGTACACACCGAGGTTCAGTGTGAAAGTTGAACAATTAGAGAAAGTGTCAAAAAGGGAGAGTCGTGGAAAAGTTTGGGAACACTTCCCGACGTCTTTGACGAGTCATTAGGTGTGTTGTGACAGGAAGCAGGAAGGAGCTCGACTTCAACTGCGCTCCCCATACCATTATGTCACGCCTGCCGACAGCGACTGCACAGGAGGCTGCAGCGACACTTTCATGTGCACTCAGCGCTCCCACAAATCACAACACATCCTGCTCCGCAACAGCGACTCAAACCCGTCACTTCATGCTGACAGTTTCCTTTACTCCTGCTGCATACATTAGTCACAGAATAGAACATAAGGTTAGCACTGTCGCTAAAACGTGGTAGCGAATGTGACGGTTTCGGTGAGCCTTGGTACCAGGATCAGAAAGTTCCTGTTTCAATCTTATTCTTGATGTACGAGTCACTGACGCAGCAGTTATGGCAGGTGGGGATCAAGACGTGAAAATCTTAAAGTGGTGGAACTGCCAGAGTCAGGATCGGTGGAGCCGGAGGTAAAGTTGCTCCTTAAGTTGTTCAATAATTTAATCAGTTTTTTGTTCCCCCATCACAGCTCTTCGTCAGGGGCCCCTCCCATCACATAATGATGTTGTGACACTGTGTTGATTCACTTAACAGATGTAAACTGTGCAACTCAAAGGTTTTCATGTCAAAGTTTCACTGCCAGCAGGGGTCGCTCATCACGGATTCACCTCGTCTGCGTCTGCCAATTAAAAAGCTTTTCCATGAAGTAGAATCTACAGCATATTCATGCCCCCCCCCCCCCCATGAATACTGCTGAGTCAGCCATTTATTCTGGCAGATAATTAATAACGTATCTGACGGCTGGGCTTGCGTTGGATTGAGGAGAGCCGATGTTAAAGTCATCAGTTCCACTTGTGCTGCTCCTGCTGTGTCACATCAGACGCTCGATGTTGAACCGCTGTAGTGTCAGAGACTGAGGAGTAAGACTCAGAGGCTTTGGATCAGACTGATAGAAGAAAACAGGAACTGGAAAAACAATTATACATGTATCAAGGTATCGTCAAAAGTTCCACAGGCCGCCAGGCAAAAGGTTAAAATCTTGACGTTCCCCTGTACTGTATGTCATCACGACTCTTGGAGGGTTTCAGTACCAATCAGTTTTGTGAAAACACCTGGGACGGGTGTCAGTGCTGCATCTACTGGGAGAACATGAGGTCAACAAAGAACAAAGTTGAACCTCCCACAGATAATCTGATGTTTTAGATGCTGACTGTTTTCTACAAACAAACGAATGACTAAAGTGGACGAGTCATAACTTCAGCTGACCTGAATGTGCCGAACCTGAAGGATTTAGGTTGAATCCAAGCCCCTTTAACTCTACCCTGTCTAAACAACATATTCTATAAACAACAACCAAGAAAATACCATACAATAGTTTGACGGTCCACCGGGACCACCGACAGAGACAACAACGATTCTCACTCATGTTCACGGCTACGGTCAGTTCAGTGTCCACTGAACCAAATCCGTCTCAAGAAGCTCTGTCTGTGGCCCAAGAAAACAAGTCTGAACTCAAACGGCAAAGGTTCACTGACACTGGCTGCAGAAGAACAGGCTCTGAGATCAGTACCAGCTGAGGTCTCCAGCCACAGACAGGACCGCAGGTGCAGGCAGCGTGTAATAGCAGGATGTGAGCAGGAAGAGTGTACAGGAAGAACCTTAATCAGGTAGAACATCTGCGCTGGCTACGACCTCAGAGGAACAAGGTGGGACCAGAACACACCTCCTGAGGGGGTCCACATGATTAAACACGGGCTCTGCAGGACTTTAAAGTACAGACCAACAAGTCATGCTGGGTAATTATTTTAGTTTTTTCTTAATGGACCAATAGAACAGGCCGAACCAGGAGAATTGTCAAGGAGTGTGTGTGTGTGTGTGTGTGTGGCCACAGTCGTTCTGCTGTTGGCTGTGAACCAACAAACAGGGGTGAAGGTGAGGAATGACTACTCACTGCACTTTCTCTGCAGAAGTAGACCAGTTAACCACCCCACTCCAGTCCAGCCCAGTCGTTGTAGTCCACACTCCACTCTACACTGCACTCAGTTGTTTTTATGGACAGTAAATACAAGTATATTATAGTCTTTTACGGCTCCCACAGCAGTATCAGTACCAGCGACTAATTAAATACAGTACAAGCAACAAGTTCATCTTCCAAAGAAATCACTTAGTTTTTATTGTTGGTTGTAGAAGCCGGAGTCTGTCATTTAAATCAATAGACGCAGCAGTGAAACAACACTCGGAAGAAGAACTGCGCAGCTCACATATGCTACTGTAAACCAGGGATTCTCAAACACTGCACCGTGGCCCAGTGGTGTGCCGTAACAGATCATCAGATGTGCCCAGGAGATAGGGGTGTAAGAAAATATCATACATTGAAATTTCCTTTCACAATATGGTATTAATATTCTCCATCAATGTATGGATTTTTTTATCACCGATTCCCAATCAAATATTTCTGGTGTTGGTTCATTTTTTTTCTTCTCTAGTGATTCCAAATGTAGATCCCTCTGTTCCAATGTCAGTGACCTGATGTGAAGCTGGAACAGCATTGTGTCTTTACTATGATGACAGTTTTTTAACTTTATTGACTGGAACAGCAGCCGTAAATCCCAATGACTCAAAACCCAATATTCAAAGAACTGGAGTTTATTGCTATTGAAATGTTTTGAACTGTGGGAGAACGGCTACAAACACCCTGTAGTATTCAGAGTGATACGGTACAGTGGAGAGGCACATCATCCTTCTGCTGCCGAGTGATTTCAAATTCCAAACCAACATTAGCAGAAATATTTGTTTTGCAGGCCGTCTGTCTTTGTGGAGACTGTCAGGAGGGTTGACACACGTTAGAAACTCCAGGAAAAACCTCAGGCGTAAAAAGCTACACTGCACAAAAGGTGTTTCTTCATCCGTCTCTGCCCTGGACGGTCACTTTAGGACTTTATAAAAGTTCAGCTATTCATCCATTCACTCCCATTCATGCACAGCATCAGCATTCATTTCTTTTTTTTTTCCATCGTCTAATAGAAAAAACGTTGGATTAATTCAACCCCACCACACACAGATCAGAGCAGCAGAGGAGTGATGAGGTCATCAGAAATTCTAGACTCCATTCCTATTCCTTCATTCTTCAGTTTGTACAGAACTCAAATCAAATCCAGTCCAAGACTTTGGGTTTTTATCTCCAGGGCCTTATGAAATTCCTGTCTAAAGTCCTGGAGCTCCGTTCATCCATCCATCAATTTACTATCACTTATCTATGTTGAGGTTTCTAGTAGTAGCTGGTGTCAAAACCAACAGCCATTGGGAGGGGAGTGCAGTTAACAAGTCCTTCACAAACCCAGTCAGTAATTTACCTTCTCAGATCAAGACTTAACCATAAATATCCAGACCTTCTCAAACCACTGGAGCCATGAAGTCCTGAAGTTCAGACCTTCAGTTGGGCCAGATTTTCAAACTCTAAAGCTGGGCTTCACTGCAGCCTGCTACCAAAGAACCGACGGAGCGGCACCGGTCCCCAGACCGGGGATTGGGAACCACTGTTATAAACGTCAGGCTCTTTAGCAGTGATGTTCACTTCCTGTCTGTTTGTGTTGTTCAATAAAATTACAATTCAATAATAACAGAGTTCAGCTTGGACTTAGGTTCTGGTTCCTTTGTTAGATTAGAGCTCCTGTCAGGTACTATTTCCTGCCATTAACTCTTTTAACTCTGGCCTAACACGTGTCCAACAGTTCCACAACAGTTCCCCCTACAGTCTGTAAAATTAGCTCCTGTATAATTTCAGAGTCAAACTGTTTCTCTTTTGCAGAGCTTGTTCCCCTGATTGTTCCATGTTCTCTCATTTCTGGCTTTGATTAAACCCAAAAAAAAAAAAGAAATTCAGTGAGACTGCCTGCTTAAATAAGACCTCACATTTTTCACAGCTCGACCCAATTTCCTGCTGTTCTCCAGGATGGAGAGATACGCTGTGGCTGATTGTTGGGGTTCTGTCTCTCAGTCTGTTACTGACGGAGCAGCAGCGTTTCCTCCTGGACCACCGTGCCATCAGCAGACATTAACATCTGTGGAACAAGATGCAGCATATGGAGACAGGTGGCCATGATGACGCCGGAGCGCGAAGATCCTCAAGGAAACTCATGGTTTTCATGACAAAGTGACGGTATTTAGTTACCGAAATGAGGCGGAAAAAAAAAATCTCTGCCACAAGTGTTAAAAGAAAAAGTTCTTGTTTAGACCTGTTCAACATCACATGAAAAATAAAATATCTTATAATATATATGTATATATATACATATATATATATACACATATACTGTATATATACATATATATATATATTCACTTTGCTCAAGGTATTTTTACACACTGCTGTTAAAAAAAAAGAAAAAGAAAGAAAAAACTTTGTTTCACTGTCATACCTTCATGTAACTTCACTATTTCAACTCCTAGCATGTGTTTGTGGTTGCTTCAACACCTGGTCAGCGGCCCAGCTTTTGTCAGAACAACCTGAGTGACTGATATCAGGACAGAAAATTCTGTTCAGTACTGATGTACAGGTCACTGTCACAGCAGTTCACGCACAAGCTTTTGGCTAAATATTACCATTTTTTAAAGTAAACTCCCATTTGTAATGATTTTTAGGAACAGATTTTTGATTTGAGACCACTGATCTCAAAGCTAACATTTGTTATTGTGCTTAATACAATCATTCAGATACACTGCATTGGTTTGTCAATAGATTAAAGTTGTTTATTGTGACACAGTGACAGACCTCTTTACCACAGAGACGGTGTATTTACTTCTAGAGACTTCTTCACAAACACCACGATGTAAAAATTCACTGTAAAAACCAGTGATGTTTTCAAGGTTGGCAGATGATGACAGCTTCACTCAGCCTCCTGTCACTCACTCTCCCACTCACATTATTAAACTCTTACTATTCACTGCCCTATTTTCTACATAATTCACATGATTCACAGCCATTCACACATTCAGCCAAGGACGTGGAACCTGATTGGACGAGCTGGAGTTACATCATGTTTAAATAACGGTTTACCTTCAGAGTTTATTAACCTGTTATATATATAATACTGAAGATTTTAGTTAAAAAAAACCAAAACCATTTTTACCACTAGTTTCCAGTTCTAAACATCAACCATTCACTTCAACATTAAATCCTAAAAATCCCAGCAGTCATTGGGTGAGTAGGGGTCACACCCTGGACTGTTCTCCAGTCCATCACAGTCACAAAAAATCCATCCACACCATTCGCATTTACACCATTAACATTCACTCCCCCCCCCCAACATCGCCACCTACAGTCCATCTCCTCACAGACTCTCTGTTCATTGTGGTTTTTAACTTTGTCTATTTTTTGTACATTAACTAACCAAGCCTTTTATTGGCTTATTCTGTTTAGGTGGGTGTTTGTGGCTAGTTTAGCAACATTAGCTTGATTTTATTTAGATTTCTTTTTACCGTAGGTTAATAAGGAATAATAAAATCTGTTCTTAAGACAGAAATTTCAGACGTTCCACCTAGAAAATTCCACCGTGAAGCCACTGATAGTCAACACTCATCTGGCAAAGTGGAAATTCAATCTACCAAAGAATTTGCTGAATTCATTCTGTGACCTTTTGGCCTGAGGTCAAAGAGCAGTTATGACGTCCAAGAAGATAACGTCCTAAAGCGAGTTAATTCATTTAAACAGTAAGTGTGTAATAGTAACAGGGTGTAAAGACGAGTTCCATTAGCAAATATATTTAATTACTGTTAAATTTGTACAGGAATGTGAGCAACGTGTGTTTTTACTTTACTTCATTTACACAAATGAAGAGACAGGATTTTGAAGGATCGCCGAACATGAAAACTGGCTCTGACTGGTCAGGTTTTTCCTTTTATTTATTTTTGTTTGTCTGAAAGATCTCGAGCTCCAACTAGAACATCCAAGTGGACTAAGTCCTAGATCTGAGCCCTCAGGAATGCAGCCTGGGTCTCAGGTGACTCTTCAGGTTTGAAGACACAAAGACACCAGACCCTGTGTCTCACGTGTCTCTGGTATTTTACCAAATGTCACTCCTTTAAGCCAAGAGTGGAGCCTTTCAACAAAGGCAGCCACAGAAAGCTGGATCCTCACCATCGGAACATTTTTAGAACATGACTGAACCGTTCCTAAAGCTCCTGTAATTAAATAATAATAAAAAATAAAAAAACCCACACAAACAGAACCACCGCCCACGGTTTCATCTTCACACCTCAACACGGCTCCTCCAGATTAACACATTACTGTTACATAATCGAATAAAATGGAACAAAAAAAAGAAAGAAAACTGCGCTGACACCAGGCCAGAGCTGGTATTGCAGCAGCAAAGGCTAAAATCAAAACGTTCCCCTGGCAGAGAAGCTGCTGATTACATTTTGTGGTAGGTCCTGTTAATTACAGCTCACAGTTTTCTATAATTATGGTGTAATTAGACAGTGACAATACGCTATATTACAGCAGATTACAGTCAGAGCAGAAACCAGAGCTGCAGAGAGTGGGAAAAATGGCTCTGTTTTTGTTCTGCCTGTTGTTTTTGGTCATTATTTTAAAAAATCTCAATGATTGGATTTTCTGCAACTACAAACACAGATGAACTCAGTCTCATCATCATCACGAGCCAACGGAGAGTTTCACACAGAGAAACGCTGCTTCACGACCACCGCCAGAAACACTGCTAAATATGAGCATTATTACTGCTGCTGCTGCTGCTGCCGCTGCTGCTGCTGCTGCTGCTGCTGCTGCTGCTGCCGGTGCTGCCTCGTACCCCATCCCAAGTGGACAAAGACACATTCCCTCATGTCTCCATCCACTTGTCGTCACCTGACACCTAAGCTGTGACGTCTGAATCAGTAAAACTCTTTGCAGTGGTTTTGACTGAATAGTCTCTCAATATAACTGTAATATGGCAGTGATCCCCAATTGGTGGCCTGTGGGCCGAATCCAGCCCACAGAACCATCCAATCCGGCCACGGCTGGATTACAAAATAAACATCAAATAATAATAAAGTTAGATAAAAATGTGATTTATATTTTTATTATTTTATTTTATATGTCTGTCCGTCCCCCCGAGGTGTTCGTCCAGACAAATATAATCAGTGACCCCTAAAATACAGTGTTTCCATCTTAAAAGGAATTAATAACCTGTATTTGTAAAAGTGTCAATATATCATAAAACCAAATCAGTGTTTGATCGCAATCTGTGTTTATTCAGGAATTTGGAGCTTTTATTACAGTAATTAGTGTATTGTAGGTAAATGAGCTGTTGAAGATTTATAGACTGGAGGACAGAACGTGTACTATAGAATATATACTACAGTACTTGGCTGAGGCAGGAAAGTCTGTATTAAAGGTTTAAAGAGTTTGGAATCACATGGGAGGTTAGAAAACACACACACACACACACACATACTCTCTGTGTACAGTGTGTATCACTACACTGTATTAAAGTGCAGCGATCCAGTTCAGAGCTGGAGAAATTAATTGCAGTCTTCCTGGGACTATGGGATGTTTAATTATAAACTAAAACAAGTCTGAAATTCCATTCATTAAACCTACAGTTATTATTGTTATCTTTTAATTTTCATCAGATTATTATTAACTCACAGATTCAATGAAATTTCATGGTTGATTAACATTTCTTAAATCTCAAAGTAACCAGAATACTGAGTGTTGATGATTAACTGGTCATCCGACGTCCATCCGACCTTGTACCGTACCACACATTCCATTGGCCAACATCTAAATATTCAACAAAGTTCAACAAATGACTGCAGCCTCACATGTATTTGAATGAAAACATGATTAAATCCTTGTCTGATCCCAGAGTTTGGAATCACACGGAAAACTCTGGAATGAACGCGTCGCCCCGGGCTACGAGGATCTTGTTTTATGACGGCGTGTGTGAGGTTTTCGTTTCCTGTCTCCACGTTTTCACTGCTGCTAATTATTGTTATCGGCCTGTTAACAGCCGAGCTCACTTTCTAAGACACCCACGTTACAAAAATGTAAGCGGCAATAAAAAAAGAAAAACCACAACTGAGATGCAGACTATGAAGATACCACATGAGGAGCAGCAGGTCCGACATCAGATCTGAACCTCAGCCAAACGGCAGATTTACAAAGACTTCCAGAAGAAGTGTTGGTGAGATGTTGGAGTGAACTGTTGCTGCAGCGTCTGCGTCACTCGTCGTTCCTTGATGCATCAGCCGTCAGAATATTAATGTTCGTGTAGACAGACCGACAGGAGAAGGAGGAGGAGGAGGAGGAGAGCCTCCTCAGCTCTGCCTGATGATAAATACGCCTGCTGGTGTTTGATTGATGACACACAGCCCAAGAATCCCCCCCACCGCACCCCCGTGCTCCCCCACCCTCCACTTTATTGTACCATCCTGGCTGGCTCAATGAAACCAAAGAATAGAGCGTTTGTCTTCGACCGTGAATCCTGTCATAACACTCAGGTGGGCTCTCTGTAACCCCCCCGCCCCCGACCTCTTCAGCCGGCATGTTCCGACTCGTCCGTTCTCCATGACTTCACAGACAGGCGGCTGTTGTGAATCTGCTCTGGAGGTCTTCACTCCTCTGTCATAATTACACTGAGTTTCTGAAGAGTCGACGGAGGAAGTTCTGAAAACAGATCTTTGTCTGGTTCCTCCTCAGTCCACAGTTTACAGGAATCTTTCCAGGCCTGGTTCCAGACCAGAACTGATGATACGGGATCATTTACAGACTCCCCACCTTGAAATGACTCCTATGTAGGTACTATCACCGCAGGTGAGGGTGGGGGGCACAGACTGATGAGATGTTAAAGATGAAGATGGATAAGACCACGTTTGGAAAGGACTTTTTTTAACTTCTTACACAGACACAGCACCATATAGTGGACACTTTAAGCAGCGCATCTTTGCACTAATTCTGCAGCAAACAACCTAAAAACTCCCAGAGTTCATCACTACAACTCAAGACAGAAACATGACTTTTTTTATGAAACGTTACAGAACGGACCTTTAATCTTCGGAGCATTGACTGGAGAACCGTTCCTGACCGACAGCACTGACTCAGAGAGCACCACCTGCTGAAAGTCAACAACACCAAACAGATATATTTTTAAACAGAAATAAACTTGGAGCCGGTCATTCAGTGCACCTGTCAATCACAGCTGGGTTCAGCCAGAGTCAAATCAATAACAATAACAAATCACCACAACAACAACTCCGACACCCCCGACAAGCGTCTGCTTCAATGGTAAAAAATACATTAAAAAATAAGAGCACAGACATGAACACGCCTCCTCCTCCTCCTCCTCCTCCAAAACGACAAATTATCCACACAGTCGATACAACGTTATTTACACACACTGCTGGAAAGAGTTTCCCAGTCAACCCCCAGGGTCTTCAACCTCTGGTCAGCGGCCCGGCTCGTGTCAGAACAAACCCAGTGAAAGAAAAGAAACGTGGTGATCAATGCTGCACCAACATCAGTGTGTTTTCACATCAGAGAGTTCACACAGGAGTAAAAGGTGGATTTCCTGTCATAGTCTGGGAGCTGGGCTTCTTTGGAGAATAATAGCATCTCCAGAGAAGAAGAAGAAGAAGAAGAGGAGCTCGGCCGTAGCCGCCCCCCCGTGTTGCTCAGCTGATAATGAGGGAGACCAACTTCACAGAACCCAAAACCGCAGCTTTAAAGATTCTTTTTGTCCTGCTGCTGTGGACCAGTGGACCAGTGATGAGCTGCACACTCATCAGACGGAGGTTTATGGTTTACACCTGTTGTCTTCACTACGACTGTAGTTCTCCAGTCTGTGCGGAAGAGAACAGTGAGAAAAGGTGTTTCTAAAGCAGTCCTCTCCAGGTATTTGGGTAATTGGTTCTACGCTCATTTTCTTCAGGGAGTTTTCTTTGAAAGATTTAAAAGATAAAAGTCTTTTTTATCCCAACCCCAGACCACGATCAGATGAAGACTGATCATCATCAAGACCGACATTCCAGAAGGATTTATCACTTACAGAAATTCCACCGACATTCCAGAAGGATTTATCACTTATTTGTAACAGCATGTTGGTAAACTGAGTCTCGGCGCAGGACGTGTGAAGGAGGGGTCCACACAGCCCTCACCCACAGACATCACCCACCAGAAAGACTGACGAATCAAACGCTAATAAATTCCATCTCCTTTGATCTGAGCTTCTGAAGCTGCTGGTTCAAGTCTGACTTTGAATTCCTCAATCAGTGAAATGAAAAAGAAACCACATTAGTGGGTTTAATGCCAACTTCAGTTTGATCCTCCTGCTGCCACCTCCCAATCCCCCCCCACCTGCCCCCCTACCCAACACTGGGTGTGAATACAGTCCTTCCTCCTGTTCATTTTTACATCGTTAATAGTCTTTTTTTCTCCGAGCTGCGGCTCATGAAGCCTCCGTGGCGACATGAGCACACATATCGTCGCCGATAATCGAATAAAACACACAACCCTCACACGGTGGACGTGGCAAACCAGCTCCAATCTGCAGCTCAAACCACACAATGGCAGGATTAGCTCCATTAGCACAGGAATCTCAGAGGCAATTAACCCGCAGTGAGTAAAGCCCGCTCTCAGATTCCAGCAAGTGGCGCCGGGCAGCGGAGCGACAGGAGGTCAGGGGGAGGTGCCCCAGGAGCCGAGGAGGAGGAAGTGGGAAATGTTCCACACTGGAGGAGCTGAATGAGGGTCAACGCAGCATGTGAGTGGGTTAAAGAAAGCTGTGATGAGGTGGTGACCTTCTGGTGGGGTCGACGCCATCGACGGCTGCCTGACATTTTTATTAAACACAAATACAAGAAGAAGAAGAAGAAGAAGAGAAGCAGACTGATGTAGATGAGATCAGGGTTGACGTGGGACAGAAGGACGAAACTGAAATAGTGATCTTAAGCAGGGGTTCCCAAATCCCGGTGCCCAGACTAATACTGGTCCATGGGTCATTTTCCAGGCCACAGCGGGACACAGAGAATCCAAGTCATTTCCATTTTTTTTCTACATTTATAGATAATTGGGCAATATTTAAAAATAAAATGTCATTCAGACTCCAATACTAACAGAAAAAAATCTAAAATTTTATTTATTTTGAAATTTCACCTAGCAATAACAGTAGTTGGAATTTGCACACCCAGCTTCCCAATAACAGTTCACTGTTCCATCCAGCTTTTTAGTTTTATTCTTCTGCTAGATTTGTAGATGCGTACATGTTTCTTTATTAGCAGAAACCGTTTCTTTCTCTCCCCTTGGTTGTGGGTCGGGGACCACTGGTCAGGAGGCTACGATGAAAATGCTAAGATATAGCTTTTTTTTATTTTCTATAATTGATCTTTTGGGAATCTTGCCAACAACCCACAACACATGCATGAACACAACCCCTTCCATCATCATAACCATCATCATCACCATCATCATCATCAGCCCTTTGTGCCTGGGAATGAAAGCCCATCATGTTTATACTGCCATCATCTGGCAGCTGTCATCAGTGGTGATGAAAGCTGAACTGGAATCAATTATGACTTCAATCATCATCTCTCTGACCAGGAAGCCTTTCACTGAACATCACTCCGTTGGTTTGGAGGGGGTCGAGGGGGGTCGAGGTGTGAAATCCACCTGGTGTAAAACTGCCCCCAACCAGCAGGGGGGTCGGTAGAGTGGTGTATTCAAAGTCGACAACCGAAATAAGAAGAGGAGCCAAACTAACGACAAAGACACTTTAAACACCAACAGTCACTTCACTACATGATGAACTGATGCCTTCAGGACATATATATCCATGAAGTAGATTTGGAATACTGAGAATATTATAAAATTATTTAATTTCTCCATCTTTAACAATGTGTTTCTGGGCTGGTGATGTCATTACCTCTAGTTTTGAGCACCTAAAAATAAATAAATAAATATAAATCAACGATGTAAAGACTTCACTCCTCAAACCCACATCAGCAGGGGGCCACGTTCAGCATGAAAAATCCCTCCAGTTTCGGAGCACAGAGAGCTTACCTGCGTCCATCTCCGTGGAGAAAATAAATCCGTATCCTGAGGAGATTTAATGCCGGCGCTCCTTTCAGCGCCTTTTCTCTTCTTTTTTTTTTCCTTCTCTCTTCAGAAGTGACAGAACAATTCCTCAATAAAGCCCGTGAAATAATTCCCCCCTCCAAGTCAGTGGATGACTGAGCCTGGAGGGAGGCGTGCAGTCGCTGGGGTCAGCCACAGGTGGAGGCTTCCTCAGCCCCGCAGCAGCAGCAGCAGCAGCAGCAGCAGCAGCAGCAGCAGCAGCAGCAGCGATTGATCCAAACACAGATGAGCTCCTTGTGGTTTTCAGAGAGCGCCGATCCGAGTTGCAGAGCTCTCTCCTGAGAGGGAAGTGCAGAGAAGAGCCCGCAACCCTGTGAGCGCCGGGCCGGCCGAGCAGCAGCCAATGTCTCTGTGCATGATGTCAGAGGTGTAGGGTTTCAGCTGGAGGCTGAGGGGAGGAGGGTGGGAGGAGGAAGGGGGTGCAGCGCTGCTTTGGTGTGGGAGGCAGAGGGGTTTGACCCAGCACAGGTAAGGTAGGACTGGCTCCGCCCCTCACCCCTCCAGAGAGCAGGGGGTGGGGACGTCTTTGTCTGCTCAGGAACACACCACCTGGACAATGAGAAAAGGGTGAGAGAAAGGGAACACCACGGCGGTGACTTCAGCCCGATGGTCTCCACAAACCAAAAAAAAAAAAAAATCTCAGCCGAGGTCGACGAGGTCAAACATCTTCCTTGGACAAGCAGAGGAGAACTTTTTGGCTCCCCCTTCTGGGAGTGATTGTACACTAACACGGCATTTTGTTGCACTGCAACAAGTGAATACTCCTGAATGAAGAGAAATAAAAAACAGTGACTTTCTTGTCTCGCCCCCTCCTGCCCCCTCCTGTCTTCCAGAGGTAAAGTTACATCAGTAGTAGTCCTCTTTGTCTTCACCGTCCTGGTCTTTGTTTAAGAACTCAATCCTTTATCTGGACATCAGCTTTAAACAGACCTAAACAAAGCCTCTTCTTTTAACCCACTGTGAACTGCTGCCCTACATACACACACAGTGGTGACCAGGTCCACTGTGTCTGGACATGGTTTTTTTTTTGTATGACTCTGTTTGAATTTATTTGACACAGTGCCATTATTATTATTATTATTAATTTTCAAGTTTCAATAAATGACCTTAATTGTAGGTTTTAATCTTTTATGACGATGTCCAACATCAGTTGGTGGAAATCCATTCTTTTATGTCCAACATCAGTTGGTGGAAATCCAAACGTACTTCCTGTCTCCAGTCATTGTCCTTCCTCATAGTACGAGGAACAAACCCATCCAAGGCGGTCAGGTTAAATGTCAGACTGCAGTCTTGTCTTTTTTTTTTGTTTGTTTCTTTGTTTCCAACACCTCTGAAGTGCTCTGGCGCCCCAGGAAGAACTACTAAGCTAGCTTTGAAAACCAAAACTCTGGTCTAACAGAATGTCCAGCATTGTCCCACTCCAACAAGATCATGATTTGATAGTGGGCTGAGCGTAGTACGTACACCGAAATGCATCCATTGGCTTCAATGTTGGAAAAAAAAAATTCAGGCCCTGCCCCCCGAGGGTCTGGGAGCTTGGACAAATACATCAGGGGAAAAACGAAAAAAAGAAGAATTACTCATTGCTCTGAAAGAGACAAAGACTGGAGAAACATCACAATAGGTCGTCACAGCTGTGAAGATGGGGCGGAGCCTGGAGATATAGATAGATACAGATGGTGCACGGTGGTGACCCTCCAACACTGTTTCACATGTTTATGATTTAGACGTCAGCTTTTCACTTCTTATTCTCAACTTCAAGCAGAATTCAGATGTTTCTATGAATTTCTGATGACATCATCATCATCAGTCAAAGCAGTTGTTGGAGACATGTTGGGTTGGTACATCTATCACAGCAGTCTGTGGACGCAGCTCTGTAAACAGTCCATTATCTCAGAACAAGATAAGAGAACAATCAGGCAGAAGACAGCGTTCCAGACCTGTCATCACTGACACCAGAGAGATTAAAGTGAAGGTTCTTCTCTTTGTTTCTATCTTTCTTTTCGTTCTTTCAACAATGAGACACATATAAAGATGTCAGAAAGGGAGTAGAACATGAAAGGAGAAGCTGGATGTTTGACTCCTCTCTCACCTCCACACACAACAACAGAGACAGAGACAGAAGCAAAGATCTGTTAAAGCCTCAGCTTCCACTCGCCTGGAGTTAAAAAAATATATACAATTAAAATCCCAGGGATTTTGGTTAAACAACGTGGAACGTGACATGGAGCGCTAAGAAAACTAAAGAAGATTTAGCAAAGAATCCTCAATATAGTCTTCAATATACAGGGGCGGGTCCGGATAAAGTACAGACAGATACAAATTAAAAAACTGAACCATGATTGTTTCAGGCAATTGTCACAATCTCATGTTGCACCTCAGCCCCACAGTTGGAACTGAATAATTCATGATGTTTGGTTTAGTCAGAAAATGTATTTCAGGTCAAACACCTCGTTAGAAAAAGAAAGAAAACCTCACACTGTTTCCCTAAAATCATCTCCGTCCTCATCATAAAAGCTCTCGTTAGGATTCCAAACAGCACTTTGAACTTTAATTATCCTGCCAGTGACCGCTTTGATATCTGGAATTCAAACCCCTCCAGTCCACTCAGGTGCTTTGCTGACATTTATAGAGCGCAGCCCCATTTCAAACATTACTTTCTAAAACTAACACAACAAATATAAAGCTGAACTCTGGGATCCTGACATTTGCGCCACAAAGGACATCTTTTAGCAGCTCTTTAAAGATGCCAGGTCCAGTAGGAAGTAAAACAGCTGAGAACACACAGTTGATTTCCGACACCAAAAACAGCCGCGTGCAGGGGACGCATTAGCAGTTCCTTTTTGGCAGGTTAATGGCCAGTGCTTACGGAGAAAGTGATCTGTAAATGCTCCCATTACCTGAGAAGGTAAGTGCAGCAGCATTTTAGGATTCACAGTCACTTTAGACTGCAGTGAAAAATCAAATTAAAGTGAAAGAACACAAAAATTGACCCACTGGCTAAAAACGGAATATAGTTTTCAGACTTTAAAAAACCAGTGTGATTTAGGAATGAGCAGAACTTGTCTTCTGTCCAACCATTTAATTTTTTTATCTGATTATTCTCCAAACATCAGTCCATTAAATCAAAAAGACAGGTACGGATCGTCAATGAAATACCCGTAGTCACTCACTAAATATAAGACAAGGAAAGGATGAGAGTAATCTCAGACACTTACCGTACAAGTGTCTTCTTGATTGACAGGTGTCACAGCCTTTCACATTTGATTGTTCCTGAAGGATTTCCGCTGACACCGTCTTCCTGTAGAAGAGAAAAAAAAGAAAAAGAAAAACAGGTTAAAAAATTAACTAAAACGTGTGGGACGGTCGTGTCAGTCTGTGAACAGAACAGGAAAACTGCTTTTACACTGGTTAACATCTGACATGTAATTCAATTTAAATATCTCCAAAAATTTGTTTTTTGTTTGATTCTACAATTTATTAAAGAGTCAACATGTACGAGGGAGAACAGGATGTGTTCCATATCAAGCAGTAATACCATGGACTTTGTGGTACTGTGTGTACCACAGAGAACAGTAAAATATCCTGCTAATTATTTCAGTTTTATTTTTTTACCTTTGCTGAGTTTGTTCTCAACAGTATGACAGCAGAAACTCCCACGTCTCACCGCGACTGTGAGCTATGCTGTGAAGTCTCTTTACAGCAACATTCTCAGTTAGACTTGTTAGGTTTGGAGTGGAGCAGCAGCTCAGAGCAGTTACTCACTCAGACAGTAGGAGGAGTCGAAGAAAAACATCCAAGAAAAAGGTGAAAACATCCAAACCAACAGAACCGCCATGATCCAAAACCAGAACATTCTTCCAACTGAGTCAAGCTGAACAGACACCAGGTGGAGGTGAGACAGGTGGGACTAATGGGACACAGGTGAGACTAATGGGAAGAACCACAGCGGGCGGGAGTGATCACAGGAGGCATGAAGCGGAGCAGAGTTCAAAATAAATCAGGAAACACATGAAGATGATGAAGAAGAACCACAGCAGTGACCTGTCACACCTGTTACTGTTGTGATTCAAAGTTGACAAAATGTTTCAGCTTCTATAGCCACACGTCAACATTCAAGGTTCCAGACTCTTTATTGTCCCTTCAGCCCATGTTAGATATGAGGAAGCCCCAAATACAGATACACACAATAGAAATAAGTTCAAATCTGTACAATCGAAATGACCCAGCAATTACAACCACTGAGGTAACACGGAATGGGCGTGATATTTTATTAAATATTTATTATATTTTGTTACTTCATGTTGATTTAGATAAGTACCAGTCACTGATTTAGATTCAGTTCCATATGCAGATACAGGCTGATGGTCTGCCTGCTGGGCGCTGCTGCCTGACTCTGCTCCGCGTGTCACTGGTGATGACAACTGACCTCAAGGGTGATTTTTCTTTTGTCATGGCCAAGGGGTTGGGATTGGGGCTAGTTCTGTAATGGCGTCATCCAGTTCCTAATAAGGGTCAACACCAGGGGTCACTGACTATATTTGTCAGAAATGTTCTGGACAGACAAGTTGAACAACAATGAGTTGAATTTGGCCTTTAATCTGTTTTTCCTGATGATTTTCCTCCTGAGGTTCAGACTCCTCTCTGGTCTGGCCCAGATGGTCCATAGAATGTGTTTAAAAAAACAGTGTACATTCAGGCGGTTGACTCACCCTGACCCAATGTTTTTATCAGTTTAGAGTTAATTAACCAGCTGGTTAACATTATTTATCTGTAACTGATCCAAGGACAAACAAGAAGAAACAACAGCGTAAATAAAGTTGTGATATCTCTGAACAACAAAGAACAGCTCTTATCTCTGCTGTGGCTGTGTGTGTGTGTGTGTGTGTGTGTGTTTATCTATTTAAAGGTAACATCACAGAGCACATTTTCTAAAGCCTGCCAGCTCATGTTTCTCAAAAACATTTATCATTTCAGAAAAAACTGGACGGCTGTAATTTCTCGGGGTCGGAGGGAACATCAAACGGACGGTGGTTTCCCCTCAGAAAGTCACACACACCTGTTAGAGGAAACCGTCTGGAATTTCTTCCCTTTCATTCACTCAGAAAAAGACCCGTTAGCATCTGTGATGGTTGACGTGACCTGACTGTCAAAGAGCGCCCCCCACCACCACCACCACTACACTGCAATACTTCTACAGTACGTCTGCTGTGAATACTGTTAGTACTGTTAAACACGGTGTCTTGCTCAGAGCACCTCAGTGGCTTGTGGACTCAAACCTGAAACCTACAGGTCCCAAGTCCGCTTCCTTAACCACTAAGCCACCACTGCCCAGTAAAAATTCAACCACGAAGGGACTCGAACCCTCAATCTTCTGATTCGAAGTCAGACGCCTTATCCATTAGGCCACGCGGTCACAGTGCAACAATGGACTTACAAAGTACAATACCAAGGCTAGTGCACTACAATTCAGCTGCTAAAACTACAGTATATTTGTGTATTCAGGAGTACTTATGTACCACTTAAGTCCTGTATTTGGGTAGAATAGACACAGCGATGTATTCTACCTAAAGGTCAAGGACGGCCGTGATAGGACAAGGTCGACATCCTGATGATTATACAGAATAAAGAAGAGTGGAGATGGAACGGCTGCCTTCATGGACACATCCATCCATCTGTCCGTCCAACGGTCCATCCATCATCCATCCATCCTGACTCCTCCTCTCTATGCTCCTCCTCCTCTACCTGCCTCCCTCCATTGCTCCTGTCATAATTACTACAGCTGCTCAGGTCAGCCAACAATCAGAACATGTCACTGAGTCTAATAAGCTGTTGCACAGGCAACACGCTCCATTTTTCTTCCGTCGTTTCCTTCTGTCTTAATGGCGTCTCATTCAGAC
>NC_024308.1:12647703-12735662 GCF_000523025.1 Cynoglossus semilaevis
TTAACCCCAAATGGTGGTCAGTGTAGCAGCAGCAGCAGCAGCAGCAGCAGCAGCAGCATTAGCGCCCTGCCAATGTGCTAATGTTAGCATTCTACAGCCATC
Source organism: Cynoglossus semilaevis (assembly GCF_000523025.1). Lineage (NCBI taxonomy): Eukaryota > Metazoa > Chordata > Actinopteri > Pleuronectiformes > Cynoglossidae > Cynoglossus > Cynoglossus semilaevis. The sequence goes on from NC_024308.1 coordinate 12,647,806, forward strand.
GGCTGCTCCAGGAGCAGCAGTGCACACACATTAATAACCTCTCTCCAACAGTCAGAGCATCCTAATGTTCCAGAACAATCAGTGGTCTCCTCCATGCCGCTGCGTACCTGCTGATCTATGCTGATAATGTTTCTCTAGTGCTCCCGAACACCCACCCAGTCCATGCATGTGAGGTCTCTGGGGGGCCGCGATAACAAGCCGATAGCAACCCACATGTTGGTTAGAGCTGATGCAGCAGTCGGGGAGAGTCAAGAGGAGAACCACATCAACTACAGCCGTCTGAGCATGAGGAGGACGGGGTTATTTAACAGGGTAGATAGGGAGGTGGGTGGGTAGGAATGGTGGTAGTGGGGTAGGTAGGGAGATGGGGTTAGGGATGGTGGTGCAGATCTTCACCACCATGACCATGTGGTGAGATTTTCTCTTCACAGATCCTGTCATGATGGTGGGTATTAAACTCAGCTTTAATCAGCTTCAATGAGGTGGCACTGTGTTGTTTTTTCTTTTTTTCGATTCACAGCACTGTGGAACATGTGATTAACCCTCCATCCACTGACACTGGCCTTGAACCAGTTTGTTTGTTAAAGGTGGTAAACAGTTCAGTCCTGATGCTCAGCTGAAGGCCACACTCTGCATGAACAATATTCCATGCTTGTATTTCCATATTGACATTGAAAGTCAAAGCACGCGCCCACAATCATACACACATACAGGTTTTTATGTTTAGTGAGCACTTAGCATAAACACAACATATTCCCCCACCCCAACTTTAACCATGATAAATATACGTCTTGTATTAATCCCTTCCCTAACACTAATCCTTGCTCCTAATTCTCGAACGTTAGCAGTTCATAGCATATTTTATTATATACAGTATGTAAATATTTTTCAGCGAAATATGACTGTATTGTTTTTCTTTATCAATCAGAAACACACACCAATCTTAAAGAACTGCATACATCATGAATATGAATCAGGTTCAAATAAAATCCACCAAATAAAAATATCTCAGCTGGTGAGTCTTGATTGACGGCTGCGATCGCACGACTGTGCGACAGTGACAGGTTCTTAAAATATCTCTGGGGTTGCAAGAATTATGGGATGTCAAAATGGGGTCACCATCCAAAAAAGGTTGGGAAACACTGAGGTGTAGTATTTTTCCCAAAAACCACGTGTCCAAAGAAGTGAAGATATACAGACACAGACTTGACACGGTCCGTGATGCCTTCAGGAGCGGGTCGTGTGTCCAGGAAGTCCTGATAAATTCAAGACAGATCTCTGTGGTCTGGACATGTTAGAACATTCTGTTTGAGAAGTTGTTGGAAGTGAAGTGTCTGTGCTCTCTGCTGAGACTGCAGAGGTCGGACCACACTGATCTGGACGGTGAGGGGGGGGGGGGGGGGGGCGGCGTCTGTGGTGACGGCCAGCGTTTTAGCTGCATTTGCACAGATGAGGACAGAGAGACTTCCTCTCTGAGGGATGTCATCATCTGAGTGTCAGGAAGATGTGTTGGTTGTCAGAGTGTGTCACCTGATCATATTGATCAATGAGAAGTGAGCAGAGTGGGTGAGACGCGGCGTGTCAGAGCTGCACTCACCCTCGGAGTGTTGGTGCGTGCTGGACTTTAGTGACGATGACGAGTGTGATCTCTGTTCAAGGAGAACAACTTTCATTTTCATTCTCCTTCATCATCTGTTATTTACAGTGACGTTTTCAGCTGATTAACATTGACGCTAATTCTCTAACAGGGGATAGGGAGGAGGTGGGGGAGGAGGTGGGGGAGGAGGGGGAGTCAGAGTGCAAGTGATTTGTATTTACACTTTTATTCATTTGGGTAATTCAGTGTTAAAAGCTGAGAATTAACAGTGAACACTGTGACTAACAGCCCACACACACATTCATGAGTCTGAGTGTGGGCTCTGGTATCAAACACCAACTACAGTCGTACGTGATCAGGGACCACAGCCAACAGTTTGGTCTCGGTGTAGTGTAGTAGTTGGAGACATTTAAATTGAAAAGGAGGCGAAGAAAAGGCAGGAGTTTAGGTTGGAGTGGGTGGAGACGAGTGTCCGGGGTGATTTTTAAAAGTGATGGTTAAAGTTTTCACTTCTATCTACATGAAGGGGGCGCTACAGATAAAGTCTGGGAACCAAATCTTTCAAAGAGAGGCAAAATAGATAACTGTGATAAAACTAGAGATGTCCGATATTAACTTTTTGCCAATATCTGATATGCCGATATTGTCCAAACACTTAATTTCCGATTGTGATATCAACTGATAACGATACAGTGGTGCAGTGGTGACCTGGTGGTTACCTACTCACTAAGCCAACCCTAATGGGTTAAACAATGTTTCTCACTATTTTCTGCTATGCCCGCTAGTCGCTAGTATTTACTAGTTTCTGGTCCCTGGTCTTTTTTGCTATGTCCGCTAGTCGCTAGTTTTTACTAGTTTCTGGTCCCTGGTCTTTTGTGGTTCCGTAGTCTTTGGTTCTAATGGTTAAAACCGTCAACAGTCTAACTACACCCTGGAACAGGAACAGCTACATCTGACTTTTTTGCTAATCAGATTATTAAACCTTATTAAACATATGCCCTCTGGTGGCATTGAAACTAAGTGCACCTTTATCCCTGAGAAACAGCCGCCATTGAAATAAAAGGGTCAGAGCCTATTACTTTATTGATGCCGTTTTAATTAGTGGAGTGACTTGGTTCAATTAGCAGAAGCTCTGATCTGATCAAACATTAAACCCACTCCACACTGGCCACTGGAGGTAATGGACCCACTTCACACAGGTGGAGGACCAGCGTGTGATCTCGCTGATGGGCTACAACCAAACTAATTAGGCTCAGACCTGAACCGTCGCCTTCCTGCAGACAGTGTGAGATAACGAGGACCGGGCCGCGGCCCACGTCCTGTGTTCTGGCTCGGTCCACGTGGCCTCCTGTGATCTGTCATCGGCAATGTGTCTAACGAGGCGGCTGTTTGAGGGCAGACAGGTATGAGGAGGAAGCAGCGCGGCCAACAGGCTGACACCTGTCAAGGATTGTCCTCCTCTACGGCCGCTCGATAATCTTTTACAGCAGCATGTTGTGATGAAGGATGTGTTCCTGCCCTCATTGATCTGCAGCCCTGATGCCATACACAGCCAATAGTTGTAATGTATTACAGCTCAGCCTGAACATCCTCATCCTCATCCTCATCCTCATCCTCATCCCAGCACTGACACTGGTCTGTTTGTACTCTGCTGGTCTGCAAAGCATAAGATTAGAAATTATTTTGCTAATTTTTATGAATTGTTGTTGGTGAATCTGTGTAATTAACAACTTGGTTTAACGCATTTTAACTACCAAATGCCCTGTAACACCAAACACCACCAACACCAAAAATGTAATATTACTACAAAATATATTACTTCAATTGCATTACTTGACAAAGAATATATATATATATATATATATATATATATGAATATGTATATATATATACACTCAAAATAATATCAAAATAAGTCTAATCACAAATATACCTATCAAAAATATCTAACCGTTAGCCAATGAGCTAGCTTAACATTAGTGCAAGAAAGATCCAAACTATTTTTTTTTCCACTCGTGAATTGAAAAGGTTTTATTTTGATAACAAAGATCTGCTTCATAAATAAACAAATTAAATCTGGATTAAAGACGCGGCGCCCAAACACCGGAGACCCAGACGGGTCACAACTCTGGAGTGACTTGAAATAAGACGTCGTATAAACGGACTGCAGAGGAGGACCAGAAGGACGGAGGAAGTGGGAAAAGTTCCCATGATTCACCGCTGCAACCCTTTGGAAAGACTTGTTTCTCAATTAGGAAGTAATTTTCCCATTAAATGGGAGATAAAGAGTGGTAAATAACGAGCGGCGCCTCGTCTTCACTCTGCCCTTTGGATCCGTTGCCAATTTAATTAGTGGTGCGAGACGTTCCGTCTTCAGTCTCTGTCCCCAACATCTCTGTCTCTGTGCCCTTTAGTTTGGACTTCTCACAACACGCCGATGCCAAACTTTGTGATGACATCGTACTTTTACAGCAGAGCGGCCGAGTGACCAGCTGCTCATGAGCTGCAGATGTTGAACCGCCGTAAATGTCGCAGCTGTCGGAGAATCACAGTCTGTCGATGAGCGCTTCACAAATATGGAGAGAGAGAGAAAGAAAAAAGACAGAAAAGCTGACGCAGCAAGAGTTTCAAATACAAGTGCAGCACCACCTACAGGATGACAAAGGGAAGCCATGGACTATAAAAAGACAGAATTTGATCAATTTTGTTTTGGTCGATCACTCTAAAAGTAGTACTGGTGTGAATGATAGTGTGAATAGACACTAGAAACAGCTGAGATTTAACCTCCAGGAAGTCCTTTAATGCCAGGAGGTAAATCTGAAAACCTGGAGCCAGATTTAAAATGTTGTCGGGCAGAGACGGACATGATTGCATTAGAATGGTTTTCTTGTTTGTTTGGTTTGTTTTTTTCGAAGGTGGGGCATTGTTGTGTTTAAAAGCTAATTCCTCCACGCTGCGGTGGGACATTGTGACTGTGTATTATTGTTGTTGTTGTCTGAAGTGTTTCAGCTGAAGGCCGTCATGATGAATGGAGGCAGCGCTCCTCCACCAGGCTATTTTCTTCCACCTCGCCCTCGTTTCTGTGCCGCTCCCCCCTGATATTTGTCACGCTGATGTCACAGTGGGAACAAATGGGAGCCTGGTTGTCAGCCAATTAATGAAGGTTGATGAAAGCAGTTCAGAGTTCAGCTGGAGCTGGCCTAGATCATCGCTCTGATACTGCAAAAAAACAAAACAAAACAAAAAAAAAAAACGCCACAACCAAACAATGACAACAAAGTTTAAGGTGACTCGTCTTTTTTAGCCGCAGAGCCAAGTGAAAAATCACAGCAGGTTTTTTTTTCTTCCTTCACATCCTGACAGCTCACACAAGCAAGGCAAAAAAAAAAAGAAAACCCAAAAAAACAAAGGTTAAAAGTGGTAAGTTGTGTGTCTGCCGACACAGCTGGGCCCAGCAGCAGCTGACGTGGATGAGATGATTATCAAAGAGCCTCGCGGTCCATCGTCTGACATCAGAGCCAAACAAATTCAAGAACATTCGGAGGTGAACTCAGAGGTGCAGCGGTGTTTTACTTCCCACCGTTGAGTCAAGACGGGACTAAATGTGTCTGTCTGCCAGAGTCATAGATTATATAAGACATGGATTAGTTAGTCTGGCTGCACAGTTTTGTTGTGAACGTAACGCAGCTCAGAAATGACCAGCAGACCTGAATGATTTTGTCGAGTTTCTAATCTTAGTTTCTCTGTGAAGTCATTTTAAAGACAGGGGGCGCTGGTTTTGAGTTGTGGCTCTAGTTCAGCCTCATTTACTGAACCTCTAAAATCAGGAGCCTCGGTGTCAGCGCTCATGTTTCATCAACCAATCGGTTAAGTGATCTAATTTACGCGGCGATGCATGTTATGCTTCGATGACATCACACCACCACCATCTGATTGGTTCAACTGAGACAGCTGCTGACTTGACAGATGCCTTACATGCAAATGGTCCAGGGTTCGATCCTTGGAGAAACCACTTACTTAATGGCGCCCCCTGTGGCAGCCTGACACTCGTCTTCATTTCCCTCTTTTTTTCCTCTGGTTCAGCGACAACAGTCTGTCCAGGCAGAGAGAGAAAGCTCTGATTGACAGATGTGTTGGTGAATGTGTGCAGGTCAATGGCACGTGGGCAGAAAGCCTCCACATTAGCAGGTGTGAAGAGATGGTGCCGCTCTGCTGCACCATCTCTGCACTGGGTGACTCGCCAGACTTTACTCCCGTTTCTTGTTCTTTCTCAGGAGACCAGCCATCTCTCTCTCTCTCTCTCTCTCTCTCTCTCTCTCTCTCTCTCTGTCTGTCTCTGTGTCTCTCTCAGTCTCTCTCACTCTCTGCTGCAGTTTCAGTTCAAACACTTGATCCGTTTGAACTTTTTCTCCCTCTAATCAGTCAACAAACACAGACCAGAGAAGCTCTAATCTCATTAGGAAACGTTCTCGTCCTCCACATTAAAAACACATGACGGTGAACTGACACTGACCTGCCTGAGGTCGGAGCTAAGGTTCTCCAAGGGCAGACTGCAGGTCTGTGTGAGAACCTGACCATGAAGACGCTCACACTGAGCTTCTGCTCTGAAAACCCTGTGAATCTAATAAACAGAGAGGGGGACGGTGGGGGGGCAGGTGTCCCCACTTCACAACTGGTCATTGATTTAAAATTTCTCTCTGGCCATTTGTCCATCAGCCTGTGGTTCCAAACATATTCATTCTGCACTTTTGCAACAAAAACCTGTGAGCGATTCGTAATGTCTGGATCGTAGCAAAACAACGTCCGTGCAGAGACGTGTCCTTGTCTGAAGTTCCCTAAAACATCCCTGCATCTATTTTTCATATCTGTCGGAGCAGCTGATGTGTGACTCAGATCACAGATAGAGGGCGTTGTCCAGCGATAACAGGGAAGAACCTCCCGCTCCAACCAAACCATCCATCACACCTGGAATTAAACCAACGTTCCAGCTGAAGACTCGGCCAGAGGAAGTCGCTAAAAGAAAATCTGTCTGGTATTTATCACGTAAGTAAAATGCACAGTCATAAATAGTAGCAGATGAGACAATGATACGGAGGGAGGAGAAGCTTCCAGAGTGAATGGACAACGGTGAATTTCCACTGTTGGAGAAATGGAAACAATCATTAATATTTCATACGGACGATTTGAAAACATTTCAGGAGCAGTGATTGTTTCTTGTTTTTCCACTTCACACTCCATCAGTCCCTCGGCTCTGCCTCTGCCGGATCACACTTGTCCAATACACTCAAGGTGAAGCCGCTCGATTGTTGGAAATCAGAGTGTATCCATAAAAATAAAAAAAAAACAACCAGAGCTGGAGATTTGTTTCCTTTAACGACGGCTCGTCAGGACCAGGAATCATCAGGTTTTTAAACTGCAGAACTCCAACAGGGGTTCTCAAACTATGGTATGCGGTCCAACGGCATAAGTTGGGCACCCTCCAGTGGCCAAATGAAAAGAACCGAAAACTGTTAAAAATTAGTTTTTCATATATTCTTAATCTTAATCTGTTTTTTTTTTTAGTTTAGACTGAAGCTCTGTGAATTTTAATATGAATTACAGAAACTTGAGAACGCTCCATGTAAATAAGTATCTATAGTCAGATTAACATGAGAACTCAGTTCTGAGGTTCCAACATGGACGTGCCGAGTCAGTTCAACAGTCGACTGTGTCACTGTCTCCTTGTCTCCTGCCCCCTCCTGGGAGAAAATCTGTCATGTTTGAACATCCTGTGTGCGAAGTATGAGCAGTCAGCCCACATCAGAGCCACTGTGTCTTCAGTTTCCCACAGAAATAAAATGTCTCTCCTTCTGATCTGTAGATCAGACCTTGTGACATTTGTCAGAGTCGGCCACAAAACAAACGCCAGTCACGGATATCCAGACTTGTTCTTATTTACCATCTACCAGGCGCAAGAGTCTGGTTTCCTTGAGAAACTTTGAAACCTGCCTTAAAATTTTAAGCAAAAATGAACTTTGTCAAAAGGAGATTTTTTTTTTCATAATTAAACCTGTTGTATTCATGTTCAAGGAAAAATGTTTTAAATCTCAAAGGACGTTCTGAGTAATTAAAGTTTATAAAAGCAAACTTTTCCTTTTTTTTCCACAGACTTTTGAAAACAACTAACACTTCCTGACTGCTTCCACTTTGCGAATCCCCGTTGGTTTTTCACCTGCTTGTTTAGTATTTGGCAGCCGCGATATAATCAGGAGGAAAGGTTAATTAAAGCACAGTGTTTTGATTAATGTGGTGTTGGGCACCATTACCAGTTGACACAACAGCTGAAGTGCTCCTTGCCATTGATTTTCCCACTTTGCTCTTCGCTGCATCGGAGTGCAGGGAAAATAATTTGCATCTGTGAACAAGAGTAATTAAAAAAGTACAAGCGTCTATGAAGGTACATTAAGTTCAACGCCCTTTACAAGGATGTGAATGGTCTGGTGCAACAGCGTCACTGATGCCAAGGTCACAGCGTGTAGTTAACGGTAACGTGGAGCTGTGGCTGTGGCTCAACATGTCACAGCGTGGGATTACAACGTCATTTAGCTTCAAATGTAAACAGCTGGAATTTTGTGGTTGGGAAAAAAATAATCTTACAATAGGTTTGCCAACAGTTATAAGAATGAGACGGTACAGCAGGTCGTCGACGTACGTTCGAATTCTGTTCCTTCAGCGCACCCTTACTTGATTTCTGCCATAAATCAGAACTTATTTTTGAAATCCTTTAATTTTCTTTCCTGTTTGCAGAACAAGAAATTCTGAGGTCTGAGGCTGGATGTGGTGAAAAGAACGTCAACAACAACAACAACCTGGGTGAAAGAGTCAAATTAGAGCTAACGCTAATGTGTGAGGTCATTTTGGTTTTACAGTTATACCTCACCTGCTGTGTATTCATCCAAATATGAAACTGGGCCCAATGCAGTTGAGCTTTATAAAATTTCACCACGGGCCGCAACAGGCCCCTGAGCCAGACTTTGGAACGCCTACTTTCTGACCTACAGTATGTTTGTTGATTTTCTTTCTTTGAAGGATTTACTGCAAATTGAAAAAAAACAAACATGTTTGACATATGTATTCCAAACACTGATGTTCTTCAAGAATGTTACAATAAAAAAATAGTTGAAATTATTTTAGGGCCTAATAACATCCTCGAGTCGCAGTTCAATGAACAGCTTTGTTTTATTCCCGACTCTGTTCCTGGCACGCTTTTCTCCTGATGCTATAACATAGATAACGCCGCTCCCCGACTCTTGCACAGTAATATCCAGGGGAGCAGCAGATTGCCAGAGCCCAGAGCTCTGCCAGGCTCAGTGGGTCACATCCCCTCAGAGCCCAGTCCAGGCCACAGTCATGCCAAAAGCCAAGCCTCCTGCCACCGGGGGACGTCAGGCTTCAGCACCCTGCCAGCCCATCTCCTTATTCAGCTCCCAGCTGACTGGATGGGCACATCATGTACTGCACATATGGTCATGATTCATAGCCACCCCAGAAATCGCCCGAGTGAGTGAACGGGCTTCAAAAACCGCAGAGCAAAAAGGCAGAGAAGGCAACAGACCGGGAAGAAAAACTCTGCATGAAAACTATTTGGGGGGGGGGAGTCATTAGTCAGAGTGGGAGGTCACAGCGGGGGTGGGGGGGGGCGACTACAAACACAGGCATTACAAACTGCATTGTCCCCCATGGGTCTTCAGAGTTCTAATGATAAAAGCCAGGAGCAAACGGATTCTTCAAGGTCTTGGGTTGACAAACTTTTTACAAAGACACTTGTCAACAGGAAATCCAGGCTCTACTAGAGGACGACTGTACAGTAGGTGGGACGTAAGGACCTGGAGACAGATGGAGGTCAGACACTGATAAAACAAAGCCTCCATTTTTAAATATGTGACAGAGGAATTAGCTTCAAAACGTAGAAGCTACAAACCCAGAACACTTAACTGTCAATACTTTATATTTTTGTACAGGTTTTATTCTGTAATATTCAATTGCTTGTTACATTTCCGTGTCCGTGGGGAAGGAGCGGGAATCGAACCAATGACCCTATTACTGTAAAGCAGGTGCATCAACCAGTCTTTAAAGATAAGCTTCTTTTATAGCATTAATGGTGAGGAAAGACTGCAGTTCTACATCTGACAAACCAGACGTTTAAAAGCATTTGAAGTAAAAATACCAAGTGATTATAACTGCTGTCAGGCAAGGAGTCAAACAGGAAGTGAACCGTTCAGTCAACTTCAACAACTTCCTGCAATTATATTGGCCAAGATAACTGATAATAGTCAGAAAAGAACATAGAGAAAATCAAGTTAAAGATGGTTACAAAAAATATATATAAAGATATATGCATATATTTACATATATGCACATAGAAGATAGAGTGCATTGTGCATAGAAGCACATATAAATACATATGCATTATGCAAATATTCAGTATATACATATATATACAAATATATTCCAATAGGTGCAAACTTAACTCAGCCAAAGTGCTACAACAAAATGCAGTAAAATATCGGTGCCTTTTATTTTCATGAATATCTGGCAAAACTTGGTAAATAAGAAAAAAACAGACTCTCCAGTCCAGCTCTCTGACTGTATAAATAAAATATGTCAGGCCCTCAGTGTCCTCACAGTTGAACAGTACTGTCAGAACGCCTTGTTTAACAAACAACATGGTGTCAGCATGGAGCGAGTGGAGACATGACAGAAACCAAATAACCAATTAGCTGCTGCGGAACCCAACGACATAGCGCTCTCGGCGTCCGCCTTGATTTTTAAGAGCTGATGAAGAGAGTGTGAATGAAAACACGCTGCACTGTGTGACAGAGCAAACGCATCCACACAGAGTTATTAGAGAGCGTCTCGGCCATGACTGAGTCCAGGATTAATTACAACAATGAATGTGGACAGAGAGTATTCCACCACACTGGACGTCACACGTCCTCCAGCTGCAGCCGTGAATGACCACGACCCGACCAGTGAGCAGATCTCAGTGAGCAACATCACCAGATTCCCCTGAAAGACGTTTTCCTCACTCATCCAAGCAGTGATCTGCTGTCGTCTGATGCCTGTCGGCAGGAGGCGGGACTTCCTGTCTGCGGGACTAGGGACTTCCTGTCCATACTCTCACTGACAGGAAGTCTACAACTGTCAGCATCCTCATAAGACAATTAAAGCATTTACCAGCTGCTGAGGAACATGAACACACACACACACACACACACACATTTTTGTGTTTTTCTTCATATTCTACTTTATGAGCAAATGTCGCACTTTATCAAAAGTGTGTCCAACTATGTATGTCAATCTCATTTGGATTTTACAGTTTTTTTCCTACCTACTGTGTATTCATCCAAATATAAAACTGACAATATACTGTATCTGGGCCTTTTCACCACGCACCACAAATGGCCCCTAAGCCAGACTTTGGATATGCCAGCAGTCTCTGCCCTCTGCCTCCAAGACAAGCGTGCAAACCACTACACTATGGAACTGAGACATTTTCTTTCCTATTTTGTTCCTGGCACTATTATCTTGATGCTATAACACAAGGGTACCTAACACCCGGTCCGGGGACCGGTGCCGGTCCGTAGGTACCAGTCCGCAGTAGGACACAGTGAAAAACCGCTGCTTTAACATACATGATCAAATGTCACACTTTCTCTGAATGTTCATTTCTGCTGTTGCAGTTTTTCAAACAGAGAAAACACACTGTATATGTCTTTTAAAAAAAAAAAAAAAAAAAAGAAATTAGAGCAGAAATATTCCGGGGGTTTATTTTTCCCTGGTACAGAATCTGTAGAGGAAAAGTAAAAATAGCAGGAAAAAAAAAAGAAATTCCTGGGAGAGCAGGCTGCTTCCTCCACCAGCCCTCGGAAGTATACAGAGAGCTTCTATTTTTAATAAACAAGACGAAGACAAACCATAGTACACTCTTCATTCTCCTCGTACTATGTGGAACAAACACCGGACTCCGGCCCAGACCACAGGGATACAGGAATCAGGAAAGGAACGTGATCTGGCCGACAGTTCAGCAGCCAATACACGACGGGAATCAATTACAGTGGGAGTCAGAAGGAGCTGGGTTTAGAGGCTGACAGCTCTGAAGGGAGGTTCAAGTCCAGGCATGAGACACCAGAGTAATCTGAATATAGTAATACTCCGGCTGTAATACTGCGGCTCTCGGTCGATACCTGTTTTTAGGAATAACACATTTCAGGCTTCAGAGAATGTGGTTTGGCATCGACCGCCTGTCACCGTCCATCACGTCTGATAAAAAACTTTTTTCCAAAAGTAAAGTTTAAAGTCATTTAAATTCATAAACTTTTTTTAAAATTAAAAAACACAAAGAGTCCTCTGGACTTTTTTAACCCAGAAACATGACTGGAACAACTGTTTAATCTACAGGAGAAAACACAGCGGTCTGGGCCAACAGGAAGCCCAGTCCACTGACCTCTGGTTACACTGACACCATGTCTAACGTGTCTAACGTGTGGAGAGAAATTCCACATCACTGATGCCGCAGCCACTCCAGAACATATGGACTGATCACAGAAGTGATTTCTGCGTCGAGCAGCAGCCGTGGAGTCAACAGCTGTTCCTGCAGTTCCTGCCAAGGCCTTTGGCTGCTCCGTCACCTCTGAGCACCGTGCACCCACCATTATTCACAGGACACTACACAGGTAGGACACTGTGACATCATCATCATCATCATCATCATCACTGCTGAAGTGGAGACTCCCAGACATCACCAACGATAGTGTCGTACAAAGTACGGGGCGTGTGTAAAAGACCGTGACACGACCTTAGAAATCCATCAGCACCAGAGAAGGTGAGGCAGCGGCACAGTGGCCAACACGGACAACTACATATATATATATATGTATGTGTTATAGAAGTATATATGTATATGCAGTATGCGTATATATCATTAGCATGTTAAAAAAAAGTCCAGCCCTGGAACATACTGTACTGTAGGTCATATGATATTAATCTAAAATGAAGAGGTCAGAGGTCAAAGGCTACACCAAAACCCTACCAGTGCCACTACTGGCCCGCAGGCCATACTTTAGTTCCACTAAAGCAAGACCAAATGACCTTTCACTGGCCTTGAAGTTCCAGGTCCAGGTCCAGGTTCCAGGTCGGACCAGATGTTCAGTGATCAGTTTCCCCCTCCATTCACAAATCCACAGCACACACACCGTCCTGCCCACTCGCCCCACTTGTAAAAATTCCCTCAGAATAAATAAAAATCATCTTTTATTCAGGCCAGTGCGACACCGGCATAATGAATTATTGTGTCCCAGAATGCAGCGGTGCAGCAGAAGTGAGCATCTGCCACCGTCAGGCTTCACAGGAGACGTGTTCGCACCTTGATGTGAATGAAAGTCTTAATTAAGAAAAGAACACTTTCAGCAAATGTGTTCATTATAAAGGACTTCATTATTAAAAAAAATAATAATCCAGCTGACAGAACACAGGCTAAAGTACACACTGAATACTCCTTAGTTGCACACGGTTACTGTAAATAAATAATACATAGTTCAGCATGTTCAAAACTACACACTGCTTTATGGTGTTTTTTGAGGGAGGACGATGGGGGGGGGGGCTGAAAGGCAAATTTAACTGACTTTTCACCATCTCTGTTATTCTTTCATTCATTTTTTTCATAAATTCATCGTTCAACACTTCAGTCTTCTCAGGGTCACCCTGGAAGCTAGAGATTTTCCCAGCAGTCACAGGGTGAAGACGGGGTTAAAAAAATTCACAACTGTGGTTAATTTACAGTGAACTACTGGAGTACGCGGAAAAAAAAAACACGTAAAATAATATTGCTGTAGTGGGGGTCAGAAATCAAACCAGTGACCTTCTCACTGTAAGGCTAATGGTCTATTCATTTTACTGCCCTATTCTCACTCTCATCATTTAACCAAAACTTCAAGCATTAATGGATTCTATAAAATGTTTTTTTATTTTTAGATGTTTTTTTCTCCTACGGTAAAATCAACTGGACTGAAGGTGTCAATACTGCGATGGTCACAGCTCCACTCACTCTCTGAATTCATTTCCATCTTATTTTCTCCAATTTAACTCTCGTCCTCAAGTTCAAAACCATTCTTCAAACACAAATTGTTTTTTTTTTCATGCTTTTCTGCCTCATTCTTCTCTGTGTATTAATTGATATGTTCTCAGGGAGATTAAAAACCAGTGTGTGTGTGTGTGTGTGTGTGTGTGTGTGTGTGTGTGTGTGTGGTCCTCAGAGAACAGCTAATTCTGTACTGAGCAACAAGGTTGCAGGGAAAACAGACAAATAACCGTTTTCACTCCAGAGAAAAGATGAATTTCAAGAGAAAAAAAGAAATAACTCAGCAACAGTAAACATCTATAAATACAAACACAGACGTTGTAATGATACGAAGGTTATTTATAACCGCCCAAAAAAGAAACTTCTCTAACAGTCCGTGTCCTCACCTACGTCAACACAGCTGCTTCACAGTGTGTCCAGACAGGATCCATTACTGTTCAGGCTTTATGAATTATAAAACATCGGACCACAAGACCTTGGAAACGGTACGAGGCCCTCTGCAGGAGAGGATCATAAAGGTTGGTTTTCCTCTCACTCTGGACACTTTTCAATTACATTGTGTCCACAAACCATTTCTCTCCCTTTATAAACCTTCCACAGACGTCACAGACTTAAAATACCTGCAGGGTGATGAGTGTTCGCTGTGGACCGACAGAAAAACAGAAATGTTTGAAAAATTCTCTTGAAATGCAGCATTAGTTTAAATCTTTTTTTGACTAATCACAACATCTATAAACCTGTACGCTCCAATACTGGTATCAGTACATGTAATATTGATGTAGCATATATACATATATGCATATACACATATATATATACATACACATACGTATACACATATATACATACATACATACATAGTTATACACAGTTGGTTCCATAGTGTAGCGGTTAGCACACCTGCCTTGAAAGCAGAGAGTCCTGGCTTCGATTCCCAGAGGAACCATGTGCCAGGGACAGCATATCTGCTGCTAACACAACAATTTCCCAAATATGGGATCAGTATAGCACGAATTATTTATTATTACCTACATATATATCCAAAAACATATATACATATACGCATGTACACATATATATGTACATACATTTATACACATATATGCACATATATATATACACACATGTATACATACATATATACACATATATGCATATACTCATGTATACAAATATAAATGCATATATACAATATATGTATTTATACACATGTAGACATAAATACAAACATACACAAATATATGCATATACACACATATATAAATACATATATAAATGAAATAAAACAGTTGCTACATTGCTGGAGCAGATGTCTCTTTCATTAAGTGGCGTCTCAGGAGTGAGAAAACAAGTTCACGTCTGGTGAGGACAAATTACAATAGAATAAACTTGAACTTGAACTTCAGACAAAATATGTTTCACTTGTTGTTGCATTGTGACATGAGAATATTTATTTTGACACTGTACTGGACCAAAAAGCCGAGATAAGAGTCCAGAGCGAGCGTCCATCCTTGTCCTGGGGGTATTAAAACACACTTTTCCCCCTGACAGCTCACAAACAACGTCGACCGTGTCATAAATCCACTCGCTCTTTTTGTTTCATATCTCCGCCAAAAATTTATGGCTGAGGTAAATGTGAACTGTGGCCATGAAAATGCTTATATCCCGGCCGGCAACACCGCTAACTGTTTTGTGCTGCAACCCCGGCCATAAATCAGGGAGCCGTGAGCCTGTCTCGGCCCCAGCATTTTCAGATCCATTTAGCACTGATAAAGCCTGCTGTTCCGGCGGCCCCCAGGGGCCACAGCCAGAGCCTTTCATAAATAAGCTCAACTGCTCTGTCCTCCAGCCCCGAGCCCTCATCTGACTACTGAAATGTCAGGACAGTGACAGAGACACGTCACTGCCGTCCGTTCAGTTATTGGTTCTTCTACGCAGCTGAGATGTTCGGTCTTTATTGTGAATTTTCCTTTTCTTTTTAATATTTAACTGAAGCTCAGATGTGTGTTTACAATCAAAACACATAAGTCCTCACCATCCTCATACATATTTAACGGGCTTTTGATCTAAGCTGTATTTAGTTCGTTCCATAAGCTGAGCTGCTCTTATTGCCATCAAGTGCTGTGAAAAAAGAAAAAAAAAACTCTGCACAAGGAAAACGTTTTCTGTTCAAACACATCGACTTGAATGAAATAAAATGAAGATCACAGATTTACAGCAACTGCATTTTTTTTTATTAGCTGTTCAGCTTAATGGGGCTCATAATATTTCTATGGTTCTCACACCGTGGGTGGTGACCCAAAGGTGGGTCAGCAGGATAAATGATCTTGGTGGGTTGGTTACTGATCTATTTACTGTGCTCTGCAGTGGAAGGCGGGAATTAAACTATCAACCTTTTTACTATAAAATGTAAGCGCACTAACTTTTTTTCCCCATTGTGGGCTTTGAGACAATAACAGCAGTAAACCCAACACAGTCCACTAGAAAAAAGATAAAAGCCTGACCATGCTAGAATCTTATTGGTCTACAAAGGACACTACACCGGCCAATCAGGAGGCTTGACGACTTGCTCGTGCCTAATTAGCAAGAAGAAAAAGAATCACCTTCATCTCTGTCATCTCCGGCTCCACTCTTTGGGAAACATCTATGTTCCTGATGGAACTGGAATCCTGGATTTTTTAATTTCATTCGCAGTCATCAGGTTGTTGGAACTTTTTCAACATTTTTAAGAACTTTTGGGAAAACTACAACCTGGAATTCCTCCATAACGGAGCCAGACGTCTGTGGCTGTTCTCAAATTTCCACAGTCACCACTCAGAACTGTCAAAGCCTCTGTGTTTATCAGAGAAGAACCAACGGCGTTAGCATTGGTCCAGTCGGAGAGTAGGAGTCCCTCCTGTCCCTTCTGTCCCTCCTATCCGTGTCCTTTCGCTCAGCCGTCTTTAAAGGCCTATAAAAGACGCCCCATATGTTTGGCTTTATGGCTTTCATATTGCAGCCGCTGCACGCCGCGCTCATAAATGTCACTGTTCGTTACATAACAAGTCAGCGAAGATGGATCGTCCCTGTGACGGAGCCGGGGCAAAGCAGCACTTAAAATTCTGCTCATGAGACAAAATGAAGCAGCTAATGCAGCTAATGAGATCAAAGCCGCTGAGCACCAGGGACGGTCACGCCACCCGTTGTTGGACACAGGTACTGTAGGAGGCAGTTACTGAGAACTCTGTGGTGCCGTTTAAAGACACAGTAGGGAGGTTTTCTACCGATTCACTTTTCAACTGAAGTCCAAAGGGAACGCCTTTAATTCTGTAACTGATTATTTTAGTCACCTGAGCAGTTCACACAGAGACAACATGGATTCTTATTGGACAACACTGTGATAACAGATGTCCATCTTTGGTTACAAAAACTCAAAAATAGACAAATATTGTCCATCATAGCCATCTCTGAACTAAATCTTTTAGGCCTCACCATATATAAATATATGTATATATTGTATGTACATATACACAGAATATATATTTAAATGCATTTTACCCATCTTTTACATCATTATTTTATAATATGTTTGCCCTGTCAGGTGTTTATTTTAATTGATTTAACTATTTATGACATACAGTACTCTGTATATTTATTATATTTCACTCTATTTTATTTACATTGTTTAATAATTTCTTCTTTTATTTAATAAAGTCTCTGTTTTTTAAACCTTTTTGTCAAATTTTATTTAATTGTGTTCCTTTTTTTTTCAACATTTACCTACTTTAGTTTTGGTGGTATTTACTTTAAGACTGCAGAAAATCTTTTACATTTCTTTGTCATTGATTTTATTTCAGTTACAGTTAAATATTTGAATATCTGAGCCCGACATTAAACTAAAGTGTGTATTTTAATTCCACTTAATTTCGCTCTTAAGTACAACAGGAAACGTAGTCAGACCTCGGGCTGCATCTCATTATCCAAACCTGCAGCCTAGGAAAACGTCAAAACTTTTCCAAGGGAAAAAACTTAATATTACAAAAAAAAGGCTTAAATTTAAATTTATGTTTCCAAGGGAAAAAACTTAATATCACAAAAAAAGGCTTAAATTTAAATTTATGTCTAAAAGGAGCAGAAAACATTCTGTCAGCAGCAGCAGCAGTGAAGAAAGCCTTCAGTCACAGGACGAAGTGAAACATCTTGAACTATGTTGTATAATTAGTCAATTACTTGGGCTTTCCAGGATCAACAGCACTTCACCAGTGGGAAAATGTAAATAATTCATGTCACGCTTTATTAATGTAAATGAATTTTCCTCTGGAGTTTCTACAGAGGGACAGAGTTGAGATTCTATTAACTGCTCGTGGCCGTGTTTGCTCGTCAGGAGCATTTGTTTTCCTGCAGAGCATGAAAACACAGCTCGAGCAGCAGGTCTGTGTGGAGGTTGGACTTCAGCCCTGGTCTGAAACAACACCAACCCCAACACGCTGCCACATGGCCAAAAGCAAAATACTGGCAGCTTGGTCTGCAGGATGTGCATAAAAAAAAACAAAAAAACCTTCAAGTCTTTTTTAGACTGGACAGAAACCAGCAGAATAATAAACAACAAGCCTTAATTCTACTTTTAAAATTCCTCTTTCTTTTATTGTCACTGCTTTATACCATACATACACGCGAATCAGCCGAATTTAAAACAATAAAAACTAAAAATCAAATCGGGGCTCGGCTTATGTGCACATTTTCCATCGATCGCATCATCACCAATAATAAACACCAAGTTTCCAAATGTCCACACGCTACAGCGAAGGTTTCTTTAGTTAGCGTATTCATGTTCTAAACACGACTTTGACATAGTTGCAAAATACACAGTGATTCTGCGATCGTTGCGTCTTTTTGCCTCTAAAGTTAGCTTAATTAAAAATAATAAAGTATGAAAAGAACAAGAGTGTGGTATCCAGCTGCTTTTAAATTAAAGTGGTAAAAGCTGCAGAGGAATCTAACAACATGGAAGGTGCTAGACGATTGGGAGTGGAAGAGAGCAACATAGAAGAAGATGGTGCAAAGTCATCTGGAAAATACAGCAACACAGCCTCTCTCTCTGCATCTCCAGGTTTTTTTAATAAAGATTTTTTCAGGAAATTATTCGTACAGGATTTTACTGTGGTCAAAAGTTGGCGCACCAAAAAAGTCAATTTTCTGAATTTTAAAGACAGAAATGGACACAGCTAAGATTTTAATAGAAGTTAATTGTCAATTCATCAGCATTCATCTGAATCACTGCGACGTCTATTATTACAAAATGTTTGCTGAAGTGGAGATGATGTTGAATGAACTCGGACAAATTGACTTCACAGCCGTGACAGGAAGTGCTATGAAAATTAAAAACTACTTAGAGTATATTTTAAATTCAGAAATTATGCTGTATCTTTTTAGAGTAAACACAAATGAGTACATAAATGTGTGTCAAACTAGTATTTACATCCACAACTCTACATTCGCAGTACTCACGTATGCAGTATAAATAAAACTAAAATAAATGTCAAGGTCATTTTAAAGTCACGTTTATGTCACTAATTCTCAAAGTTGTTGAATTAAATAAATAAAAACTCTAAAACTCAGTCGTCCCTGCAGATTTTCCACCTGAATGAGATTTTTTTTTCTGAAGAAAAACCAGACCATTGTCCAGCACTGACAGCACCGTAGCGATGACTGGCTACACAAGGTTGCAATAACAGCCTTTTTACTCAGAGCTATAAACACTGATAAAGTCCACAGAGAGAAGAGCCTGGAACTAATGCTGAGGAAGAGCTTTAACATTCACACAGCATCCAGGACCAGGTCCCAGTCCCAGCTCCAACACTGGACTCTATTCATTCATGACGTGCAGCAGTTTGGAGCAGAGTGGGCGAGAGGAGTCATCACTTCACTGCTGACTCCTTCAGTTGTTTCAAATACCAGCACAGAACAGTTCCTGATGGAACTGATGACACAGAACTTTAGCGAAACCCTGTTTATTTTCATCGGTTCTTTAATGCCTTTCTGGCTGCAGTGTTGTCGCCTCTGTGTCCTGGTCAAATATTTTTGTAAAAAAAAAAAAAAAAAGTTTGTTAAAGTATCGGCCGCTCGCTCTTGGCCGAGACGGAAATGTCGGTGTCCGTACGGCCCTGCCCGAGACAGAAATGTCGGTGTCCGTACGGCCCTGCCTGTGGTCTGTGACCCAGATGTTTAAAACAAAAACTGCTGTAACTTCTGCAGTTTATTGCTGTAAACTTTTTTTCTTTAGATTTGCTTTAAATAATGAGATAAAGATGAAAAATAGGTGAAATATAGTAAAATATATTCAATAATGAAATATATTTTCAAAATATTTATGCAGACAATTGAATAAATATATAATTAGCTACATGTAAACATAATTATCTAAAGAACAGTACAGCCAAGTACAGGGTGTCCACAGGGTTTGTTTTCTTTAATATATTTACTACATGTTTAAAATAAAAATATAACCCTGTGTGAATAGATTAACGAGAATATGCAGATTATTAAATCCCAGATTCCTACCTGTAGGTGGCAGTATAAATTAAATAAAGAAAGTGACCCAAAAGCCCAAAAAGTGACGTGGCACATGCTAATGTTCCCCACCTTGACACCACAGCTGCCTGAATAATACCCCCGACCAGTCTGGTCAGGAGGGGGCAGCACATCATCTCTGTACGGTATATCACCAGTAAGGAGAAATACTGTAGTAGCATATGACATCTTCGGAGTACTTTCTCCAGACTCCACTTGGTGATTTGACCATATTGAAGTACTTCCAGCTGTCAGTGAGTTATCTCCGAACAAGTGCGGCGCGGCTGTGTCACAGCAGGGAGCGGGCGTCCGTCTGTGTTAACTGCAGCTTACATACACTCGGAGGTGAAATGGACTGAAACGGCAGCACTTTGGCTGGGCATCAAACCTCCGTGTCAGAGAACAGCCTGCTCTATTGTGCCTCCTGGCCCATTGTGGCCATGAAAGGAGACGCTCTGCTCTCCTTCTGCAGGTGGGTCAGTGCTGGAACAATATGAGCCGGAGACAAACTGCGCCGTGCCTTCCATTCATATCCACACGGAACAATACAGCAGCCTGTTGCTAACAAATCACTGCTGCAGCTCCACACACACACACACACACACACACACACACACACACACACAGGAAGATGGAAGGCCTACGTCCCATCTTTCTACTTATTATGAACACTGTGTCTTGGATTGACAATAACGCTGCACACTTCTGTCTGAATATAAAATGCGCCGTTTCCTGGAGGAACTGCATCGTCCCTGAAATCTGGGCATAAAGAAGGCAAAAATACGACAGGAGTTAAGAAGATCTGAGAACTTCTGGTTGGAAAATTAAACTTGAAGAAGTACGTGTCAAAAAATACCTTGTCAACAAGGCCTTCAACAGGGGGTCCATGACCCCTAGAGGTCTGTGAGGGTACTGCAGGTGTACATTTTAAGTTGTATTTAACATTCTGCTGCCAAAGGACTGAAGATGTTGAGATGCTTCAGTCAAAAATGCACACAACTCCCATGATGCAATGCGCAGAGGATGTTGATATGCAGTAAATGTTGGTAGAATATAATATAAGACTGTTTTATAGCGTCCTACGCTTAGGTCTATTGTAATAACAGTAAATAATGATTTCACTGTAGGGCACGTGTGTCAAACCTAAGGCCCGCTGGCCAAATTCAGACCGTCAAATATGTATGGTTTCCTTGGGGTCTGTACTAATGTTTACTGAATAGGTTAAATGCACCGGCCTGCTTTTAGAGGATCGCATGTTTGAATCCAGTCTGAGCTGCAGTGTGTTGAGCAAGTTTTTTTTTTTTTTTTTTTAAATCACCCCCAGCTCCTAAATATTTCTGCGGCCCATTCCTCTTCCTTCCTTTTCATCAAAACTGATGCAAATGTAAATGAGAATTCTTCAATAATCTGTCCCGAGTTTAAGAACAAAAGCAGTGCTTTATTTTTAAAAGAAAGACAAAAAGAAAGGTCTGTTTCCTTTTATGTCAACAGACCACATGAGGAAGAGCTGTGTCGTCCAGACCGACGCCACATGTCTCTGAAACCCTGGCCTTTGGATGATCTCGTGTTTATTCATGTTTTATTTTCCTCACAGTAACAAATTGCTGCAGAACTACAAATTAGGAGCCCTAACATTTGGCTGTGACTTCAGCAAACCAGACAAAACATCGGATGCAAAGTTCTTTAGTACTTTTTTAGACCAGGTCCAAAACGTTGAGAGCATGTTGTGTTCTGGTGGTTAGTCCTAGGTCATTTTAAAATGAGACAGGAAATCAGGTTTGCAAATGAAAATCCCATTTAGAGGTAAACAGTTGATTAAAGTTGAGGGCAACAAATTGCTGTTTCCACTTCTTATAAACAGTCTATAGTTCGGCTGAAGTCTGAGTCAAGGGGCTTTTTAACCAAAGCAAAGGCAGACAGTGAACACAACATCATCCTGTATGCAAGGAGGGTTTTTCTTATTAATATTTTTGACCTGAGCCAGATGTCAGTGTGAGGCAGAAATTACCAACTGGTCCCAAAAACCTGCAGCGTGCTTGGTTTGAAAATGAGAGGATGGATGAAAATAAGGGCAGAGAGGAGAGGGGTGTGCGACTGCTGGGGTGAGTACGACGCCTCGGCGCGTTCAGCGACACCAGTTTCACCAGGGCTTTGTTTGGGATCGTAGAGAACTGTGATCACAGATCAGAAATTTAACTCAGCAGCGCCCCCTTTCTCCACCAGGGCTGGACTGGTGTCCTGAAGTACACCCAGTGATTCAGGAGCGGCGTACGGATGTTAACGATGACCTACTTCTTTGATCTGACGCTCAGAGCAGTCCAGAAAAACTAGAAAGTTTGTGTGTGTGTGTGTGTGCATGTGTTTGTGGACAGGAAACGCACCTGTCTTTTGTGCAGACCGGGAGGAGGACGCAGCAGAAACAACTCGTCTCAACTTTTTAATTGCCATCACAGTAGAGACTGTATGTATTAAAGCTGAGGAGCTCGGTGGACGAGCGGACCGAGCCATTTGCTGCCTTCAGTGACAACCTGGGAAATTGATCCAAACTGCATGGCTGGTTACGGATGTTCTCGGAATTACTGAGTCATTGTGGACAAATGAGGAGGAGGTGTCTGGCTGACGGTTCAAATTATTTATTTTTAAAGTTCCTGGTTGTCTGAAAAAGTTTGATCATTTGGTGAAATTACTCTCTTGTTCGAAGGAGTATGGATTTTCAATAATACAGTTTCTAGCACACGGTTCTGCTGCTTCAGTTTGTCAGAAATGTTCTACCGTGGGTTCTCTCTGTTCTTTTGGATGAAGTTTACTTTTAGAAAATAAAACGCAATGCTTGATTAAATAATTTATATTTAAAGGACTGAGTTTTTCATCTCCACTGTCAACAGTGCCATCTAGCAGAGGTTCAAGACTTTTTTTTTAATTTAATCCAGGTGAGTGTGCATCGAATACTATATATATATATTATTATTATTTAATTCTGGTTGGTTTTGTGATTGTGTCAGTCTGCAGTGAAGTTTGACCTCATCAACAGCAGACATGTTTAAATGGGTTTATTATGGTTCCATTAGGGCTGGGGGCAGGAGTGTCAGCGTGTGGGACAGTTCACAGCCCACAGGTCTAACCTGGGGAGTGGGGGGGGGGTGCCGTGCAAACAGAACACACAGCTCTCTGCATCCATGTTTTCACGGTTGTTCATCCCTGAAATTACACACTATCAGTGCAGAGGAGGGAGGAGTGTGAGGAGCAGGGAGAAGGGAGGATCACAGCCGTCCATGAAACCAAAACTCTGGTGGTTTAAAAGTCACAGCAGATCATTTAACTCAAAAAACATAACTTAAAAAAAAAGGATCAAACTAGGGCTAGCCAATAATTATCGGACGATGTTAGCATAATTATGCAATATCGGTAAGAACCGGTATTGGTTTTTCCTCTGATAATAAAACCCTGATAACGCAATGTCTGGGTTTGGCCGTCCACTGCACACAGTGACCTGTGTCCTCTGGCTTTAACCCAGACAGCTGCATTTATCAGTATTGGTTGATATCGGAATCTGAAATCAAGAGTTCGGACAATATTGCCAACGGATATCGGCAAAAAGTTAACATCGGACATCACTGGATCAAAGCTAATGTAAAGAGAGCTGTTTAATCTACAGGAATATCTGTTAATCCATAACAGAAATGAGATCATAGAAAAACTCCTTCAGTTTTCTCGCCTACGTACTGTACCTTTAAGAAGCAGCCCAATCTGTGCATTAATCTGAGCAGCAGAAGACTTCAGTGATGTTCAGGGAGTCTGAGGAGCCCAGACAGAGTCAAACGCTGGTGGTTATAAAATTCCTATTATTGCGTCATTACATTAAATTATAGAAAAGCTGTCTGGTCTAGAAATGAAAATCAGATATGAATAAAATATGTTTCTATTGAATGTGTGTTAAACGTGAAGGTGTCACGTGGGAGAGGGAGAACTTCTACAGCCTCAGGGGAAAGTTTGGGTTTTTTGGAGGGTTTTTTTAATCATGAAATCATTAGAGCTACACTGTCAAGATTTTTAATGATTTACTGTTGGTGTTTGGCCTCAGCAGTGAGTGGAGTAAACAAACAGAGCAGCGTTCAGCCGCTCCCGCATCGACTGGAAACTTTGTTTGCCGCAGAAATGTAATCATATGATTTTCTAGTTGTTCTAGTTCTTCTACATATACAGTACACAGTACACGCCTCTGTACTGAGTACTGGCCACTCCACATCCACTTAAAGAGCGACTGCCACAAAGTAATATATGCAAAAACTTTCAGAATGACTGATTTGAATATTGTGATAATTACACGGTACAAAAGTTACTAAAGGTGAACACTTCCTGTCAACACTGTCTGCCGCCGCACCAGGTTCACACGTGTTCTCAGTAAATGGACTCAGTGCTCTTGACCAGTCATCATCACTGTACTGTATAGTACATGGACTCTGCAGTACATTAGTTTGGATCTGAGTGACATCCCATATTTATGCAAATCACCAGTGCTGATGTGATGGTGACGACGCTGAAAGCAGCCACACAGACCAGCAGGGGGCGTGTCAAGAGCACTTGACAGAAAACAGGATCAAATCATCAGAGCTGCAGACAAGGAGATGATGATGATGAAGGTGATGGTGATGAAGGTGATGATGATGATGATGATGATGTACTGAATGGTGTTTATTCGACATTCCTAAAGGTGACGCCTTTTGCCGAAACATCAGCAGGTATGTTATGTTTATCCAAATGATGGAATTATTGATATGGAATAAAAAAAGAAAATCGTACCAAATGGATTGTAAAAACTCAGAAGGTCAACGTCAGTCCTACAACGGTCCTCTCACCGCTGAATTATTGATGTGTCCAAAAATGAAATATGAAAAATCCTACTGTTGGCCCCGGAGTATGGAGCTGGGGCTGCTGCTTTAATGTAAAGCTGAAAGAACATTCTTTCTGTTCCCAACATTCCCAACTAAAAGGAATCATCAGAAAGACAGGACTCAGTTCTGTGGTTCAGCTTGGAATTAAGTTAGCTCAGAATAAGGGACTGAGGAATGTTGATGAAGCTCCATGACATTCTCATTACACACACACACGCAGTGTGTTGTGCTCCGTGAGTACTTACTGTCATCATGTACTCCAAAGACCCTCACCTTTACCTTAAATACAAATGTACGCCTCATCTAAAATCTCACCCTAACTCCACCACTGACCATAGTTCTAATCCCGACTCCAAACTACATTTTTGACCCTTAAAATACTCAGTGAAGATGTCCCCACAAGGACAAATCATCAACACGACAATTGTATTTTCCAAAAGCACGTCCACTGAAGTATAGATAGACCAGTAACAAACACACAGCTCTGCATTTTGTTAACATTTCATTAAGATATGATCATCATGGTGACGAACAGAGAGTTCTGGGTTCGATTCCCAGAGGAACCACATACTTGGAGCCTTCAAGGAGTTCAGATCTGCTGTTGATCATGGAAGTTCAGAAAATTAACTCCAAACCCCTCACCCACTACAAATGGATGCCTAATCCTAATCCTAATCCAAACTCAGATCATTCCTGACTCTAATCCCGATTCCAGAACTCAGGGGGATGTGATGCAGGATGTCCCTTAAAAACAAAAAACAAAAAAAGAAGAAGAAAACGGTGCACAACGGTGACACACTAGTCCACACAACTACCAAACACACACACACAAACACACACACACAAACACACACACACAAACACCAAACAGTGAACCATCTCCACGTCCTCCACTGGTTTCCCATGACTCCTCCTCGTCCTCACCCTCCTCTCCAGCCTCTCCCCATGCCTCCTTCCTCTCCTTCTCCTCCATCTGTTGCACTTTTTCACTCCGCTTGCCTCACCCTCTCTCCCTCACCCTCTCCCCCTCTCTCTCCCTCTCTCTCTCTCTCTCTCCATCCAGCCTAATTTGGGCTCTGTCAAATCCAGGTGAACTGACAGCCAATTATCACTGTGTCAAACAGAGTGACGCTCCCTCTCCTCTCCCTCCTCCTCCTCACCCCCTCTCCTCCTCCCTCAGTCGTGGACAGAGCATGTTTCTCCGCTGATGAAAGACCAAAGCAGAGTCTTGTGAAGCCACCGACTGATAATGAGCAGGAAAACCCGAGATGGAGCGGGTCCAAAGTTGAGCAGCCGCCGAAACACACACCAGTGTTTTTTTCTTCTTTTTTTTTCTTTTCTAATAATGAGAGCGTTATACTGAGCATGATGGGATGTATTATTGAGCTGACATGTTGTGCTGCTGCTGCTGAATAAATAAATAATCCACACACTTTCCAGGCGCAGTCCTTAGAGGAGCATCAGTCCAACAAGGCTCCCGATTAAAAGTCAACATTTAAAGGTAAAAAAAAAAGTAAAATAAAAATACCAGGATTTTTGGAGTGGATTCTGAGCTTAGGGGACAACACATCTCTCTGTGAGAGAACTGGAGTGAATGAGAAAAGATTCTAATTGAGTCCATGAACATTACGACACACGGTCTTCTATCCAAAAACCCCTCTGTGGCTCTGGACGTTTGGATGTGCGAAGGTTTTCGATGCGCATCACAAACGTGCCATTCTTCCCGGTCTACAGCGGAGCTGCAGTGATGGACAGGAGTTCGAACCTCCTGAATTCAACATTTTAACTCTTTAACATAATGGGTTGAATTCTTTCATCCGCTGATCCCGTCTGTTCAATTCCACATTCCCCCTTCATTTGCGCACAAAAACCTGGATGAAATCCTGGACTTGCCGTTAAATTTGCACAAACTATTATGTCACCGTGTTCGTGTCGATGTGTTTGGACCATGTGAGTCCGAAATGGGAAATGCATTTTAATTATTAATGAGTGATTTAATTTACATCGTGCGTCACATTGTGTCAGGTGCCGTTCTGTGGATGCAGTGCGCATTTTCCCACCACACTTTTCCCAACATTCCCTCTGCTCAGGTCAGGACTTACCATGTTCTAGGCTCCTCTGGAGGCTGGCATCCCCGCAGAAGAAGCTGTGGAGCAGGAGAGCAGTGAAGGTCCTCCTCACTCCTCCTCAGACTTAAGCCAGGAGTCAGTCTCCTCTCCTCCCCTCACTTCCACCAGTCCAGTCCCGCAACAATCAAGGTTCTTAATCCTCTGACTGAAAGGGCAGAAAGGCTGCGGGGGCAGTGTGAGCTGGGTGGGGTAAATCCTCCTCTCAGCTGCCCGGGGCTGGTGCTCCTTCCTGCCTCAGAGTGTGTTCACTGATCCCGGTAACAGCAGAGTTCTGCCTCCTGAAGGTCCGCCGCTCTTCTGTCACAGCAGCATCAGCAGCTCCGACCGTGCACGACTTCGGCAGTTGTCGGTAATCCTCGTCTGTTTCCGGAAAACGGACAGAATTACGTAGGGTTTAAAAAACATAACAGTGCATGCTGCCATTTCTAACGACATGGAACAGTATTTGAACCTGTGGCTGGAATAAAGGTTCCAGATTAAATCCCGATTAGATTAAATTTGGATTAAGATTAAAGTAATATTTTTATTTAACACATTAGAAATTGAAAAATATGGTGGTTAATCTGATACAAAGTTAATTTTTTAACACATATTGAGACGATGAACAATAAAAACTTCTCATGGAATTTCATTCATTTTAAGACCAGTTTAAGCCTTTTCTTCAAGTGCAGGCACAGAGGCATTAACAACAAAATTAGCCTCAAACAATACATTTTACTGTACTACTGTAGTTCGAGAAGAGCCGAGCAGTTGATGCTGTATACTCCTTTTAATTCATCCACAGCTCTGTACTCTGGGCCACAGATTGCAAAAAAAAAAAAAAAACCCTAAAGAGTCATGGAGCAGCCACAGAGGGACTAACTGTCAACACCTTTGAATCGTTGGTGGAAATTAAAACAGTTGTTTCAGTTTCCAACCTCCCCTCACGCTCCCCCCAACCTTCCAGTATCATCAACATGAGCATTGTTCATGTGGACTAGCATGAGATTCAACTCCAACCATTCATAATTGAACAGGTGACAGTGGGTAGGACTCGAACACTGGACCTTGGCAGTTCAGGGTCAGTGAGCTCTTTCATCTGTGGTGGTCGACACGCGCTGTTCACAGTTCAGGCAGGAGGGGGCCATAAGACCAAAGACTGGGTCAAACGGGAGGCAAATAAAACATGTTGAAAAACGGAATTCAGACGAAAGTGTCGGGGAGCTGACAAACCTGAGGCCTCGTCCAGATGTATTTCAGGTCTCAGTCCTCACCTAAATATTTCACTGTGTTCACTCACATGCTCCAAAAGCCCAAGGATTTCAGACGCAGAAATCACACGATAACAAACACCTTCAGACCTCCTGATGGAGGCAGCAGAGGATCAATAACTCACATGTCTTGACGTTAAATCCATCAACTCCCTAGTTATTTTAAAATGTTACTGAAATTCACCAACTGCAAATAAAAAAAACAGGCTGTAAGAAAAGTTAGCTTCTTTCCAGAGCGTGCAGGCACAGAGGGATTAACAGTAGAACGGCAGGGTAACTATGGGGAAAATGAAATATTTGGGTTTCTGTAAAATACGTTAACGTACAGAACAGCTGGGTGAGAATTTAACGTAATTATTTTGATTAGTGTGTGTACAGTTTCTGCCATCAGGAAAACGTTGATGCACACACTTTGGCCTGTAGATGGCAGTAATGTGTTTGACAGCCAGATAAATCTTAGAACAATTTTAGAACCACATCAGATTAGAAATAAATAAACACATAAACATGACCATAATTATAAAAAGAAAATAAAATCTAGCCTCAGTAGCTTCAAGTCGTAAAGTGTCAACCAGGTGGAAAAGAGAGTAAGCTGCTACAACTAGCGACCACTAGGGGGGTACACGTTCTTCTTTTATCTTTCGTTACATTTCATCTAATTAACAACAGACACAGGAGCTGCAAACTCATCACCGAGTCTCATCCAGAGGACGGATTTCAGACTGAAATCATGAGATAACGAACAGCCCTGGATCAATGACGTGTGTGTGTGTGTGTGTGTGTGTGTGTGTTCTCACAGTACTTTTTAATATTCTGCCAGTTCATGACGTGCAAACTGCAAATAAAAGCTCCCACGCACAACGGAGAGAAAAAATAAAATCTCCATCTCACCTGGGGAGTGGCGGCTGATCCAGCTGTTATTATCAGTAACTGATGACTTTTCTCTTAACACAGATTCCCCTGAATTCTCTCACCCTCTGCACTTCCCCCCCCCTCCCTTCACACACACCCAGAGGTGAGTGACAGATTCAGGACGCAGATTGTTGCCTCCAGAAAATTCTGCAATTTTCTAATTGTTAATTAGTGTGAAACACATTAAAAGGTGTGGCGTGAAGGACTGACGTCATGGACTGAGGACCAGGTCGGTCCAAACCGTGGTCTGGGATCAGTTTGGGGATATAAAAAGAATTTATTCTGTTTAATAATTCTCTCGTTATTTCTGATATATTTTTTAAACTATTTGTATAGTCGGAGTCTTAGTGATGCTGAACTCAACACTGCCCCTAGTGGATGTATTGCTTAACAGCTAAGTCAGACGTAAAGCTAAGATGAAATTATACAGTACATGTTAGTATGTGTGTTTTGTCTAAAGTTTGAGACGTGACCCATTTTTTTTTTCAAATAAGAGTAAAACCTAAAGAGCTACTGACCACGTCTGTGACGTCAACATCAGAGGTCTGTGTTTGAGCTGTTCACCCTCCACCAAGCATCGCTGTGGTCACATGACCCACGTAGCCGTGCTGTGGCCTCCACAGGCTGCTCACTGAAGATGCCTTCNAGCCATTGTTGGGGTAAAGCCTGTGGATGGAAATTCCACTGGCATTTAAACAAACATCAAAACACAGTGAAGCCGGGATTTTATGACCGAGTCCAGACTCTGGAGGCACAGTGTTCGTCAACAACGTCAACAACAACAACAACAGGAAGAAGAAAATACAACAACCGCATCTGCTAAATATTTGACAAAAGTTTTTATATTTTACATTTTCTTGTTGTTGCTTCCTCAGCATTCTAATGTAAAATTGCAAATGTTTTTAACCTTCTGTAGAAATGTACATATGTATATATTGTACATTTTTGCAATGTATATTGTAAATATTTCTAATTTTATTTTAAAATTATACAACTACATATATATAAATATATACATACACAGACTATTTTCTATCAGCTAATTCAGTTTCCCTGCATAAAATAGCTGAATGAAAAAATAAATAAATAAATGAATACTACCCAAGATCACTGTAGTTTTTACACTTGAAATACTCTGCATAACAAAAATTATACATTCTAATTTTCTCGACGACGTCTCTGTTTCTGAAGCTGCTCACAGGGAGTGTTGTTTTAATCAGATGCTAATGCGATGCACTTCTCTTCTCACCAACCATATGTTGGTCCACATCATTATCATCTACACCGGCAGGTCTGCAGAGCTGAGGTTAGAAGTGAGAGGTTTCTCACTGGTTGGTGGAACATTTCCTTTTAGGATATTCTAATTTTTTCAGCTAAAACCAATTCTTTTTGGTGTAAATGTGAGTCAGTAAACCGCTCTGTTTAGGAGTCATCTCTAATTAATTAAATAAACTTCAGCCTGACTCTAATTCACAGAGAAAACGCTCATTATTCCACATTAAGAAGCTGCCGTTTCTCTGTTGCTGACTTTTTAAAATACATCTTGAAAAGTTAAGTGTTTCATAAAATCCAATCCTGGTCAATTATGGATCAATCCTACGATCTGTGCTGCAGTTAGAATTATCATTTGAATTAAAAAAAAAAGTGTGCTTTCCAAACTCTAATATTGACCGTCTCATTGTCATTCAACACAAAAGGAGATGAAAGATATTTGTGTGAAATCTGCTTCTCATTTCCTGCCAACGTGTCGACGGTGGTTCAACGTCACGAAAAACTGTTTCACTTCATTGTGACTTCTTTACTGACAACTTCAAAATATTGGTCTAGATCAGGGCAGTCAAACCCATTTTGATTTAAAGGCCACATAGAACCTGATTAGATATCCAATAAGCGGGCCAGATTAAATAACCTAGAGGGCCGGTTTAGGTCCACAAGCCGTATGTTTGACACCTCTGGTCCAGATGATGCAGCCGAACCATTTTTTCTTCACGACATCGACGACAGGAAATACAAAAACAAACGAGTGTAGTTCCCCCCCCACTCTGCAACAAACAACTTTATGTCCCTTGAGGGGGGCTGCCCCCCATTTTGGGTAACACTGGCTGAAAAGAATGTTAACTTTCACCAACTAAGCAACAACTGTCCAGAAATCTGCCATGTGTGAAATACAGCAATCCCTACAACAATTACAGACACACACACACACACACTTCAGTGTGGTTTAAATCCATTCAGCGCCGCCGCCACTTTTTTCAGCCGTCACTCGTCAGAGCAACAAAAGAGCTTTATGTCTTTTTGGATTTGATTGAATTGGTCACAGAGTGAACGAAGTGCAGAGGAGGATCTTCACAGAACACGTTCAGGAAAAGTGAGTGCAACCAGATTCGACTTTTATATCACACTCTGGGAGGAAGAATAAAGCCTTTAGTTTTTCTTTGTGCAGGAGAAGAAGAAAAGAAAAAGAAAAGGAAACTGCTGTTCCTAGTTTTCATTTCACACTCAGTTGAGATTTCAGAAATGTCCCTTTATGTCACCCATAAATCCATGAACACTGCACAGAGCGGCGTTACATTTAACTGCACGCCTGCTGTAGAGCTACAGTATTGGACCCTAGTCAAACAGAAAACACCCGGACCTCTGCTGCCCCCCCCCCCCCCCCCCCCCCCCCACACACACACACACACACCCTCCATCCTCAAACCCATTCCTGTTGCACAGATCCTTTAAAGCAGCCAGCAGATGGCGTCCCCCCCAGGACACAGCCAATAAAGAGGCAGAGAAAGAGTCTAATATTAGAGTTTGGAGACGGTTTCCAGAGGTACTTCCACTGACAGATGGCATTAAAGCAGCGTCGAGTCGCAGCTCAGATGTGAATGAAGTCTCACTGTACGGAGTCATGTGACCGCTGACGTAACCGTTAGACAGATGGATTATAGAAACACCAGTCCAAACAGTCCCAAATGTAAATATAAGACATATTATATACTGCATATGTACTATGAGAGGAGTGGGAGGAAGTAAATCTTCTCATTCCCTCACCCTGAACTGACACAGAAACAAAATGTTCCATTTCTTTCAGTTCCTCTCAGTTATCAGTCAAAACTGTTCAGTTGTTTTTAAAACCCAGTGAAAGTATATTATAAAGTAGTACTGTCATCATATATTTTTTATTTCATCGTCTTCAAGACAGGAGGTTTTTGGTAACTTGGTTTCATTCTTAGTTATTAAACATTTTCAACAATTTAAACTATAAAAAGTTACTCACCTCTAAACAGAGGAAACGTTTCCATGGAGCAGGTACACAGACTTAATGACATGAAGTACCAGGTACAAGTACTCCAAGTACTGTAGTAGTGGAAGAGGAAAAGAAACACATGGCTGCAGTGGCAGCAGGTGAAACTGATTGGACACAGGTGAAAGACATCAGGCAGCAATCAGTGAGAGAGAAGGATAGAGGAAGTACAACTGGAACTTCAAAATAAAACAGGAAACACAAGAGGAAGTTGTAAAAGCAGGAGCCCTTCGAGAGTGGAACGAGTCCCCAGGGACCACTGCTGCCCCCTTTGTTTTACATCTAGGCCACAGGCTGCATTTAAAAGGGAAGAGGTACAGCCCATGTGGTACAGCCCACGTGGTACAGCCCACGTGGTACAGCATTGCTGTCTCTTCTGAGCCAGCCTGTGCTGCCGTCATGACCTCTACATGATCATTTCTGAGGGGGCTTTTAGGAAAATTGGCCCCAAAAATCAAAACTAATGTTTTTACCCCATCTGCAGATCACAGAGAAACAACTCGGGGGGCGGGGGCCTCTCACCCTGTTATTGATTTCTCTGATCTCCTCTGTATTACAGCATTAAAATGATGACATTCTTTTTCTTATCTTTCGTCTCCACTGACCACCAGCCTTCAAAGACAGTCCTATATAGTTGCGCCCCCTCCCTCCCCCCACCTCCTCTACATTTTCAGATCAGATCATATTCTTTTTACCCAACTGATGACATCATTAGCCATAAAAGAACTGACTCTTGTGGTTAGCGTTCAGCCAGTGATTTCTCTGACTATCAGACAGACCAGTGTCAGTGTCTGTTCAGACCTAATCACTGGAGCATGGGGGGCTCATGTGGCTGTTAGCAGTGGGCCGCCTACCTCCCACCACTGCAGTGTCACGGTGGTCTCTGTGGGGTCAGCGGCAGCAGGAAATCAAGCCTAATTCCCATTTTAACCAGCGTGGTGTGTACGCTGGCTCTGAATAGAAATGCATGATGGGAAGTGAATTATACTGTGTATTGTGTGTCCTGCACAGGGACACTGCTGACCCTGGAGTTATTAAACCTGGGGAAGACCGGATTAGACAGGACTGAAGCAGGAAGGTTGGCTCAATATGGAGCTCGTTCCACTGTGGAAGGACAGGTTTGTTTCTCCAGCGTTTCTGTTGGAGCTGATGACACAGTGGGAGTGGGAGGGTGTCACCGATCTTTGTGGTTCCAGGCAATTAAGTTTGACTACATATACAGTATATATTGTAGCTCAATACAGTTATACAGAAGTGTTGTTAAAAATTCAGCTTCAAGGAGTTGAATTTTTTTTTTACATGACATTATTATTTTATATTATATGAATTTTTTATAATATTTTATTATATTATATTTATATATTATTATAAATGGTGCACGATATATATTATATATGCTATATATAAAGTTATACACACATATGTGTATGTATAAATTCATACACATATAAATGTGAATATATTATATGTGTATGTATATATAGACATGCATATATATTTATAACATATATATATAACTTCAGTATATATGACAGGCACCATATATAATAATAATATAGAATTTATATAAAATATAACTATATTTAGAATATAAAATATATAAAATAATAATAAAATATAATGTAAAAAAAAAGTAATTATTCCAACATCCTAAATTCTTCCAACTCCATGAAGCTGGATTTTTAACAACATTTTTGTATAATTGTATTGACAATCTTCATATTAATACTGTTAATCATTTACCTTAGAGATCAATTTAAAAAATCAAACAGAAAACATGAGTTGTTTGTCATACTTATGACACAATATATTTGTATAAATGGCCATAAATGGCCATAAATGTTGAAATTGTTTCTGGACTGAATCCAAGTCTAAACTCACTCGTTACTAGAGAAAACTAACTGGAGACAATCAGCGGCCAATCAGATGCCTGGATTATATAGGCTCCTGGCAGTTGTTGTATTTCCATTCTAGTAAATGGAGGATTTTATGGGACACACTTGTTCTTGTCTTCGTCCCATCCCATATTGATTATTGTAATGCACTCCTGTCCTTGTCCACTGTGTTTGTCCTTGGTGGTCCACATCTACGTCCACACACACCCAAGCTACACGCACAGCTCTGTACAGTACACACTGTCTCTGTCAACATGTGGCATTTGGACTTGGCTCTCACTGGTCAAACACTGACGACATCACCGGGCCCCAGTTACCCTCGGGGCAGTTTGGAAGCTCGCGGTTAAACTTGGTTCTGGGAAATGCACCATGTCATGAGTCCCCACAAGAGTGCAGAGACAAGTTTGTGTGTGTATGTGTGTGTATGTGTGTGTGCCAGTATCTCTGCCGCCCAGCTCCTCCAGGATTACTGGTTTTCAGATTTGAATTTCACTTATAGCTTCACTCCACCCCCACGTGATGGTTCTGATATCTGTCTCTGGCGTTGTGGAGAAGAAGAACTCCACAGGCAGCGGGAAAACCAGATTATCATCTTCACTTATTTCTCTGTTTGTCCTTCGTTCTGCACACATTCTGACACTCACTCACAAATCACATCCAGAGCCTGAGGGGCTGTACTGTGCATGAAAATGATGCAACATGTAAGTGACAAAGTGAAACAAAGCAGTCATTGATGTGAAAAAACAGGCGGTAAATGAACGACTGATTCACACGTGTAACCATTTATCATCTTTATTTGCTGGCTGTGAATTTGGTCGATGTTTTCTTTTTGGTTGGAACTCAGCTGATGTGGCTTAAAGTCTGTTATTTGGAGGATAAAATACTTCGTCTGTACTTGACCTCGGATAACGATTTCCAGTTAGTTCATTTTATTATAAAGTGTTTCAACTACATCTGGAAATAAATTGAAACCTGCTCATGTTTGGCCTTGGATTTTAGTAATCGAAGAAGAGTTAACTGTGTCTCTTACTGAAATCTGATTGGACAGAAGCCTACAGCTGATTATCACAGAGTCACGGAATTAGACAAGTGGATTAAACAGGTGAGGTCAAGCAGATTTCAGTCATTAGACTAGATTAGCCTAGACTAGACTAGGTTAGACTCGATTAGACTAGACCAAATTAGACTAGATTAGACTAGATTAGATTAGACTGGACTAGATTAGATTGGATTGAGGGACATTGTTGTGTTGCAGCAACAAAAGGACAGATTAAAAAAAAGACAGTTGAATAATAACGAGCACTTTTAAATGTAAAAAAAGTAATATTACAATAATAATCCAAAATAAAATACATATTTCAAAGCATAAAATTAATTTAAAATAGTGAGTATTTTATATTAAATATAAAAATACCGAATGACTGGACATTATGAGATGAAAGATTAGGAAAAAATCGACAGTTTAAACTCAGGTCATTTTTTTTTTTAATTCGTTTTCTTTGACCAATCAGTGTTTCGTGTGAGTGAGTGTTACACACTGTCTATTGAGAAAGTAAATGACAGATTTGAACTCTTTTTCTGATTTTTGGGGAATGTGGCTGAAAAGAGACCTCTTCAGGAGAGAGCGTCTAACTGCGATCGTGCTACAGCTGCTGCTAACAGTACATGCCGAGGAGACATAAAGTCAGGCTGAGGCAGCAGATATTAATAAATGAACACAAGTGTGAGGGCAGATGGGGAAAAGACCAGGCAGGCAGAAAATGAATAGATATATATATATATAAAAAAAAAAAAAACAGGCCATGCAAATACAGGAGACGGGAACTGAGGTTAATACACAGATAATGGAGCTGGAGACGAGTGGGTTTAAATAGTGACAAGGAGACGGAGCAACAAGTGTGTGAGTGCAGAGGAAATGAGGCGACTACAAATAGAAAACCTGTGGAGGGGACATGGGACGGGCAGGTGGACAACAGCAGCTCTATGGGGGGTGGGCGGGGTGTACAAAAAAAGACAAAAGCCAGGGAACTGGGCAGGAGACTGTGGCAGGTGGTGTTGACCTACTGCTGGTCTACGTCACCTGAGGAAGGAGCTGACACTGGATTTGTCTTTCAGGTCTCTGTAGGATCGGTGTCGCAGAAAAATGGGACAATGCAGTGTCTGCAGCGTCCCGAGGAATGCACGACGGAACAAGACTCCAGGTTCAATCAAACCATAGTACACAGAATACCCTTACTTTGAAACAAACATTGTTGTTTTAAAGATGGTTATTTTGTTATTTGAACCTTAGCAAGGTGTCGACTGATTTGTTAGCAAGGTGTTAGCATGGCTAGCATGGAATAGTCGTTATAAAGATCACTTTTCACCACTGCTCTTGTCGGTCACTGAGACCTGATCAATATACTACATGCTACGGCGCAGCTAACATGCTGCTAATACACTCCATACTAGCCCGCTGCTAACATGTTGCTAATGTGGTAAAAGTGATCTGGTGATTCTACCATGCTAGCTGCTAACACCTTGACAACATACTCTTTAATAGTCTTTTTTCTACAGCAAATAGAGTAGGTAAAAAACCCAACGTGTCTCTGAAAAAACCTTTTGACCCAGTTCACAAACAACTTGTGATTAGCACCACCTACAGGCCAAGGAAGGAAGGCTCGAAGCTCAAACACCGAAAAAATCTATTTTATCAGTCAGGGCAATTAACACAGTTAATTTGACAGTCCATTATAGTGGTATTGAAATATAAACATTGGGACTTACCACCATAGATTAAAGGAGTTGAGTGGTCTACATCCTGGGATCCAGAATTTGGGTCTCATCTCATCTCGGCTCAACCTAAAAACAGCTCAGTCAAGGTTTTTCTGTGAGCCCAGACAAACTCTTCTTTCTTAGCGGTCCTCAAATGTCTGCTCCAGACTTTGGTCCTCTAAAAGCAGCTGATCCAATTCCTCTAAAGGGTTTAACAGTTTTGTGCCGCCCTCTTCGAGACCTTTGCTCCAGCCATTAATGGATGTCAGAGGAGCCTGTGTTGCTTTTTAACACACACACACACAAAAAATAGAAGAAAAGTCTTTAAACTCTGACTCACACTGAATCTGACAACTTCTCTCAGCAAAAAGTAAAAAAGATCAGAATTTCAGTTTTTAGTTTTCAAAATAGTGTTGTAAGAAAACGATGTCTAATCACAGGAGAACCTGATAGTGACATCACAACTGGGGTGAATGTGAACAAAGATGATGTAAAGCATGGGGTTAATTCAATCATCCAAGTTCCATCAGCTAAATCTTAATAAAATCACGTGTCTGCCCAACGACAGACGTCTGTTTCCTGTCTGGTGGACGTTTGATGAAGTCCACCAGACGTTGAACCGCCCGTCTTCCTGTGTATGGTTCCCCTGAGGAGCAACACAAGTTTATGAAGATGTTGTAAATTGATAGATGGAATTATTCCCTTCATACACCAGGAATAATGAGGAGAAAAGCCACAGGCTGGACCGACATGTGAGTCTGTGTATGTATATATATATGTACTGTATATATAAATATATATATAAATATATATATATACAATGCAACAACATCTACATAGAAAAGTTTGAGCAAAGACTTAAAGCGATGTCCGATTTTAAATTTGTGTATCTGATATTTTCCTAACACACCTAACACAATTTTCGAGTCTGATTTCAACCGTTATTCCTAACACACCTAACACAATTTCCGAGTCTGATTTCAACCGTTATGGATATAGGCCTGGTAATATTTGTTTGTTTATCTGTACAAACCACTGTATGAGTTGCTAGCACCAGCATCTGCATACAATCCACTGATTATTAAAGTAGATTAATACATTGAGCTACAATGCTGCCATCTAGTGGGTTTCACTTTAATATACAGCCGTTTATCCCCAAAACTATTTTTAGGCACACATCATTTGGGGAAACCCGGGCATTGCATTATGGGGTTTTCATTATCAGAGGAAAAAAAAACGATAACGATTCTTATAAATAATACTTAATTATGATGATTTCAGCCGATAATATCGGTCGGCCAATATTATCGGCTGATATCCCTCCTTTTGCATAAATGTGATGAGTATGGGCTGAAAAATGTCTAACTCCTGGAAGGTGAACGTTTACCGACGGAGAAATTAAACTGAATATTTTAAACTGCCTCGAAAAATATATTTAGCTCCAAAAAAACAGAATTGAATTTGGTTGCAATTGTCCCACAGACGAAAGTTATGACCAAATGTGGAGCAGATTTGTTGGAGTTTGACTTTCTATAGTTTATGATATACTGTATATATTGTGTACTGTGTAGTAAATGGAGCCTGTTTTACGTGATACTGGAAGCTGCAGAGAAACAACAACAATTTACTGGAGGACTTGTTGTGACAGGGTTTACTGTTCCTGCAGGGTTATCATATATTCCAAAGAATCAAATTAACTCTCTTGATGTATGTCATATTAAGCTGCGGGTGGGAGCCAGGAGGCCCCCTGCTGGAAGCTTCAACCAAACCATAAAAACTCAAACAGCTTCACCTAATTTTGTTTGGAGAACTTAGTGACACGTGCGATTTACAGCTGTGCACGGCAGCCAGGAGCCTCAGTGACCGGGCAGTCGTACCATCACAACTCAGCCACTGACCAAGTTCTGCCAGTATTTGGGGGTGGGGCTAAGACTGCTGCAGCTCTCACATGAACCAGAACAGAAGGGATCGTTGGAGAGTAAATACGACCAAAGTTACATGTAATTACTGAAAGATTTGATTGTTATTTTCAGAGTACTTTGATTCTTTGTACTTCAATTTCAAATGCACCGGAATTTGCAGTAAGACCTCTAGGGTTTCCTGATTCTTGTAAAAGTTCCTGGTACTAAGTAGTAGAACCCTTAGCTTTCTCTGACAAGACTATGTCCTTCACACAGCCATCAGCACGACTGTGGTATAAGTAATCAGCTGCATGTCTAACGATCACACCCACACACCCACAACCTTTGGGTGATGTGTGGAAATGAGTCTAATGTCAAACGTCTGAGCGAAGATCATCATTGTAACGAAGGTGAGCTCATTTACTCCTGGTGGAGCAGCGGTGTGACAGCGTCTGCAGGTGACACGTCTGACACTTCACACAGACTTCAGATCTCACCGTCAACATTTCCCTCCAGGTGCCTTCAGGGTCGCTGCTGAAATGTCGTTTTTTTTCTTCTCCCCCTTATTAACCTGCTCTCACACTGTGTGTCAACAAACTCCACAAGAAATAAGAAGAGTGACGAGGCGTACGACCGCCACGGCCTTCAGCTGGAAACTTTTTTAGGCCGTAGATTTAAAAACATTTGTCATTATTTGGATATAGTTTATTATTCTACCTATAATGTTCACCATTTCAACTGCTGAAAGACTGGGCTTCTTAAAAGCTGCCCGGGGTGAAAGGGCGGCTGATCAGGTCTTCCCCAGTGCTTCCATCTGGCCCACATTCTGTGATGTCACAGAGTTCACGGTGTTCTCCATCCTTTAAAAGCCCTCATCATCATCGTTTCTTTTATTTGCCCTGCGGCAGAGAGTTTCATCACAGTCAGAGATCCGTACAGCCGTGTGATGCTGCAGGTGAGCTGTGTTTAAGCACAGATGTCCAGAGTGGTGCTGGCCTCATTATCTCTGAGCAAACAGCCCCGCTGACTAAGAGTAATGTGTGCAAATGCTAACAGGGTCGTCCCTCTGACGACTACAGATAATCGTGGCTTAGCTGCTGTCACTGTTGCAGAGTCAAGTACATTCACTTCAGGCCACAGGCCAGAAAAGTTGCTCAGGGAGTGGACTGTGTTTTAACATAAATTAGTGTTTTTAATTGTGCATCTGTGCTAACACGTCTTAGCAAGAGATTTTTAAACCTGTTTATCTCACACACCACAGACTGAGCAGCAGTCATTCAAACACACAGTTGTTATTTATATAATTATCATATTGGAAATATTAAACATGACTAATATGTTGTTAAATACTAGCATTTTTTATTATTTTAATTGCTGTGTATTATTGCACAATTAAACTATGAAGTCTCAGGCAAACACAACACAAGGTCCTTAAATTATTTAAAGCATATAAATTCCTTAATAATAAATTAAACACCACTGCAAAATATGGTAAGGTATTAATTATTAAAATTAAAATAAGTTTTTGAGTGATACGATATTAACCTGATTTAAATTAGGTACAAATTTCAACATCTGTACTTTAGCACTGTGACAGGAAAAGTAGACGATCACGTGACAATAACGTTGTAATTTTGACGTCTCAAACCAAAACTACATCCGTATATTTTTTCAAAATAAAAACATTTCGCTTTTCCTTCTTTTTGTGGCTAGAGACACGATCAAAATAACCTTTTGAGTCGCCTTTACTCTTCACGCTGTTTCTCTTGGTTGATTTATATTCTGTATATTATAGTATTCCACTGTTATATACAGCTGTGTGACCGCGCAGGCTTTTATTGTGAAGCTCAAATCTTGTGTTTCTGCCTTGTTTACAGTCTTCGTCAATGTTTTGACAGGTGAGATTTGAACTCATGGTGGATTTAGTTTCTGTGCACAGGTTCATGGCTCGCTTAAAGTTTTGTGCCAACCTTTCCTGGCTCTTCACGGAGCTTCCGGACTTCAGCCAGCGGATTCGCGCTGCCGCTGCAGCCGGATTTCGGGCCGTGGAGGCGGCCTGGCTCTACGACTGTGAGCTGAAGGAGCTCCAGAAAGCCAGGGAGGAGGCGGGGGTGGAGGTGGTGCTCATCAACAGTCCACCAGGTAATGTGGAGAACAATATGTAGGACCGGGAGAATAAGTGGCAGAAGGAGGAGAATGAAAGTAACAGGAGGAGGAAGCCACAGAGGAATTGTTTAGGATAAATTTTCCAACGTCTTGGAATTCTAGGAATCAAACCCACGACCCTCTGGATAAATGATAACTGTTGCTGCTGCTCTTTAAGGAAATACAAAAGCTGGTGAGCTGGGTCTGGCTGCAGTTCCTGGCAAAGAAGAAGACTTTAAACAGGGTTTGGCTGTAGCGGTGAAGTACGCTAAAGCCCTGGACTGCAGAAGGTGAACAGTGACTTCGTTACTACCTTATTCCAACGAGTCATCAGTGTGTATTCTTCTGCTGTCAATGTTCGAACCTTCATCCTACCTGACAGTTCCTTACAGAGAATCCTCACTCTTCTTCCCTGTGTCTCCAGGATCCACCTGATGGCAGGCAGGGTTCCTGCAGGTTCTCACAGAGCAGCCGTTGTCAAAGAGATGGAAGCAGTCTTTGTCCAGAACCTGAGATACGCCGCTGATGTTCTGTCAGAGGCAGGTGAAAATCAGAATCAGCAGAATGGAGTGAAAATGTGTTTTCAGCAGCTGGAAACAGCAGAGTTCTACTATATTTAGCTGACATTTACAGTATTAAAAAAATACTTTTTCTACATTTGTGCAATATTCTGCATGACAGACGTGACAGGTCCACGTCTGAGGGAAATGTTCTGATATGGCTGAGTTCTATCCTGACTCTGAGCACTGTTCCTCACAGGAAGGGATCACTGGACTGATTGAACCCATCAACACCAGGATTACTGACCACAGGTACTTTCTGGACTCTCCTCATCAGGGTAAGACACTGATGGTGAAACTTTAAATGGCCAGTTTTGATTTTGGCCAACTGAGTGATTAATCGTGATAAACTACAAATACAATTAATCAT
The DNA here is from genome assembly GCF_000523025.1 of Cynoglossus semilaevis. Taxonomy (NCBI): domain Eukaryota; kingdom Metazoa; phylum Chordata; class Actinopteri; order Pleuronectiformes; family Cynoglossidae; genus Cynoglossus; species Cynoglossus semilaevis. The sequence continues at coordinate 12,690,170 of NC_024308.1, forward strand.
TATTAATCGTGATTAACTACAAGTACAATGGTATTTACATTTTCTGACTGTAATCGTGTGTCCTCCATCCTTGTTTCTGCAGCGGCTGATATTCTGGAGAAAGTTGGAAAGTCGAACATCAGGCTGCAGATGGTGAGTGATCTGGAAACAAGAGCTCAAAAAAAAAAAAGAAAAATAATAAAAAGCAACTTTTAAGAAGCACATAAACGACCAACAATCTTAATTGTCTCAGGACGTCTTCCACTGGCAGATAATGGATGGAAACCTGACTCAGAACATACAGAAGTATCTGCCTTTGATAGGTGAGTGGACCGTACCATGGTCAGTGATGACAACTGACAAAAAGACAGACGTGGACTCATCGCAGCATTCAGAGAACCATCAATAACCGGAGATAGAATGTGGCGTTAGATTGACGTTTTCACAGAACCTTTTTTACTCAACGCTGAGGCGTTCATTCATCTTCTCCTCAGGTCATGTTCAGATCGCACAGGTTCCAGGCAGGAACGAACCAGACAGTGATGGAGAAATCAACTACAGCTACCTGTTCAACCTCCTGGAGGAGCTCAAGTACCAGGGGTACGTCGGCTGTGAGTACAAGCCATTAGGTGAGTCAAGGTGATGTTTTTCAATTTCATTTAAGGTTGTGAAATATATACATATATAAACAAAAAAATGTTTTTTGAAATTGTCATCAATGTTCTTCACCCCAGGTTCCACACAGGAAGGTCTGGGATGGATCACAGATTACTGGGCACGCAGCAAGTGATGATGGAACGAGCTGACTGAGCCAGAATCAGAATATTAAACAACACAAAAAACCATGTACTCAGCTGTGTACGTTTACACACAGTCGCACAAAAACCCATGTACATGCACTCAGCTGTGTACGTTTACACACAGTCCCTAAATTTGCCAAATTGAAGGGCATGTTATTTTAAAAGCATTAAAATTTTACATTCCTGGAAAAAATGAATCACATGAATAAACATTTAGAGAAAATGAAAACAGGGATAAAAAAAATGTAAAAGTTAGCCTCAAGGTAACTGCAAGTCAAAATGATTATTTCAGCTAAAATCATGAACACTTAACACACTTAAAATGAGTATGTGGACAGTGACGTCCATATCAACCTTTTTAAAGTTGTTAAAATGATTCATCACAGTTATATTTTTCCTTCCGTTTTATTTGATATTCTCACATACTGTATAAAGTATTCTGTACATTCATAATACACGCTATACAATTAGAGCTGTGTACAGTGTATTTATATCACAGTATCTGTCAGTTTGACTTCATAATTTACACCGTTGGTTCCAGTGGAACAGGCAGACATTAAAGAGTTAAATGAAGGAAATTTATCAAATGTTTTATGATTTTTTTTTTTGTACTTTCTGGTCTGACTCTGTGTGCCCTGCTGTAAACTGATGTGTGATCAGTGGCCGCGCCGTCACACTCATCAGGCCGTGGAGAAAAAAACACACACAGAGCTGATGACATGTGGCATGTTATTATGCAAATCAACAGAGTTAATATGACCCATTTTCTCGTCTGTGAAAGGCTGTAATTGTCACATTCATCCAAACTGATTCAGGCACTTTGACTGCAGCGCACGTGTGTGTGTGTGTGTGTTTCGGTGCACGGTAACAGTATCGCTTCAGACGCTTTGAAAATTCTAAAGAACAGAAGAATCACACACACAATGGCAGAAGGCACTTCAGGACAGACGGTGTGGCAGTGAGGTGACGGAGGGTCGCAGGCCTGAGAGCTGTAATCATGGCCGTCTGTCCGTCCGTCTGTCTGTCCGTCACACACACCTCGTGGCTTATACTAACACTGAGGGATCCAGAAGTACCAGACGGCACCAACTCTGAGAAGATGGAGCTGAGAGAGTGACAGTGGTGTGAAGGAATCCTGGTTCACTTCACCTGTAGAACTGTGTAGTATTGTTTGACCACCATACACACTAGATGGCACTAAACTGAATTTGTGCTGTTCCAGAAACTTCCTGGAAATGCCTCAGGAACCCAGAAGAATTAGTTGTTGGAAATTGCTAGAAAAATAAATCTAGATCAGACTAGACCAGAAGTCTAGAGCTGAATGTTGTGTACTCATCCAATCAGGCGTGACCTTGTCCCCATGATAATTCTGGTCTGGTGCTAAAATGTCTGTAGCGGTTGTTGGACTTCACAGTGAGTTTCTTTGGTCTGTAAATCTCTAAAAACGTCCATGGTCTCAGTCGCTGGTTCAGGTCTTGAACATTTGAACATTTGGTCAATTCAGATACTTGAATTCCTAATTAGAGTAAAATGAAGGCTAATGCAGAAGCAAAAGCTTCAGACCAGGTTCTTCTTCAGAGTTGGTCCAACATGAACCGGCACACAGATTCACTGCTTCCTCGTAGACCAGGTCCACTAATTTGAGGGGAAGTTCTACTTCTGATGTATGATGCAGTAATACTCACATGAATGCTTAGTTAAAAACATCTTAAATTAAAGCTCTTTTTTGTCTTTGACTCAGTGTAAAAACCCTTCATGTTGTAATGTAAAGTAGAGTGTCATCAGCATACGGTTCTGCTGCTGCTCCATCACAGCAACAGCAGCGGCCGTAGGTGTGAGACTCCTGAGAAGCGTTCTCCAAACATGTTCTCGTCTTCATGTCTCCACATTTCTGTGTGGTCACGTGGAACGTGAAGCACCGACCGTGGTCACAGCAGCCCAGTCCAGAGGTTGTAGCAGGCCGTGTTGATGACAGACTCCAGGTGGTGGTACATGGACACCAGCTGGGGAGGGGGGCTGCTGCCAGCCTGGGGCTGTAAGGGCAGCGGCTCCCGAAACACCACCTTCAGACTCTGATCCAAGAAGAAGAAAATACATGAAATAAACAAACATTTGAGCAACAACATACAGTCTGGTCATGGTATAAATGCCAACTGACCGTCTTTCCTGCTTGGGTGTCCAGGAAGACCAACACGAAACAGTCGGTGAACTTCTGGTTCAGAACAGCCTGGAACACAATCACACACAGTTTTTCCTTTAACTGCACTGAAACCAACAGCAGTTTCATTTGTCAGACGGACGTTTGTCCTCCTCACCAGGTACTGGGTTCTGCTGTCGTCAAAGTGTCTGCAGCTCTGAGGGAAGCGGGAGGCGGTGCAGCAGGGCCTTGATCAGACTCTGGTACCAGGCTGGACCCATGGTAAGGAAACAGTCCTGCAGCAGCAGCAGCACAATGAAACTCATCAGTGAGGGTGTGTATTGGCAAGATTACGATACGTATCACGACACGGGGCAGCGACACAATATATTGCGATATTCTTTGATGCTATAGGCAGGAAGATATATTGAGTTTTTCTTTAAAAAATGTAACTGTAGTCAAACTGTCATCACAGTAAAGACTCTGCTGCTGTTCCATCTGAACATCAGGTCACTAACATTGGAACAGAGGGATCTACATTTGGAATCACTAGAGAAGAAAAGTATTTGCAGAAATGTTTGGATAAAAAAACACAAGATTATTTGTCTCAAATAGTGGAAATATATGCAGTCCCTGAACAATCAACTAGCCGTCGGTTAATGGTTAACAAATCAATACAGTGATATAGAATATTGATATGGTATTGTTAAAAAAATACAAACAAAAATGTTCAATATTTCAGTATCAATATTTTTCTTACACCCCTACTCATCAGTTACTGTACTACTGTAGTACTACTGACTACTTCTACTAGAAATTCAGCTGCGACTTTTAATACAGTTTATCAAAACTAAGTCCTGAAAACCAGATTGTCAATTATATTCTCTCTGTGTTTGGTCTGTGGTTGTTGGGAAAATTCTGGGAACAAGGAGATGTTTACTGAGGGAATAAAATATCTCAGATGAAACAATGTGAAGCAGGAACAGACCAAGATCAAAACACAGATACTGCCACTGACACAACCACTGCTCCTGGCCCTTCCTCCTCCTCTTCCTCTGGATCCAGACAATTTAAACACACTTTTGATATGATTGCCATGGAAATGAACCAGACTTCCCCTGAGAGGTGTTTCACAGGGGCAAATAAAGCCCCTCTTAATAAAAAGTTAATTTTCTTCTGCCTTTGCGATGATCCGGAGCACAGTTGTGTTACAGCTGGTGCTGCGTTGCCAGCCAGTGATGCTGCTGTTGCCGTGCAAGGTGAATTAAACCTCCACCGGCGGTTGTTGTGTGAGCCTCAAATCACAGTCAGGAATTTCAGCAGAGGGTTTGAGGAACTTCTTGGATATACTGTACGGGTGAAGACTCCCACCCTTTTCTCCCCCTGCTTCCCTCTTTGTCTTTCACTTTTCCTCCTCTGTCATTTTCTCCTTTCACTCAGAACTCTTCAGACAGAGAACTGCAGACGTCTGATTCCTGTTCTGTCAGAGATTTCTTTCTCTTAAAGCACAGTTTTTTTTTCTTCCCTCCTTTTCACTGACAGTAAGTGCTTTTATCATTTCAGATGCCTGATTTCTCTTCATCCTCCTCTCCATCACACTGAAAGATCCCTGCCTCCCTCTCTTACCCCTGACAATAACGCACATTTAAATTTGGAGCTGCACAAAATCATCAATTCGATTTTAATCCTCGAACTGCACGTCAACAAACTCCACATCATCGGCTGAGTCTGGAAATGTCAAACAGTCGTGGAGGAACATGCAGCGCATTGTAAAAACACACTGATGCAGTTTGATCAGGATTAAACCAGAGGATTAAAACCCCCCAGAGGTTAAAGACAACCTGCTCTGCTGATCCAAGGTGGAGACATTTTTACTGAAAAAAAAAAACAAAAACCCCCTCCAACAAGTTTCTCCTTTTCTTCTTGCCAGTTAAATTGGCTGTTAGTAATTCAAATTGAGTGCAGATAAAAGAGGAGGAAGACGGAGAGGGTGGTGTCGACACGCAGCAGGGGAAATTAAAGCCAAAACAAAACTGTCAGATCTGTCAGCTGCTGTGTCACCCAGAGAAGTTCTTCAGGTTCTGGGGATGAAAGTACACCTCAGTTGATGAAGTCTGTGTTTATGTAGCATCAGGAAATGACAAATTTAAGCTTCTCGTTTATCTTTAAATACCTGGAACGAGCCGAGTGAGAAGAAATGCACACAGATGTGGACGTGTTTCGTTCCTTGGATGCTGTAATTCTGGTTTTTGTGATTATCTGGTCAGATAATTGAACTAGACCTGCTGCCCAATTGTGTGACGCTGTACTTGAGCCCAAAGTTGGTCCACACATCCTTACCAGCTGCGGGTCGATCTCTCCCACCGAGCGACTCTGCACAGCAGCCAGCAGCTCCTCCAGCTCGCTGAAGGACAGCTTGGTCAGCTTCAGTTTGTCCAGAGCCAGGTGCTCTCCGTGGAACAGCCTCCTCCACAGGTTGTCCCTGCGGCAGTGACCCATGGCCTGCTCCACGCTGGCCTGGATCTGTCTGTGGGCCGACGCCACCTCGTTGTTGAGGAGGGGGAACAGAGGCGAGGGGTAGAGCAGACCCTGGGCTTCTGATCCACCTCTGCTCAGGGGGTAGAACTCGTTCCCGTCACTTGGGGCCGAGGCGGCTGCAGCTTCAGACGGCGTTTCCTCCCAGATGCCCTGCTCGTTCGTACGTGAACCCGCTCCTTCTGCTCTTTCTGGCGGAAGGCGGCCCCCCAGTTCACCCGGGTCACGGTGGATCTGTGGGAGCTTCCTGAAGCGACGCATGTCAGCCGTGAGTCGAGGGAAGAGTTCTCTCTGACTGGTCATGATCACAAAGAAGCGCAACCTGTAAAAATAAGAGTTGAGGAGAAAGAAGGACGTCAGTTCTAGTGTCTTTTTTTGGGTTTCTTATCAAACGCCTTATCAAACTGGTTCCAAACCACCACATCGTACTGACGATAAACAACATTTCTTTTCTGGGCACTGAAATGATTTCCTTTGTAGCTATTTCACCTCTTTCTACAGCCTGTTTAACAATGGTTCCATTTTCTGTGCAGGAGAAAAACAAAACCCTGATGGTTTTATTTTAGGAGCACAAAGAGATGGAAATCTTCCAAAGATTCTCCTTCAGTCACATCCAGATTTGATGCTATTAAGGCCAAAAAATACATCACTCAGATGCCTGTCCTGAGCTCAGAGACCATGAGCACCAGACTCAGGAAAGATGTTGAAAGTAAATCGGATTTGACGACGGAAAGTCAACAAGATGGGAAATACCAACATTAAAATGGCTGCTCAGAATCCAGGGGTAAAATTTGAAATCTGTGAACTCAGTGCGCCACACTGTGGAGAGTGGTTTGTACTCTGGCCTTAAGGCAGTGGTTCTGGCAGGACACTAGCCGTCCATGGTAGCAGCCAGTACCAGCTGACCGGTCCTTGAAACAATCATCAACAAACAATTCAACATCAGGTCCAAACATTATCCACAGTACACGGTCCTACAGTCATTTAGTGCTGCAGCTAAAAATGTTTGCGTAGGTCTTTAAACTCGACTTGAACTCAGCATCACGTTGGTCCACACGCAGCTATCTTTGAATGGCAATGACCACAGGCACTATTCCTGTTTCATAAATGAGGTTCACTGACAGATAATGAAGAAAACTTTGGAGATCTTCTGGACATTATGCGGTGACACTCATCCCTCAGGCCATCGACGACTGCCCACAGCTTTCGTAGAGGCGGTGTGTGGCACAGTCTGTCCTTGTTAGCGCCGAAGATCTAGATTCCTCCCAGCCTGTGGTCTCTGTCACACAGTGATGTGCTCTGCTCTCACCAATTAGTGTTAGCACTCACCATTCTACATTGTTCAGTCTTCTTTAAAAAAAAAAATCTGTTCCTTCTCATTTCCTTACCTCAGCACATGTCTCTCTCCGTCCGACTGCTCCTCAAATGGAGCTGCGTTATGGCACACCACCAGAGACACGTCAAAGTCATCGTGGTGATGCAAGCCCTCCAGATCTTTGTAGGAGCCCGAACTGAAGCAGAAACAGCAGAAGGTTGTAAAATAAAGAAGCTCTTCCTGTACGGCGGTGGGTTCGATCCGGTCCGTACCTGTTCCACAGAGCCACCAGGGCGTACTCGTGCAGGTCGGGCGTTCCCTTCTTGTTGTCGGTGGGCAGTGCAGTCTTGGACATGCGGAGCGGCTTCATGCCGTAAGTGCTGGCGTGGTCTGTGATGTAGTTGTAGAGCTGGTGGGCTGTTATCATGCCAGTGGAGATGGAGAAGCTCCCTGAGAAACACAGGACAGCAAACGGACAACAATCAGGTCAACGATTGGACAGTCTGTCTCCAAATGCTGTTTATATGTGGTCCTTTCTATATCTTAAAGTAACAGGCGATACCAGAGTTTTAGGTATGATATGATAGTGATTATATTGGCATTTCTTTATACTGACCATAAAAAAACCCTCAATATGTATTTTTCATTAAATATTAGTAATAACTACATTACATTACTTTATTTTTACACAAATCAACTTCAGTCCGGATCCTGAAATCAATTAAACATCTGATGAAGTAATCTGTTTTAGTATCAAAACTTAGTAAAGTAATACTTAATATACAATATATTTACATTTTTACATATATATTTACATATATATATCAAGTATCAATATGTACTGCATGATGTTCCACAATCTGTGTACTGTTTTTCACACATATATTTCTACAAATGTTGCACTAATGTTGGCAGTTTGGAGGACAATTGAGTCCAGATGTCAATTTCCTGGAGACTCCAGGAAGTTCTCGGACACACGTGTTTTCCCGACACTTCTAGACTTTACCAAATTTGCAAAATATTACTAATATTACCTTGTACTACGTGATTGCGACCAAACTTGGGAATGTCCGGGTGATAGGAGATAAAGTCGTCCAGGAAGTCCGTGAGCTGGTAGCCCTGTCGGAGCGTCATGTGGCAGCCCACCAGGTACTGGTGAACCACTCTCAGGTGGAAGTCGTAGCTGAAGGAGTGGACGTGCATCAGGTCCCGCACTTTGTCACACTCCTCTGTGAAGAGCATGGAGAGCTAAAAGACAGGGATGGACAGAGTCCAGAGAGACGTCAGTGACTGAAACACCAAGGCCTGGTCTTCTCTCTGGATCCATCCCAATTTGGCAGGTACGTCTCTGCTGAGCGTTAATCTGAGCAACCATCCAATAAAAGTCCTGATTTGCATTTGAAAGCCACACCTTGTTGTGCCTTGAACTGTGCACCTTAAGGGCCTGCTGCTCAGCGCCCCCCGTTGCTCCGCGCTGAGAGCGTCTTGTCAGCATCTTTGATATCAATCTCATCCATAAATAGCAGCTTTAATTTAATTAAATCCAACATCAAAGGGGAATGACAAAAGCATTGATTACGAATGCAAATAGCTGCACAGAAAGGCCACAATGTGTCATTAATTAAAGCACAAAAAAGGAGTTTGGAGGGAGAGGGAAACACTGCAGCGTGCGTCGACTTTTCATCTGAGGCGTTTGCCTGGAACTGGTACAAATGGGCTTCATTTAAGACGGCAGCCGATAAAAACAGGTGGAGCGACACCGTCTCTTACGTCTGTCTCTCCTGCCTCCACTCCTCCGCACTCAGACAAAAGAATGGGGTATTTTTTGGCAGTGAGTTATGAAAACATTGACATTAACCCCCCCCAACCTCAACCCGCGCCCCCCGCTGGTGATCCTGTAGTCTTGAAAAGACAAATTAAGTGTGACCTTTTGAGTCTGTTACATGGAGAGCAGGGAAGCCACTGGGATTACACAGTTGTCTTTATCTTAGCACTGCTACATTTCCTGCATGTCATCGCCACTATCCTGCTAACATTTATTATTCTCTACCCTGTAATCCCAAACCTTTCATCTTCTCATAAATTAAACGCCTGTAATAACGCTGACAGGAATAAATTGTTGGGTTGAGTTGCGGCTCCGCTGCTCTCCTCCTGTCAGTGGACGACAAATTAATGACAGTGGCCACGTTTATAAGAGGAGCTGTAATCATGAGGTCATCCAGGAAACAAAGAGATGACAAAGAAAGTTGATCGAAAAAAAGAAAAAAAAGACAAGAGGAGTCACAATGACAGAGCTGAAATAGCCATTAATGCAGTCACATTTCTCAAAAAAAATTCAAGTGGGACTGTTGTATCCTGACACCCCAAAACTTTTCTTGGCATGTGGAGAGAGCTAGCATAGTCATGTAAGCATGCTAACACCAAGTCTTGCTGACAAAAAAAAAATGTACCGAGACAATGCCCTTTTCCATGCCACTGGTACACTGACGGTACAAGCAGTATGCAGGCACGGAGGCATTAATATCTCTACAGTTATGATACAGTGAACAATGTGACTGTTTTGGGTTTTGATGAATTTCAGACAAGGAAAAGCTGACTTTTAGACCCAGCAGGTGACTGCTGAGTTTTATTATATTAATGTGTGTTGATTAAGTGACATGTTGGAATATTTGTGTGGTCTACAATTTTAGTTTTTTTTTCCAAAAGCTCCCCATTTATTTTTTACAGATACTTTATATAACAATGAGTAATTTTTTTGTTGGTTTTTTTAGCTTGGAACAATGGCTCTAACAGCGTATTTTTAAATAATAAAAATGTTTTTATTTTTTCAAACTACACTTATTGTTGCCTCTGTGGACCTTCTGGATTTCCTACAGTTTCTGACAGGGAATGTGAATTAGCTCTGGTAACACTTCTCTTTACATGTCCTCATTTAGCACCTAGTTTTAGCAACTTGGGTTTTGAACCGAATGCATTTTTCTCTTATCTTCAGTTAAAAGGACATTTGGATTATTTTATCAATAAATACTGATGTCAAAAAATGAAAGTCACGGCACTAAACATTCAAGCTTAGCAATCACATATTTTAACTTGCTACAATTTAAGTCACCAACCCTATATAACCTTGAACAATTCAGCAAAAAATGGAACCAAGCAGCAGTGGAAAAACCCAGGGGTTTGCAGAAAACCAGTCAACCATTGCACTGCTGCAACAGAACCCAGTGAAACCACTGCAGGCCGATCAGAAGGGAAAAAAAAAGCGGAGGAGCCAAAGTTGGTTGCACAGACACTAAAAGAATGACAAGCTGAGAAGCCCCGTAACACCAGGACCAGCAGGCACGGAGACGGACAGCCCTTGGAAAGCCAGGAAGAGACAGGAAATCACAGGGGAGTTTGAATCAAGGCTCAGATCTTCAGAATTAACATTTACTCCCAATACTTGACCATTCGTGAGACTCCTTAAAACGTCATTCTTCATACACAAGCTGTAGGATGTGGCAGCCGTGGAGCCAACAGGAAGAAAGCAGACCCTTAACAGACATGGAAACCGTTCGATTCCCATAGAGACACAAAGAAAGGAAGGCATGTAGATTTGAACAGGAAGAGATTGAGACTGTCGACAGAAAGCAGAGAGGCAGGTTCGGGGGGTGGTGGCCGAAGGCGGATTGCCACAAGACAAGACATTTCCCACCCCCGTCTGAAAACGGCTGGGACATACCGCACAGTCAGATACTGGTGTGGCGTCTGGAAACGGCTTGCAACGAGGTTTGGTGAGGAGGTTGCCCTGATGGAGAGATGACAGAAAGGTGGGACGAGGCAGACACACAGACACAGATGAGTGGACAACAACAACAACATGGTTTTGGTCTGGACCTTCACTGGCCATGTGACACACGTGTAGACTGTCGTTGTTCTCTGCAGCATTCATCAAAAAATGTGGTGAAAAACCACAGAAAAAAAAAAACACAAAACATTTTCCACAGTCACTAGAAGTTTCCTGTTTTCATCTGCAGATCTGCCCTCTGCCTGTGTTTTCTCTGTTTTAATATCTCTAGTAGTCAAGATGTTTCTGGACAAGTTATAAAATTAATATACAGCAGATGGCAGTAGTGCAGAATGTAAAGTTACTGCTAATTACTCTGTTACTGAGGATCAAAAACAAAAAATAAATGTAACTCCCAGAGGTGTGGAAAAGGAGATTACATTATCATGGGAGTATATCCTAAACTTATTCGCTCTCTATGTCAAACTCGGGGCCTACAGACCACATCTGGCCCACCAAGTCTTTTTAAGTGGCCTGCAAAAGGGGTTCAATTATTCTTTCATCAAAACATAAATACCAATAAAATATCCAAAAATTCCAATTGTACATTTTTACTATTTATGCGTTCTTTTTTTTTTTTTAATTTTCAGTTGGACGGCAAAATTAATTTAGTATATTTGGTTTATAGAAATGCAGTTGAACTGACAACCGTAGGGACAATCTTTGCAGCTTCCTGTAAGACCTGGTCCATAAAAACAACCAGATATCCTCCATTATATGCAATACAAAAGTACAACCTGTAATACGTGGAGTACAGTAAACACTGTGTTTTCCAGTGTGGCTGGAGAAGAGGCTGTGTGTCAGGCAGGTCCGGGTGTCCACAGCTTTAAAACTACAGTTTCCTGAGTACCAACCAAGAAGTCCAATGGAGCTGTTAACACTGGGCCACTGGACGTGGACAGTCCAGAATAATGAGCCTGCAGCTTCCACCTAAGTGGGCTGATCTGATTATGGTACATGACACCGTGACGTTCCTGTTCATGTGGACAAATGAGACAAACACAGTGTCCACACTCACGTCCAGGTTCCGGACAGTAACAGTCACGTCATTAGCAGCGACAGCTTCCTGTCGCCGGCGTTGAAATGTTATGGTATTTCTGCAGTGAAACTAAAAAATCCTGCTGTAATAACTCACTTCATATGTCAAGTGACTAATGACGTGGTTGTGCAAAAGGAAACTTTTAGACCTCAGCTGACATAAACAGCACAGTGAGCTGCACCAACTCAAGCATGGCAACGTAGCTGTGAACGATTCTACAGCAGGAACCAGGAATCTTTGTGCTCACACAGAACCTTTATATTATGAAAACACATCTGACATTTACGTCATGAGGCTCCTGTCGAAAACAAACAAAAAATGGATTGTTATTCCCTGCTTCAGCTTTAATAAACAGGGATAAATCAATTTAAAAAAAACATCTTCATTTAATAAATAAATATTTTAGGTTACTCTTTCAGTTCAATAAAGGAAATTGATTTACTGGCATTTAAACCTTCGTTGAACATGATTGCTAATTCAGGACACCAAAGTCCTGCTGGGGTCAGGATTCTAACCAGCATCCCTCAGATTACAAACCTGATCAATTAACCACTAATCCACAGCCATGGTCTGCCCATGTACAGGCCTTAAACTGCACACAGGAAGTGGACAAAGACTAAAGAGTTCTGGGTCACAGCTTCTAATTCCAGGGTTATTTCAGTACAACATGACTCAGCAAGGTTTGATCCTATTTAGAGGAAAAAAGATGGTAAAGCAACCAGACATACCACTGTATCTAAAAACTGTCACAGTGTCTTCTCTATGTCACAGACAGCTTATCAATGCAAGGTTTGAAAACACTTCAAGTGAAGTCACAAATGCAAAGTTTGAACTCATTTGATTTTTTTTTAAACATTAATTCATCAAGTGACAGTCATCATGATCTCTCTCTGCAGACACAGCAGCACTGCATTTAACAGAGACATTTGTATCCTTCACACCACAGGACACTGTTTGACTGGAGACTGACAGAGATGGAGAAGTGACAACGAGAGCAGACAGACGGTAGAGAAAAAAAAAAAAAAGTTCTCCTTTAAAGACTGGCGCCAACAAAGGTTTCAACTCTACATCCAGTATTGAAACAGACGGATCAGACCTCGGTTGGAGCATCAACCAATCAGGCGATATTAAAGGACGTCAGGTAGGACGCTGTGTTACTTTGCTTTAAAAACAATCATATTCGTACTGTAATGGAGCCATTGAATTCACCCGCAGAGACATCGACCGACTGACAACCTTGAAAAATGTTTAACGCACAAAAAGACTATTTGGCATTTATGGCAGAATCATTGGCTGAAATATTTCTTCAAATATACTTATTTTATGCTGACTTAGCTTGCCTGAGTTAAACACTGCCTAAACTACAGTACAATATACTACAGCACAAAGTTTTTACGAGCCTACAGTACGACGTCTTTTTCTCTTCTCTCCCTTCTTGACCAGAGTGAAGATGATGTACTACTGACCAACGTCGGACTGACATTTAATGTGGCCAAGAAGGCACTCACTTCCTCAGTAGTCCTGCCCTCCAGCTCCACCATCTGTTCCACTTTAATGGGCCTCTCCAGTTTATGTTGTTGGTCTGTTATAGTCCGTAGCCACAGGCTGAAGCAGAAGTAGGACTAATGTAGTAAAAGGGGACGGAGAAACTGTGTGAAGCCTCGTGTGAAGGTAAATAAGGAGTGCGGTCACGAGGAGGGCACAGCCCACGAAGACCGCCGCTGGACTTTTTAGCACAGTAAAAGCTGTTACTTAATTCTGGGAAAGCTCTTAAGAAGGAGGCCTGATTATGAAGACGGAGCAGTTTCTATCTGAGTTGGTCGTTCAAGCATCTGATTCTAACTAGGTTTTTTATGGAAATAATGCTGCATTTTTTAAAATAATATATGTTGTAGACTGTCAAACCATAATAAAAAAATAGCTGAAGATTTGTTTACCCGCAGTCTGTATAAATGACATATATTGACTGTGTGGCAACAATAAGTGGATTCACAGTAGATATACTGTCCTAAAGATGTCTCAATCCGATATTCAGGATCAGTATCAGTCGGATATTGGTAAAAAACTTTTAAAAACCCAACTGAAGCCCGTTCGATCCAATACCTGAGCCCAAATGCTCATGTTGGACATAAAAAAGTTGTACCAAGCCATCCCTAACTACTGTGCAGTATATGTTAGTCTGTCCAACTGTTAGAATGTATAAAAAAAAAGAAAAAAGAATTTCACAGTTAACGAATGCGATTACGTTCCTCCAAATTTTGCTCGACTCCAGCTGCTGATCCTTTATCACCCTGCATTAGTGTTCCAGTGTATTCCTTTAGCAGCACAATATTTAAAACAAAGAGTGTTTCTGGTACAGTGGGTTTAGCTTCAACTGCTCCGAAGCCCAGCCTACAGAGCGGGTGTTTCTTGATGTGACGGCAGTTTTCCTGACTACAAAGTCTCTTCAGCTGTTTCCTGCTTGTCACTGTGTAAACTCTCACGCTGTGCATGCCTGAGCAGCAGCTCGACCTCGTCAGTGTTCAGCAGAAACGTTCTGAAACTGTGCCATGAAGACAGACTCACACTGGAACTGTCCTCTGAAGTGAGTGGAAACCAGAAGCTGGTCTCTGCTCAGGAGATTTCACTGCATTAAACAGTGTCTCTGCGTGAGGTTTTAATGTGGACCATTGATTGCTGCTTGTTTGCCCATGTTCCTCCACAACACCAGCTGTTTGTTAGACACTGCTGTGGTTTCAGTCATTTTTCCCTGAGCTTTTACCAAGAAAAACGGCAGCAGGTAATAAACAAGGTTAGGGGTTTTAGCTGAGGAGAAAGAGGAGAAGAAAGACTCCTGCTGTTTTGGGAGGTGGACAAAGGATCATGGGATTTGTTGACGTCAATCTCCTTTACTATCAATAAAAACCTGACGCTCAGATATAGCCAGGAAACACAGGAGTTATTTACACAGTTACGTGAAGACACTTGGCCTTCCTATACTATACTAGGTTTGACTAGAGAAGTATTTTATGGATGTATTTTTGTTTTTGAAAATATATTATATTGGCTACAGAGCAACACTTTGTCAATGTATTTATATGTATATGGATATCTTTGTGCCATTACATTTTGCACACAGAAGTGAGAAGGGAGTATTTGGGAGAAAACTATTTGCAATTTTTTTAAAAAAAACCTTTTTGAATCCAACCACAGCAGAGACAGCGACACACAGCCAGATGGTGAAATAGTCTAGCCTTACAATATAAAGTACATTTCTGCAGTATCTCTACCACTGATCACTGAAGACTGCAATACAAATAACACCCCCGTACCACCACCTGCCCCCTCACTCCCCCAGTGAGAGAGACTTTTCTCCGGGGAACGTCGTGGAGCTGTGATTTTCTCAGTGAATTCTCTGCCGTGTTAAGAAGTTTGTCTATAACAACATCTCATCTTATATCTTCTGCACTTAAATCCCACAGGAAAGTGAGAAAGCTTAGCGGTTTGAATCCTAGCGGCTGCACCACACACTTACCTGGGAGTTGACTGTTTGGCCCATGGGAATGCGGGAACACTCCAGAGCGTACTGCTTCACACAGAAGTAACAGCCCTGGCAAAAAGAAAAGAGATGTGGAAAATGAATTAACATTGGAATGAAAAGAGTAAAATGTCCTTTCATCAGAGCAGCTGAAGGTTTTTGGAGAAACAGTGTGATATTTTTACGCAATTACTCAGCTCTTAGAGGATATTTTGAAGTAATTTAGCCAAAGAAACAAGGTCACCTCTTAGAGGAGGTGACACAGAGGAAAAGCTAACATGCTCTTCTGACATCTGCTCAGAAATGCAGCTTTATTTTCCCCTGCAGAAACCTGCTTCTGGCCTGAAAAAGTTAGCTGTCATCATTCAACCTGTGTGAGCTGAGAAACTATGGCATGTCAGCACAGAGTCTGTCTAATAACCAGGAAGCTGAGGAACATGAAATGGAGCAGGAGCGATTGTAACTGTCACAGGCTGTGAGGTAAAAGTCACAGAGTCTTGACCCGCGCTGCTGCAGGTTCAGGAGATGATGGTTCTGCTGTCAGGGCGGCTCAGGAGACGGGTTCACCGTTTAATCCAGAAGGAGAAACCGTTTCAGTGCCGTTGATGTTTCAATATTAGGGTCACTAGAAGACCAGACCAACACATTTAACATTTACTACAATACCAGAGGTTAAAAAGACTTTTTTGGAGGGGAAGGGGATTGTACAGATCCTCTGCAAGTGACATATTAAAATTCCTGGTGGAGAGTTCAGTTAGCGCCGCCTCTTTTTAACAATTTAAAAGTAGTTTATCAAAAAATTCATTTCTGCCTCCAGTATGTCCACCAATGGCACTTTGGCCCAGAGGCAATGTCTCACAATTAGGGCGGTTGGTACCTTCCAGTGGACTCACCACCCGCAGGAAGGGGGTTGGTTCGGTGCAATGTGATTTGGGTGGCGGTCATAGAAACTGCTGCCCCCACGACCCGGTAACGGATAAGCGGACAAAGATGGATGGATGACATCTCCACCAATCACAGGCTTCAAATAGTGAAAGTCGCTTATGACTGGTTCAATTCTTAGCTTCAACAACAGAGTTTAAATTAATTAATTCCTAAAAATCACTCATATCATAATTCATTCTTCGGGAGACTTTAGGTAAATTAGAAGGTAAAACGAGTTCAAACCAACTTTTTTCTTTTTAGTGTATTTGCCTTTCATTTCAGTCCAAAGATCACAACACTCATCTCACCTGGAAAGCCAGTTCCATCAGCACGATCCCTCCTGGCAGCGCCCTCTGTAGGTGGTACGCAGTGGTGCCTGGTGCTGCAGCCTGCAAAGTGGATTTACAGACTAAGTTTTAAATGTGTTTTGACCATCGACTCTCAAGAGGCTGCAGAAAACAAAGCCGACTTGAGCTGACTGGATCTTGAGCGACTAATCCTGATCACATGGCAGATTCAATTTGAGAACACTAAAAGTTAAACACTGGAGTTGATTTTACAAAAAAAAAAACAAAACAGGACAAAACAATTCTGTAAAAAAAATTTTTTTCCTCTATGTTTAATCTTTAAGTAGGTGAAAATTTCATCACCTCAGCTCTGAAAAGGCTGCTGCTGAAACACAAACCAAAAGAAGTTTCAGTGAAAAAATAGTAAATTAATCTCTGGATTTCTTTATAGTCAAAAACACACAAACAGTGTTTCTGTTGGAAGTCTAATCTTCATTAAACGTCATAAAGTCTAACGTACTGGTTTTTTTTTAACGCACTGAGACTTTAATTCTCACCCCGTGTAACTGTTGACCCACAAAAACTATTGTTTTCCATAAAATTATATTTTGAGTGGTAATATAAATTAAGATTCATGATGCTTTAACTGATTTCCCACATTTACTGAGTTGGATTTTTATCTGCAGACACATCTGATAAAGATAATTTAATAAAATGAGGTGTTGTGTGGGAGTAACAGGTTGTATTCAAGGGTTTTTTTTAAATTAAAAATGAAAATATCCATTATTTAGGGTTCCAATTTAAAAAGGGTTTCTCAAATAATGTGAATCAATTAATTTTTAATGGTTGGTTTAAAGTGCAAATGTTACCAACTCCAAAAGTTTATTTAAATAAATGAAATGAAATAAATAAACATTTGATATAAGTGATGGTAAATGTGAATGTAAAAAGCAGGACACTCCAAACTAATAACTGATCTGACCTCCTGGAACTGATTGTTTATGTGTTGGTTTATTAAGGTGGGATGAAAAAAAAAAAATCAATAAAAAAGACTGTGTTAATGCCTTTGTGTAAAGAGTAGGAAAATGTTTGAATTTTATCCAGTTTGTTATGAGAGTACAACGGAGCAGACAGACAGACGAACTCTGCCTCTCTGAGCTGACGACAAACCTTGGGGCTGTCCTCACTCTTCTGCTTCACGTAAGAAAAAGACATCCTTCCTTCAGAGGACATGGAGTTCAGCATGGCAGCCCGGGCTCGGGCAATGCTGTAGGTGATGAAAGTAAAGTGAAGAGTGGAGAGTTGAGTTCAAATGTGAGGTGGAAGGTGTGGAACAGAAAGAAATACCACACAGTAAAGACACAAACCTTCGAGCTGGAGACTGAGGCCGGACCTGCACTAAAATGAAGCCCATACTCTGCAGGTACTGGACGTACTGCTGCAGGAAGGTACTGCAGATCTCCAGCAGCCAGGGTTCCTCCTTCAGTCGACTGGGCAACATGTCGGCCGAGTCTGTGCTGTAGCTTCTGTCCCGACCTGATGCTGTGGAGTCGCTGGAGCGATGACGTTTCTGGAACAGAGTGGAGCGGAAACGACCACTTTTTAATGCTTTCCCCAGGAAGTGAGATTATAATTTCAAATGCAAAGCAACATGAGTACAACAACACTGGCAACTAACAGCTTGTTCAGTCAGGTGTGGTTTTACCAGGCTGTCCTAGAACCTACGACCTGCTAAATACTGAAACTGACCAACGTTCTAAGAATACAATAAATGAGATGAGATTATAGCAGCTGCATTTATAATCCCATCATATAATCTCAAATCTAATATAATCCCAGTCTAGGAGAATAAATGTGCTCTTCATTCCCACCGAGTTGCAGAACAGATACCTTTACTGGGGGCTGAGCCACCTGTTCTTCTTGGATCTTCTTGCGAAAGAGAGGGTCAAAGAGAAGAGGGGTGGCACAGTAGTGGACCAGCCGGGACGACTGCTTCAGGGTCTCCAGATCTGTCCCCTGTGGACAAACAGAGACATTACAATAGTCACGTGAAGCTGTCTTGTTGCTGAGACCATGTTTGGATCTGATGCTCTGAACACAGTCCTAACTCTGCCTCAGATATTTCACCACATCTGCCCTCACTGCCATTAAAACTCTGCTGTGATGACTGTCGCACCTGGGTCAGACATTTTTAACACTCCCGCTGAATGACCTGAAGTTACACTGCTGCGTGGGTGTCTGTTGAAAATATCAAATTTGTAAATTTAATGTCAGCCTGTAACCCCTCTTGAGGTGTCACTGTGGCAGACAGAAATCTTTTTAATTAGCTCAGAAATCCCCCCACTGTGAAACACTGCAAAAACTAAATGATTTCCCCCGAGGAGTGAAACATAATCCAGGCTCTTCAGAACCACCGAGTGGTGGGAGGCTCAATACCCCATGCACTTGTCAGGTACCATTAGTTATATTTGATATTTAACTACTTTCATGACAAAAGACCTGGTTCTCAATCTTGACATCGCTGTCGGATCCTGTTGGATGGTAAACGCTTCAAATTGTGATTTTTAATGCGTCCAATTTCCACATATAAACTTCAACTTGGACGTTAAATCACAGTGAAGGTCAGACAGAGTAAGTTTTGTCATCAACTGTGTAGATTCATATGGATCATTTTCTGTTGTGCTTTATGTACTCTTTTTTATGACATCCAAAGAGGATTAGTGACATCACAGTTCATTAACATGGGACATATGATAATAATTAGGAATTCCCGATATTAACTTTTTGCCAATATCCCATATTGTCCAAACCCTTAGCTTCCAAGTCTGATATCAACCAATGCCTTCAGGGATATGTGGCTCCTCTAGGAACTGAACCCAGGACCCTTTGACTTCAAAGCAGGCGTGCTAACCGCAACATATTAAGGAAAGAAAGGAAAGTGAACTCCTTTTCATTGTGACATTGTGAGACACGCCACTGCACACAAAGTGACCAGTGGGCAGCTTTGAGCACCTGGGGAGCAGTGTATGGGGACGGCAGGTTCCACCGTACCTTCCAGTGGACTCACCACCTGCAGGAAGGTTTGGGGGGTTGGTAGGGTACGGCAATGTGATTTGGGTGGAGACTGCTGCCCCCGCGACCTGGTAAGCGGATGAAAACTGATGGATGGATGGATGGATGGAGAACAAAGCCACGGGGCCGCTCTAATCTGTAGGTCTGGATGTGGCAGGAGCTGAAGCTGAGGAACTGTTTGACTCTTCACTGGTTTCCACACACTGCAATCATGATCACTGTCTGATAAACACTGCAGAGCCTCACCCTGCAGCCTGTCCTACCTATTCTATCCCATTCAAACGTGTGTGTTTGTGTGTGTTTTTAACCTCCTCTGTTAAAGCTATTTCAGTGCAGGGTTTTCATTCCACCTCCTCACATCCTGAGTCTGGAGGACAGGCTACAGAAAAGTCTCCCTGTTCTGATTTCTGCTGTTTGTGAAATTTCTTGATATCTCTTTCAACTTTTTGGAACTTTTAACTGAAACTTCCTTCCACTTGTCTATTCAGCACATCGCTCCTTCTCTCCATCTCTCTCTCTCTATCTCTCTCTCTCTCTCTCTCTCTCCACTCCTCCAAACTGAGATCCTGATGTAAAGGTGTGACTGTGCGACAGTACTCAGATCGCAGATACAAACCCGT
The DNA here is from genome assembly GCF_000523025.1 of Cynoglossus semilaevis. Taxonomy (NCBI): domain Eukaryota; kingdom Metazoa; phylum Chordata; class Actinopteri; order Pleuronectiformes; family Cynoglossidae; genus Cynoglossus; species Cynoglossus semilaevis. The sequence goes on from NC_024308.1 coordinate 12,710,218, forward strand.
CACACAAAAGTGATTCTGATTCATAAAAATAATTATACAGGAAGCTGAGAACAAACTTGTGAGTTTGGGCATGAATTTACTGTATGAGAAGTGAGAATACTGGAGTTAAAGTATGGGTTAATGAGGCCCACCGTTCGTCACAGCTACTCCTCCAGAACAGAGTTCTACATCTCTCCCATACACTGTGTTAAAATAGACATCCTGTTCCAAAAGTAAGGCAAAGGTGTGAACCAGAAATAGAAGAAAACCCGAGGAGATGACTCTGCTGGTTACAGAGGGTTTAAAATGAAGTCCACAGAGAAACAAAAAGACTACATTGCTTTTTTGTTTTGTCATGTTTTCAACTTCTTGCTTGTGGTCTGGTATTAAGGACGTCGTCAATGTAGTGTGCAATATTCTGGTTCATATTTTTTTTTTAATTCTAATTTACTGTATAAATATTTTTTATACAAACGTTTGTGCAATTGTCCCTTTTATTCTGTGCCATGCTTTTAGTCAATGTGTGCAACATTCTGATTTATTGTGCAATATACTGGTAAATACTGTCGCAATATTTGGCATATTTAATCTGCAAAGTTTTTTGACAATATTTTGCAATATTCTAATTGACTGTAAATTAGTGAATTCCACAGAGTATTTCGAAAGGCCTATTAAAAAATGAACTGAATTTCACATTTACACAATGTGCAAATTACTACGCACACACATATAACTATATATACACACACATATATATAAATGCATAAAAATATATTATATTATTGTATATATTTCTATATATTAGTCACAGGTTTGCAGGACATATTCACAGACAGTACTGTATAAAAGTAATGAATGATGATGTTTACATATAAAGGAGCCTGAAAAAGACGCAAGGGATGAAAATATTTTTTTTTTTAAGTGTAAAAAGCCAAACATGTTCCAGAATATTTAGGTCAAGTATTTAGACTTTTGGACAATATTGAGGACATTGCAGTAGAACTATTTATATAGACTACAGACAGGGTGGAGAAGTTTCTCCAGATTTAGATCAGATGGAGACAAGAAGCCAACATTTTTAGACCAGTAAAGATAGATACTGTCGGCTTATTCTCTGAACTGATTTTTTATTTTATTTTAGGATGTAGTACAAAACAAATGTACTGTTTTCGACTTACAGAGATGGGCATGTTGGACTGGGCTGACCTCTGCTGCCACGTCACAAACAGATTCTCTATCTTCATCTGTTTCTCCAGCTCTGCCAACATAAAGATAAGACGGAGACAATGTGTGGTTTGATTGGAACACAAACATTCTTTGTGTCAACGACATTAGCAGCAGCTGCAGTTTTAACCTCTTCTCTCAGCAGCTTTGATCTCCAGCAGTTGGCCTCCGTGTCTGGCCACCACGTCACCGTCCATCAGGGGTCTGATGGTGCATATGTCCCTCAGAGCCTCATCAAAGGGCAGAAGCTCGGACGGGAAGTGAAGAGGGGCCAGAATCCGACCAGCCACCAGCCTGCCCGGCTCTTTGCTGGGCAGAGGAGGAACTGCACTTCGCAGCAATGCATCGGGTTCCATGGTTGGGCCCAGGAAGCAGTTTGGATCCTGGAGAAGTTACAACAATGTTACTACACTGAGAGAAAATAAGACACCGATAAAGGGTCAACACAGCAACAATACAGTGGTTTGTACAGATAAATACATTTGCATCTTGTTTAAGGAATCACTTCCTTTAGCAGTGATCTCCACAGCAATGTCCAGATACTGATTCAGCACTAACCCTGGGATCTGGGATAAGGTAAGATTGACCCTGGAATTATGTGAAGTTCAACTGGGGAGCCCACCAATGCACCACCCAGACTTACAGATTTTTTGCTGTATATTACAGATCGGGTGTCGGAAAACCTCTGCTAAAATCAACCACTTCAACTGAAAAGTTAATAGTGATGGTTTCCTCTGTGCATCACACCCTGTTCTTTAGAAACACAGAGAGCAGAAACAACACTGGAAAAGCAGCCTTCTAATAACCTGGAATAGTCTGAAGTCTGACAAGCCGCTGCACAGAAAAATGAAAAAAAAACAAAAAATCCTAAATTCTAGGTGAAAGAGCAGGTTAACGCCGTTTGCCAAAGAAGACGTGAGGCAGTAACAGTAAACTTTGACCAACGCCGTTTGTTTTCATTGACATAATAATGGAATCGTAGAGTCTTCTGAACATTTCCTGACGGTGCATACGTTCAGCCTCAGGTCAGCAAAGCATTAGAGTCTACATGGTGGGTTTGATCACTTGGCTGCAACAGATCACGCTGGAGGTCACGACGATGACCAGGGGATGAACAAGGTCAAGTTCAAAGACGCATATTTATACATTTCAAATCTTTTTTTTTTTTTTTTTCAGGTTCTGTTCCCAGAGAATGCTTCATTTGCTAAACTTTTGGGGCCGTTTGTTCAGTGGAGCAGTTCTGTGCCCAGATGCCCCAGTGTGGCACAGTGACAGTGCCGTGGCCCAAGGCTGGAGGGTCCAACCCAGGGCTGGTGGTCCCTCTGCTTTATGTCAGGACTGTGACAGATGAAGCTCTGTTCAGGCAAATTTTCTGCTGCTCTGACTCTGCCTGCTGTCTCTGCTCGTTAGTGATGCAGTGGTGAGGAGCTAGGCCGTCGGAGGGGAAGGGAAAGTTTTGGTCCTTGTTTCATTTCCCAGACTAATTGGTCGTAGGGGGCAGAATAAAAGGGCACACTGGTCTTTTACACAGCTGCTCCAACAAACTCCCACTTCCCTCTGTCCTACACAATAATATGGCAAAGTGTTGCACGAGGCGTTTGCTTATCTTCCATCCCTGCTTCGAACACACAGACCACTTTCTGGCCCCACCACCGTGACTAGATTGACCTGGTGAAAGGTCCGGGGGCTACAGCGGCCTGCAGCGCTTCGATCCACTCACGCTCGCTCACTCATGCTTCCACCCACTCATTCACAGTGTGTCCTTCTGTATCTTGTTAGAGACACGGTATTAAGCCTCTCCATAAGGCACGCATTACTTTACAACAAATGATGGAATAATCAATAACTCATTTTTTTCCTTCATTTCTATCACTCTCTGGAACATTTTTTTTTTAATGACACACGTGACGCCCGTACAAAACCAGACCGGATCAAAATCTTACCCCTCATGTGACCTGTGATTTTTTGATATGTCTATTCAAAATTAAGAATTCAAAAGTGAAATAATTAAACAAATTATTTGTTAATGCAATTATAAATTATAATTAGCATTAATTGTTAACACAGTTATGAACAAAAAAAATTAAAGTCCATTACAATGAGGTAAGTGTGATACTTTGTAATACATACCAGCTGCCAACATTAAGTATATGGTTCCTCCGGGACTCGAACCCACGACCTTCTACTTTTAAAGCAGGCATTGATAATCACTACACTATAAAACCACAAATAAATTTAAACTTAATTGTTTCCACTGTGTGGAAATTGTTGTGTTTACAGCAAACTGCCCAATGGGGGGCGCCAAGTGCGTAGGTCCTCTGTGGCTCCAACCCAGGACCTTCAGCCTGTAAGGCTGTGGTGTGATAACTGCTACACCGTGGAACCACTATACAGACATAATCTGTTTTTCCCCGCCCTGATCGTATTTCCATCTCGACCATGGTTCAAACTGGACCCTGACCCTGAACCGGACTCCCTCTGTGAAGAGCTTCATTCACTCCACTGCGTCACATTTGAATCTGATTTATATAATTACATGAAGGTGGAGCCAAGTGAGTCACAGTCTCTGTGGGGTTTCCTGGATCTGGACGTCGGTTCAGCTCCTCTCCAAAATGACTACTTATGAGCACTGCTCCACTCAAACTGGGATAATTGGCTTTCTGTCTCATTTGACCAAGTTTCCCCCCTGAAAAAGTTTGCCAGCTATTGTCTGAAATTGAATATTTAGCTGGACATCTCAGTGAACAGCTGCAAAATAATGACAAACAGCTCTGCTAATGTCCTGGCAAACTCAATATTTAATGTAGTAATCTCCGCCTGATGTAGTCAGGTGTCATTACTGCCAGTGTGAATTATACTCTCTGTGTATTTGTGTTTATCCTCAGCCAGCAGTTTGGAAATGATTTCTATCTGAATCCAGGAATACGTCTGAGTCACTCATGTGAACAGTGAGGCTGCTTTAAAGGCTGACTCATCGATGTGAGGACGCAGGAGAGCAGGATGGGAAATTAAATATGCTGAGGGAACTGTTTTATAACTGCCAGCACACTTTAAAAAACAATAGTGTGTTAACGTCTTTAATCAGAGCTGTTGGGTGGAAAACAAAGGAGATGGAAAGACGAGGAGTGTAATGAAACTTTAGTTACACTGCTGAAAATCCATGTTGCTTTCTTGTATTACTGCTGTGACTCGTCATTTGCATGTGGTGAGAAAAGCTCAATAACAAAGCCAGCAGTTTATCCAGGGACATTCTGAACAAATGAGAGTTAAATGTTCCAATGTGTCTGCAAACGACAGGAACTTTCTTTTGTGTAAGTTCACTTGTTTCCAGTGGAATTAATGCAGGTACAAATGAGTTCTACTTGGATTAGGGAAACAGTTTGAACAGAGCAGCATTTCCTCAACTTTGTTGCTGAAAACACCTTTTTTCTGTTTAACTTTTAGTCACTAAAACATTTACACGGTGCTGCACATTTATCTAAATAACAAACCCACACTGGCGGCTGTTGCAGTTTGTGTTACCACTGATAAATAAGACTCTGTGGGAGAACAGACAGAACAGGGACCGAGTCGAGACCCAAGACCCTGAGAGTGGGCTCCAAACAAGGGAACAGAACTCAGAGGTACTTAAAAATCTTCCAGACCATTGCAGTAAAAAAAACTTTATTCTCTTTAGTAATGTTTATAGTTATCCCAGATATAAACGATGCAGTAACTCTTATCACCATAAAGTTGATATTCTTCTCAAGATAAAGATCAGTTAATTAAATATTGATTTTTCTTTCTTTTTTTTTTTTTTTTGCTGTTTAGCAAAATACTTTATGGATCTTATGTTTTAGGTTTTTGTCTCTACTAAGATTAGAGTTTTAATGTCAAACATTTCAGTGCATTATTCTGTGTTTTCACAGCGTGTAGAGGATAAATGCTATTATATTTTATTGTTTATGCTATTTAAAATTTAGGCAGTTTTTAAATAGTGCCATTGTTTTTAGTTATTTTTTGTGTCCTCTCTGAAATGAAGGCAGAATTATCCCGGCACTCATATCACAGTTTAATATCACAGCAGAACGCAGCACGGGGAGAGCAGTGAGTTATTGATGTAGCAGTGAAAATTTATCAATTTGGTTAAGGACAATATGAAAGAGAGGGAGTTGGTTCAGTACAGTACAGTGCAGTGCAGAACAGTACGGTACAGAAATTGATGACAATATTTCACATCCAGCTGTGCTGTTGTGTTGTCCCTGTGATCATTTATTTTTGTTCGATTTGTGTATTTATTCTTCAGAATGGGACAGAAGGGTGGCATATTATTCTTTCAAAATAGGGTTTTTGGATATTTTGGAAAAATATACTTATTTTTATTGTTCAATAAAGGTTAAAGTAATTTGTAAAAAAATATTGGTCTTGACAAAAAGTGACTAAAAGGTTTCTGTGTATAACTTTTGTGCAGCAATATGCTGATGACACTCTGGTTAACATATCTATGGCTACGTTAGAAAGTCCCTTTTTTATATTTTTGTAACTTTACCTTGGTCTGAAATGATTTATACTTTTTTCAAATGTTACTATGAAACCTCTGAATGACCAGAAAAATACAAATGCAACTCTGTTTTTCTACCTGCTTGGGGTCGATTTCATGGACAGGTGTGTCGGAGAAGCAGAAGTGGTGGAAGAGACCCATCTTCTGGTTTAGCAGGCAGTGAACAACGTGGGCCCTCGCATTCTGCCAGTTAATGAGTCGAACCAGCTCGCGGTTCAAGGAGGTGCCGAGATCCACAGACCAGTTATAGCTGTACAGAGAAACCTAAGAAATAAAGTATTTAATAAACGATTTAATCAGTGTCAAAGGAAAATGTTCAGTTATAAGAGATAAACAGGAATGAGTGTGTGACTGAATGTTACAAATCTGTTACTATAGCGATGCAATTGTTCTTGTTTTCTTCTGTGAAATTCTATTGAATATTTTTGGTTTTGTTACTCCGTAAAAAACATTTTGTCTTCATCTTTTGAGGACAAGCACCAGTCGTTTTTTTTTGGAAACAACATCGGAAAAAATACCAGACAAAAACAGATGAATCAGGAAATGACTTCACAACAATTATTCATTGACTTTAAGATTAGTCACAGATAAGTCCAAAAAAAAAAAAAAAAAAATGTAGGCACTGCATTTCCAGGAGCGCTGAGATAATTAAACCACAGAGTCTTCCATGTACCAACTCACCTTTTTCTCCAGGATGCTGATGAATAGAAACCTCTGGCGAGGAGCCAGTCCAGCCCTGGCTTGGCTTGGACTGAACCAATCACTGTGCTCCAGGGCCTCAAAGCGCTGAAAGCCCTTATGAGCTGAAGGGACGAAAAAAGACAGAGAGAGGAATCAAAGCCTGAAAGAATCCAGGCTCCAAAGGGACCGTCAGGACAGTCCTTCACCTGTTCTTTACCTGTCAGAGTCCAGACAATGGACAGGAAATTACAACCTCGCCAGGGACCGTTCATTGAACTTTCTTTATGCAGAAATGTTAGGGAAGTTCTGTCCCAGTTGGGAAAGAATAGAGGAGGAAATTTATATTCAAATGCTATCACAGCTTTCAGGGATATTAGCCACTAACTTTTCAAACTAAAGTTGGCAGCTGTGTCTCTCATTTTTCTGTCAGTGTCAATGTTAGCCACCGGGCTCTGTCTTCGGGCAGATGTGCAGCGACTGTCAAGTGCACATCATCGTTCACACACATAAGACCTCTCGACACATCGCACAATGTTCAGTGAAATAAAAAATAACATAAAGAAAGAAGCCAAAAACAAAAGCAGCTAAGAGCTAAAAGCAGTCATTGGAGCTGATTATGTGGGTTTTAATGAGTTTGTCATCAGGCTGATCGTGAGGGGAAGCTTCTGGAGTGAAGAGTCAGAAGGCACTCTCCAGCTGAAGGATGTAAGAGAGAGCAAAATAAAAAAAGGACTCTACAGATCAGGACTTCTGTTCTAGAATGCTACATATCAAAGGGCAAGAAAATATGACTACAACAGCTGGACGTTGGGTCGGTCAGAGTCAGGTGTGCACTGTGACATGCCTTTTTGTGTATTTTACTCTGGGTTGTCTTTAGTTCAATCCTTTAAATAGATGGTTCTCAAACTATGGTGCATGTGCAACTGATGGTACTTGGGTCCCCTTCTTGTGGTACAAGGAATTTAAATTGGTCAGAAACTGCACCAAGAATAACTATAGCATCAATTGTCTGTATGCCTGTGTTAATAATAATACATATACATACAGCAAGTCAATATTCTGCATCATTTCTCCTTATACTTATGTCACCAAGTGTCAACATGCCGTCAGCATCGAACGTGCCAAGCTGAAAGGCCAACTTACGTGTGAACCTATTTAGCACTGGGGTGACTTCCTCATCTGAACTGTCGTCTGTGGGCGGACAGAGATGGAGCAGACAGCGAGGCAGCATGAACAGTGAAGAGACACACACTCAGTGATGTAAGCAGACACTTGCAAAATGACACAGAGAAGTTAGACAGCAGCGAGCATGGACTGAGAGACGGGATTCAAAGCAGAGATGACAGACATTTTCATGCTTGGATTTAGTTTCAGCGGTCGGAAAATTTGTGGCATTTCAGTTTCTTCACAAACTTAAAAAAAATAGCACTAACACGGTATAATTTCTCTTCCGTCCTGTTTCATTTAACAAATGTATAAAGTTTGTAAATAAATAAATTCTGCATTGGAAGTTTAAGTTCTGTCAGGTGTCAAAATTATCAATCCTGTTTAGTGAAGGCAGTAGAAACTATTTTGAACATTTACAAAATTAAAAAAGTTTATCAACTTGGACAGAGTATTTACGCAAAGAGTTAGAAACTCAGTGAAGCTGAAATATAGACCTAAAATATAATCCTGACATGCTACGCAGGTGAATGTGTTAAAAAAAGGTGCCACATCGCTGACAAAGTATTTTCATCATCAAATATGATAGTTGTAACGAGCGTGAACTTCACAAAGGTCAATCATGTCTATGCAGAGCTGCTGGAGATTAGGAGTGAAGAATTATTAAGATAATTACACTACACTGAGTACATGAGTAGAAAATGTTGCATTTGCATGTTAGTGCACAAGAAAGTTTTAAGGCAAGGACTTCTGATTAATACATTAATGACATTTTTTATCTGTCTGTTTCTTAATTTTCGGCCAGATTTATACATTCATGCAAACACTCCAGCCCAGTAGGTGGCAGCAAAGCAGCAAGGATGTATTGAGTGAGCTCAAGAAAATATTTTTTTTAACTTTAATGGTATCGTTTTTGGGAGATACATTGTATGCAAATACTGGGCCTTTGGATTTTGTTATTAGTGTAATACTTAAATGGCAGACACCAGAGCTAACATTAGCCACAACAGTCCTGGTACAGACACCACTGTGAGTTTGTACTACTCTGAATGTAGTAGACATGTGAAACCTGTTGAACTTGTTAGCCTGTTAGGTTAATATATTTATCATATATTCTTGGAGCTACTGTGTTTTTTTCCTCTTCAGGACATTGTTTTGACTGACAGGCATTAAAATGTTTACCAAAGTCAATTTAGGACATGCAGAAAACAAAGGTGAAAAGATCTGTGAATGAGAACCTTAAAATAGAGATAAATGTCGCAATTAAAAAAAATATATATAATATACTATTTTTGTTACTTTTTGTGTCTGTTTGTTGGCATCTACAGAGGCCTCACTGATGAATAAAGACCGTTTCCCCTGCAGCTCAGCGCTAACAGCACTTCACACACTTATTTTGGAGCGTTTTGACAGAAGCTCTGCTGAGCGTGAGAACAAAATCTAAAGTGCTCTGTGAAGAAAGACATGTCCAAACTGACGATGAGGGTCTCACAGGAGCTGACACCTAATGTCCACAGATTATTAGAGTCAACGAGAAACATCCCAAACTCTCCTCAGCTATCTGTAGCATTGGCTTCTTCATGAAAAGACTGTTGTCATAAAATGTTAACAATGTGAAAACTAACAGAAGAAACCAAACTGAACAGCTGACCTAGTTGTCGAAGTATCTCCAGTTTCTGATGACTTTAAACTTAAAGCTGGTATGGTTCAGATGGTACAGAGTCAGTGTTGCTGGTACTCACCCTGCTCTGTGTTACAAAGCCACTGACTGAAGTTGCGACCGATAAGGATGAAGCTCCTCTTCACGTCTGCAGGTCGACTGAAGTTCTGACCATGAGTGAATGGAATGAACATATCTCCAGAGGTTGGGCAGCTGCACAGGTGGAAGAAGTAGAACCAAGACAAATGTGTTAAAATGGTTAAAATCTGTTTCTTTATTTTTTTTTGTTAGTGGTCACCAGCAGATCTTCTCTGCAGATCTTCTCCGCAAAATAGAGCAGTTTGGCTTAGTGGTTAAGGAAGCGGACTTGAGTCTGGAAGACTGCTGGTTCGAGTCCACCAGCCCACCATCTTGGCGATGGGGTAAAAGCAGAGGTCACAATGACAAGAAATTTACTTTCCAACTTCAACGAAGATCTCAGCATCTTCATCCTCCAGCTCCAGTTTCCAGCCTGTCTGACAGAGCAACTGTTTCTGAACCATTATTTCTATATAATAATTATATTTTTCCAAGATTATTTTCACACCTGTATTCACAAAGTGAATACAGGTGTATAAAGTATATAAAGTACTACCACCATGCGCAGCTGCACTAAGAGCTTCATTCACCATATCACTATCTCACTGACTGGAATCCGTCTCTGCCGTCACTTATTCAGCCCGAGACAAAAACAAAAACACTTATCGCAGGGCTGTAAATTGCGTCAGTGTCAGTTCTGGCTTGTTTACGTGGCCTTCACTAATGTTCATCCCTTTTAACGTTTCAGTTCATCAACAAACAGAGAGCAGCTTTGACGCTCTAGATAAAAACAGTGTGTTTGCCATTTAATGTAATTTAAGTCTGTGGATGCAGAAAATGACCACCTTAACATCAGCAATTAGTCATGTTTGTACCGGGAAGCACAATGGTTGCAGACAAGTAATAACAGTACATACACAAACACATACACAAACACATATATATGGAGCTTTAAATGAAAAGAAAAATAATATTTTTTACACAATGAAATAAAATGTGCAAAGAAATAATACATATTTAAAGGAAAGTGAACTACAGCAGTGGCTGCAGCTGTGAGACTGACACTCAATGTCAGTTCTGATCTGTAGTTTGTAACTTTGCCACGCCTTTCTTGAAACACCATCCCTAAGTAAGCCACGCCCTCCATTTTAGAAACCACTTCTGTTAAGAAAGTACAGCCTGAATATTTAAATGCAGTTTATTCATACCAAAAAGACTCACCTAGTTCTTTCAAACACCTTTACTGTCGTGTCATTGGCCAGCGAGCTGACCAAATTGACCACCTCCGTCAGGATGGACGACAGCAGGAAGCGAGAGGCGATTTCAGCCGTGCACTGTTGAATGGAGGGGCAGCCTGTTCAGGACGAAGCAGAGATAAAGAGAGTGGGAGAAGCAGTGCATCAGCTCACAGAGAATCAAATCCATCTCTTGGAGATACAGGATTCTCTGAAATCATTTTTCACATTCTGGCAAAAGATTTAAGAAGTGAGAAGAATATCAAAGAGAGTCGGGATCACAAGGTTTCAGAGCTTTTCATGAAACACTTTACAACACCAAGTTTTGGGAATAACACAAATTGTGCAGAATAACCACATTGTCACATGTATACTTGAAAACCTTTCTTGAGGCTGATCCTCTCTTTGTGATTTTTTTTTAATCAAATCTTGCAACTATGCAAGTTCTTGCTTGTGAGGAAAGAATTTAAAAAAAAGCTGATCTCAAAGAAAAATGCCAGAATCATTAAAGGCGAGAAGATTAAAATCTGTTTGACCCCACATCCAGCAGAAAAAATAACACTTACCAAGTTGGGCCATAAAAGTGATCCATAGCTGGCAGCCCACCTGGTAGACAGGGTGTAAAGTGCCTGCATCACCTTCCTCCAAAGGAGACAACTGCCTCCTACACAGCCCAAAATAAAAAAAGTCCACAAATAATAAATGACATTTCATCCATTTAAAGGGCATTAAAGCACTTTAACAGCAGGGCGGTGGTAGTTTAACAACTTCACGGTCATGTATCAGTGAATTCTCTGCCAGGTGCTGAGACGCTGGCTTTTTAAAAGCAGGAAATTCATGACACTGTTAAACCAAACTGTTGTAGGAGCGTTGGTCAGCACAGCACTGCACTGTTTAGGATCTGGGCAAAGTAATGCAGGACGGTCAGAATATTTGTTTGTCCTGCATTATTCCGTGCATAAAAAATGCCTTTGGAAGCACTGGAAGTGGATAAAACATAAAAATTAATTTGTTTTTTGTTCTTCTAAAGTTAAAGGTCTTTTTAAAAAATTAGCATGAAACATTGCTGAATATTGTCAGAAATAGGTAAAGAAAATTACCAAAAAAAAAAATGGAATTTATTTTTTAAAAGTCTACCTGAAACGTTTGTTAGCCAAAATATAATAGATAAAAAAACTTAAAAAAAAACTTGAACTACACTTTTATACTTTTACTAACATTTTACTTTTTAACTATGCTGTCAGAGGCGGAGGCAGATGTTCACCAGATTCACTTAAAAAAATTATGCTGTCAGAGGCGGAGGCAGGAGATGTTCACCAGATTCACTTAAAAAAAAAGTCAGCTAAAAGACTTTTTTAAAAAATGAGCTAAAAGTTAAACGGTGGCTAATATGCATTGGCCAAAATCCCAGAAAAGATGAGGAGATGTAGAACATGCTGACCTCGTCTCCACACAGATTAAACACAGGAGACTCTGACAGGAGTCTTGGGGAAACACAGACCGACAGAGAATCTCGGTCCAAACAGAAGCAGCGTCTCAGATCAAAGGTGAAACATCTGCAGCTAATCCCAGCTGCCTCTGAATAACCATGAGCTGAGCTTCACACATTTACAGAGAGAAAGGGAGGGTTCTCCACCTCTGGGCCTGCTCCTGCTCCACAGTCACTGCCCTCTCTTGGCTCCACTGCTGCTTCATGTTCTCTGTCTTGTGCCTGCGTCGAGCAGTTCGTCCCTCCTCTGCTTTCTCCTGCACGATGTCGTCAGTGGTCTTGGGGCTCCCCAGCTCTGACGAATCTTGTTTACTCTGAAAAAGAGTGGAGAGGAACTGACTGAGCCCGACTGGTGGTTCTGCTGCTGCTCATCACCTCCTGTTGTTGGTCAATGTTGGTTCTTTGACATTTTGTAGCTGTAGACACAATTCCTGTCATATACACTTCTGTTGGAGGAATCATTAGGCTGTAGCAGCCATGTTTTTGTTTTAGCCTTCATTGGATTTCTGAGATATTGTGCATGAAATGCCAAACGTCTTCTTTGCGGGTTCACTTTTTCCTTAAGTTGCTGTTATTTAATAAATATCAAATTTTGCAAAAGAATAATAATAAGGGACTTCTTTATTATTAAGTCATTTTTAAGAACAAAATACTATGACCAAATACTGTGGAACACTTCTGGTGATGTGGCTCAGATAATGCAAAAAATGACTCATTGGTTACAATGTGTTCTTAAAACAGTAGTGTCATCTAATCACGGGTGTCCAACCAGCAGCTGGTTTGGTACTGGGCTGCAGTGGGACAGGGTGGAAAAATGTACTTCAGTTTTTACTACTTTACTTCATTCAAAAATCCAGTCATATCCCTTTACTTTTCTCCATTCAAAGAAAATCTGTCAATGTTTCAAAACATTAGGTCGTTCAGACTCTGAGACTAACAGAAGAAAGTCTGGGAGATGTTTGATTTAGAAAATGATAATGATCCTCTAACGATGGTCCAGTATAACCGGTCCGCAGTAAATAATACCGGCCGACCGGTCCTCAGTACAAAATGGTTGGGGACCGATAACCTAAATGACGCCAAATCTTTTGGCTAACCTTCAAACCAATAACATGCGTTTATTTAGGCACTGACCAGTATGTCCCAGAAGCTGCGGCGGGTGCTCCTTCCTGTAGGTGTGGTGGACTCTGGAGTACTGACCCCAGCCATGGGTGTGCTCCCAAAAGCTTGGGTTAAGGTGATGGGAGTGGGGTTGCTTTTATACACGCGTGAGCCACTGCGCTGTCTGGGACTTTCCTTCACTTCCTTTAACTCAGGCAAAGGAATCAGAGGAGCTGGAAGCAGAGGTAAAGAAATGTTACAATGAACAATTACAATGAAAAACAAAACCTGAAAAACCACCGACCTGTGGCGATGACCTGTTTAGCCTCTTCTTTCTGAGCCTTGGTTGCTGGACACTGCACACCCACACACAGAGGATGAGGCAGCATCCTGAGCTCCATTATTATGTCGCAGAGAGCGTGGCGCAGTGCCCCCTGCAGTTTATCGCTCAGTTGCAATGGGCTGATGTTGCCTTGTTCCCAGATGTCAAAGCGCACATAGAGAGCTGGTTCTGTCAGAGGACAGAAAACAGACTTCAAAAAACTGAGAGAACGGAGTAAACATTTGGGGCAGAAATCCTGTCGACTCTAAATGTTACAGTTGTATTTAAAGCATCGATGATGTTACGGTCTGACAGAGATAAAAAGAGGAAAAACAGAGAACAAAGGCTTACAGCCTGATATTTCTGAGGGGTGAGGATTTAATACAGAGATGTTTTTATTTTTTTTTTCCCAGAAGAAACCTTGTTATTCTGACAGAGGTTTGAATCACTCAGCTCAGATCACTAACTAACAACACACTGAAAACAACACATTTATTCCCTGTGTCGGGCGCTGACTGCTGACTCACTCACACACACACACACACACACACACACACACAAACACACACTCTCAGTTCTTCACTTCAGGAAACACGTTCAGCAGACAAAAATGTACAACTCTTTTGGGGGCCTGAGTTCAAACAGATGAGAGAATGAATAGTGGATCACCATACAGTGAGATGGACCACAACACTGACTGATGGACACGAAGCTGACTCGTGGACCACAGTATTGACTTGTGAACCAGAATAAAGGCTCTTGGACCACAATACAGAGTGATGGACCACAACACTGACTTGTTTATATTTACTCCCCCTTTCCCCCCTCCTCCCTGCCACTATATATAAAAATCCAACATAAGTTCTCCAGACACATGGCGATACATCGCAGAGATCTGTTGCTGAGCCAAAGCTGTCGCCGAAGACAAACATAAACAGAAAAGTGACTGTTGTTTGCACACTTCTTTAAATGTTGTACTGAATAGTCCACATTATGTCATTCTGAATAATACGAACATCCAGAAGCTCAGCTCTTGAAATGATTGAAGCTGCAATTTGAGGTTGTTTTCATTTTTATCATTCCATGCCAAACAGCTTGGGTCCAATGTTTTTGGAATTTTCCCCCATTGAAGACACAGACACAGGAGTGTAACTAACACTTCATAACCCAAATTATAATCAATAAACCCCTGAACCTGAGATTTCACTGTGATCAATGGGCCCTTGGTGAACTGTCACTTTGACAAATTTAGCCTCTGGGTGTCAAAAAAAAAACTCTTCATATATTAGTTGTGTTCATTAACCAGGATGATTTACTTGTTCAATTTAAGAGACGTTTAGTGTTAGGGGTTTAAATTTAATAGCGACACTTTTGCTCATGATCTAGTTTGATGTTTATGAGTGTAATTAAGCCATATTCAAATTAGCACGGTTTATAAAGTCACACGACTCCCGGGAATCGCAGAAACCTCGTAATGCATTGGAGTCACAAAAGTTGATGCCACAGAAAAACTGTAAATGAATGAATGTAATGAAAACAAATACAATAAACTTGTGGCAAAGTTCGATTGTATATTTGTATTTATAAAAATGTATTTCCATAAAATAGTACATGTTTTGAGTAGAAATCAGAGGTTTGACATCTCGATCTCACCTTCTGGTTCATTCTCATATGTTCCACTGCCCACAGTCAACCTCTGCACAACAAGTCATTGCATGATGATGTACAGGACATGAGTCAGAACAGGCCAGAAAGACCGAACCCTTAATGACCTTCTGTACTGGAAACACAGGATAATGAAGTCCTCAGCTATTAGTCTGCATCCCACTACTTTAACCTCACTGCACTGATGCTTCTCCTGCTCCATCTTCATAATGTTCCCATAATAGGCAGCACACTTGTTAACAAAGTAAATAAAACGCAATTTCGTTAAAATAAATAAATAAAAATAAACTTTAAACAGAGACAGAGGAGAATTGTGGTTAAAGTGACTGTCAGAGATAACGATGCTCCAGATAAATTATGACCAAATACAATCATTTGGTTTGTTTCTAATGCTGCTATTTGAATTTATTTATGTCTTTCAATCATTTCCTGTGTTTCATCAGCACTTTGGCCAACTGTGCTGTTGAGTTTTGACCTTCAAAAACAGACCACGAAAATCAGAGCAAAAGGTTTAAACCAAAACCTGTAAAACCTGAGCTGGTTTTCATTTTTGCCCCTAAACTGAAAAAAAACCATGGTGTCAAAGACACCCTGAAGAAAACTACACAGAAATAATTTACCACCGAAGAATAGTACAGATTTGATATTTTAATTTCTAAATATTTTTTCTTCTGAGGCCCAATTTTTATGTAAAATTCCAAACACCAAGCTTTGTCTAATTCTTACATCTCATCTCAAATCAGTGAGTAAATATGAAGCTCCTACCTGAGCTGACAGGGATGGAGTCCACTTTGACTACGTTGGTCAGCTCATCAAACTGGTCAGAGTGAAGGAGGCCAAAGGTGTTCTCTGGTTTGGGCATTGGGGCGAAGTCCTGCGATGACCCCTGAAGAGGGCGACCATGAGCATCCACAAACGAGAGGGTGACACAGGCGATACCTGAGAGGAGGAGGAGGGGGAGGGAGGGAGGGAGAGAGGTGTTGAAGCACCAGCAGGTTCACATATTCAGCTCTGACACTTGGACTTCATCACCACTCAAATTAAAACTCATTTTCATTTAACCACTGATAACTGCATATTGGATTTTAATGGTCATCTCTTTGTCACTGTTTTGTTTTGCTCTACCACGTCAGCAGATCACATCCACATGTCCACATCAGAACTTTTTCTACACTTCAAATATAACAAATTACCAGACGTCAGTGTCAGTTTTTTTTGTGTATGAGTGAGGCAGTAGCTAAGAATGAATTAACAGAATTATCATGCTCTGAAAAAGGTTTCAAGAGTTGGAACTACAAGTGGACACCAACCCGTTTCCACATAAAACCCAATCTAGAATGTGGTAAAAACTGGTATTCAGGTCAGTCCAGGGCTGACCTTTCTGACCATTCAGACCAACAACAACATGTAGTTTACAGCAAAAGAAAGACAAAATAATCTGATTATTAAGACTTCAGCAGACTGCTAATCCATGGTGCTCTGAATGCCTCCCTTCTTCAGCAGAGCCACAGCGTTGTGGTCAAAGAATCAGTCTGTGATTAAAGGACTGTTGGCACAATTCCCAGCCCTCGGCACAGCTGAGGTGTGATGTGCAAGCGTGAAAACTTGACCCTGACTACCCCCCCCCCCCCCCCCCCCCCGCCCCCCATGTGCATTACCAAACAGCCCACTGCTCCTGATCCACAGATGGTTCAATGCTTCTGTCTCTGTGTGTATACTGTTTGTGTGTGTGTGCACTAGGGGTGGAAGAAAATATCGATACACTGAAATATTGAGATAATTCATTTCACAATACCGTACCAACATTCTCTATCAGTGTATTGATTTTTTACTAACAATTTACAGTCAGATATTCCTGGTGTTGGTTCTTTTTCTTTTTCTTTTATTTCTTCTCTTTTGATTCCAAATGTAGATCCCTCTGTTCCAATGTTAGTGACCTGATGTTCAGATGGTACAACATTGTGTCTTTACTGTGATGTTACTTTGACTACAGTATCGTTGCCCCTGTATCGTGTATTGGCCAGATTGTTGCCACTGCACAATATACAGCATCAAAGGAAACTGCTTCTATGTCAACAACATAGTACAGCTAGTAAACTAATGGTACATAAGCCTAAAGCATGAGCCGAAGCAGATTCTGGTAGAAAAAAGTTTTAGGAACAGACAGATCTGTATTTCCAGCTAAAAAAAACCTCATATCAGCCGGCTTGAAATTAACAATGCTGCCCAGGTCGTAGTCAGTGAGAGTCACTGTGAGAGGAGGATATTTATTCACATTCAACAGCCACATTTTCATACTGAACCTAGGAACCTTTCAGCCCACTTTACCTGATTGGAATGCTGCAGGATGATGTGAGCGCACTGATAAACAAGAGAGAACTGAAATGTGAAATGGGATTGATGCTTCCTGGCTGCCAGGGAGATTTATGAGAGAAACAGAGAGAGAGAGAGAGAGAGAGAGAGGGACTGACAAAACCTGGAGCCCAGACTGTCCCAGACCAACATTTGAGGGTTAGTGACCACACCGTGTGACCAGTAAAAAGCCTGCAGCTCTTCATATGTTCCCTGTCTGCAGGTGAACGGCAGGTAATTAAATCCACAAGCCAGTGATCGTTTACAGTCTGGTTGTCTCTGGCACAGGAGCAAATTAGCCAACAATGGAAATACAAACACATAACTGATGTGAACACTGTGAGGGAACAACACGGCTGGTAGAGACATGAGATCAGTGGCTGCAGCAGAAAGACATGAGCTGTGGGTTTGGTGTTCACAGAGAAGAATTGAAAAAAAGAAAAGAAAAATGAGACCCGGAAAATAATTGTGCTGATACTCATCTAATAAATTAGCAGAGTGTGAAGAATAATGAGGGAAAAAGAGAGAGTGAAGAGCTTTGTTATGGCAGACAGTCAGTGGAGGGAAAATGTGTTGTGAATTTAATAGGCTAGATATAAATAGTAGAAGGAAGTGTCAGCAGATCCTGATACTAACTCCACACAAGCAGCAGCATCACAACAGCAGCCTGGAGTCGATGCACAACGTCCAGTCAGAGTGAACCATTCATGTCGTCACAGTAAACAACCATTGCACAGAAAAAAAACGTCTTTTTCTTAGAAACCAAGGAGGAATCTGCAGGTAATACATGTTCACCGACATAGAACATGGTGCTCCTCCTTCCTTCTCTACAGGGGGTGCTACAGAGCTGGTTGTACAGATGGAGCAACAGATGAATGGATAGATGGTCTACAGATATATTGATATATTCGTAGCTCATTCAATTCACTGATTGACAGATGGTTAAAAGGATAGTTGCTCAAAGACAGTTTGAGCAACAGATCAACTGGTAGATCGATCAGTCAATCGGTACATAGATCGCGAGCTAGAGGAACAAACGGGTAGATCAATATTTCTGTAGATTGATTTACATAATGGTGCATCCATCTATAGATCTATTTATCTGTAGAGAGAGAGTATGAGATGCACATAGAGCAGTAGGTATAGTTTGACAGATCAATAGGTAGACAGTAAAACCAATAGACAATAACAGTCAAATCCATAGATGGATCAATAGATAGATTGGTAAAGATCGATGGACAGTACACTGGTAAGAAAGAAGAAGAAGAAAATAGGTAGAGAAAATTATCAAGGGCTCAAGAGATCAATAGATTGAACAGTTGGAGCTATAAATAGTTCAAGCCAAGATCAATAATCGACAGATTGATTCTGATTATTAGTTATTAAATAATTAATAAGAGAAACTTACAGCTGTTAGCTGTTTGCAAGTTAGCTGACGACAAACCAATAACATGTTTGTCCATTTTTTGTATTACTACAGTTTATTGGAATTGTTTTCTGCAGCCAATGGTGACCTTCACTGAAGCAGGGTCAAATTTAATGGTAAAGACTCCACCTAGTGTTAGGATTGAGACCAATTATAAAAACCAAGTTGGGTTCTAGTCCAGTCTGACCAAAACCTTAATGTGGTTTTCTCTACAGTGGTGGAAACACACGGGGGGCAGGGGGAGTAGAGAGAGAAAGGAACAGGACAAAGGATGACCCCTGTGACCTCCAACCTTGTTAATAACATTCCCTTAAACCTCCTTTTTCCTCCTGGTACCTACTCCTCACAGCGGTTGTCCCTCAGCCACCAACCTTAACACAACCATAACGTATTCACCACCAACCATAACCAGAGTAATCTAAAGCAGGAACAGGAAGACGGAGGTGTTCCACTAAAAGCCGCTGAGCACATGTTTCTAGGAAAGGTCAGGTTGTGGGAAAATACCTGGATTCAGAGAGACACGTTCACGGCCAGTTCTGAGGGTTCAGCTGCTCCGAGTATAAAAAGATGACACCGTTTTGTTTTTACCCCTGCACCTGTCCTTTACCACAAAAGATTTCCAGGAGTATAAAAAGTACCAAGTTACAAACGATGGATTGCTGGGACTAAATATAAAAAATGTCTGAAGCTCCTGCAGCATCTTCAGCAGCAGAAAATAAACCAAAGTAATATTTTATGTAATATAAACCTAGGGGAAAAGGGAGGTTTTAAAAATATGTTCCCAAACAAACAGAAAAATCAGTTGGGATTCAGAGACTTTTATAACTAAAAGATGATGATTGTCAATGTAGACACAAGTTGTAGGATGATTTTCTTTAATCTATGTTTCAAAGTGGGGGGCAGGGCCCCTTTGCAGGACGCAAAGTTGTTGCAGAGGGGAAAGAGAAAGGCAAAAAATATTTTGACTTTTTAATATATTCTTAAACTCGGTCACAGTTGGGGAATCGCAGTAAAACTGTAATTTTATTTACTTTGTTTAGTGACAATAGTCATTTAGAAGGAATGTGAAGTGTTTTAGTTTTAGGAGTTCAGAACTGACTACAAAAAAATGTAATTATTTGTTTTTATGACTTTTGTCGTACAGTGACGTCAGAAAAAAGTACCACAATTCTACACACACACACACACACACACACAGGCCCAGAACCCTGACAGCAGTGTGGTCCCGCTGACAGGGCGATTACCTTTGCCACCCGTCCCCTGGCCTCCGGGTTTATTGTAGAGGTAGATGTCACCATCAGCCACATCACTGCTCAGGAGGAAGTAGTGCTGCAGAGAGAAGAGGCGAGAAAAAAAGAAATCAGTCCTGGGAAAGACCACCAGTCTGTAGATGTCGGACTGAGACTTGTCCAAAAGATTTCTGCAGAAACAGCAGATTCATTTTTTTATTAGCAGTATCTGAAGATACTGAAGATACATCAACTCATTTCATAATAGACATAATAGAAGACTTAGTATTTTCTTAAGGTACTCACTTGTAGCAAACAGGTACAGTGTATTTAAAAGGTAAACTAAAACAGATTTTTTTTTTCAGCCTACATTTTGAGTCTGGTTTAAAGTAGTGAAGGACTTTGAAAAGTCAAAACGACTGTAAACTCAGTCTTTAATTATTCACAGTGTTGAGCCTTCGCTCACACACTGAGGAGGCCGCAGTGTTATATTTGATTATTCTCAGGGAAAGTTAATGGCGTATATTGAATTACCCCCTGTTACTGTTAGTCTACTCACTACGGGTTTGGTCGGTAAGAATCTGTTTTTTTATATTACTTTTACTACTTATAGCATCATAGAGCTTGATTGTGTTGCTGGTACTTGAACGATGATTTTCCCCTGGTTTTTGTTTTTGTTTTTGTCCATAAAGGACTTATTCCTTCCACAGACCCAACAACACTAGAACCTTCTCTGGCTGCTCTGGTGTCGGACTAGTTCACTCCAACTTTTTAGCTTGGTCATTAAGTTGCACGCTTCAGAGAAAAACCCTGTCCAAATCACTTGAGCTGCTTTCACACAGCAGCCCTGGGTGTTGCCAGGGAAGTTGCTCCACTATTTCTCCAGAGTCCCCCCTCACCATCACACTTGACCACACAACACAGTGGGGGACAGTCTGAGTCTGATGCTCCCAGAACAGTAGGATAATCTCAGAGGCGTCCAGGCGAGGGACGGAGCCTGTGTCTTTGTGCTGGCTGCAAATTATCTGCAGCTTTCACTGATGTGTCCTGCTGTGAACTCACTTGGACTTCATCCAGGGATTTGACTTTGGAGCTGGCAGGAGATGCTCCAGAGATTGTCCCCCGTGACTCTTAAGGTCATTTGACTTAAAATAAATAAATAAAAATGAAGCCCCACTCTCCATGACAGTATCTGGAGAACATCCAAGGATTCAGTGTATCTGAAAACAACGTCTGCTTCCTGTCTTCCTTCTTTCCATCACTTTATCTATCATCTATTGTTTCTTTAATTCTTCTATCACTCCATCCATCTTTCCTTACTTTATTCCATCCAGCACCATTACCTCCCTTCATCCATCCAACATCCATCCTTCTATCATTTACATCTCACATCCCTATCCACCCATCAATGATTACTTTCTAATATCCATTCATCCATCCACTATTGTTCTTTCTATACATCGTGAATCCATCTCTCACCCATCTTTACCTCTTTGTGTTCCATCCATACAGCCATCTGTAGCCTGTTTTAACGTATAAACCATTTCACGGTAAAAAAAAACTGCAGTTCTTAAACCTGATTTTGCTGAAGTTTGTTTGTGTCAGAATTCCCTCAACGCCACATTATCCCATGTCTATTTCTGGCTATTTCACTGACATCACTGACAGCTAATTTTTGGTGCTCCAAAAAGTTTTCAGAGACTCAACTGCTGGTCCCAAATTTAAATCCATAACCTAAACTGTGGAGTAATGGGACTGCTCAAATTTATATTTGCTGTCAGGAAGTACAATTGTATTTGTTTGCCCTAAACTTAGCATTTAAGATGATACAGTAAATCCCTGCCTGACAGCGTCACGTCCTCTGAGGCAGGCTCTAAAATTACAACAGCGGATCTTTTTTTTCCCTGCATATTTAGGGAAAGGATCCCAGGATTCACACAGGATATTCTGTTCTGTGCTATAACAGAGCTCAGCAGGGATCGTACCTTGAAATGGTGCGCGGTGTTGCTGTCAGTGTACTTGGGAACATGCAGGAAGATGAGGAGGTTCTGCCTGAGGTAGTGAGCCACAGCAGGCAGACAGGAGAGACAGTAGGAAGGTAGAGTGAAGTTCATGACCTCAGTGGCTGGAGATTCAGAAGGTTGGATGAACTGCATGGAAGGAAATTGACAGTGAGGACTGGGTTTTAATCATAAGACATTTTGGGACATTAAACTATGTATGCAAAAAGAAAAAAAAAGGAGTCATTCACCTCCACATCCGCTGGTGTCAGCTTGCAGTTCCTGACAAGCATGACAGTAATGATGTCTAAAGTGGTCTCATCCAGACGCTTCCGGAGAACCTTCACCAGCTCATCTGTGATCTCTGGACCTAAACACAGGAGACAAAGAACATCACCCGTCATCGTCACCCACAGATGGACCGATGCAGACAGAGAAGTCTGACGTTTTAGAAAGGAGGCAACTGTGTTTTAAATAAAGCATTAGCCTTAATAAGAGCACAAACAGCAGTAAAAGACAAACTGCTACAAATTGGTATTAAGTGTAAAGCCATGATTTTTGGTCTACATTTAGGTTGTAGTTGTAGTTTAATTGTAGTCGATGGTTGACCAAAAAGCAAAATATTAATAGAAAACGATGTAAGATGTTGTTCAAATTGATGTTAAAATCAAGTACTTTATCCAATGTTAAAACCAACAATCAAATTCAGGCCGACTGTGAACAGGAGTTTTCTCTGCTCTAACCCAACCCTGCAGCAATGACAGTCTACGCTGCATTTAGACATTCTGTGAAATACAGTATTTTTTTTCAATGTTCCTGTTATTTGCCATAGGTTCAGTGGAGATGACTGACAGACAACATCAAACCAACACAACCTTGTTCTCAGAAAAAGATGTTTGAAATGTTTCTCTTCTTGAGTCAAAGCAGAGCTTTTATTTCCAGTCATGACTGACTGTCCACTGATGGCTTCTATAGTAACAGAGAGAAAACAGTGACTGACATATCAGTCAGTGTTAAGTTTATCCTGCAGATCACACACATACACACACAGATCACACACATACACACACAGATGGTGGGTTCAAAGTCTTAGTGAGTTGAAGGAGAACATAAAGGATTCAAATGAATCATGTGCTTAAAAAACAACTGATGTCTGAGCAAGTACAGATTATAGAGAATCACAGTAAACATGCAGCGCAACACTGCCATCCAGGGATCTGCAGGAGTAATAGCTTTCAACTACTGATGCTCATATAACACCAAGTAAGGCTCACCTTTTAAATGCCATTTAAACATTGGATGTAAAGAAAAACAACTAAGTGTATTGGCTGGGTCAATTTTCCAAACATATATTGTTTTTTTACAATTTTCTATTCCCAACTTTTCAGATATATACGTTGATACAAATTGGCAAAATGTTCACTTAAATCTAAAATACACATTAAACTAGAAAACAATAAACCAAGACTGTGATGTGTTTTACTCTGAAGGTTAAACTGTAGCACCGAGTCAGCGATGACTCAAAGAAACAGGATTTAAAAATCCCAGAGACTTTATTTCCCGCTGCAGCTGAACTGTCCATGGTGCTGAAATATAACAGTAGCGTGCTGTAAATAGCAGAACTCCAGTTATCACCAACCCTTCTTTTAATACTCATGTTCCAAAATGTAAATTTTATCAATAAAAGCCATTCTTTTTTTTTATATCTTCCCAAATCATTAATTTATTTATTTCATTTTTTTTTCTTTTATTTGCAGGAGAACCAAATATATTATAAGCATAGAATATAATAGAAACTAAGTTAAAACACAATGTCGGGAAAGAAATTGTTTGAAAACAGTAGTACAGACAACACACATTTATTATTTGCTTTTACCACATTACTGTGAAAAGCTTTGGATTTGTTCAGAAGTACACTGTCCATGGTTCTGGAATTGAGCAGTCACGTCTTTCTGTTCTCCTCTCTCTTAATAAATTACTGCACCAAGCAAAGGAAATATTTTTTGTAGACTTAAATATAATACATAGTTTCTTTTTTTTTTTAAGTCACATTTTAGAACATTCAGAAATAAATTCCCGAATCAATTAAACTTTAAATGCTTTGGTACATATAAATATTACATTGAAATGACTGCATGGTTGCAGCCTGGATTATCATTTAAGTATTGGTAAAATTGATCAGTGCAGGAACAGCAGGGTGGGTCGCAGTCACAATGAAATGTAACGAGATAAAACATTAAGAGAATCCCTGTATTTACCCATTAGTACATCATTTTACAATCAATACTGTGAACCTATGTTTACAAGTTTTACTGTAGCATTGTCTAAACTTTGAAAGTGAGAAATTCTGACCACCCATCAAATGCTACAACTAAAGTGAATCCCAGTGTGTTTGGAAAGGTTCTGAACCCGCCTTTGACTTCTCTACTTTGTTTTTAAAATCCTTCAGGCAAACCATGTTTTGTCACACATCTGAAAATTGAAACTGGATCGGAACAAACAGCAGAGGAGAAGCTCAATTTGGCCTCAACTAGCCTTCAGTCACTGGAAATGAATTTTCATCTTCTGTTTGTCAGTTACATTAAAAAAAATTCAATCACATCTTTCTTTACTTGACTGGAAAAAAACAATTTCAGAGCCAGGGCAGTGAACAACCACCGGCTCAGACTCTGGATCCAGGACCTTTCATTTATTTTCCTGGCTGTGTTGCTGGTCCAGGTGCAACTTCAAACATATATTTAAAATAATATGTGCATCCTGTTTAACACCAGAAAAATCTTAACTCAGAGCCCTGAGAGAGTCTCTGTGTGCTTTTATTAGTCCCTGGTTGTGACGCTGCCATTTAGAGTGCAACCCACGGAGGTCAACGAAGAGCTACAAATTAACCAAAACAAATGAGTCTGCTCCCTGAAATTGCTGAAATAAACACTTTTTTAATCCTTTTCAGAAACGCAGCTCAGGTTCTATAACATTCCCCAGATCTTACCTGCATTTTCAACTCCATGCACCAGGAGCAGGATGTGCTTGTCAACCTGGCCCACAGGTCTGGAGCCTTCCAGAGAACCTCTGGATCCCTGAGGAGGAAATCAGTGAGAAGTTTAATTTAGCCAGCAGCACCTTGATGGGCATGGTTATATGTGCGTTACTTTGCAACTATAAGTAAACAATATCTCAACCACTACATCTGTGGTTCCCAAAATGGGGGGCAGGGCTCCCTGTGGGGAGCACACCTCTTGCAAGCAGGTGCGGAAAGACATATGGATTTGGGGTGGATTTCTCATTAGGTTAAAAACTCAAGAA
>NC_024308.1:12735684-12764093 GCF_000523025.1 Cynoglossus semilaevis
ACTAGTGTTTGCTGTTGACTTACAGTAAGTTCCTCTGTGAGCAGCGGCTCCTGGCTCCTCAGGAGGCTCATGGAGCGAGCAACGGGGAGGCTCCTCTCCCCGTCACAGTATTTTCCCATCAATGAAGTTTCACAGAGTCTGTGTGGAGAAAATATACAGAATTATCCTGAAGGAAAACTACACATTTTTTCCTGTTATCAGTGCAAACCCACTCTGGTGATTTTCTCCCACTGTGTCTGAGTCACTCATGCATCACCATGCTGGACAAACATCTGAGAGAAGATGCAAGTGGAAAAAGTTCTCCATGTTTACTTAAAGTACACTCTGATTGGCGTGGCCTCTTGTAAAAAAAAAAGTTAGGAGACGACAGATCCATTTCTCAGTCGGATGTTTGACAGATTCATTTGAAGCTCGACTTCATTTCTACGACTCCTCTGCCCTTAAACACATCTGTGGGCGGTTTTTCACTCTCACTAAACTTCATTTCCATAAAGCTCAGTTACAGGTGAGCAGAGACGTAACACATTTCTGTAAAGAGAAATCTGAAGATCTTGTGAAGTGTGTGGGGGAGGGACGAGGGTCTGAATCAAACCTGAGGTAGAAGACAGATTTGGTTGTACGCTCCTGGTAAACAAACATGTTTTTCCTGTTGACCACGCTGAAGGAGTTCAGCACTGAGCGCAGCGCCTGGATGGCTGTCAGAGAGAGATGAAAGTTTGTTTAGAATGTTTCCAAAAATAAAAATAAAAATTAAAAATAAAAATAAAATCACTAAAATAATTAACTACTACCAACAGTAACACAATTTCATTTCACTCTGAATCAAGACAGCAGCTACGGTTCAACACAGCAAGAAGAGATTAAGTCGACGTAAAGCCAGCAGTGGTTTTAATGTCCCGGGAAAATATATGCTCACCCCTCTCCCCCTCAGTTAAATTACCACTGTGTCAGTGGGAACAGTTTGATCCACAGACCGTGAAGCACTGTGGTGTGAAATAACTTACTTTAAATTAGAGTGATTCACTCACAGGTTATTCTTTCAACACAGAGGTTCCCAAAGTGGGGGGTGCTCCTTTAGAGAGTGTAGAGATAATGTGTGGGGCGGCGCAGGAGGGCAAATTATAGTTTTAATTTTTATTGTTTCAATTCTAAATTGAGTCAATTTGGCATCTGAAGACAAGTGTTTTAACTACAAACAAGGGGGCGCTGCAGGAAAGGTTCAGGAACTGTTGCTATTCTTTGTTATTTCTTTTCAGGGTCGCAGAAAGAACCAGAGACGAGCATTCACACTCACATTCACACTCACATTCACACTTATAGACAGTTTAGACTAAACAATTACACCAAAAACAGACCCAAATATTAAACCTATTACTGCATGTTTTTGAACTGTAGGGGGCGATGACTCCCACTCATCACAGTATCTCCACACAGGACAGGAAACTGTTGAACTTTGAGGGACTTTGAACACTGCATAATACGAAGTGTAAAAACTGATTCAGCAGAACTGTTTGTTAAACTGCTGCTCATCAACGTCAGTTCATAAAAAAACACTGTTTAAAAAGGGTCCTTCTTATATACAATACTCTGTTTGGACTGGATGTTTATTTTGTATATTCCAACCACTCCTTGTAAACTTGGATTTAGTTTTAGTTAAACACAACAAGAAGTAAACGGAGCATTTCATTTCTGCAAGGTTTCCTAAGTAAATGTTTTACAAGGCTGCTGTGATGAAAACAATAATCATTAAAAATCCAATGTTCCTTTCTTGAAAGTCTTACAACCAAATAGATTTTTATTTTCAGTAAAAATGGCGAACTTAGAAGAACAGATTAAAAAAACTAAAATGTCAGCACTTTGGAATAAAGTAAAGTAAAATTTATTACATGGAGTTTCTGCTTGAAAAAAAGTCTTCTGTGGAGGATTTTTCAGGTTTAAAGTATTTGGTCTGGAGCTAAACCCAGGATTTGTACTTTTTTTCCATTCATATTTCATTTTGAGTTCAGTTTGAGTTGAGTTTGAGTAAAAAAAATATTGGAAACATGTGTTCAGCCGGAGACACACCGACTTGGACTAATTTTAAATGTCCTGTTGTTGCCTATTAGTAAAAGAAGACAGTA
Organism: Cynoglossus semilaevis; assembly: GCF_000523025.1. Classification (NCBI taxonomy): domain Eukaryota; kingdom Metazoa; phylum Chordata; class Actinopteri; order Pleuronectiformes; family Cynoglossidae; genus Cynoglossus; species Cynoglossus semilaevis. Next base: position 12,737,805 of record NC_024308.1, read on the forward strand.
ACATGATAGATAGTCCAGACCTTCAAAAACATGAAGCTCTAGACCAGGGGTCACCAACTATATTGGTCGGATGGACAGATTCTTTTCTGGTCTGGACACTAAATGAAATAAAATAAAAACCAATATTTTTTCTGACATATTTTTGAATCCAGTAGTGGGCCAGATTGGGCCTGTGGGCCACCAGTTGATAATCACTGTTTTATATTATATTAATTAACCTGACACAGACAAGATGGAAGCATTTAGTGGATTGCAAGTTCATAGTTTTTGAACACACATTGCACTTTTTTTTCATTTTACTAAAAAAAGCATCACAGATGTGAAGAGAAACGAGTCTGGTACATTCTGCTTCACAGGCACTGTGTCTGAACCAGAGAAAAGTACCAGTACAGATGGCATGCGAGCGTCACATGCAACAACTTGTGTGTGTGTGTGTGTGTGTGTGTGTGTGCTTGATTATGTAAATCAATTCTGTATACCTTTCTTAAAAAAATAAAAAATAAAGTAAATAAAATCAGAAATATACTGCGCTTCCACAGCCTCTTCAAATATAAATACCTACAGGCTGCTAACTTTATTTGGGGGAAAAGTTTCTGCAGTACCCTCTGTGCAGACTCTGTTCACTTTAAAACTTTCATAAACCGGCATTGACCCACCTCTGGGCACGCCCATGTTGGGCCCGATCTTGAGTCGTGGGTGAATGTGGATAATTGTGCTCCACACCGCGTCACAGGCGAAGTGTCCTGGTATGAATTGCATGGTGGCAGCCAGGTAGTCTCTGGCCTGGTAGCTCTCCTCTGTGCTGTAATCTGTGCAATCAGATATATATATATATATAAAACATAGTCACAAACACAGCTGCAAAGGGCGGAAAGTGTTTTTCCACCCAAATACTAAAATATTCATTTGCTCTGGTACACACAGAGATCCCCCCGCCGGGGGGCAAATAAATCCACCACACTCACCATCAGAGGTGTTGAGCCTCTGTCTGTACAGAGACTCGTTCTTCCAAATCTCTTCCTCGCTCTCAGCCACCAGCAGGGAGTTACACACATGGCTGTCATGGAGGTCCTGCAACAGCATACGCTACACACACACACAGAGGAAAAACATAAGAACAAAGAGGTGCAACATACTACTATTCTAAGCATCAGTTCAAAGTTCAAATCTAAAGTTGTTTTAAGAAGGCGTGATTTTTTATTTTAATTTTTATATGAATCCTTAGGTCAGGTCTCTCAGGCGTCGCCAGCAGCTTTGACAGGTTTTTATTGTTATACCTTTGTCAGGGGTTGGTCTGTCTTACAGTTTTTCGAATCACAGTAATGCAGTACTGTAGGAGAGTCACCTGGTTGACGACCCTGCAGATTTCACCGATCTTCCTGACCATTCTCTGGTGCAGCTGTAAATATTCAGGCAGATCCTGATCTTCCTCCTTTTTCTCCAACTCCTCTGTGCCGACGTCTTCTTCTTTAGTGAAGGATCTGTGAAATATTTGACACGACAAATACAATCAACATCTCCAGTCCAACAAACCACCTGACGATCAGCTCCAGGAGAATTACTGTATAATTCTGAGTGACTTTTCTATTGCAGTATCAATAATTATTCTAGAAAAAAACAACTGGAGGAGATGATGCAGTTGTTGTTAAAAAAACAACAATTACAATAAAAGTAATAATTTGCAACACTAACTGCTGCCCTTTCTTTAGACTCAAAAATAAAATAACAAAATGAAAAAACACAACCAGAAATATTTGACCTGACTGGGACAAAATGTGTAAATTAAAGCCACACTAAAACTAATTTATTCTGTTTTTGTATTTAACAGTTTTGTTGGTTTAAATGTTTTCTTTTTTTATGATTATTCATGTGATGGGAGTCAGGATTTTTAAATATTTGCTCAAAAGATTAATTTTTCTGTTTATTTATCTAATATATATTTATTATTATTATTATTATTATGTAAGTATTTTATGGATGTCTGTTGCTGTTGGTTGTTGGCGGGGGAGGGGGTCTTCTAACTCCTAACTTTATGGTCTATTGAAGGGGTGAGTCCTGGTGAGAGCAGTCACTGAAGCAGAAACCTAAAAGTGATGGTTTGACCTCAGACCAATAAAAACAGCCGTCAGCAGAGTGACTTCACCTGCAGTGAGAGAAGACCTTCACTCTGTCCTGGTGGATTTTAATGATGATCCAGAAATCTGGCATCAGTGGAGACTGACACTCATGTTCATCCAGAGTGGGGCTCTCACACTCTGAGTCGCTGCTGCCGCCATCGTAGCCTTCAAACACATAAGGAAAACAGTGTACACACAGGTCTGATTTGGAAACAAAAACAGTGACTGATGAAAACTCTGTTAGAACTTTTTTTAATTAAGTAACGGCACTTTAGCAGAATGCTATTTAGTCTAAGAGGAAGGAAGGAAGGAAGGATGAACAGGAAGACAAGGAAGAAGGTCTATGAAGGTGGAAGGAAGGAAGCAGTAAGGTAGAGAAAAAAGACAGAAGGTAGTAGAAAGAAGGAATGAATGAGTGAATGAAGGATGGGATTTGAACCAGCAGTCTTTCCATCAGTATCCTATTCCTGTATGCTGTCAGGACAGAGACAAAACTTACCCTGCATGTCTGAGTCCAGGCTGCCCTGACTGGAGACCACACTCTGGACTCGACTGGGGCGGAGCTTTCCACAACCTCAGGAAACACATCAGAAATATCAGGGTCAAATGAGAGAAGAAAGCATTTTGGTGTGTCTTCATTATTATTAATCATTAATTATTATTAAATTAGTCATCTTCCACACATAGTCAAATACGGAAAAATCCGTGTTTTCATGTTTTGGCTCACTGTGAGACGCTGAGAGTGTGGACTCGGCCAGACTGACACTGGACGGGGTCTTAGGAGGAGTTTTCTGCTCCGTGTCTGGACCACTCTGGACCTGGGAGACACCAGCCTGACCCCGGTCTCCAACCAAACTTGAATCAAATAGCTCATCTGCTTCAGACCTTAGAGCTCTGGGTGTCTCAGAGTTGTCTGTGGCTGTGACACTGGCAGCTGCAGGAGGAGCAGGGGGAGCAGCACCACTGATGGACCTTTTGTCTTCATACTGAAGTTAACAGGAGAGAATGACATGAACAACAGTGTAGGACTAGGAAGATTTCTGAAAAAGGACCTTAAAAACTCGAAAAAAGATTTCTTTCAGAGAATAGACTGTAAAATTATCAGCTTTAAGTAAATCATTCTGAATGAAGCTGCAAGGGAAATAAAATGGAAAAATGCCAAAAAGACAAATATCTTTATCACTGGCTTTTTTTCTGACCTCCATGTCTGCCTCCACAGCCTGAGCCTCTGCTTCATTCTCCAGCGTCACATCCTCCACCCGACTGCAGGTGGAGACGTTAGTGGCAGCCTCTGCCACGCTCTCAGAGAGCCTCTTTGCGGCCTGGATCCTCTGTGGGTGCAGCCTGCTGAGGGACATGTAGAAGAAGTTGTCCTGCTGAGCGTTCAGGACGTAGCCAGACAGGGAGGTCCTGCGGAACTCCTGCAGGATCAGACAGGAGGAGGCAGGAGAAGAACGTCAAATACGACCCTGTCTTTTTTTTTTTATCCTTGTTTTGATACAGAAGGTTTTGTTTTTTTTTAATTACATTAACTTTAATCTTAAGCCTGTGTATCTGTGTGTGTGTGTGTGTTTGCCTCTTTGAACTTCTCCAGCGACAGCTCAGGACCAAAGACAAACTGCAGTGGAACGTCTTCACAGTGACAGTGCGGTCGACCACTGGAGCGTAACACGTGCTCTGCCACTTTCTGCAGCGTGACGGAGCTGATGAGGCGGGAGTGACGCAGGGCTGAGATGATCTCGTCCTCCAGCAGCCAGCGGATCTAAATCATCCACACACACAGACACACACACACACACACACACACACACAAATACACACCTTTAATGCGTAACAAAACAGCCGAGCTCATTGGACGACAACAGCCGAAGGGTTGGACTCACCTCATCCATCGTGGCCAGGATGGCAAACTTGTGAGGGTGGGGGAGTTTGGACAAAGGATCACCAGAGACTCTGAAGAAAGACAGATGGAAACTTCATGTCAGAAAATCCAGTTCACAAATTTCTTTGTATAAATCTTGGGTGTGAGAAGAACCCACCCATTGACTCCAGCGCCCCTCAGACTGCCCAGCACTGCCATCATCTCCTCATCAGAGCGATAAGACGACGGCTGTCCAGGAGATCGGTTCAACGACACACTGCTCTCTGAGGTGTATCTGCAAACAAAGACCCACGGTTACAGCACTCAGATGTTTTATTAATCAACCTATGATTTAAGTATGCTCTAATAAAAAGTAATTAAAAATCTTATTCTGAATCCATCCTTTGTAACACAGGTCTCTGGGGACAGGTACAATTTGTGGTTGATTTTTTCTTTTAATATAGCTACAAAATAAAGTCAGTTTGCCTCTGTTTTTTACAGGGATTTAAATGTGTTAACACTTCAGTTTAAGTTCCAACTTTTGTTTTACAAAATCCAAATTGTAGTAAAATTAAATCAGTGATGATCAACAGACGGCCAGGGGACCAGATTTAGCATGACAAACCGTCCATTTTTGGCCTGTGAATGGATTTAAAAAAAACATCAAATAACAATTTTAGTAAAAAAATGTGACTTCTATTTCATTACATTCGAGTGTCCAGCCTCCAAAGCGTGAGAGGAGAGAGAACAGAACACCGCAGCCTGTTATGAAGCCACTCACCTGTCGTGATGGTAATCAGCCATGACTTCAATCTCCAGCGGCAACGTCAGAACAAAAATATCTAAGGTGACTGAGAGCTCATTCAAATCCACTGAGTCCAAATCCTCAGTGTTCTCCAGACAGGAAATGATCTCCCCTGAAAACACGGAACGACAGTGAGCAGCGACAGGACCAAATCCAGGTTTTCAACCAATACCAATGATCTCACACTTTCTTCCACAGTAAATGAAAACTAGAAAAAAAAATATTAATGCGTAACAAAACAGCCGAGCTCATTGGACGACAACAGCCGAAGGGTTGGACTCACCTCATCCATCGTGGCCAGGATGGCAAACTTGTGAGGGTGGGGGAGTTTGGACAAAGGATCACCAGAGACTCTGAAGAAAGACAGATGGAAACTTCATGTCAGAAAATCCAGTTCACAAATTTCTTTGTATAAATCTTGGGTGTGAGAAGAACCCACCCATTGACTCCAGCGCCCCTCAGACTGCCCAGCACTGCCATCATCTCCTCATCAGAGCGATAAGACGACGGCTGTCCAGGAGATCGGTTCAACGACACACTGCTCTCTGAGGTGTATCTGCAAACAAAGACCCACGGTTACAGCACTCAGATGTTTTATTAATCAACCTATGATTTAAGTATGCTCTAATAAAAAGTAATTAAAAATCTTATTCTGAATCCATCCTTTGTAACACAGGTCTCTGGGGACAGGTACAATTTGTGGTTGATTTTTTCTTTTAATATAGCTACAAAATAAAGTCAGTTTGCCTCTGTTTTTTACAGGGATTTAAATGTGTTAACACTTCAGTTTAAGTTCCAACTTTTGTTTTACAAAATCCAAATTGTAGTAAAATTAAATCAGTGATGATCAACAGACGGCCAGGGGACCAGATTTAGCATGACAAACCGTCCATTTTTGGCCTGTGAATGGATTTAAAAAAAACATCAAATAACAATTTTAGTAAAAAAATGTGACTTCTATTTCATTACATTCGAGTGTCCAGCCTCCAAAGCGTGAGAGGAGAGAGAACAGAACACCGCAGCCTGTTATGAAGCCACTCACCTGTCGTGATGGTAATCAGCCATGACTTCAATCTCCAGCGGCAACGTCAGAACAAAAATATCTAAGGTGACTGAGAGCTCATTCAAATCCACTGAGTCCAAATCCTCAGTGTTCTCCAGACAGGAAATGATCTCCCCTGAAAACACGGAACGACAGTGAGCAGCGACAGGACCAAATCCAGGTTTTCAACCAATACCAATGATCTCACACTTTCTTCCACAGTAAATGAAAACTAGAAAAAAAAATATCTCTGGCAAAAAAGGAAAAAATAAACTTGTCTGTTATATATTATTTTACTTACTGTGGCAGTTGGTTTTCCTGCTGTTACTTCAATGTTATTTTTCTCCTAATGTATTTGTACAAGGGCGGGGCAGTTTAATGTGCTGTTGTTATTGTTTGAACGCAATTAACTCTGACTATTATTTCATCCCTCATTAATGCAGTAGAGAGAGAAATCAAATATACATTCATTTTATTTCTCATCCAGATGGTGGCGTTCACAAACCAAAGGTATTTTTAACCACTTCAAGGCCGACCTGTCTTTTCATAAGAAATACTTCAATGGCTTCAATCGTGCACACACATACAGATGCCAGCAAATTACCGTTAGAAGTACGTTTTTACTGCACTTCTCTTCCTATACCACAGCAGTTACCAAAGTAAGGGGTACAGCCCTGTAGGGGTGCAGACTTGTACATTAAGGGCCCAGCAAGGCAGCTAAATATCACTTACTTTGTTCAATTCTACTGTAGGTGAAAGGAATCAAACAGTTTTAAAAGGTGTACAGTGTAGTTTTGAAGCATTAGCTGTGAATGTGCCAGCGTTTAAATGGCACATCCCCAGAACTCACCAAGGCAGGTGGGCAGCGTCTGTATGGGCATGGAGCCGTGGCTGATCTTCATGTTTACTGAACACGTGATGTGTACAAACAGAGGGGGCATGTCCAGCTCCGGGCCCTCGTGCTGCAGCGGCGAGTCTCCGTCCAGGATGCTGAAGGAGTCTTGGTCCTGGTTGACAGTGTTGGAGTCTGACAGAGACTGGTCGTCACCCTCTCCAGGGCAGGAATGGTCAAGATGCTCCTCGTACTCCACCGACAAGTCTGTGTCGCTCTCTGTGGCAGAGCCGCCAGGAATGATTTCTGGAAACAGGCAGTAGAAAGATGATTAAACTCCGGCTGTATATACTGTGTCAATACAAGTAGAGGTACAAATGATAATATAATAATTACAAGCTTTATTACCTATCTGCTTTTTTTAATAAATGCAAAAGAAATTGTTAAAAATGTAGAAAAATATTTTTTTGTGTCATTCTTAATATTCCAGTAAAACCAGCATCAAGTCATTGAGGTATAAATGTGAGAGAAGCAATAAAATGTTCAACCCTTTTAACACCATTAAAATTAATGCAACATGACCTCAAGTTTTATTCCAACTCAAACAGACTTGAAAATGCGACTGGACTTTATTGAGCTAATATTCCAGCCCATAATAATACTGGCTGACTAAACAGTTCCTCAGGCCAGACCTCAGCAGTTATTTGATCTTTAAAGCAAAGGTTTGGAGTGAAAAAAAAAACCTTTCACCCAAAGTAATGTGAATGCTCAGCAACATTTCAACAGCTTCTTTTATAAAATAATAATCAAATGAATGCTCTAGAATACTCAACGGCTACTTTTGAGCGCCACCTACCGTCCTCTGTCGCCTGCTCTGCTTCTGATACCTCTGAGACCTCACTGGGTCTCCTGCCTGTCTCACCATCCTCCGAGTCCTCCTGAAGACAAAAAAAACAAAAAACTTTTCTACACTTTTTTGGAGAACCTAGAGAACATGGAGAAATCTCCATGGACTGGAGATCAGTGATCAGTACCGTTCAGTACCTCTGGACTCACCTCCTTCTTAGATGAAGGTGGACAGTAGAAAAAGTAGTGAGGATTTGAGGGCACAGCTTTGAAGTACTGGGAAAGTATTTCCATGAATTTATCCTGTTAAACAGATCAATGATTCACTTAAATGCAGCTCAGGAAACTCAATCAAACTCCTTAAATGAAGTAAAAAAACATATAATAAAAAATAATTCTTTGACTGAAAGGCTGTCACACCTGTATGATCCTGTGGAGCTCTGGATAAACCTCACATTTGGGCTGCGACTGAAGGAGAGATAGAGGGAATTCTAGGACCTTGGATGACTTGGATTCCACCAAAGCAGGCGACGACACCTGAGCAGGTGACTTCCTGATTGGCCCAGCTTCAGAGGTATCCGCAACTTCAACAAAGGAGTCCCTGAGAGCACGGGTGACAGATGGGGGGTCTCACATACGAGAAAACACTCCGTTGATCAGGTGACCTTACCTCCATACAGTCCAGTTCTCTTACCTAGATTGTAGTGACTCAGCAGCCCCATCATCTGGTTGCTCATCTTCCTCAGCCTCTCCGATGGAAAAAGTCGCAGTAGTCCTGGTGGGCTTTGGACATCCATGTTCCCTGAAGTGACGGATGTGTCCACAGAGAGTGTGCAGGAAGGACGTGACGTCGATCTCCTGCAGAGATTCCTCACAGTAGTCCATGGCTGTCAGCACGTCCTGAGAGCTGATGTTGTAGGACTGCTGCAGGCTGCGGTAAACACCTGACGGAGACAGAGATAAAAAGCTAACACTTATCTGTCTTATCTAGTGTTTTTCTTTATATATATTTTTATTAGGGATGTCCAATAATATCGGACAACTGATGTTATCAATTCTAATATTGGCTTAATATTAGAATAATTTGGTCAGACTTCTCTGACACCTTTTTGGGATGGGGGTTATTTGGAGAAGTTCACCTTTGACGTAGCTCTGGTGGTAATGCTCCTGCAGCAGGACGCAGTAGTTGGCCAGTTCCTTCTGTTTGTGAGGCTGAGCTGAGAGATCCGCCCAGGGAGACGGACAGCTACGGTCCTGGGACACCGACCTGACGTTGGACAATAGCAGAACCGAAGGGAGTGAATGAGGAGGTGGAAACTAACCTGTCTCACGACGGTCTAAACCCTGCTCACGTTCCCTGTTAGTGGATGAACAATCCAACGCTTGGTGAATTCTGCTTCACAACGATAGGAAGAGCCGACATCGAAGGATCAAAAAGCAGCAGAGTAGGTGAGATGGTGTCTTTGTTTCCCCAGATGTCCCAGAACATCTGACCTTTCATTTAAAGCAGTTAAGAAAGCTGCAGCCCAGATCCACCACTACAGTAAGAAAACCAAAGAAGCCAACAGGCCTGAACCTCCACAACATGTGTCTGAAGGGGAATCAATTAAAAGAAACAATGTTTCGCTTTTAGTCTTTAAAATAAAAGCTTCTCATGTTGTGCAGGTTTTCAGGTCAATTAAGTTCTGGAACAAATGGTGTTAAGGTCCTCAGACTTTCATTTTCACCAAAGACTCAGTAAACCAGCTTCTTTTCTGGGACAAAAACTAAACAGGAAGGCGTGTAAGGTTAAATGCCAGTGACGGAATTCAGTCTAATTAGAATTGGTAAAAAAAAAATTGAACAAGGACAAAGTGCTGAATCTAATTCAAATTGAATCAACAAAATATACTTTCATATTTCACCAATTAAAATTAAATTAAAACAGTTTAACCGACAAAATATACTTTCATATTTCACCAATTAAAATTAAATTAAAACAGTTTAACCGACTAGATTAGGACTAAGACTTTGATACTATTTAGTGAGCGGAAGAAGAGTAAATCAAAATTAACACCGGCATCGCAGTCAGAGCTGCAGCAAAGACAGCCATCAGCTCAGTCAAACAGTGCGTTTCAGCTTGTTCTTTAGAACGCCACAGACATCAGCAGCACATGACAATGTCAGTGGACAGACAGCGCAGCTTTCCTATCTCTGCACACTGTCGTGTCAACATCCATCCACCTCAAACCTTAGTGTGGAGCCAAACAGGACTGAAGGACAAGCACAAAGGCTGGAAAAAAAGTACCATTGGAAATGCAGTGTTAAGTGAAAGCCACATTTTCCCGATTACAGAGTGGACGAGCGCCCCCTGTGTTCACAGAGGTCACTGCAGCACATCAGCAGGGAGGAGAAGAGGAGCAGACAGCCAAAATCAAACACGTCTACCTGGGCTTCATCTGCTGACACAACTCCCACCAATCAGCGTCTTGAACTCTACAGTCACCCAAAGACAATCAGAGACACACACACACGTCAAGTGACCTGGAGCTACTTGTTGGACCATCAGATAAAAGATTTCTTTGGAATGTTCCCCAGATATTTAAAGAAATAAAATGCTGGGTCTTTAAAAGTAGCAAGTAAAGTAAAATTAGCAGTAAAAAAGTTCCTGCACTGTCCACTTGGTATTTTAATGTAGTTTCTGATCACTGAAGGAAATTACCCGTTCAGTTCCTGAATCTAAGAAGTTCTTCGATTCAATTACTGGTTTGGTTCTGTTATAAACCATGTTCCGGTCATTTGTGATAAGATCTTTAACTCCTTTTAAGTTTCCGTTATAAAAACACACTGTCACTGGAACAAAGTACTGGTACATGTTTCAACTGTAGAAGTACACATAGCTCTTTGTACTGCTCCTAACTTCTTTTTGCAGTGCAAATGCACATAGTACTGTTTGGGTATCTGCATCTCTGAAACTGCCTCTTGGAAATCCCTGCTGTAGATGTTTTTTTTTACCTCTCTTAGTAACTGCTGAAGTGTATTCAAAAACGGTTACATCAAGGGCAACTTTTTTTTTTTGAAGATCTTTCACCTCTAATCCAAGAGTCTTCTTAACTTGTATTTAATTGACACTGCCTTTTGTAAAGTTTAATTTTGTAATTAACATTTTGTTTAATTTCTTTAGTGACCCCTAAAGGTGAGCTGTGTACCTGAAGATGTCCCTGGGCTGGCGGCTGGAGTTCGGATGGACCAGCTGCTCCTTCAGATGCTCCAGAGAGCAGTTGTAGATGTAGACCGGACACTTCAAATGGCTGCTGTCCGTGGTGCTGTGCTGGGAAACCTGTCGGCCAAAACTGAAGTCTGCAGCCTGGGGCTCAGAGAACTGAACTTCTTTCTCTCCAACTTCTACAAAAATGTATTCACGTCACGTCATTGTATGCAAATACCATGACAAATACAGAAGAAACCTTGAAAATCTCTTTTTTTCACCCTATTTAGAAACTAACAGGACTGGACTGACCTGACAGAGGGGTGGCCGTGTCCGTCTCCGATGCCCTCTGGTCCAGACTGTCCTGGTCCAGCACCAGTGAGTCAGCAGACCAGGTGTGACTCTCAGATTGGGGTGAGACCACAGGAGACCTGCTAGGACAGTGATTCCTCTGCAGTTTACTGGCCAAACTGCACTCTGACCTCTCTGGACCACTGGTGGAACCAGATAAAGTGTCGACCTGAGACTTGTTGCTGGGAGTCAGAGTGTCTTCCTCCTGAATGCTGACGTTACTCTGAGGCTCCGTCTCCAGTCCTGTGGTCATTAACATCAGAACATCTGCAAAATATATCAAATATACACATTTAATTTTTCTGCTTGGTTCAATATTTTCTTGTTAAAAAAAAAGGTGATAAATGACAGTGTACCTGTAAAGGACGCTGGCAGGAAGGTGAGGAGGATCTGCTGAGGGCTGATGAATTTGGCGTAACATCTCCACTGTGGAACGGAGCAGCTGCTGTCTGTCAGCAGAGGCTCTTCATCCACGAGGTCTGCATTACTGAAACTCTGGAGAGGAAACAGAGGAGACACAACAGGAGGAATTAAAACATTCACTCCTTTCACAGATACAATTATCCAGTTTATAAATTATACTGTACAGAATCATCAACAAGACAAATACATTTTTTCTAACACATACATAGATCTAAACACATATAGATATATACACAAAAACATATATTTGTAAATATACAGTATATACATACATATATACACACGTATATTTACATATATATGTATATACATTTACATATATGTCAAATATAAAATTAATAATCAATATAACTTAACAAACGTTTCAGTGTAATTACCTGTAAAGTGCTGGTAGATCCCATCACATCTTTGCTGCTGCCAGTGGTATGGAATGAAGTCACGGTGTCCTGTCTCTCTGGGGTCTTAGTAAACTCCTCTGCGTAATAAAGTAGGCAGTAGTTGTAGTTGGTATTAGTCAGAGGACACGGCATAAGGATTTTAACAAATACTTTAGGAGGATTAAGACGCCGTGTTTAAAATCGGAGAACAGCTGAGGTGCCGTACACACCCTTACTCACCTTTGATGACGGGTAAGGAAAAAGGGGCGATGTTACCCTCCCGCTCCCGGGCTAAAATGTGGTGCATGAAGGCAGCATGGTCACGGTCAGCCAGAGGAATCTCTCTGTCACTGAGGTCCTGCTCCAGGCTGCTGTGGAAGAGGCTGAGCAGGAGCTCGTTGGTCAGACAGGGGGCGCTGTAAGTCTGTTCAGCAGTCTCCACACCTGGGGACAAAAAGTAGAAAAAAAAAAGTATAATTTATAATAATGATAATTTTGAAAATCACCCGAATCAACTGATCAACTGCTCTATACAATAGGCAATATGGAACGTAACTGAATAGAATTCAATAGAATTCAAAATAGATTGTGATTTGAGTAAAATACCTCTGAGTCAGGACGAGGATCATTGCTGGTGGCATAGTTACCTGAACTGAATGTAAGGAAGAGCAGCTCCACCTGCTGGCATTTGGGAAGAAGCTGAATGAGGTCAAACTGAAAAGGAATCATGTAAACGTTGTCCTCTGAAGCTAGGACGTCTCCTGAAAGACATTTAAAACATTTAGAGTTAAACAAGTAAAGTTGTATACAGTATATAACAGCACATATAATTATATGTTGTGTATTCCATACATACAGTATTTATATTGTATATTCATAAGTGTGACGTAGCAGCCGTGTCCTCTCACCTCTAACTTCCTTCAGCCCTGTTGGTAGTGAACAGACCTGATCTCTGTTCTGACACAACTGGCTCAAATATTCAAAAGTCATCATGGTGGACATGCAGGTCAGGTCTCTGGGGAAGATCTGTTAGAAGTGGACAGAGGATAGATACGAGCAGTTCTCTCACATGTTTGGTTTTTCAGCGTTGTCCTTTAAGGAATTTAAAACAAACAACAACAGATGCTCACGGCTCGGGGGATCTCCTGGTAACTCAGACCCTGGAAGTGACGATGCTGGTCCATGTAGTTCATCACTGTGCCACTCTGTGGTTCCACCCAGCACTCCGTCACGAGGTTTGTCTCCGTGTCCACGTCCACAGCCTCCACCTCAGTGTCGTTGTCATCATCGGTGGAGAAGCTTAAGTCCAGGGATGAAGAAAGAGTTAAGGATTTCTACTGTAACGACTAAGGACGTAGTCAAAGAATTCTTATTTCTGCAGGTGTCTGATGTCAATCACGATACTATATAAAAAGAGTTTTTAACTGATCTTCACTACTGCCGCTCTCACCTGTCCTTTGTTGAGGTAGAGTGAGGCGGGAACAGGATGTACTGAACGATGCAGGAGTGACTCTCTTTGTCCGTGTCTCCTGATGTTGCCTAAAGTAAGACATAACATTCAAGTCAAAAGTCATTCAAATGATCACCAAAAAAGTTTTTATATTTACCAAAAGTGATGCTCAATCTTTTAAAAAAAAAAAAAGTATATTTCTTTTTTTAAGTTGATATCCTGTGTATTTTCACCTTCATTGGCAGCTCAATCACCATGTTTACGATGCCCTCACCACTAGCAGCAAAGTGGAAGCCATCTGACAACCGGATGCTGAGCAGACATGGGATGAAATTTTTATTAGGTCTGCTGCAGTGTAGGGTTTATATTGAAATCTGTTTATATTGTCACTCACTCAGAGAGCATGGAGAGGATGTGAGCAACAGCCTGCATGGACACTGCTGGTCCGTGGCTGTTCTGCACAGCCCACACCCACCGCTGATGCAGGAAGTACCGGGACAGAACAGCCAGGGTGGAGGAGGCAGTTCGATTGGCTGCCACGCTGAGCGGGAAAGCGCTGTTGGAGGGCTGCATGAAGTTCTCCATGTTTAAAATGAAAGGAGTCCTGAAGTCCAGCGGGAGCTTCTCATACCTGCAAATCATCCACAGTACGTGATATTTTAATGCATAATGTTTTTTTAATTTCTTATTTTACCAGTACCAGGGGGCGCTGCAGAAAGGTTTGGGAACCACTGTTCTAATGCTATAGCTGTAGGTTCCTTTTAACAAGACAGAAACGACAACAGTCTGGTCTGGTTTTTTTAATCAGTTTTCATTCTCTCACCTTATAAGCAGCTTCTCCAGGGGCTTGTTGAAGACCACCACACAGGGTCTATCAGACAGTGCAGGTTTCGGCGCAGGGATGGAAGGAGATTTGGTGGGAGACATGTGGCCCACAGATTTCCTCTTGGTTTTTGGAGTGGCTTCTTTGTTTTGAACCCGATGAGGGAAGCGCAGTTTGAGGATCTGATCTCGGAGCTCGTCCACGATCTGATTACAAGTATCACAAGTTTCACTGTGACGTGCTGCCGTTTATATGTGGTACAATTTTGCATATAATAGAAAAATCTGTCCTAAAACTTGGAAGTGGATGGAAAAATTAGGCATATGTCATTGTAAGGCGTAACACTAGTGGTGCATTCACTGGCCTGAGAAAAAGTCAGATTATAACACCCAAAGAAATTCATTTTTGATAAGTTCAACCTCTAATTTCCTTGTGTTTTAATTATTCATCCATTAAGTGACAAATACAGAACAAACATACACACGTAGGGTGGATGTGTTAAATGGTGGAGGTGCAAACAGCAATAAAATGTGTTGATCAAGTCAGTACCTTGTTTCTGACATGGGCTGGTGTTCCGATAGGGAAGCCCAGGCGCAGAACCATGCAGGGCGTCTTGGAGATGAGACGGACCAAATAGAAGGAGGTCGGGGGCTGGTCAGATGAACTGTGGAGGAAATCATTGGTTCAGTAGAGGTTCAGTTCTTTGTCTACATTTAAACTGATTCCCATACTAATTTCAGCAGACGGACAGCGAACGTGACATCACACTGCTGTTCTTGTTGCCATTACCTGTATATGAGTTTGACATAGGAGTAGCCCTCCACCAACACAAAGCTGCTCCAGTCCTTCAGCAGTGACGTGAGAGCAGAGTGAGAGATTCGACACTGGATGGTGCTGTAACGGCCATTATTTCCAGCTGTGTGCAGGTGTTTTGGCACCGGCCTGGAAAAAAACAAAAAAAATAAATAAACATGGGATAATGTTAAATTATATACAGCTTCATCATTTCAGGGTCAGAGACTGACCTCCATTCACACGGCCATCCAGCCCTATAATTAACTCAGTAAGTCGACAACTAACTTACGGTAATGCTGCATGTTTATAGACAACATATGAAATATTTTGTATAAAATCCTTTAAATTTCAATTTTACAAACTGTAAGTGTAATTAAACTAAGGACCCACTGAATTACTACACATTTATGGTCAAGAACACTCTGCAAATGTCCATGGTCTCTTACAGGTCATGTTCCAGAATGACGGTGAGGCGATGCATGTGTAGCCATCTCTGCCAGAAGTTTGCATCCATGGAGAGGATGGGCTTCCAGTAGGAGGCGAACTGAGATTGTGGAGAGTCTTTGGATCCACTGTGCTGCAGGGACAGGACCTGAAGAGACAGCGGACGATGTCACTGAAAGAGTTTTCACCTTGAGGTCAGAATGGAGGAAAACAGAGCAGATATTCTTCTGTTTCACTGGCACTGTGGCTATTTGGAGGTTGGAATCTCTCTCTGTCAGCAACTCCTGTGAAATATTATCTGGGTCTCTGACTTTCTGCTCTTTCCGTTATAACATTTTTCACATGGTTTCTAGAATTATTCTCCACAATATTTTCAGCTACTTTAACGTGACAGTCAAAGGTGTAACACAGAATTATTTGGACCAATTATACAACAGACTTTAAGTACCATCAAATAACAACCACCAAAAGCAGACAGGGTCATATGGACCCCACAGGACCAAAGATGCCGAGGGACATGATGAGGGATGAGAGGTCTAAGGTGTTGGCAATAACTCTGTTACGGTCATGGTGCATTTAGTACCGGTGTTGTAGAGCCAGGCGGGATATAAAAGAGAGGAACTCCATTTTTGGTGCTCTCAGGAATTGTGTAGTTCTCAGGAATTGAGTTGAAGGCCTGAAGGTGAACCAGCATCTGGTCGGTCTGGTTGATGCTGGAAAGAGAAAAAAAATCACTGAATTAAATCACTGATCAAATATTTTTATTATTATTATTTATTATTCTTTTATTATAGTTTATATGACATGCTGCTGCACCTCTGCAGCGTGTTCCAGAAACGTCGGATGACAGTAGTGCGGTACGGGCTGGTGATGGGCTTCCTTTGAGTGCAGCTGATGTCATGCAGGATGTCATAGCTCCCCTCCATGGTCACCTCCACCCTGGTGGTCCTCTTGGCAGGGTCCAGCGGCCAGGCGGCAGCCGCCAGGTATTCTATGTGCATGTTGTGTTTCCAGAGGAGAACCAGTTTCACCTCCAGCTGAGTCCCACCTGAGGAGGAAAAACAAAAAAATTAAAAAGTTCAGAGAAAGGAAGGTTTTTTTTCTCTCACTTTGTCTGTCTCTAAATAACAGTTGACCTTTGCTCTCTCTCTCTCTGTCTCTAAATAACAGTTGACCTTTGGTGAGACTGATCTCTCTGATGGTGTAGCCCTCTCGTAACCGCACGGACACCACACTGATCAGATGAGCGTGGACCTCCTTCTCCGTGTGCTTCTTCCTCCTTATGACCAGTGATGGGTTTCCACTGGCTGACACCAGGTGCTCATTAAACAGTTTGTGTTGAGAAACTACAGGACAATGAAGTGGAGTTGTGTTAATGAAGTAACATCACGTTTTTGTAGCAGTTTTTTCAAAAATTAAAATGGCTTTTTGAAGTACTAAATTATAAGAAAAGTACATTTTTACCCAAAAAAAATCTAACAGTCCTACTCAGAGGACCCATCTCACCACAGTAGTACTCAGAATTCATCAACTCCGGGGTCTTAAGAAAGGAATAGGTCAAGAAGGCCTTGTGGTAGGCGTTCATCTCCTGGCTGCTGGTGTCTACCTCAGGGCAGCTCGGCAGGTACGAGCCAAACGTGGCCAATGAGATGAACTTCATCAGTTCCACGTTGGGGATGTATCCAAAGCTGCAGTCGTAGGAGTACGCACCTCCAACCTGCAAGATTAAAAAAAGAACTCATCGATGTCTACAGCAGTGATGCTGCTGCTGTCACACAGTAAATCATGTCACATAAATATTATGTGACTGCATTTACCTGCACAAAGGAGCAGGCGATGGTTCCACTCCTGAGCTGGTTCACACAGCCACATCAGGGACACTGGTCACTCCATCAGTTATAATGATGATGCCTGAAACACACGCGCAGACCTTAACTGACAACCACAGAGTCAGACCTACAGATAAGAAGTTGTTTTTTTGTAAGTTCTCAGGAAAAAACAAACAAACCTGCGCTGGAATTTGGAGGCAGCAGCTGCAGAGCCAGGATGCCCTGACGGACCATGCTGACCAGACCCATGTCAGCTGACACCATGGAAAACGGTTTTCTGGAGGCCAACCCGTCTATGGTGTTGTTTTGTAGACCTGAGTTCTGGACTGGCTCCACATACTGAAGACAAACGGATTACTAGGTCATAACAAGGTCATTAAATATTAGGGAAACATCTATTATTATAGTTGTATGTATTATAAACAAATATATAACTGATAGAGGAGGTGACTGCAGTATTTTAACATTCCTCAAACAGACATCGTTGAAAAACAATGTGTCTCTTTAACAAACATTAGCTTTTAGTTCTGCTAAGAATTTGACTTCTGTCTAAATAACAAACAACTACACCATATACAGTAGGTGTAAAACACGGCATGTTGTCAGTTGGACAATTTACTTCTTTAGTCTGAAAACAAACCCAGGTGTCAGGGTGTTCATCTTTCATTCTGTCACATGAATCAGTGGTCTGTAATGTGAGTCTGATGCAGACAGTCTGTCTGTTGTTTCAGGACAAGGCTTTAGGCACAGGAAAAATAATAAGAATAAAAATAATAAAAAATAAAAATGAAAACAAGAAGAATAGAAAGAAAGAGAAGAAGAGAAGAAAAACCAAGACAGAGTTAAAATAAAACGGCAGAGAAAAAAAGCACAAGAAGAAGAAGAATCTTGACAATGTGTATAATCTGATGTATTAATCCCTGGATATTTCTCGGTGAACAGTCAGTGCAGCTGTGTCCTTACCTGTTGGTGCTGCTGATGCAGGACTTCTGCGATGTTACTCTCCACAGCTCGGAGCTGCTGATAGATGCGATGCAGGAAGTTGTTCAGGTCAGTTCTGTCCAGCAGACAGCCCTGGACCAGGACCTGGAGAGGAAACAAAAGTTAATGTGAGGCCTAATGTCATGTATTATTAACTTAAGAAACAACAATAATGCAGTCATGTGATCAAAGAGAAATCCTAGGTGAACCACCATCTCTTCACCTGGTGAGTTGAGAGGCCGATGATTGATGAATACGCCAAAATGGTGATGAAGATCTTGGGCTTGAAAAGCTCATCGGTTCCAGGGACAATAAATGGTTGGGCCAGACCAGCCAGACATCGGGACAAGGCATAAAAAACCTCATCAAAGATCATGGCTCCTGTGCTGTCATCCTGCAGACACAACACAGGTACCGATGAATTCTGACAGATGGGTATTCTTTACAGTACTACAGTCAGTGCTACAGTGGAATAAGCAGGAATTAAAATCTACTCATTCTTCTTTTCAACATCCTTTAAATAAAGATCTGCAACCTGTGGCTCATTCAGCCTCTCTGCACTGGCACCCTGTAATGTACCAAATGTATTCTGACTGTGATAGATACCAGAATTATATTTTCAACTTTTCAAGGATAAATCAATGGTATATTTGATTGTCTGCTAGCTTGCTAACAGTAAAACAACATAATGTTACTGTCCTTTTCCTCAAGAGGAGACAGGTGTGCATATTGTATGCAGTGGAAAGAATGTTGACTTCAGGTCGTATGTGAGAGCAGTGAGCGTAAGAACTAAAATGCAGTTGTGTTGGACCTAATCAATCGACACCAGCATGTAGAATTTAGAAACTGTTTCTTACCACAATCCCTGTGGAAGGACTCAGGTCCAGCTCGATGACAAAGCGGTACCTGCGGGCCAGGAATGTGGCACGAGTGGAGGGCATCAACATACATGGATATGTAGCAGGAGAAAAGTCCTGTCGCCATCCTTTAGGAAGAATGCTCAACAAATCCAGTTCGTTGCCTGAGTTCAGCTGAGAAAGACAACATCACAACAAGGCCATTGATCGGAGATTAGAGACATGTTTGCAGAAGGGCCGATGGTGGAACGTTACAGTTAATGGATAGAATATAAAACAGAAAATGTAAAACCCATGAATGTGCATAAAATAATAACACATTATGAAACAAAGCATTTTTAGGCAGCACTATAGGTGCAATGACTGCAGCATAGTTTTTAGCAAAGAAAACCAATTGGAAAAATCTAACTCACCAATTCAGGTTTGGAGGTGGGCCAGATAACTTGGTTAAGTTTACCCAGGAACCATGCTAGACGTACATTCCTGGAGATCCGATACTCCTCCTTCATCAGCAGGTAGATCTGATCAGCCTCCTCCACCTCATGAAAAAGAAGGTGGCTTTAAAACATCTTATCCACTGTCACGTCACGGGGCATAAGGGGGAAGTTTAATTTGACTTTACTTGAAAACCCGCACACTTCCTTTAAATGCATTGATTTCATGCCTTCTGCATCAACAACAGACACACGGAAACTCTGCGAACTTTATTTTAACCAACAAACAAACAAACACAAACGCACGATTGCAGACTTAACTTGCAATCACAGCTCAGCAGCTAACGGGCTGCTGAGCTAACAAAGTGCTACAACAACTTTTAATACGTGCGCACCTGTCAGACAAGCACTTATTACAGACTGAATTTATTCTCGATAGACTTTAAACTAAACTTCCATGAGTTTGGACTCTCAGCACGTGTGAGTAAACACAAAATGGGGACAGTCACTTTCCCCTCTCTATCCTTCTCCCTGCCTTTTCCTCCCTGTCCACCAGCGAATCCCATAGTGTTTTTAATGTATTCACACAATGAAGCCAACATTTTACCTCATTGTCCTGTTTCTCTGCCATGCCTTGTGGAGCATACGTGCTGCATGGATGTTACCGAGTCTCAGATGACAAAGGTTTCTCCTTCAATGAGCAAAATAACCTCTTCTGGTATTTGTTTATCATCTGTGCTTTGCCCCAGCACACACACACACACAGGCACACACCGCTCTCGGAGTCTCGCAGGCAGTGACAGACTGTACACTTCCTGTTATGGTTTTCAAAGTAAAACTCCATGCAATCTGGGAGTTGGATTTTGTTTTATTAGAGCCATATATTTTGTTTTCAGACTTTAGGTCTCTACCTATCTAAGTAATTGTCGTTTAATAGGGTCAAAGCAATATAAATAACTAAATATATTATAGCTAGATACCATTGTTATGAAGTCAATATCAGTTAACTTCCGTTAATTTGTTTTTCTGACCCGCATGTGACCAGGAAGTATCGTTTCTCCTTTAAAACTATCTCATTTATTTTTTCTTTGTGGAAATATTGAACATAAAATAAAAATAGTACACTAGTATACTACCGAAACTTATACATGTTAAAGAATATGACTTAAAAATAGTCAAATTTTAAAAACGTTTGTGAAATGCAAAATATTAAAAATACATAATTTAAAATTATTTGATACAATAATATACTCATTTCACTTATGTTTCCAGTTTAGTTATTTTTTTGTAAATTAATTTGTAAAAACTAATTCTCAAAACACCGTCGTCTGATTGTGACGTCATGAGAAAGCGACAGCTGTCCTTCCACGCCGTTGGCTGAATATTAAAGATTGCGTTTTTCCTAACCGTCTTCTAGCTCTTGTTTTGTCAAAACGAGGCGAACTGGTATTTTAGTTCACGTATAGTACAGTCAACAGTTGTTCTGTCTCTGACTGGCAGCCCGGACTTCGTTAATTCAGCTTTTTTTTTTATCCCACATGTGTTTACTGTACTTAGCTGTGTGAGGTTTAAACCATGGAGACCAAGCGCCTAGACTCTGCTGTTGCGAAAACCAAGAAGAAAAACAAGTCAGCGAAAATGGAACATGGCACCGATCCGGTGAAAAACTTTGAAAAATGGAAGAAAAAATACGGAAAGACCAAATTGAGAGTTAAGCATGAGAGGGCGGCCCAGAAAAAACCCGAGTGGCAGGTAGAACGGGAGTACATTCAAAAGTTGGTCAAAAGGTACGCAGACATCAACTGCAAAGAAGCAATCAAGTTTTCAGACTTTCCCATTTCCAAGAAAACGCTGCTGGGACTGCAGGAGGCTCAGTACAGACAGCCCACTGAGATCCAGAGGCAGACCATTGGATTTGCTCTGCAGGGTAAGGATGTTCTGGGTGCAGCGAAAACCGGTTCTGGAAAGACTCTAGCTTTCCTCATACCTGTCCTGGAGTGTCTGTACAGGCAGCAGTGGAGCTCCATGGACGGCCTCGGTGCTCTCATCATATCCCCCACCAGGGAACTTGCATACCAGACATTTGAAGTTCTCCGTAAGATAGGCAAGAACCACGAGTTCTCTGCTGGACTCATCATTGGTGGCAAGGAGTTGAAAGGTGAGGTGGAAAGAATCCATCGCACCAACATTGTCATCTGTACCCCGGGCAGACTGCTCCAGCACATGGATGAAACCGCAACCTTTCACACATCTGACCTGCACATGCTGGTCCTGGATGAGGCTGACCGCATTCTGGACATGGGCTTTGCAGATACACTGAATGCCATCGTGGAGAACCTGCCCAAGAAAAGGCAGACACTGTTGTTCTCTGCAACACAAACCAAGTCAGTCAAAGACCTGGCCAGGCTGAGTCTGAAAGATCCAGAGTACGTGTGGGTCCATGAAAAGGCAAAGTTTAGTACACCAGCCACCCTGGAACAGAGCTACATAGTGTGCGAGCTCCACCAGAAGGTCAACCTGCTGTTCTCCTTCATCAGAAGTCACCTAAAGAAGAAGGTTATTGTATTTTTTGCATGCTGCAAAGAAGTGCAGTACCTGTTCCGCGTCTTCTGTCGCCTCCGACCTGGAATGCCCCTCCTGGCTTTGCATGGGAAGCAGCAACAGATGAAGAGGGTGGAGGTCTACAATGACTTTCTGAAAAAGCCAAATGCAGTACTTTTTGCCACTGACATTGCAGCCAGAGGTTTGGATTTCCCCGCTGTCAACTGGGTGCTGCAGTTCGACTGCCCCGAGGACGCGGACACCTACATCCACCGAGTTGGTCGGACCGCCCGATACAAGGAGGGTGGAGAAGCCCTGCTGCTGCTCCTGCCCTCTGAGGAGAAAGGCATGTTGGCCCAGCTGCAGGATAAGAAGGTTCCCATCAATAAGATCCAGGTGAGACTCACGGACACACAGACAGTTAAATCAAAGAAACCTTTATCAGCAGTGGGTGTGTGACTGTTCCAATTGTTCTTTGTTTCTAATTTAAGGTGAATCCAGAAAAGCTGCAGAATGTCCAGCAGAAGCTGGAGTCCTTCCTAGCCCAGGAAAAGGAGCAGAAAGACAGAGCCCAGAGGTGTTTTGTCTCCTACCTCCGCTCCATCTACCTGATGAAGAACAAAGACGTTTTTGACGTCTTTAAATTGCAGATTCACGAGTATGCGCTTTCCCTTGGCCTCGCTGTGGCGCCGAGAGTGCGTTTCTTGAGTAAAGCTCAGGCACAGAGGACTGAGAGACCTGGGCCCAAAGAGGAGCAGCATTCTGATGAAGAGGAGGAGCTGAGGAGCTTTAAGGCACAGCTCAAAGGAAACGTTTCCCCTGGGGAAAGTGAGAGTTCAGAGTCTGAAGACTCAGAAGCAGATGAGGAAAGTGACGTTGACCAGCAGAAGACGCTGGGACTGGGCGCAGATGACGACAGTGAGGATGATGATCTGAGAGACCTGGATCTGCTGACGGTCAAAACGAAGGATGTCTTCAGCATCACACAAGGCGAGCAGGACCAGGAGGAGCCTGCTGAGGAGACCAAAAAGGAAAAGACCGTCACAAAGTACACAGAAGCCAAAAAGGTCATTAAGAAAAAGTTCAAAGTTAACACCAAAGTGACTTTTAATGAGGAAGGTGAGGCAGTACAGCTGTGGCCACAGGTCCAACGGGCAGCCACTGGTGAAGAGGAGGAGGAGGAAGAGGATGTTTCAGGTATCAACCTGGAAAAGGCCAAGGAGAGATTGAAACGGGAAGACAAGGAGTTTGACAAACAGGAGTACAGCCGTAAAGTGAAAGCCAAACACAGAGAGAAGAGGCTGAAGGCCAAGGCGGCAAGACGGGAGGCCGGGAGGCAGCGTGGGGAACAGTCTGATGAAGAGGACGAGGTGCTGGCCTACTTGGCCAATAACAGTGAGGATGAGTTTGACCCCAGCACTCTACCAGATCCTGATAAAGTGGACAAAGAGGATGATGATAGTTCCAGTGATGATGGCAACGATCATCAGATCAGACCAGTGAAAAGGCAGCAGAGCAGTGATGAGGAGGATGAGGAAGAGGAACTCACAGCAGGAAAAAGGAAGAAGTTGAGGAAAGAGAATGAAGAGCACAAACCTCTGGACACTGGTCTTTCTCTGGCTGAGGACGAGGAGTTAGTGTTGCGTCTGCTAGGACAGTAGATCTCTGCTGCTGCTGCTTCATTTGTTTCACTTAAATCATACGATATAACAACTGACTGTGAATAAAAACTAGAAATACATCTTGCTGATTGTTCATTTATTCCAATGTCCTTTTCCATCCGTTCACCTCAGAGCTCTGGTGGTTTTATAGCTTTTTCACAGTACGGCTCTGTCTTTTACTGCCAATGAAATTCCTCAATATTTTCTCCAGAATAGAGTAATTCTATAATAGAAATGAACTTTAAATACATTGTCTTTTGAACTTGTGTTTGTAAAAACTCTAAATAAACACTGTATTGACAACTGAATCAACAGTCTTGTTTCTATGTTTTTATTTAGTATTGTTTGATAATAAAAAATATATTAGAATCTGTATTGCTTTTACATTGAGCAGCTCAAAATATGGTATAAATCTAAAATTACTGCAGTGTACAGTATTTTGTAAGGTCAGAAACTACAAAACAATTAAAACACTGCCAAATTCCACATTATATTACAAAAAGGTGTGAGTAATAACTTTAAAAAAAACAATTAGATGGAGTAAAAAATACACGGGAATGGATCAGAGATTACCACTTTCAAAGTCAAAACAATTTCGTGTTTCCAGCAGATGGCGTACAGTGACAATAAAACGAACTTAGGCTTCTCACTCATCTGTACTTCCTGTAAAATTGTTCGATAACAGCTTGTTATAGTACTGATTAAGGCTAATCGTAAAAGCAATTATTATTCAAGTTAAAATCGTAGTTTTATTTATTGATTGATTGATTTCCTGCTGTCACAAAATCTCTTACAGGACATAACAAACGTCTGCCTTAGGGAGTTCAGTATATGTTGGTTAAAAAGCTTACATTTAAATCTAAAAAAAAAAAACTAAAATAGAATTTAATTACATTATGTGACAACATACATTCGGTTAAAAGTTGTTTTAAAAAAATAAAGTAGCTTTGGCGCCCACTACTGGTAGATGGCAACTAGGTTGAGTTGAGAAACTATAAATCCAGTGACTTGTCACCGTGAGAACGTCACCTTTTCGTGCGTAAATTGTACTGACAACGCGTATTTGAACAAAATAGCACTCACATATTCCCGGTCCGACCGTGTTTCCTGTGGCCTTTCAACTCAGCAGGTGAGTGTAGAAGAGCTGCAAATGTTTAGACGTGCCTCCATCAACAATGTTATTATTTTTTAAAGTGTCTTCTAATTGCAAACGGATTTAAAAGTATCGATGGAACGGGTACCTAAGCTCCTTAGAGTTATATGATGACGTCAATCGTCTTGTTAAACGTTGTCCTGAAAGCCGTGACGCACCTAAAGTGTCCTTATTGCGCAAAAGTAACTCGCACAAATCACACAAAAAATGTTTTTTTTTTAACTGATTTATTTAAAGGGACATGAGAATTCCTTACTAACAAGCTTCACCTGTACCTTTTCATGCCACTTATTACGACGTCATTGTTCATGAAAAAAAATCAGAGCTCACTTTTTAATTTACGTCATATCAGTGCGACCTAATTGATGGCGTTGATTGTGATAGGAACTATTTAATGTAGATAACACTCACGTTTCTTGTTGTTTTTCTACTCATTTTTGGCACTTAAGGTTAAAATAACTTTATATATATTTATTTTCTAATAGATGCTAATTAAATGTTGTTTCAAATGTAATATAAATTGTAATTTTATCAGTGTTTGCACACCAATGTAAAATAAACCTTTGGTCAGACCAGTTGAGTTTGAATTTACTTTAAATAAAAAACAAACAAACACTTGACCATGTTTCAGAGTCTAACCCTGGGCTCAGTAGTCACGGTACAGACCTGGTTCCTACGGTTATAATCTAGATTGTTGTATTGGTTTATATCGGTACATACTCCCTACCTGCTGTGGTCATCTCCAGATTTTTTTTCTTGTTTTTTTTACCAATTAGACCAAACAAAAAAATTGCAAGCTGCACCTTTTCCTTCAGTGATGTTCACATTTGCACATTTACACAGGACTAATTAATTAATGGCTGCAAATAAGCTATTAAATGGAGCCCAGAAGTTGCCGGAGCAAAATGGGGAGGTGAAAACATCACATGTCCCGGTCACGATTGCAGCCATCGCTGCTCCACAGCCCACAGCTGCAGCTGCCTCTAATGTCGACCCTGTAGCTGCCACAGTTCAAGTGGCAGTCCCGCGGCCTCAGACATCCTCCTCCCAGGTCGTTGTGGTAGCAAAGGTGACCACCTCAGGAGTGGTCAGTGCTAACAGCCAACTACAGGTAACAAAACCAGCTCTGAGCCAGGTGACCAGCATAAACCAGGC
The DNA here is from genome assembly GCF_000523025.1 of Cynoglossus semilaevis. NCBI lineage: Eukaryota > Metazoa > Chordata > Actinopteri > Pleuronectiformes > Cynoglossidae > Cynoglossus > Cynoglossus semilaevis. The sequence continues at coordinate 12,763,769 of NC_024308.1, forward strand.
CACAGTGCCGGGAAGGACGGTTGTGATAACTGTACCCAGGCCAGCAGCTCCACAGCCGGTCACTGTAGCCCCACGACTGCCACAGACCTCTTCCCTTCCAGCTAACATCCAGATACCGTCAGGTGAGCTCAACAACTTCATGTACTCAGCAGGTAGACCTGGACTGACAGGTCAGAGCAAGCTGCTATGTCTGTCTTGCATTCTTACTTATTTGTAATGATGGATTTACATGCAGCACTTCACTGTAAACAGCAATGTTGCAGGTATGATGCTGGTCCGCAGTGACAGCGGGCAGCTGATGCTCGTATCCCAGCAGGCATTGGCA
>NC_024308.1:12764129-12787996 GCF_000523025.1 Cynoglossus semilaevis
CGAGGATTGTGTCCAGTCAGGTGTGTGTGCACTTGCTTTTATTTTGAAGTAAACAAACACAGTAAACAAATGTCGTGACATCTTCTTGCCACCTGTGTGCTCTTTGCTGCCGGTCTGGTCTGGTCTGGAGATCAGGTTCCTGCAGCAACTGGGCCAAAGAGAAATGGAAAGGTGACAGTGATCAGGATGACCGCTCCTCCAAATTTTCTGCCAGCACCAATGCAAAAGACGACGGTGGTCAAGGTACGGACTCAAGTTTTGATCCACATCACTCAAACTAGGTCTACACAGCTGGACCAAATGTTTGTCGACTTTACTCGACTCAGTAAAAACGCTGAGCCTGATTGAAACACAAGCCCGTCTGAGGATGTTGTTGTGTTATTCAGGTTGTTGGTGTTGCCCCCAAACCAGCTGTGACCCAGACTCTGGTGTCTGCTCAGGAGACTCAGGCTCCAGTCTCAGAAACCAAAAAGGAGCCTGCAGCCACCTTTACACCGGTGAGATGTGTGGTTAGCTGCATGCATATGCACCAATTAATAATAAAAAAATCAAAATATGTTGTTTACTCAAACACTCCATCAGGAAACTTTGGAAAGTGTCAAGAAATGCAAGAACTTCCTGGTTACTCTGATCAAACTGGCCTCCAGTGACCCCAGGTCCGCCAACATGGCCAACAATGTGAGGGGGCTGGTCAGAAGTCTGCTGGTTCGTCCATCCTCTGTTTCTTTAGACAACACAAAAACAACTTATATTTTTACTCCTTGAAAAGCATTCGTACTTCTAACTCCCAGGAAGGAAAGCTTGAGGCCGAGGAGTTCACAGAACAGCTCTACCAGGAGCTGAAGTCCACTCCGCAGCCGTGCTTGGTTCCTTTCCTCAAGGTGAAAAAAAAATCACGCCCCGAACATTTCATTGTGGTTCTGATGAAATCATTCAGTTTCTTTCAATTCTTTCTAGAAAAGTCTTCCTGCCGTGCGTCGTCTGACAGCAGACCCTCAGCTGTTCATCCAGCAGGCTTCAACCTCCACCTGGAGCTCCAGCTCCCAGGCAACCAGCAACGAAACAGTGCCAGACCCAAAGAGACCGGTACAATACAGAGATGCAGTGTAGAATGAACTGTAACTGTAACATTGGATTGGTTATCAATCATTATGACTCGGTGCTGATGCTTGACACTTCTTGACACCTGTGTCTTACGTAGGTTGTCCAACCAGCTGCCAAAGTGGTTCTGAAACCAGGGGTGACCTCAATAATCAACTCCAGAAACAGCGTCAAACCCACAGTGATTCAGCCCAAACACTTGACAGGTAACAGCACATGAGGGGGTCACCAGCATACACTCAGAGTTCACTTTTTTACTTCTGGCTCTTTACGTTGGCAAAATGTGAATGGCTGATGAATTCTGAAGAATTTTGACTTTTTATGTCCAACTCCTTTATAGGAGTTTTTTCCGTGAAGCAGTCTTTCACTCGGGACGTGACATGTTCTTCCAGATCTGCAGTCAAGTCCTCTTCAGGCTCCTACAAGTACTTTTTACTATCAAAGCCCACCTTCAAGATTCAGTTAGTATGTATCTCACAGGCTCTCTCTGTGTGTGTGGTACAGAGAAGATGACGACATTAATGATGTGGCCTTCATGGCTGGAGTCAACCTGAGGGAGGAGAACGCTCAGTTCCTCACCACCACGGTTGGCTCTGTGCTCCAGTCCTGCCAGGATCAGCCTTTCCTCTCCACTAACACTGTCCTCAGTCGGATCCTTCGCACAGGTGAAGCAGCATCGCTTCGACCTGGCTCAGCTTTATACGACCTTTGACCTTTTAAGTTAGAGGCCTTTCCCCGGAGTTGACTTGTAGAGGCAACTGACGCTTAGTGTTAAAGTGCATCCAAGTGGAGACATCCTGTCAGGGTAAGCGTCTTGTTTTGTGTGCTTCAGGGCGCCCCCTGGGGGTGACGGACATCAGCGCAGAGGTGGTCACTCTGGTTTCTCATGCCACTCAAGAGTATCTGCGTGGACTTCTGGAGAAGGTCACTGTGATCGCAGAGCATCGTAAAACAGTCACGAAGGTACAGCGCCACCTGGGTACACAGTGCACGTTCACAATTATTACACACATTTGTTTATTTAAGTCACAACTGTTGGCTCTGAAAGCTGGACGTCAAAGTGCCAACAAGTGGCAGTGGTGAAGATCAAGTTGAAATCATTCTTTGGTGTCTTTTGTCGTCTCTGTTGGTCAGAGTGAATGAAGTGACCAAGAGCCAACGTAGAACCTGAGGAACAGACTCACATTATATTTGTAATGTTCTCTTTGTAAGTCCAACAAGTCAGAGGAAGGATTCATTATCTTCAATTCAAAACAAGTATGGTGTTGTCATGTCATGGAGATAGAGAGTACGTATGTGTGTGTGTGTGTGTGTGTTGGCAGGAGGATCAGTCGTACTCCAAAGTGAGCGATGTTCGCTCTCAACTCCGTTTTCTGGAGGAAGTGGAGGCGTTAAACAAGAAGAAGAGCGACGAAGCAGAGAGAGAGAAACTGCTGCGTTTGGCCAGAGTAAGAAGACACACACACACACACACATACACACACACACACTCTTCTTTGATTCTAATCCCGCAAATGAACAAATGGTTTCTGTACCAACAATTACTGTGAACACAGCTGTGTTTTTAAGAACTGATCCACAACACGTTGTTTTAATTTCCTTCTAAAGCTCTGTCTTTCTTGTTGTTCTCACAGAGTCGCTCACATCCAGAGGATCCACAGTTTCAGCTTCTAAAACAAAAAGCCAAAGAGGTGTTTATTTATTATTTATTGAGTTCATGAAGAAACGTCATAAACCTTAAACATTTATGGTACCATCACTAGTTTGGGCTTATGATTCCAATAAAAGATGACAGTTAAGATTGTGATCTGATATCATCAAATACTATGATACAACAGCCAAGTACACAACCAGTCCACATCAGGTATACTGTATGTGTGGACTGGATTTGTTCTGAACCATCTTCTTGGTAACTTAACAGTGCATTAATTTTCAGCTACAACAAATAGAAGAGGCTCAGCTGCAGCAAAGAGAAGCCAACATCACGGCTCTGGCTGCCATTGGGCCTCGGAGGAAGAGACCAGTGGAGCAGAGTGAAGGCCAGGTCAGTGCCAGCACTCACTCAGCCTAAAACTCTCAAAAAAAAGTCTCAGCTCCAGTCCAGTCAGAATAACTGCAAAATACATACATTACAGAAAGTGCTGGAGTGGGGAAAAGTTCAACAGTGTTCCATGTGTTTTCCTCAACAGTTCAACAGTGTTCCATGTGTTTTCCTCTGCAAAGAACAAGCAAAACATGTTTTAAACCTGAGAAACAAACTTTTTTTTTCTTATTTGCATCAAATTTTGTCAAACTGGCAACCATCTGAGTCGGGCTCAAATATTTAATATAATATTTCAACACTATTGTTGTTAGAGGTGCAGCGAAAATCCACATTTTAAAGCAAAGACTGAACACAGCAGGAGACATGAACAACTGTTCTGTCACTGCAGCTCAGACTATGGGTTTAAAGCCCTTCGCTGCCTTTGAACTGTGATGTCCCAGTAGAGCAGACTCTGTTTCCTCTCACAGCCAGGGGGCGCCTTTTATCTGAACTAACTGTGATGATGGAAACTGACAGCAGATGGGTTTTTTTTCATACATTTCCACTGAAACAAAAGTGAATGAAAATGTGTGTGTGTGTGTCTGTGTTAGGTGTGTGTGCTGCCCAGACAGGATGTTTCCAGGGTGACCCGGGTGGTGCTGAGGGACCTGTTGGTCTGCATGGAGCAGGAGAACTTCCTCCGTCACTCTCTGACTCTGTACAAAGCCATGCTTTAAGTTTAACTTAAAATAATTTGTTTTCCCTAAAATTTGAGGACTTTATTTTTGGCACTTCACTTTTGCCACCTCCTGCGTTTGATGAGCTGTCTTTATTTATGTTGTTGTGACAAAGTTTGTAATCAGCTGGTCACTGAAAAAAGTATTTACATGTCAAGTTTCAGTTTGTGTTTTTGAAGAAGTGATGAACTTTTGGTTGAGTTTTTTTCACCATAATATTTTGGGTTTTGTCTTGCATTAAAACAAAACTGTCGAATCATCACATCACAGTTTCTGTTGTTTTGTTTTTTTTGCAATATTAATCCTAATAGTGGGGCATTTAAAAATCAAAATTCTACATTTCAGTTCAGTCACTGGTTGTCAACACATCCTCGTTAATACAATGTAACGGAATCAAATCTGGACTCAATGGAGGCTAAAGGCTTAAAAAAAAAAAAAATCACAAAACAGACAACAAAAGGCCCCAAATAACCAAATAATAATTTCCTTTCTTTAATGTTCCTCCAGATGATGCAAATATTACAAAAACAGCAACAGTTCATGCACAGGAGGCCCAAACCTCCAGACCATTGAACCGTACAATACTTACACAACAGTATATTTTACAAACAGTAAAACAGATGACAGTACGACTGTTGTCACAGCCTGGAGAAACACAGGCGTTCAGATCCACAGCTGTAGTGATGAGTCGGAACAAGAGTTTTAAACGTTTTTACTGCAGCGACAAGTCTTTGAACTGGAATAAAAGGCCACAGGTCTTTGTCTGTGTAAATTACCCAGATGACACAAAGGGCTTAATTCAGAAATGTTTAAAAAGTGTTGTATTGTTTGTATTACTGTTTGACTATTCAACATAGTCACAAATTAAACAAAGGCTAAAAGCATAATTTTTTAAAAACCTTTTTTAAAATAGTTGATTCTCAAGTGTTGGATCACAACCCAAAAGTGGGTCTTTGGATTTGATTAAAATTGTATAATTTAACATGATGTTCAACATAGATGTGAGGATAAAGGAGGTGTCGGAAGACAGGTTCAAGATCCGAGGATATCACAGAAGTGTTTTATTTCATCGTGGAAGAAGTATACTGTGATGTCTTATCACAGGTTCAAATTGCATGGTCTTTCCATTCAATGAATCTGAGACATTTGAAGCGCTTCCTGATTTGAGTGGCAGCTTGTGATGGTGGCTCCTGAAGTGAGAACGGGTCTAAATGACGTTATTTTCCAACAGTTCGTTCTATTTTCACGGGTCTAAATGAAGTTATTTTCCAACAGTTCGTTCTATTTTTACTCCAACAAACAAATGCCACCATCCGAAATGGAATGCAGCAACATGGAATGATATAGTGTGAAACCAAAAAGACTATATATATACATATATATATATGAACATAACAGTGGAACCTCCGTTTTCAAACTTAATTTGTTCCTGAAGGCCGTTCATGAACCGAAAGTTTCGAAAACTGAAACAATTTTCCCCACTGGAATCAATGTAAAATGGATTAGTCCGTTCTTGGGCCCCGGATGACTGCTGATTCAACCTTTTTCAACAGTATTTTGTGTACGGGTTCATAAACGACACCTATAAAAATAATTAGATCTAACAAAAAAGATAAATACAACTGAACAAAGCTATAAATGAGATAGCTGAGGAGTAGTGATGGCACAAGGAGATGTTATAATTAAGAAATTCAGGAGTATTTTCTCATCTCCTGGATTTTCTGTTTGTTGTGAGCAGATTCTGCCTGGAACTCAATAGTCCTCTTCTTTTACTAAAACCCTTTGTATTGAACCTTGCTTTTGCCTCTGTTTCACAATGTCACGGAAGTGAGACATAGCAATGTCATTGAAAAGGTTACTGACACGGCTTGCTACTGCCTTATCAGGGTGATACATTTCAACAAAATTTTTCACTTCACCCCATTTCGCACACATTTCTTTAATAAAAGCACAAGGCACATCCTCCCTTCCCTCCTCTTCCTCCGAAGACATCTCCTGAAGCACCCTCTTCTGCTGCTCCTTCTGAAGGAGTTTGAGTTCTTCAGTAGACAACTCAGTGCTGTGCTCCTCCACTAGCTCTTCGATGTCATCATCACTGACTTCCAGGCCCATGATTTTGCCCAGAGACACAATGTCATTGACAACTTCATTAGTTTGTGTCTCAAATCCCTCAAAATCTCTCTCTACAACACAGTCAGGCCAAAGGTTTGTCCAGGCTGAGTTCAAGGTCCTGCAGGTCAGTTGCTGCCAGGCGTTGTCAATAAGACATAAGCAATGCAGAATATTGAAGTGGTTCCTCCAAAAATCACGAAGAGTTAACTGTGTGTCAGAAGTAACCTCGAAGCACCTTTGAAAAAGTGCTCTGGTATATAACTTCTTAAAGTTTGAAATGATCTGTTGGTCCATCGGCTGAATCAGTGGAGTCGTATTAGGAGGCAGAAACTTCACGGTGATGAAGTGGAACTCTTCCGGTAACTCGGCCGCCATGTCTGGGGGATGTGCTGGGGCACTGTCCATCAACAGCAGGCACTTCATTGGCAAATTATTTTCATTGAGGTAATTCCTCACACAAGGAGCGAAAACTTTAGTGATCCATTCCAGGAAAAACTGTCTGGTCACCCAGGCCTTACTGTTAGCCCTCCACATGACGGGCAGCCTGCTTTTCATAACATTGTTTTTCTTAAACACACGGGGGTTCTCTGAATGATACACGAGCATTGGCTTCACCTTAAAATCACCGCTGGCATTGCCACAAAGCAAGAGAGTTAGCCTGTCCTTCATGGGCTTGTGTCCAGGCAAAGCCTTTTCCTCCTGGGTTATGTATGTTCTTTTGGGCATTTTCTTCCAAAAAAGCCCAGTTTCATCACAATTAAACACTTGCTGGGGGATAAAAGCGTTGGCACTTACAAACGCACAGAACTCTTTCACAAACTCTTCCGCCTCTTTTTTGTTAGCACCTGCGGCATCTCTATGATGAACCACACTGCGTATGCCACTTCGCCTTTTAAACTTTTCAAACCAGCCTCGACTAGCCTTAAACCCATCAGACTCATCAGAACTTGTGCCTGGGGTTTTGTTGAGCAAATCCTGATGCAAATGCTTCGCTTTCTTACAAATGATCGTCTCCGAAATACTGTCGCCGGCCAACTGCTTTTCGTTGATCCAAATCAGTAGCAACTTTTCCACTTCTTCTAATGTCTGAGATCTTTGCTTGGTGATCACGTTCACTCCTTTGGCAAGCCTAGCTTTTTTTATTGCTTCCTTGTTCTTAAGAATGGTACAAATCGACGACTTCGCTAAACCATACTGTAAAGCCAGATCTGAAACACGAGCGCCGTTCTCATGCTTTCGTATAATCTCTTTCTTCACTTCTATTGCTGTTCTCACTATTTTTCTTTTCGCCTTTCCACTTTCACAAGCTTTTTTAGGTCCCATGGTGATTTATGGAATAATGATAAAAAAGAAATAGCACAGCGCAAGAAATACCGACAAAATCAGACAACAGTTCTTAGCATGTATATCTCGAGCGCAGGTTGAGGCAAGACTGACGCCACACGCTCAGTCAGCCAGTGATCACTTGCTGTGTGCGTGGTATTGTTGGTATTTTTCGCGGAAAGGAGCACGTTCAACAACTGAGGTTCCACCGTATATATATATATTTATATATATATACTGTAAATAGATAAGTCGTGAAGAAGTCAGTTTCGTCTGTGTTAGCTTCCTCCAGCTTCAGTCTGTGAGTTCCTGTTTGACTTGTACCAGATTGAAGGGCTGTTGACCGTCTCTGCTCTCCCTACGTAGAATGAATTCACTGAACTGAGAAGAATCCACTCCACTGCCACATGAAGCTGTGATGCAGAAGCCTCTGTGCTGAAAACGCTCCAACACCTGCAGTAAACACAGAGCAGAGTCAGAGCTGCTGGTTCACTGCTGCCCCAGAGTCCCAGTTTGTCCTACTAACTTCATCTGAGCAGCCATTGTAGATTCACATAATCACTAAATAACACCATTGAAACAGCCGATTAATTAATGCAGCGGTCGATTAAAACACGTGAGTGCAGGGTTATAAAAAGTCACATTTTCCCTATGGACTTGGTGCAAGATGTCGACTGCTTTGTTGTGTTTGCGATGTTGTTGACTCTTTTATTTTCTGTATTTTGAGAACCATCATTTAAATCCATAAGACGTCTGTGACTAGTGGTTTTGGTTGTTTTTTTATTCTATATTTTCACTTTTCTAAGTATTTTTGTTTCTGCCCTACTGATTTCGCCTGCTGTCAGTGTACACTTTTTATTCGTGATTGTAGTTTAAACTGCTGGTATTTCCTACCTGAACAGAGTTGAGGTGGCAATGGTCGTTCAGAGGGAAGTAAAGAACCTGTGTGGACCCGTGGTTACAGCCAGCGCCTAGGGATTTTGCCACAACCTCTTTGACCTCCGGAAAAGCCTCCTCAATGACGGCCCTTTGGGCGCTCACACTGATTCTCTCTCCCAGTTCGGGAACAACACGGACCACCACGCACTCACACTCCCGACATGCGCTCCTGCGTTCTTGCTCCGCCCTCCACTGTTCCAGCTGCTCCTGCAGCGTGGTCAGTTGGTAGAAAGTGGCCTCTTCAAGAAGCAGGGAAAATTCCTGTAAACAGTGATCACAGCCAGGACGAGTGAGGTCAGATTCTAGGGTCTGTAGTTCTGGTTTTTTTGTTTCAGTTACAAACACACTCACTTTGAAGTCGTCTGGGATTAGGAGTTTCGATGTGCGCAAGAAGTTGAGGATGTAGCGAAACATATGACCATCGCGATCTATGAAGTAGTGCTGCTTCAGACTGTCCAGAACAATGGGCTCACTTCCATCAAACAGACGGCCGATCCTGACCAAAGCAGGACAGAAACCAACGTCAGATGTACAGACAGTGACAGACTTGGTAAAAGACATAGCCATCTCATGGGCCAAATGCAGAACACGGGCGGAGGAGACTGTAGTAATTCATTAGTCTCACCTTGACTCGGAGTACTTGGTCAGAGTAGCGAGGCTGCTCGTGTACATGTGTCCTCCTACATCGATGTGTACAGGGGCGTTTGTTTTTGTGAGTTGTGCGGGAGTGGGGATGCCGGCAGAACCCAGAGGTTTGACCACATGCACAGTGTCCAGCTGCTGAGTCGTCACATTATTGTTGCTAACACTGCCCGCTGAGTTGTCCTGGAAAACCACATAAAATTAAATAAGTGATGGTTCGGATGGCGGGCATCCACCTGCAGGGGGCATGGAGCCCATTGGATGTCGAGAGAGGAGGGAGAGAGGTGTTAGGTTTGACAACTTTGTATCCATAAAAACTTCAAGACATTTCTAGGCCAATTCTTAGGTATCCTGACATTATGAACTCTTCTATTAACTGTGGGACATTCAGACATTTTCCCATTTCTCTGATTGTTTATATCTCCGCCTTCTCCAACGTTAGTTAACTTTTGGTTCATTTTGATTGACTATTTGACTTGCCTGACGTAATTAGAATTACGTACCGTGGTCAGATGATCTCCGGTCTGTACGACACATTCAGTTTTTATCAACAAGCCCTCGTTCGTCTGCTTTTCATCGTCATGAAGCTGCTGGATTTTACTGGTAATTGTCCTTTTGCACGGCAGTTCGTAAGAAGGGTCGGACAAGGCTATCTGTAGAGCATTTTCCAGCCCTTTATCCTGCAGCAACGAGAGCGGTCTACAGTCCACTGCAATCCATTTCGCCAGAGAGTTGGTTAATTTGTCAGCCGTAGACTTGCACGTCAGCTCGGTCTTCTGGTTTATTGTTGTCTGATTACGGCGTTTGCGTTTATCACGAGGGCCACAACTAACGTTAGCTCCGGCGTCCGTGCTCGCAGCAGCGTGTTTTGCATTGAGGTGATACCGCAGACTTGAATTACTGCGGTGATAAGAGAACTCTTTGTGGCAGAATGTACACACAACCACGCTCTTACACAAGCTACCATCGGGAAGTTTTTTAAAAACAAATTTACCGCCTAACAAGGTACGCAAAGACTGCTTGTCTCCCATCACTGTTTACCTAACTTGCTCTCCATTCTTCTTCTACGGACTCTCTACACTTATCAGTGCATGTTTCTTACAGCCAGGAACTTCAAGTGTATTATCGCCATCTATCGGGCTGGAGGGCGTTCATCAATGTCACCCACCTGTTACCAGTGTGTTTAATTTCCTAATCGAGCTCTAATTAAAACCAAGAGTTATGTGATGTTCAACTTCTAGTTATTCTATTTCTGACATTGTAAAAAAAAAAAAAAATCCAACATTTTTGGCACATCCGTCTTTTAGGGCTGTTCACAGGGAATATTTTATATTTTAATAGCATGTATTAGGAAGTTCTGTCTCATTTGGACTATAAGTAAATAATTTAATTAAGTTATAAGTAAGTTTAATTATTATTACTAAATTTCACCAGTATGTTTTTTTTTTATTTCTTAGATAACCTTTTGCTACTTTAGCTTTTTTGGCCTTTTTAGGGAACCATACTGGGTTTTTTTTTATTTTAGCAAAAAAAAACAAAAAACTTTTAATACACATTTATTATTATTACAATTATTCACGATTATCTGCTAGCTAAAATCTAGAATTCCACATTACTTTCAATGGTCAGGATTCTGTTTTAAACGAATGTGATTAATTCATTAGTTCTGTCTAAATTCAAGGGAACATTAAAACCTGATGTTATGAGAGCTTTAAGATCAAGTTCTGTCAGTTCTAATTATTTCTTCAGTTCCAAACCCTAACATAAGGTTTTTTATTCCTTCCTTTCCAAACTCCCCTCATCACAGTCCCTCAGGCGGGGGAGTCGGTCTGACCGTACTCTGACATGCTGTGAACTCGCTGCCAGGCTGTAGCCCACGAGCTAAACACTGAGAAGTGCTGATGCAGCCTGAGGACTGGCAGCTAATGCCAGAGGCCAGACAGGTGGAGCTGAGAAATACAAGGAGAGCCTGTCAGGCACACAGATATGACTTTGCTCTGTCAGAACAACAGCCATTCAAGGTAGCCTTGTAAAGAAATGTGGAAAAATATCCGTTAACTGACAAAGGAAAAGCATTCGTTCTCACACAGAAACAGGGTCTGGATGCTCAGATCTCCTCCACACTGCTACTGTCAAACATGAATCCTTCTTGATGTTTTTTTGTGTCCTAAATGTAGGAACTAAAGCCATGATATTTTTCAGAAAGAACAATTCTGTAATGCGGTTTGAACTGATGTGCTGGTAACAACAGGAGAAAGATCTAGACTGCAGGAAGGCCAGGCAAAAACATAAACACGCCAGCTTTATGTATACGCAAATTAAATCAGTTTTCTGTTTTCAGAATCCAAGTCCATACAAACCTGAACTCAACAGACTGAATACATTTCCACTGTCACATCCCATTAGCTAAAGCGAAAACTAAACTAAATTTCCACTTCTGCAATAAAGCTCTATTTACTCACTCTGCCCAGCACATCCCATATTTGCCATTTTGTATCTTGAAAAATTAAATAATAACATGGTAATGATAAAATCTCAATGTGCAGGAAGAACATCAAAAACATCAAAGATTGAGATACTGACAATTAAAATGTTGAAGAAACGTTCTGAAGTTAAAGGATTGAATTTTTAATTATTTTAGACCATCTGCAGATATGAACTTATGGCTATGTTTTTTTTTTCCAGGATATGTTTTTGTGTTTTTATCTAATTTTCTATAATTGTTTAAGTAGTTTTACCATTCTGTATTTGTATATATTGTAGTCATTAAACTGCGCCAAGCCTTTCACTAATGTTGGCATTAATTTTGAGTCGGGGTCATCATCTGACCCCCACTGCCCCCAACGCCGTCTGACGTGTCACCTGTATGATCACTGTGGCCGGAATCTGAACAGCAGACTGGGAGTGGACGCTGGACTCTGTGGATCTCTCCGGCGCAGACCCGTTCTTCTGCTCCACGGTCGATTGCGGTGCGCGTTTCCCAGGACGCACGCACAGTCGTTTGGACGGAGATGGCTCCAGGTCTTCTTCAGTACATACTGCTGCTGACGTCACTGCTGCTGCTACCTTCATCTGCTTCAGGTCCACGGAGTCCGGGACGCGGCGCAGATAGGGATCCGCCGCGCTCTCGGACCTGGACGCACCTGCGCCAACGATGCTGTTGAGCGTCGCTATGGAAACAGCGCCGATGCAGTGATTGGTGTAGGTTTTGGAGAGTTTGGCGGCCCGGGACAACATCTGCATCCTGGTACCGAGCAGGTTTTTACCGATGGCCTTGTTCTCGAACCAGGTCGCGTCGTTGGCACAGCAGTGGTCCCGGGGCCGCTGGAAGAACGCGCGGCACATCGGATTCCGCTTGGACACGTACCGGACAAAGCTGGCGTAGGGACACAGCTCCGTGCCGGCTTCGTACATGCGCGGCAGCGTGTCCTCGTCACAGTCCGGTCGCCTCTTGGTCCAGGCTGCAGAGCGGGATTTGTGGTACGGTCCAAGTGCTTTGAAATACACAAACTTCCTGCCGTCTTCATCCGCAGCCAGACCGAAGGAGTCCTCCTCCAGCTCGCGCTGGTTCTCCCGACCCCTGGTGCAAAAATACATACAGATTTCGAACCAGACTTTATTGAGAAGTCCAAACGGTGTGTCAGGGTTGAACGCGGACGAGTCGTAAAGTCTCCGCAGGTCCGAACGCGTGATGGCTTGTTTCTGAACCACGGGACCGGCGCCCTGCTCCTCTAGTCTCCGTATGACTGCAGCCAGGGCCAGGTTTGCGCTGCGAAGCTCCGGGTCCTTGGTGAGATCCAAGGTGCGACAGTAAGGCGGTTCGTTCAGGTACCGGTTCAGTGAGCTCCTGATGCTGATGAGGGACGACTTGCTGTACAACTGTCCACTTTTGGAGCGCGCCTCCGCGTAAAAAGAGCGCAGCAGCGCGCACAGCGAGTCCTTGTCCAGAGTTTCAAAGTCTGGACTTTGGTCCTTCTCACTCAGGTACTCCCTGAAAATCCGCACCGCATAGCGGGTGGCCAGGCGGGTGTTCTCACTCAGCCTGTTCCTATCTGACCGCTGCAGGTCTTCATCCAGGTGACAGCCACTAAAAATATCTTCCTCCTCCTCCTCCTCCTCTAGGTCCATATGCCGCATAACGACCGTCGCGTCAGAACCGCTGCACTCCAGCAGCACTGAGCTCCCTGTCTCCCACTCCAGTTCCACCGCATCCCCCTCAGACACCTCTTCATTCCCGGTAATCTGGACCTCCTGGATCTCATCCTCTTCATCTTCCTCCTCCTCCTCATCCTCGTCCAGCTCCTGTCTGCTCCTCTCTGAGCAGCTCAGCCGCTCCTGCTCTGCGTCTCTGCTGGCAGGCATTCTCGCCATATTGCGGTCTGTGAAGCAGTCCTCCGGCAGTGCGCATGCGCTATATTGGACCGCAGCACGGAAAGCCTTTTGTGTTTTTAGTGACCTTCAGCCGTGAACGCGCTTCTTGAGGTACAAAGAGCGAGCGGAGAGAGGAGAGTCAGAGTCTCTGGTCTGAAGGGCTGCAGTATTGGACTAGATATGGGACCAGCAGCCTCGGGGTGGGGGGTGGGGGCTAGGAACCAGAGACACACATACACATCAACATTATTTTTTATATAATTTATAACCTGCCATCATAGTGATGGTGGTTCTCAACATGTTGTACCTGTGTACCAACTAGTAGGATATTTGTCTCTCCAAGTACCAGCAGTAGAACCTACATTATGGTTAGGCACAGGCCTACTGTGACAACATCGATTGCTTCAAATCTTCCCCTGAACCTCCCTCACCCACCCTCCCCAGACAGAGCCCCTCCAACTTTCAGGACCACTCAGCTAAGGACAGTACCTGAACAGAATTTATAATGGTATTTGACTGTTTTTCAGCCAAAAAAAACCTCTAAAGCCAGGTACGAGCAGTGGTTTGTATACCATAGTTTGAGAACCACCATACTAGAAAACACATTTGGACCAACTTTCTTTATTTTCCGCATACTGATGAGCACGTATTGTACCATTTTTTAAACATTCTATTAATTTTAGGGAAACATTTAATTACTCTTACTTTATGAGAGGTGTTAAAAAAACATTTCCCATAGTTGATGTCAGTGTGAAGACTTAAAGACCAGGAATGTATTTGTCCATGAGAGATGACAGGGTGGACATTGTCCTTGTTTCTTCTACCTTTAGTCCCACTAAGTCCTGGGGACGTCCCAGGACAGAACAGGCTTAATTAGCAGAACCGTTGTCTTTCTGTCCACTGGTGTGATGCTGCTGACCCAGCAGTCCTTCAGTGACAATGTTCTACCACAACCCTGTCACAGCAAGGCCTAACCTACAGTCCTGATATATGGAAGTCAGTGCTCCTGGTCTCACAGCGTTCGCTCCCTCATCTGACTTTATTGTTAGCAAATCACAATATTGACCATCTGTGTCCATGACACTGCTCTCTACGCAGCTGTATTCGCAGTTTCTTAATATAGTATCCCAGCATGCTTTACGTCTGGTCACATCTAATAGCACCGGTGCCTCCCCTGGGCAAATGTGACCTTGATAAATACTGTCTGCCCCCTCCCGCCCCTCCTTGTGCTTCTGCTGCAGTTTGTACTGACAAGCTTTAAAAAAAAAACAAATATTGAAGTACTGCACTGATGATAGTCACAGTGAGAAAGCCATAAGGACGTTAATGTTGTTTTAAGCAGAAAATTCGCTGCCAGGGACAAATGGACAACAGCATGCGGGCCACATGCGGAAGAGAGTATTTGTGTACTGTGGTGGTGTAGCAGTAGGCAGCAGGATTTGTTTGTGTTTGTCTAAGATGCATCACTTCAGAGACCTCTTCACTTCTGACTGACTGACAGACTGGCTGACTGGTGAAAACACCATGTATTCATCCCCTGTGGGCTTCATACCTGACAGAAGATTTAATCAATACTGTTGTCCACCTTTTGACCCACTTTCCACAGTTTGAGAGGCGTTGGATTCACCAGAGAGACACAGAAGTCTGTTCTGTGAACCTTGAAGTTTTCCCAAGTTTTTAAAGTTTGTTTTTGTCCAGGAAGAAAGCTGCTGTTGGAGGAGTTTGCTCAATTTATATATTTATATGTTGAAAAAACGGGAGGGGGGTCACTTACTAATAAGGATTTAACGATGCATCGTAAATCGGTTAAAAATATGCAAATACAAATGCGTAACAATTTGCATTAGTTGGAAAAATAAATGAAACACATCAAGGCGTAAGGGGTTGGTTGAGAAGAAAGTCACTGGTCATACCATGACACTACCCACTCTACTACAGTAGGTGGCAATATGCAGTTAAAAATGTTTGTTATGACCCACTTTTAAACCAATATGTGAGGTCCTTACATAGCCTAAGTGACATTCAGGTGTTAAAACAGAATGTAGGAAGAATTTGTTCCACAGACACCAACAGTGTTTTCCTGTAAAGGAACTCTTTCCAGTTCCTGTTTTTTCTCTTCTGTTGTTGTTTAATATATTGACAGTTAACCAGGTCAATCAGACCAGACCAGTTTGACTTTGAATCAGAGGAGATGAGTGGTGATGTGCAGTGTTTACGGAAAGAAATTTGACTTTTTTTCTTTTTTCTCTACAATTTCAGTTGATGAGGTTCACTTCAGGTGGTGAGTTCTGACAAAGAAAGGGTCGGTGGATTTGGTCAGTATTTGTCTGGAGATTTGGTTTAAAAAAATCGATGATTCATAGTATTGTGAGTTGAGTGTATCGTAACATCCCTATACGTCAGTGCGTTTTGTCTCCAGCATTTTTAAGGATTTCTGTGAGTTTTCAAGCAGCCATGTCTGTCTAAATCCCACTGTGACGGTGGTTTCTGCTGTGTTTCTGCTCCAGGGCATGTCACCAGGCAGCCACAGACACTTCAGAGGAGGATGGCGCCCCCACATTTTAATTCAAGTTGGCTGAGCACGCTTTCACTCAGGCCTGGCCACATGATTACCATTTATTCTTTTTTCATATGCATACCTATCCCTACTCGTGTGATTGTTGCCCCCTCCCCGCTTTTCTTTCCCAATGCACCTTGTGTGAAGCTGATAAACACCTGGATGGTTTACACACGTGATTCAAATTTCATTAAACGTCAAATTTCATGGCAGGTCTGCTGCAGGGTGAAGTGAGACTGTCTTTGAAAGAAAATCTGTGCAGAAAACACGCTTCAATCTGTGCTTTTTTGTGCACGCCGGCAGGTAATCTGCTCCTTGACCAATCAGAATGGAAATGGAGGAGCTGGGGAAAAGCACTCGCATAAAAAGACGCTCTCGCTTCACATTTTTGACAAAAACCTGAGTGAAAGCAGCAAAGGTGAAAGAAGTGCCTGAATGTTAATGGTAGTCACAGGAGTCGACGTGTTTTCACATTCACTAAAACAGCGTCAGTTTCAGAGTGCGTGGTTGTAAATACACGGCATTCAATGGATGGCAATGGAACTTTATAGGGACCTAAATGTGATTTGAATGAGCAGCACTGAGTGGAGGAAAGATGAAGTAAAAACTGAAGTACTGAGGTCTGACAATAACAGGTCCAACCGCATCGTGTCAATTGCAGCAGTTGGTGTGGCGTGAAATACAACGTGGTGTCACATTGAACAAATGATTCAATCACTGTCAAGCAGCAGGAACAAATCTGTCAAAACACTACACTGAACGGTAAAACTGCTCATTCATCAGTGTAAAAGACAATTCTGTGTATCACAGAACAAAAAAAAATCATACATTTAGGATTAATTATAATTTAACCTTTACATTTATTTGCAAACTAATCAGTGGCACATACCTTAAACATTAATTCAAAACAAAGTAAGAATTCCCCTTAAAGACACATTTACTTGTATTTGTTAAGAAAAAATAATAAAACATAGACACTGCAAAAAGTTAGTAGTGGCATGTTACACTTATTTATATGATTATGATTATATGAGAAGTGATGTTTTTAAATGTTCATACACACTGTGCCAGAGACCCCAGCTCAGTGTTTTCCAACATCTGTATCATGGCATGTTAGTCTGCTGTAAGAGGTCGTAATTGACCCAAAATTTCTATTTTTTACTAATAATTTAGTCCTCGTTCTACATTATAGTGACAGGCCAAACAATTAAATACTCTTCCACTGGGTGGCAGCAGATGACCATAAAAACAAAAAGAGAAAGAATCAGAGCTGTTAAAAAAGATCTTTCTTCAATTCCTGCCAGTACATTAGGGTTGTGTTCAACTAAACAGTTCTCTTTATTTATGGTACCTTCATGGAGAACATCTTCCACGTCCTGGCTACTGATGTTGACCTTTGCCCCTGTTGTTGTTTTATTGTGAACAGTAAGTACACCTGTGGGAACATTCAAAAAAGATGTTAGGATTAAAATGAGTTGCATTCTTTTTGTGCGCAGTGCTCACGAAGCACAAAAACAAACATGTGTGTGTCTGTGTGTGAGTAGTACCGTGCCTGTTTGTCAGCCTGTTTGTGTGCAATCAGATTTAATAAATGTCACAACAAAATTGCTATAATTGCTGTCAGTGTTGTTGCTGTGAGCGACTGATTGAGTCAGTGGACTAATAGACACTGATGAAGAAGTCAGTGATGAAGAAGGCAGCAGTGGAGCAGTGGACGTGGTCAGCAGCTTCCTGGACTACCCCACAGTTTAACAGACAAAAGATGTTAACGCCTCAAAGAAGCTCATTTTCCATTTTAGGACTGACCAAAAAGTCTCCACGGAATTAAACCAGTAAATAATATAATGACAAACCTCACTAATGTCAATTATGACAATGACAATCATCATATTTTCAGATTATATCCAGTGAGTACTTGTATTTGTATCTGTTTATAGTTTGTCAAGGAGGGTTGAGTGCTGTTGTTAAAATGTGCTGAGAACTGGCAACTGACAATATGAGAAGTATATAAACTGTTGGAGAAATAGGGAAAGTTACAGGACAGATGTCCTGGTCATGACGCACTAAGAAAACTTTCCAACGATAAGGCCCACGGTCGGTGAGCAGAGGTGTCCACTGACAACAGACAAGAAGAGTGTGTCACCCCGGGCAGCTTAGGGCGTCGGCTCTCCCGGAGCAGTGAAGACTCAACACGACCAAGGCCAAGAGACATGACTTCTAGACTCAACACACTGAAGGCCAAGAGACGTGACTTCTCCTCTTCTTCAACACCACCACAAGGCAATAGGGTCAGCACAGATTATACCGATAATGTCTCAGCACATTTATGTTTTATTAATTTACTATTTTATATTAGTTAAATCATATTTACCTGATTATTACAATGGCTGGAAACTGCTTATGTGCTGTGCCCTTTTCATTCTAATTAATAAAATGTTATAAAAATAAATCATCGATTAAAAGAAATGTTATCACTTTACATATTCTTGCATACAGTAACTTACAGGTTATACGCAGTAACATCATTATTGGTTCATTAATGTTTAGTCTATTCTCTATAAAGCAGTTATATGTCCCGGATACCATTGAATTAGGTGTTTAAAACCCATTCCTGCCATCTAACAAGCGCCAGGATCAAGAGAGGTGGGCTGTCATGAGTGTGGTCGCATGATGTACTCCAATCACCAGCTATTCATCAGAGTGTACCTGGGCAGTAGCAGGGCGGACACTCAGATGAATGACAGTCAGAAGCCGGTCGAGTCACCTCGCCCATCGACCTAAGCAGACCTATCGAATCCTGAGAGGGTCCCGGGGGGACCGCTGAGTGAAGTGGTGACGTCGGTCATTACCCATCTCACGGAGGGCTAATCAGATACGGGCCAGCCTCACTCGAGCGAGTGTGCAGGTGAGCCTAGTACCTGGGATCTAACAAGTTCACTGTTCCCTGTCAGAACCCTGGTTCCAGCTGATGGTCCAGATCCATGATTATCACCAGCACCAGCAGCACTTTGCTTCACACATCAAACACAAATCTTCAAAATTTCAACCTTTGTCTTATTCCCAGATCTGACGTTTAATATTGCAACATTTTATTCAGTCCAGTTTTTGAAGCATTTTCGTGGTTCGCACAAATTAACCAGAGGCTTTGTTGATTTATTGATCAGCATTAATAGAATTTTTAAACAAAGAAATTCAAGGAGCAACTTGACACAAGAGCAAAAGGTTTTCAATTCAGATTATTTGGTGTTGATGACTGAATCAGTCTGAACAGACAGACAGCGTTTACCTTTGTCTGTCTGTCGACTACAGTCACACATTGGTACAAACTCACAGATCAATCACAGCTAAAATAATCAACACAAAGAGATTAGATCTGAACCCAGTAACGTGGTCTACAATAGACCTGGAGTCTGTATTCAAATGGCAGTTTTATACATGTCATTCAGCCAATATTTTTTATTAAGATGCCAGCCCTGAGATACTTCACCAAAGTTCCATCAGTTCTCTTCGTTCAGTTCCTATCACTCCTGCTTCATGTCCTGTGACTGTACTAGAGCCTCACTGTTGCCCCTGCCTTGTTGCCCTACAGGCCTCTGGTGTGGTCATCTTTGTAAATGGATTCCTGGCCGGTCAATTTGACTCAGGTGTTGAGCCAGTTGACGTTTTCTTTTGGGACATTATTGTCAAATGAAAGGGTTTATCATGTGAATTTTAAAAGCATTTTCCAAATGTCATGGCGCGCAACGTTAATAATCATACTGTGTCACACATTCGTTTGACTTTTCACTTTGGTATGAGCCCAAATGAATATGACTTTCTAAATGTCAAAAGGCAGGACAATAATGAAAAGTGTGGAATGATGTCTGATTTATAATCTTCCTGTGTGGTTCTCACGTGACCTTTGTTCTCAGCAACACTGGAAACAAAGGCCACAAAAGATCAGTGAATATTTGATCAGCGTGAAATCGCTCTGTGGCCGGAGTCAAACATTCTCACCCTTCTAAACACTGACAGCAAATCTAGACGAGCTCAGAGCTGCTGTGAATGTTTTAATGTGCAGCCGCACAGTGAGGTTTGCCATGGCTACATATGGTGATGTCATGACCTCGACAATACAACAAACATAATCCTAGTTGCTGAAGTGATTCGTATCACACTGGATTTTGTACCATATCTTATGATATGGCGTGATGTGATGGTACGGTAAGGTATGGTCTGGTATGGTACGGTATGGTGTGGTACAGTATAGTATGTTACGGTATGAGTAAGGTATGGTCTGGTATGGTACCATACCATACGGTGGTACAGTATAGTATGTTACGGTATGTTATGGTACAGTACGGTACGGTAGGCATAGTATCCCAGTGCATCACGTGTATATTTGTCACCCATGCATTCAAATACTGTAAACAGATTCATCTCCACCCATTAATTAATGTAATTAATACATGAATTAAACAGCAGGAGACTTTAATTTCGGAAGAAAACATTCAGTTCACAGTCTGCTGGGTCTGTTCACCCAGGGTAGACATATTGTTTTCTAACCAGAGGGAGGTGGCCCTGCTTGTGACAGCTTCCAGGGACAAGTTTTTTTTTGTCATAAAAAACCCCATATTGAATTCATATTCATGAATATAATGAATAAAAAACCCTTGAATGGGCCAGGGTGGATGGAAAATGTTTGTTCTTTACACTTGTGTTGAGTACTAGAGAAGATGTGGCACAGGGGCGGGTCAAGGGGGTTGCAAATGTACACACCCTTTAAACTTTTACACAACGCTGTGAATTGTCAGGAAAAATCACTGAATTATTATAAAAGTCATTTTATCCATGATTGCATTTTCAAAAAACTGTTGAAACCTTAAAGATCTGTCGATCAATTAGATTAAATTTCAGAGTAAAAGGCATACAAGCAAATAAATAATTATAATAGTAATAGGAGTAATAGTAATCCAACATAGTCTTTTTATTTTCTATCCTGGGTTTGTGATGTTGCATCTCAATCTGGTGTCCCTTTACGATGGGTCCAACGCTAGAGGGCACTAGAGTTCCGCTCGGCAGTATGACTCTGAGTGAATCTTCTTACTCGCTCCTCCCGTCTCACCCCCACTCTCTTTCACTTTTATATTCAGAGGTAATTACAGTCTCTGTCTTTAGAAGAAAAATCTTTTCAACTAACGCTGAAGCAATTATTTCTTCTCTTTTTTCTCCCTGTACTTCTCACATACTCTCCTTTTCTCTCTCCTTCCTGTTCTTTGCTCTCATTTTTCACAGCCTCACAGACCTGGGGGCTTGAGGGTGGAAGGTGGAGGATGTGGGGTGTCTGATCTCCTCCAGGATTGGTTGATTGATTCTGACATTTCCACAGCCTGATCATTTCCCTTCCCCTGAAATTTGTGCAAATGTCTCCTCAGTACTTTGAATACTCAGCTCATGTGTGTACTTTTCTATGGTAGTATGACCTGAATGGACTCAACGTTCTATGGAAAAATAGGGAACATGTGCTTGGAATGTTATTTTTGAAGAACTGACGAACAACTTCTTTTCCCCAGTGGAGGAACACAGAGTGTTCAAGAGGACACGTCCATGTCCAACCCACTGTGGCCCAGTTAGTCTGATGTTTATTTACATTAATTAATTAAAGAAAATTACGATTTTATCTCACCCTTCTCAGTTTCCTAATTTGTGGAACATTGGTAATGTAGACGTAAACACTCCAGCCCAGTAGGTGGCAGTAATACATCTTCAGTTTTATATTTTTTCAGCTGTTCAGTTGTTTTTTTTTCTTAAAAAAATTGCAAAATATTACAAGATTTAGTAATAAAAAACATCTTGAATCAGAAACTTGTTTTTTTCTCAGATCATCATCAGAATTGCACAATTTTCTTCCTTGAGCCGAACCCTAATCCTGAGAATCCTACACGGAGCGGTTTGTAACACTTTCAGTTTGACTGCTGCTCACAATCAGACAAACAAAGCTGATGAAACTCCTCCAGCTCATCCAGCCCCCACCGCTGCTCATCCAGCCTCCACCGCTGCTCATCCACCAGGCTTCTCAGTAAACTTTAACTCTGCTGAGAGTCGGCTCATACACATCTGTCTGACAATCCACTCCCACCACTCTCTTCCAGAACCTTCTCCTGCTCTACATTCCACAAAGCCATCTCCTCCTCCTCCTCTTCTTCCTTATTTTCACAAGCAGATTTGTATAATCAGGTCTCCTCCCACCTCCCAGACCTCCAGACCTGATCAAATTGGAGTAAACAACCAACCACATCTTCAGGATTTTGGACCATTGCCACCAGTTAGTCTTCTACTCATGGTCGAATACTTCATGTAGTAGCTGACTAACGTCTGCAGTACACAGAGTACCCAGTACTATTACTACCACGCCTCCAGCCTTTGAGCCAAGGCCTGTTCTTGTGAAGCTCGGACTAGGATTTCAGCGCTGCCGTGTCTGTGTGCTTCAGAACATGACATCACCGATGGCCGACACCCTTTATCTGTATGTAAAGGAGTACTTATAAACAAAAGTAATACTCACACCGACCGCAGTACACGGCGGCTGAGACGTAGTGTTTCTGACAACATGACAGATGTCGTTACACCAACCCTGAGCCCGGGGCTGAGAGAAGGTTGCTGTGATTCATCACAGAAATCCCAGCTCCTTCACAGCTCATCGCGGTGTCTGCATAAATATACATTTTAATTTCTCCGTGGAGCACGGGAAAAAAAACACAAAATAACATTTAAATGTAACATTTGCACAAATGCCAAAAGGTTACACCTGTGGATTTAAATAGTTTAGTTTAAGATTCAGTGGAATAAATGCGTTTTCCTTGAGGATACAGAGGAAAACAAAAAGCTGGTGTGGGGGCCACTGGCAGGCCACACACAGCTTCAGGGACTGGTTTAATACCTGGGTTTTAGAGTTTGTTTCAGTTCAGAATTTTTTTTCATTTTGACTTTGACTTTTTGACTCCTCATTATCAAAATCTCATTCACATTTCTGTTTTTCTTGTTTCTTTATATGGGAGTAGAATAGGAAGTGATTCAGATACGCAGTACTTCTTTTCACATATAAAAGAATGTACATGTAGAATTTACATTTACGTGATGTTTGTTCACCAGGTGATTCACAAAGTGGGGGGCGCACCACTCCAGTGGGGCAGAGCCTTTTTCAATTTCAGTATTTTCTTAAATTATGTCACAGTGTGGATTTTATTAAAAATAAAATAAAATTTAATTTTCAAATCTGAATAGCAGTGTTGTTGGAAATGTCAGTGTCTTAAATAATCTAAGGTGGAGTTTTAAAGAATTACTGTAGCTGTGATGTGTCGGTGTGAGGAGGTGCTAATAAAAATAGTTTTGGAGGAACTGTAGTATTGTATTAAATAAATGTGAATTAAAAGTTATAAATGCTGTCATATTTAAAAAGTGTACTTGTCAGTGTTGGTATAAATCATAAAGATAAGTGCATCCCAAAAATAAAACATAATAAAAAATTCTAATAAATATGTTACTTTTTTCACTCAATTATTGGACTTTTTTGCAGTAGTGTGTGTGTGTGTGTGTGTGTGTGTGTTTCAGACACTGTAGATCTGCTGCACTGTCAACACATCATCAGCCTGTGTGGGTGTGAAGCTGCTGTGAGCTCCATTGTATTGACACCTACTGTAAGCAGTGGAGTAAATAACAATGGGAATCTGGCCATAAGACTGGACACAGCAGCATCAGACAAACAACCACAGGGTTCGGTTGTTTGTTTGTTTGGTTGTTTGTTTGTTCGGTTGTTTATCAGTTGTGCTCTATTATTAAATTTCACACTTCCTCTGGTCTGTATTTATTGATTACTTTCATAGGAATATTCTCAGTTTGATCCTGATATTTAAAATCTGTTCATGTTCTGGCTCCCAGACCAGACCAGACCAGACCAGACCAAATTCCTGGCAGCTCCATTCTGGACGGACTACAACTGTAGACTCCCTGATGGATCTCACTAAGGATCCTGAGGTGGAATGATTTGCAGGAGATTAAGTCTAGAGACAAAAACATTTTCAGC
>NC_024308.1:12788037-12810923 GCF_000523025.1 Cynoglossus semilaevis
TTACACCAGTCACCCTGCTCAACGCCACACAATAACAGACAAGAACAGCGGAGACCAGGCTCCTTCTGATCGTGCTGGAGAAGCTAATTCAGCTGCTGCTGCTACAGTTAGCCATCTCTGCCTTTTTGTGTTTCTTTATTTCTTTTGAGTTTGTTTACAGTTTTATAGTGGGTTCTTTTCCAGTGTTTCCAGTGCTGAACTTTTTCTACAAATTCTTCTGTTGTTGCTATGTTACAGCGTGATTGACACAGCGCCACATACAGGCTTGGCATATGTACTACAGTGATTGGAGTTGTATTCTTCAGCTCCATTTAAATGCTGGCTCTCTGTAAATGCTCTGTATCTGGAGGCAACTGTAGATGTATCATATCGTATCGTATCGCATCGCCTCGTAACGTATTGTATCGTATCGTTGTCGTGTAAACGGGCCAAACGACAGCTACAGTCCTGGTGTCTGTGGTGGTGAAGGCTGCTGCTCCTCACAACGTCACTCATTTTTACACGTGACCTTTGACATGAGGACGAGCGGTTTTATCACCTGACTCATGATTAAAGTCCAGTTTGTCTTTCCATGGGAAGAAAACGTTTGGTTTTGACTGCAGTTATTGCCCAGTCCTCGCCCATAGCGCACACTTCGGCGTGTGAGGACGTCAGGCTGCCAGCTCTACTTTGTGAGGCTCTCACTGATCATGTAAAGGCACAAAGAGAAAGTGAAGGAGCCAAATTGGACTACGCCAAATGTGACGCCTTAAACACTGTAAGTACAGCCGCAGCTTTGGCCGTGAAGACGGCGTTCTAATTGAAAAGGAAAAAAAAATGATCAGGCTTCTGCCTGGCTGTTCAGTGGACAGCTGGTGGGTGTCGGCGGCCAACTCCACACCCAAAGACAATAGGCAGTCTCCATCCTCCTAATCTGTCTGTCTGTCTCTGCCATGGTCTTACATGCAGTACTACTAGCTCTCTCTCTCTCTCTCTGTGTGTGTGTGTGTTTAATCCAATAAAGTATGAGAGGGAGCGAAGGGAGAAGGAGACGTTTAATGCATCAGACTGGAGATAAAGTGGCGAAAACCACAGACAAGGACGAACAAGATGAGAGAGAACCATGTTGGAAAGGCCATATGGAAGGATGGAAGGAAGAGGGAGACACAAAGAAGGACAGAGGAAGAAAGTGTGAGGAGCTTTGTGGAAAGAGAGGGGGAGTTAAGGGAGGGGAGGGGAGGGGGTGACAGGATAAGGAAGAGATGAGAGCGTGCAGGAGGAGAGGGAAGGATGCCTGGCTTTTTCTTAGTCTTTCAAGTCACACTGATTTGGCACATCCAGTGAAGAAACTGAGCGGTTGCCATGGTGATGTGGCGCGCTTGGGAGAGGGAGAGAGAGACAGAGAGAGGGAGAGACAGAGGGAGAGAGAGCACACATTTTAGATCTGATATCCTTCACTGAAACATGTCTTCAAGGAAGCGGCCTACATGCAAAATGGAGCGCACAGACCTACACACACACACACACACACACACACACACACATAAATAAAAGTGACAGGATAACACCCCATGTCGCCCCAGGTGAAAAACACATTTTTAGAGAAGCTGATGCGTATCCTAAAACGAAGAAAAACAAAGTCGTTGACTAATTTCATGAAATCCAATCTTCTCAGGAGACATTTTTCTTTGTCAAACAAATTGAGCACAACATACCTGCAGATCCTACAGTTCCTAAACAGTAACAGTAACAAGTAACAGACAAAGAGAATTACATTTTCCAGACGCTCCAAACTGTGTAGTATCAGCATGGCAGGTAATTAAAATAAAATAAAATAAAATAAAATAAATAAATAAATAAAATGACAGGACTTTCTATTTGAGGAAGGTTATTTAATCTCCATATTTTGGCTAAACTAAAATTGAATTGTAAGTCTGATATTTATCTATATAATGTCATTTAATTGTTTAAATTACATGTAAATGTAATATAGAATGTAAAGGTTAGATATTCTTCCCAGCTCCTGCATCAAAATGGCTCAGACTTAATGTTTGGAAAATTGCTGGTTGAGAAAAAAAATAGTTAAAATATTTAGCATCACTGGAAACAAGATAAAAGAATAACGTTACCAGGAGGGAGAAAACAACAAGGGAAGAACACATGTTTGAATTTTGGAGTGAGTTAAAGCCAGTTTGAAGGACGAAGACAAGGCAGGTACGTAGTTAATGTTCTGTGTTGAAGCAGCGACGGTGAAGGTCGTCAACTTTTCTTTTCTCCTGCTCTCACTGAAAAATAGCCGGCAGCCCCCTGATCTGATTATCTGAGGCTACAGGCTGCTGTCGGCAGAGTGAAAACACACTTCAGACACAATCTGCAGCAGGACAGACAGTTTAGTTATGGACGAATGGAGCGCTGGATGAGGACAGGACCGAGTCGCTCCCTTTGTTTTGCCCCCCGCCCCTGGCCCCGGCCCCAGTCTTACATGGAACTGTTGATGAGATATTTACTTTGAAGAAGTAGAAGTAAGAAGTATGAAGATGAAGTAACTTTACATTATATACAGAGTGTAAAAAAACGGTGTTTTTGTCCAGTGTTTGTGGTCAGTTTCTCCTTCATGTGACCTGATGCCCTCACCAGATCAGATCAGTGTTCACAGCAGAACTCATGCTCTGTTCAAACAGTGCCAGTTCACTGACCTCTGACCCTGAGCCCACACTGGCCTCACATTAGCAGCAGGCATCAATCCTGTGCTGTGCCCTGACCTGAGTGTAGAACCACCTTTTACTGCTTTTTTTCCCTGAGGTTCTTTGACCCCACAGCTTCCTCCTCCAAGCTCTTCCACTCTTCAGAGATTCTAAAAGCTGCACATCCACATTTCACTCGAAAGAATGGAGCCAGGATGGTGTCAGGTGGATGATGGGATATAGGGTTTAGTGATTTTTATTTCCCTGATCTGAAATATTTATTTGAGGACTGTCAGAATGAACGCATCAACGTTTACTCCCATTTGAAAATACGTTTCCTGCATCAATAATAGTTCCAGTGTCTCGGCACGAACAAACACGTCAACAGTTTTTAGTCAAACTGACTAAAGTTAGCGGAGTTGTTTTTTGTGCTCTGTGCTCAGAAACACGAAGGTCTCATTTTTAACTCCTCCTGCAGACACTCTCTCCAGGTGGATGGTCATGAAGAATGGAGCACAGATGAGGAGGCAGCCGGGGGATCCTCGTTAGAATCCAACCATATGGTCAGGAAGAAGAGACGACCGTTCTTTTCTACAGTGGGAGACACTGGGACAGAAAAATAGTCCCAGTTCAACCACAGTTTTATTACGGCAGACGGACGTGATCTACTAGAGGCGGTTTAATGTGCAAACAAAAAGTATTTTGGTACTTTAGCGCTTACTGGCATCGGGACATTTAATTTGGCACAGCTGCGTCAAACTTAAAACAACGACTCTGCAGCAGCGGAAGTGACATCATCCTGTCTACAGGAAGTACTTACAGTGGAATTCCATCTGGTACAATGCGCTTTCGGTGTAAAAGCTCTGCTCACTTTCTGTCCAAAATATTCTTCCGTATCTTACTTTATAATGACCAGGTGATTTACTATCAGGAAACCTGTGGGTGGGTTTGGCCACCAGACCTCAGGTAGCAGTTATTTGTATCCGTTGTAAACCGCGTTATCTCAAAAAGTCTCCGGTCATTCCATTACACTACACACTCTTGTACAGTAGGTGATGGTATCCGCTTAAAATGTTGGTTGTTACCCACTATTAAACCCAGACCTCAGGTCCCTACGTAGCCTAAGTGACATTCAGGTGTTAAAACAAAACGTGGAAAGAACTTGTTCCACAAACACCAGCGTTCCTGTTTACCAGTGTTCCTGTAAAGAAAAGAACTCTTTCCAGTCCCTGTTTTTTTGTCTTGTTTCATATATTGACAGTTAACCAGGTCAATAAGACCAGACCAGTTTGACTTTTAATCAGAGGAGATCAATGGTGATCTGCAGTGTTTCCGGAAAGAAATGTGACTTTTTTCTATTCCGTTATTGAAGAGAACAATTTCAGTTGATGAGGTTCACAGACCATTGGAGTTGATGATGGGATTTTACAAGAGTTCTGACAAAGAGAGGATCAGTGGATTTGGTCACAGTTTGTCTGGAGCTCATTTTGTTAAAAAAAAAGTGATAAAATCAAAAAATCGGGAATTAAATTGTATTGTGAGTGTTTCATTACATCCCTGTAATCAACATGTCTCAACTCACAATGTCAAAACTCATCATTTCACATTGTTGAAATATGCCTTGTCTCAGCATTTAAAAAACAAAACAAAACAAAAACTCTGGGACGTTCTTATAAAAACAGTGAAACACCTCAAGTCACGGTGTTAAAAAAAAAATCCCAGGATGTTCCTAAAAACAGTATTAAAACACACTGTCACAGCACAGCTCCTGCTCTGCTGTTCTACAGCTAGAGGTTAACATTGCCCTTGGCAAATCATTCCAGCCTGAGTTTTTTTCAAAAGCTACTTTCCTCCTGGTTTACAGAAAACAGTAAAAAGGTAAACAAACAAAAAAAAAAAAAAGAGAAAGAAATCAGTGTTTTTCCTGGTGTTGCTCCTGTTGTTGCGCTCGGCTGCACCTCCTTTTGTTCTTCGGCAGTCTGTCACATGTCGGTGAGAAATGTTGGAGAAAAATCTTTGCAGGCCTTTCAGACGCTGCAGGTTCTCTCTCTGTGTTTGTGAGGCTTCGGCAGTCAGCGCTAATCAAACCTTTTGTTGTTTTGTTGAACAGGAGCTGCAGCTGGACCGGCGTCAACAAAACGGAGCTGTCGTCGCGAACTTTTCCCAGTCACAAATTAAACGACTCTTAGATTCACTGGAATTGATTTTTTTTGTCCGTCACCGGAAAACAACCTGCTGGTTTTTCATCTCTTTGTTGATTTCAATTTTTAAATGAAAGTGAAAGGGTGATGCGTTCAAGGCATGTGAGGAAGAAGAAATATGGCCTTGTTTATCATAAACTTAGAAGAATAAGAGAGAGCACGATGAAAAATGATTGGACTCTAAACTAATATCCTGACAACAACAGTGGCCAGTGATCATTTTCAAACCGACAGCTGTCGCAGCAGGAGTGATGAAATAAACAGTAAACAAAGGAGCTGCACTGATAATAAAAAACACCAGCGCCATCATACAGTACGCACATGTCAGCAAGGCTTCGCTCACAGAACCACCCTCAGGTGACTCACTTCTGTTTTTACCCTCTCTGTGTCGAGGCAGAACTCAGATCTAATGACCTAATCTGCCTCCGAATCATTGATGTTTCACGACAGAACCTGTTCCCAGATCAGCTGCACTGTGAACCTGATATAAAGACAATCACGTGATGATCGTCGTTTGAGGTTCTGCTGTAATTAATGCAGCCACGGTCATCTCTATATAAAGATGGACATCGCATGACTTTAGAAGTAACTACATCTGAATGGAAGTGAAAGGAAAACTACAGTACTCTCCATATCTAGGTCTACTTTACCTACAGTATCTGCCAGATACTACCTTCATTTGTTTGAATGTTTGCCAGACACTTTTATCCAAGAGCTTACAAGAGGAGGATTGACAATTAAGCATGTGGTTCCTGAACCCAGGACTCTCTACGCGGGCTAACCGCTACACTATGGACCCTCCTCTGTTCATCTAGGCAGAGGACGCAGTGACAGACAGAACAATAAAACCACAGTTGGCTTTAAAAACTAAAAAAATATGGAGAGAAACTGAGAGCTGTTGACGTGTGTGTGTTTCTTCAATTCCTGCGAGTACATCTGCCTTGAATTCAACTAAACACGACCCAGTTTCACACTCAGTAAAGTCAACTGTAAGGTAATGGAAACCTGAAGATCATTATATTTCACGATATATTTTTTTCGTGACATCTTTGTGTGGTAGTCCGAAGCTACAATTTGTCAAAACGACATATTCAAATCCACTTTGAAAAACGTGCCATGGGCAATGATATTTTCCCCCTACGTTTTCCCCCCTTCTCTGGTAACTGCTCTTCTAAAGCACTTCATGTACAATAATTAATATTATTATCAAGAAAAAAAAACATCTAGAGATGGGATTCTCAAACAGGTTTGAAACAGTAGCAGGTCAGGCTAATCTCTGCACCTGGGAAGAACTGCAGCCTGGTGTGAAGCAGCACTTGTATGTTTCACTTCAGCGTTACATTGACATTTTCTACACGCGCAGCTCTGGTGATGTTCATCGAAAAAAAAAAACTGCAACTGCTAGTGCAGCGACCTTTCTGTGGGATGAAAAAACAAGCTGAGAGGCATGTTTTTTTTTTTTAAGTATGGTATTTTTTTTTGTTTTGTTTCTTTCCGTGCACTCTGTTCCAGTTTCTGCCTCTGCCTTTTAGTTTGGAAGTTAGGAAAAAAAAAACCCAGCAACCACCCAGCCTCTCACTGCTTCATTACAGCCTCATAAACCTCAGAACTCACATCCATATAAACGACAGTTGCTACTGGAACACAACTGCTGACACAGAAATGATATTTATAATTCCATAAAACACAGCACAGTTAAAGCCCTCATTTATTCGTTGACATCTAAACTTGATTCCTAATCCTTAGTTTTTACGCCAATCATCAGAATTACACATTTCTGACTTTACCATTGTGTTAAATCACAGTGTAGGACAGCAGTTGGTGAAACCCCCCCACCCCCGCTTGAATTTCCCATTCTGAGATTTGTCTTCATAATATTGTTTAAGCCGTGTTCATAGCGCCCCCTGCAGGTTATCATTCCATCACATGGCTGCATATAGAGACATACAGTCATTTAGTGATCTATAGTGATCACTAAGTGACGGAGACGGGGCAGGAGGGTCAAACCTTGCCATAAGATAAACGCACCAATCACATTGGCCACCAGGTGGCCCCGAACCTAAACCTGAGCCTCTGAATTTGGGTGTCAGTGTAGTCAGGACCAGATGTTATTTTGGACTAGTGGTGGACCTATTGGACTAGGGGTTTTAAATAACGTCAGCTATGGTCTTCAGTGGATGACAAATACAAGTACAGCCACCACACACACACACACACACACACACACACACACACACACCTCACATGTTGAGCTGAATGCAGAGAAAAACAAGTCAGATAAATTCACAAATCCTCCTCCTACTTCTATTTCGCTCTTTTCTTCACTCACTCACACACTCTCTCTCTCTCTCTCTCACACACACACACACAGCCATGCATACACACACACAATAATGTACACACGCACACACACCTGCTCAGGGGAGATAAGTGCTAACGCCATGAACAGAGGCAGCCAGTAAAGTGGAAATGTGCAGCGCTGCTTTTCTTCCCAGTCTCACTGCTCCACTGCTGAGAGCTCTATCAAACCACTGACTCCACGTCTGCCCCACATTTTACCTGCAAATTGCAAAACAACCCCATGAAATATCTCCAGAGGGAAGATGCTGGGCCGCAAATGGCAACAGAATTTTGAGGAGCGAAAAGAGAAATAAATAAATAAATAAAACGTACTGAGCTAACGTTCAAGAGGCGTTTTATAAAAAGCAAATGACAAATGTCAGCGTTTCCATAAAAAAAAAAAATAAAAAAAATGACATGCATGTTTTTAGGCGTTCTCCAACTGTGATTTGGCTGCCAGGGCATTTTTAACATTTATTTACAACATTTTTACACAGCATGTCAGTAAAATAACTGTACAACAAAATATCATTTTTTTTGGCTGAGGGAAAGAAATCTTTAGAGCTAATCCTGTATAATTTAAAAACACAGCATACATTTCAATTAAAACTGTTCTATTTTATATTCTGTTTTGTATTCACAAAGACTTTTGCTGACATTCAGGTGTTGAAACAGAAAAAAAAAATCACACATCAAGGTGTAAGGAGTAGGCTGCGATATCGCTAAAAGTCACTGGTCATACCAAGACACTACACACTCTTGTACAGTAGGTGGCAGTGTACAAGGCTGAACAACAGCTGCTGTTTCACACGTCTGTGTCCTCAGACTGGACAGGAGTGACAGGTCTCAGGACATTTGTCTCCCCCTCCTCCATCACTCTCACCCACTGTCTTTCCTTTTTAATGGATTATTCTGCAGTGGGCTGTGAGGGAGGGGGAGGGGGGGATCACTTTTACAGCCTTAATGAGCCGCATTTGGCATCTCATCCTAAATGTTATACAGCCTCATTATAAATGCACTAATTCTATTATCTAAAGAAAATATCCTCATTTTTTTTTTTTTTTTTTCAGCGGCTGACTTCTTTTTCTGTTTCAACATATGGAATTAAAAAAGGCTGAGGGCATTAACGGAATTTTAATGACTGCGTTTCCCTTCAATTAAAGCAGTTCTTGTTTCTGGTCAGCAGCACTGCTGTTTATCTTTAGACTTAGTTTTTTTTAAGAGAAAAAAAAATAGATACTGAATTACTGTCCATGGACAATAGTATTAAATGAATCCATCTGTGTTTGTGTGACCAGTATCTATGGTGTAGAGCGGCGGTTGATGTTGGTCCATGAAACTAGAGAAGTTAATTGTACACAGAGTTATTTAAATAGAAATTCCAGCCATTCCTGTATGAAATCGATACCAGAGTGGCTGGAATTTTTTCTGTTCTTTTTTGACATCAGAAATACAAACGGCTGTGGGACAGTAATAAGAGTGACCACAGCCAGATGTTTGAAACCCCTGAGCGTGCTCATCTTGTCACCATCCTGCAGACTTTCTGAAGTCATCACGTTTTACTGTCTGTCTCTCAAACAGTGTGAACTTTTTACTCTGTATTTGGGATAAACATCGACTGTTTGCCTCCACCCTCTTTTTGTTGTATGCCAACGGCGCCACCTTTGAATAAAGCGTTAACACAACTACTGTTTGTTTGCACCAGTTGAGTCGTTCGGCTGAATAATAATTCATCACATTGCAGGTGCTAATTTTTACACTTTGTCATTATTTCTTATTTTCCACAAACATCATGTGGAGTTTTATCAATGCGCTGCGTTCGTGTGAAAATGTTTCTGAACGTTTCTTCTGCAGGAAATGTGATGACAGCCGGCTGACAGGAGGAAGAATTCCTTTTTTTCCTGCTGTTTTAAGCTGAACAATGTGTGAGGAGCAGCTGGAGAATAAGACTGAGGAGGAGGATGATGGAGTCTCTTCAGTACATCAGGTCCAAAGTCTGGTCTTGGATGTGTGGCCCAGCATTAATATTAGTTTGTTTAAAATGTTATTCATCTTCTACTGATTAACTCCTGTCAACCTCCAGACAAAGGGAAATCCCAGCAGCCATTGGATGAGGGCGGGGCTACGACCGCTGGACAGTTTCCTTTCAGTTCAGTTTGTTTCAAAGAACTTTCTGCAGGAAGAAAATAGTTTCCATACAATACATCTCTCTACTAGCGTTTTAGTAGAATATTAATTCAAATAATGTATTCACACCAACTAACGTTCACACTTACATTCACACCTGTGGTCAATTCAGACTTAACAGTTAACATGATACAGATGATATAGTGGGAGCAGCTGGACTACTAATGTATCATGTTAACAGTTAACATGATACAGATGATATAGTTGGAGCAGCTGGACTACAAGGTAAAACAAGGTTACGAGGCCATGACCTGCTTCTTGGTCTAGTCTAAAGACTGAAATTCAGTTCTGTTTAAATGTCAGTTTTTGGGAAACAAAAAAAAAATCATATAGAGATGGCACCAGGTCATGACCTGCTTCAAACAAAAAAAAAATCATATAGAGATGGATCCAAACCACACAGCTTCAAATGTTTTCACTGAACCTTGGTTAGAAATGTGACTTTTGCTGTGATTGAAATTGTTTGAGGGTTAAATAAAACCCTGATCGATAAAGCCTCCAGTTAAAGGACCCCTCAGACGACTATAATCTCTGTCTTGGAACCTTTTGACTGGGCAGCAGACACTAAACCCTGCCACAGTTCCAGCATCTTGTTGCCTACAAACTTCATCTGACCTCTGCAAACTTCAGCTCCACATTGACAGTTTTAAGAAGATTCCGGAGATGCCGTCACACGAGTCTTGGTGTGAGCAGACAGGTTCTAAACCCGTTCACACTCTGGCAGCAACGGCGGCCATAAATTGTCAATTGCTTTCCACATTAACGTGAACACGTGACGGGCCGCCTATATGTGGCTAGCCTTTTAGCATGTGAAAGAGTGACATGACAGGTACAAATTAGCATTGGAGGTGGAAGCGGAGAACACAGAGCAGAGCAGAGAGGATTAGGTTCACGTGTAATGTTTGAAGTGCAGTGATGTTGGCAGCTCCTGGCACCACTTCCTCCTGATTGATGTTGGAGTAAACATGCTGCTCACTGTCAGAATCACGTCAACAACTTTATCCCACAGCTGCTCAGCAGCCTTTCTGTATATGTTGAAGCTGGAGGATGATTTAAAGCGGATGTTTTATGTTACTTTTATGCAAATCAACACAAAATGTTAGTAACAAGCTTTGGTTGAAAAAAACAAAGGACTGAGCTCAGCTTTAATCTTCACACTCCCTTTTAAGCAGCATGTGCCTGACGAACACAAGAGCACTACGGTAGCATATGCCATTCTGACAGGTATGGTAAACTGTCAGGTCACTGGAGAAGAAGTTTCTGAAATAAATGTGGGATCCACGTACGAGCTACTCAGCGCAGGGGGTGGGTTTATTAACTTCCTGTTTTTCTAAATCACAAAGCAGGTGACAAGGGAACAGATCATTTTTCTGAGACCGATTTTCAGATTTAGTCAAATTATAAAACAGAAGACAGACAGTAAAAAGACACAAATACTGTATGTCCACAAACTGCTGACAAAGTTAATGTGACATAACGTGTCCCTGCTCCAAGCAGTGGAAGACACTGAACTGACATTTAAACTGCTGGTAAAAGCAGTTTCACACAAAAGTTGATGCAAATATATGAGACAAAAATTGCAAAGAAAAAAAAGAAAAATCTTGGAAACTTTAGGACAAATCTCTTGAATTCAGCTGAAAGCTTGTGCAAGCTGCAATGATTAGATATAGTTTTAAAATTAATAATTTGTGAATAACTTCCAGGGACATCTGCTGGCAAAGACCTTTATCGTTCCTCTCCAGACCCTGAGGAGTTCCAGCCACTGATTCTGAAGTGTGCTCTGTGACTGTGCAGTAAAGCTCCGGTTCCCCCGGTGGCAGAAGGGTGACGTCGACTTTTGATTTCTCTCCACTCTAATTCTAAGTTTTTATTTTTCAGATTTTAATCCAAAAGGCCAGATTTTACATCCTGGTCATTTAATGTGACAGAAAAAAATGAAAGTGATGTTTCTGAAACGCCAGGATCATTAATTTGTCCATTTTTTTTTTGGCAGCGCTGGATGTTTTATGGCTGAAAACAACTGTTGTGACTCTGCACAGCCGAGTCATAATGGCCAATAACACCAGTGCTGGAGTGGACCAAACTGCACACTTCAACACTCAGCGGCTGCTGAACAAGTACAGTGAAGCAAACAGAGCATGACCAGGACACATTTGGAGCCACTTCAGACAAAGAGGCGTTGAAAAAAAAAGTGCGAGTCTGCAGGAATGTTGGAGAAAAGCTGCAGAATCGAAGTCCGGAAGAAACAGTTGTCTCTGCTGTTTTTTTTTTTTTTATTTGTTTTTTTTTAACAGGGCTGATGAAGCAGATTGTCTGTAAATTTAACATGGGCTTTTTTTTAAGCCACATGCTCCTCCAGGTGTTAGATAGTCTGTGGTTGTTTCTGATATGGGCCACAGGGGCATCTGCTGAGGGGGGCATCTGGTCAGTGGTCGGCAAAAAAAAAAAGAAATCACAAATAAAACATGCTTATTTCATTATTTGATAAGGCTATCAACTAATCATATACTGTAGATGCAGCACAGAGGTACATTTGACATGGTAGGATATTGATATACTGTAGATGCAGCACAGTGGTACATTTGACATGGTAGGATATTGATCTCTGCTGGTACTTTTTTTGCTTTATATATGTGAGGTAATAGTATCTACAATGTGATTTTTCAACTGAACACACTGCTGTATTATTACATATGAGTAACAATAATAAGTACGGCGTCAATAAGTACTGCCAGTCATCACAGTGGTATTAAGGTATAACTGCTGCTGAGTGTACTGAGGTACATGCTCTACTCTATTACTTTTGCTGTATTTTTTGTTAAATGAAAACTGTTAAAGGTCAAACTGTGCAGAGGAAAGCATTTTTGTTTTTTAAATATTTCTATTAAAGTACTTGCTGAGGAAACTCAGTATAAAAAACCCAGACCATTTATACTTTCTTCTTCCTGTCAGGATGTTGAAGTGTTTTTGGGCAGGAAGCCCAAGTTCTCACAGAAATCTGTGCCAAAAGTGTGAATATGTTGTAAAGTAAAGCACTGTGAGTGGTCATTAAGACCAAAGAGGAGCGTACTGTAGTATAAATACTGACATCAAGTATTCCTTCATGTGTACAAATGACTGTAGAACACTATAAAAGAATAAAAGAAAAACATTCCCAAAAATATTCCTACACTTATTACACTTCGAACAGAAATAAGTGTTGACAGTCCAGGTACAGACCACAGGCTCATAATCAGGTGATGATAATGAATATTTAATTTTAAATTTAATTTAATGTTTTTGAATTCCATTTGGATTTGGAATATTGAATACTCACGCGGTACAGAATTATTCAACTTTGTTTCTACCCAGTTGTCACAAAATGTGGGATTTTCTGTAGGGATGTCGGATATAAAATTTTTACTGATATCCGATATGTCGATAGCATCCACACACTCTGATTCCGATTTCAACCGATATAATATAACTAACTTTGACCTTCAAATGTGGCCAAAAAAATCTGGGGACCCACAGTTTAGACACAACTGAATTACTCTTGGAAGCACATTTCGTTTATCCAACCAGGAAACTGGAGCGACGGAGAGACCGAGACACGAACACAAAGACATACGGATGTTGAAGACGCGTCTATTGGATTTAGATCCAAACTGTGTGGAAGTCTATTGTTTAACGGCTTTTGGAAGTCTGATCTCCAGCGCTCACAGTGGCAACGGCTGAATGGGTGAATAAAAGTAAACAGGAAGTGAACTTTGATGATTCTGTTGTTTCCTGTCGTGAACACAGCGCCACCTGTTTTGTGTGTGATGTGATCTGTTTGCACATCTTTGTTCGCCTTCACGTTCACGCTCCGTCAGGCGTTAATGTCAGTTGAATTGAAGGATTTTAATGACTTCTGGATGTTTGTGGTCCGTTATCACATGAACCGTAGATACTGCAGCACAGATTGTCCAAAAAAAAAGTGACGATATAGTTTCACGTCTGCCCGGCTTTTCACCTGCAAAAGTTTCCATAAACATTTCACCGTCGTCCTCCAAAAACTTCTGACTTCCTGTCCCACAATTCAGATTCTTCTCTTCACTCAGAGTCCTCCAACCATACCCGTCAATGTCAGCTGCACCCCCCCCTCCAATCCCCATACTCCTCCAGTAACCTCCCCTCTGCTGACAATAACCTTCTGTCACCTCCACTTAGCAGTAGGAACCACGCCTGAGGCTACAGAGACATTTATAGCCCCCCTTCTGGAACCTTCCTGCTATCACACATCGTTCCCTTCATTTTAAATATCAACATTTAAAGGAAAAGGGAAAAAAAAAGGTCAGGTTTTCATGACAGTAATGCACGGTTGTCCATTTTCAGTCACTTTTTTCTGTACACATCGTTTTTGTCTCCAGAAAAGTTCTGCACGACTAAAACCTCACATTTTCACTGTTATTAATAACATCATGAGGCTTTGTTCAGAAATGAGTTTTGGACATTTCCAAAGCAGTAATTCAAATCCTGAAATATTCATTTTATTTCATTTGTTCTTGTGTAAAGGGTAATTCTGTGGAAGCATTTACACGGTCACTTCATCAGCTTCGGAGGTCACCAATAGGCGGACTGCAGTCTGGGTGTGGACCCAGATGCTGACACTTGTGGACCTGAACTTGTAACTAATATAATATTGAAGTTGATGTTGATCGTAACAGACAAACAGCAGCAATATGTCACATGATGCCAGTCAGCCAATCAACTGGGACATCAGGACAAACTTGATTATCAGTGTGATCTACCCACCATGGTTGAACAGTAGGTATTTCACATGGTTTGGTCCTGTCCTCCCACAGCTCTCCACTAACTATTAATCATTAACTAATTATTCAGGATTATTATTGATGTTATCTGTTAAAGTAAGTTTCCTGATCGTCAGCTTTTTCACTGTTTGCTACGTTAGCAAGCTAGCTGAACTTAGCTGCACCTTAAAACTTGCAGAAAAACTAGATCATCTAAAAAAAAAGAAGAGAAATTTTATTTTGGTAAAACAATGGTTGTTGTTTCTGACGCAGATGTTTGGTTCACCTCACATCTGATCCAAAATCCACCATATGTAGACCACCACCACCTCCTCATCCTCCTCATCCTCCTCATCCTCAGCCTTAAAGCCTATATTTATTCCGAGTATCTCAGCGGCTGGACTACGTGACAAAGCCAGGTACAATGTGTGACAACGGCCGCTCATTATGTTGTATTTGTGCGCTGCTGACGACCGTCATTCAGCATCAACAGTGTCTGTCTGAAAGGAAATCAATGCATCAAACAGAGACATTGTGTTCGTCACTCCAGTCCTTTCATTCTCTCACCTTGTCCCTTCATTACCCACAATGCTTCACAAACAAAGACAGTCTGCAGGTGGGCGGGCGACACCGGTCATTGTCACGGCTTTTATTTTAAATTATTTTTTTCAGCACATTGTCCACAACCATCACTGGAGAGACGTTGATGAAAAAGAAGAAAAAAAGCTGGACCTCATTAATGATTTATCTCTGCAGTTCAACACACAAATGAAGCAAGTTTAGCAAGAAAATGTGAAATTTCTATTCTCCTCCCCTGCTGCCTGTCAGGGCTGTCAAGTCGAGTGTTTGACAGGAAGTGAAGGCAGAAGAAGATGAGGAGGGGGGAAAGGAGAAAGTTAAAAAAAAACTATGAATAGGAAGATAAACTTGCAGCTCAGGACCACAGAGTGGCAGCAGGAAGTTCTGAGTCCATGTTCCAACTTGGTCCGACTTGGGAAGCAGCTGATGGTTAGGTGGGTTCTGTGCATGAATGTATGAGCCCAGAGGCTCTGCTGTCAGCTCCTCTGCTGACTGTTTATATAAACCTGACATCACATGACTGTGAAACGCACGGAGACCTTCAAAAGAGTCCAAATCTGTCATTTGTTCCAGTGTTTGAAACAGTTCTCAGACCAACTGTGCCTGCTGCGTTATTCACCATAGAAGACTTAAATAAATCACACTTTGTCAGAGAAGTGGACGTGTAAGAATCAAACAAAAAACAACACTGTGAAAGACGCGTTCTAAATAAATCATAGAAAAGGCAACAGGCAAATCAGAGCCAAGTATTGAACATGTTCATAAAGTACGGCTAACATATAATTCAATTATTTGATTAATCACAATTAATCGTTAATCATTAATTAATCCTGGTCAGTCGTGATTAAGTTAAAAATGAATTAAATACATGAACAATGAATGTGGTTTAACGTGGAGTCCACGTCCAATGCGATAAATGTGAATTAAGCGGTACACTCTAAATACACAAACAATGTACACAGTACAACAACACGTGACTCAATATCATGCAGCGTGATTAGACGTTAGATCTAACGTGATGCAAATGCTGATGAAAAAAAAAACATCATCACATCGAAGATCAACAGCCAATCAGAGATGAGTATTTTCTGACATCACGTCAAGTTAAGCAGAAAAGTTAACAATGAAGGAAAAGCTGATCGTCGTGTGCGACCACCCAGTCCACACCGCTGCTACGTTTCATTGGGACCGGAATTAAAACCAAAGAAAGTAGGCTAAAGTTAGCCAGCAGGTGGCACTCTGCTAAATTGTGAGCCTTTCTGTGGCTTGTTTTACTACATTACTGACTTTTTTATGTGGGTTTTAAATATGTCTGTTTTCAATATAAAAAAAAAACGCGCTGGACGAAGTATCGCTGTGGACGTCCTTGGCACAGCATTTAAGTTCAGTGTCTTCAGCATGTACATTAGCACGTGTGCAGCTGCCACGATGATGTCATACTTTACTATACTGCAGTACTGAAGATGGTACTGTTTCACAGTTCAGTTCTGTTGAAAACACAGACGTCTCCAAGCTTTTATCCTTCTTCCTTTTCAGCGTTTTTAAATGGAACTCTTTTTCTTCTGTTTGCTTCATCAGTGAACAGATGGCAAATTAATTGAAAGGTAAAGGACAAACAACAAGAAAAAAATCACTATGAAAGAAAAAAAAGCTGCAAACCCAACTAAATTATATTGAATGTGTAGTCCTTGAGTTTTGTGCAGTAGTTACAGAGAAAAAAATGATCAAAGAAATCTTGAGGTTTTTTTTAATGTTTTGTATAGCCTGTCATGTTTCTCTCTCACTGTAATGTAATGAGTGTGGAAGGGTCTTTGGCTGAAGTGCAATGACAATCTGCTGTTTCAGAGCTTTGTGGTCAAAGCACTGAATATTTATTGGTTATATTTATTGGTTATTACAGTTTATTATCTTAGTTTGATTATATTTAGAGAATGTGAGCCAACATTTCCCTAATGCAAAACAATTCTGGAAGCTTCTGTAAAAATATATTATAAACAATTCTGGAAGCTTCTGTAAAAATGTTTAAAGTTCAAATTTTTAACCCCATTAAAAAAAGGAACAGAACTTCCGACCTCCAGGAAATGGATTATTTCACACCTGAAAAGCGAGAGTTTAATAAAACAGTGACATTCTTATTAAAATCTTTCTCAGCTCCCGACTGCCTGCACACACACTCCCTCACACACAGATAGTGATAATGAGCCCTGATTGGTCCACTCAGTAACTATATACCTGCAATTAGTGTCACGGTGTTCAACCTCCTGCCTCTCCACGGAGTCCAGAAGCCAAAAAGCCCGTCAACCTCCTTCATTAGTCTGGAGAACCGGGCTTTGCTTCGGTCTCTAACCCACACCCACACACACAATTTAGTAAATGTCAGTGCTGTGGTTGAGGCAGACGAGGCTGCTCTGGCCCTGCAGACACAGAAACCGTGTGGAGACGTCTGCTCGACTCACCACTGCACAGTGTAATTAAATTGACAGAACAGTGACCTCCTGAGGCAGAGTTCACGTATCCGGCCAACACCTCTGCCTTCAGTCAGAGTGTAATGTTAAAAAGTGAAAAGGAGGGAAGATGTTCACACACAGGGAGGAAGAAAAGATGAAAAGATGAAAAAAAAGTTCTTTTACTTTTGTCATCTGAAGCCGAGCATAAAGGAAGTGTCAGCTCAGTCGGCCATCTGTCTCCCTTTATATCTCGGGGTCTCTCTGATTAAAAAAGGGCTTTACATCAGACCCAAGGGTTGAATACAGCAGATATTAAAAATCTGCCCAATATAGTAGAGTATGTGTGTATATGTATTATGGCAGAAAGTCTGGGTGTGTGCGAACAGCCACTAGGGGGTGTGCAAGATAATAAAATGGTGGTTTGGAGTGTCGTCCTTCCTGGACAATGGAACCGTCACAAAGCCAAAAGTAAAAGAAAAGTGATCATGGATTTGAACATCTGACTGGGAGCTGATAGAACGACCGACTGCTGCGTTCTCTCCATTAGCGATAGCTACGGAAATAACGTATGGAGAGTCAGACGCTCGTTGTTGGACGTGTGCGTCTGTGTAGTTCCTCCACTGTCAACGTGATGACGACTTGAATTAATCACGTTAGATGTAACAACACAAATGCATAGACCTGAGTTAGATTTAAGGCCCGTCACTTTGTCTTCTGAAGACACACAAGTCAATTCCATTCACCAGACGAGGCTAGTCAATGGTATGCGGCCCTGAAATGACCGGCACGTCCCAGGAGAAGACTCGCAATTCGCCTTTACAGAAGTAAACATCGATCGGATCGGATTTGAAGTTGTCGTGGAAAGTGTCTGCAGTTTGAGCAACTCTCTGGAATTAATCACCCTAAGTGCTAGCCAAGAGGACTGAAGCTGGTCAAGGCTAGTATTCTTTGTTGTCAACTCATTTCCAAGAAGCAGCCAAAACTTTCAATAATCTAGTTCTAGTTTACTGATTCATCCCAGTATTGGTGTCTGCTACTGGTTGATGTCGCTTTGATCAGAACTGAGTATCACATATGAAGTGACTCTTGTCTGATTTGAAAAAAAAAAAAGGGTGTGTAATGTTCAGACGTCAAAAAGATTAAGGTTCAGGAGTGAAGGCCATAGATTGAGCCACCGTTGGCTGCTGTGTGAAATCATCGGTACCTGGTACTAAACTCTCTGTGCAGTGATTTTTAAATAGTTTCTTTGCATCCAGAGCAGAATTCAAAGCTCCTCCATCTTCGTAGACCTGTTTTTCCATGCGCTGTAATTATG
This sequence comes from Cynoglossus semilaevis, assembly GCF_000523025.1. NCBI lineage: Eukaryota > Metazoa > Chordata > Actinopteri > Pleuronectiformes > Cynoglossidae > Cynoglossus > Cynoglossus semilaevis. The sequence continues at coordinate 12,806,542 of NC_024308.1, forward strand.
CATTGTTGTAACTCCCTGTTGACCCTGATATCAAGAGACAATTACTCTCCCACTCCCCCTGGCTGTAAACAGGTGCACCTCAGTAAACACCTGGTGACGGCTCTTTTCACGCTTTGCTGCCATCCAGCTGCCCTCGTTTGGCTCGTTACCAGTTTATAAAGATGGATGACGTGTCGCTGCTTCATGAAATAAAGGCAGAAAATCACAGAAACAGAGCCTTTTCCCACTTAAATGTCAACAGTTTGTTCTCTGGCCTCCTGCTGTATGAGATGCTGAAAATTTTGAGAGGGACCATGGGGCGAGGGGGGTTTAAACGCCCAGATTTGTTTTTCCTGCTGTAGGATGAAAAACGCAGCCCAGCTGTTTCCTGTCAGAAATTCAAAAACGACTGTGAAATTCCCCCAAACAAAAACCGATCGGGACGAGGATGAAACGTAACGTGTGTAATGAGAGATTCTGCGTCAAATACGATATCAAACATAAAAACCTGCAGGATATTCTAAATATGCAAAAGGAAAAAACTACAAAACATCACATATGGGAATAAAAAAAGGAATCGACTCAGGATGAATCAGCAAGAGTTAACCAATTCCAACCCGTCTCGCATTTGGTGCAACGGGAATTGAGCATCAACTACATACCGCAATCAATGTAAATGACACGACAACACATGATTTAATATCAATAATAATAATAATAATAATAATATCCGCAGGAATGGAGTTAGGAAAATGAAACTTTTCAGGAGGCAGCGTGCTGCGACATCCAATCAGAGGGTTTTTCCTGATGTCACTTTGCTTCCCAACATCGCTTCTATCTTTTATCAGGGACCATAATAAAAAAAGATGAGATGTGGGTTGAAGTTGGCCAGGTGGTGGCACTCAAACATCAGGTGGCCCAGTACAGGCCTATCAAGCGTTTTTGGAAGTCCTTAATAAGAGTTTTTAAAGGCTAACATCGTAGCCTTCCTTTCTCAAACAAAGCTACCAATTTCTTCTCAGGAACGTTAGCCAGGCTCATGTGTTTTCCTACAACAGCTGTACTTTTCCATGATTTTGCACCACCACTGTAGTGCTCTGGTGCCACCGCAAGGGAGGGAGTATTTTTGCACTTGGAAGTCCAGCGAATCATTTTGAGAACTTTTCTTGAGTTTTCTCGTGTTCTGGGCTACGACAGGCACAGTCAACGATGATGTGTTATTGAGTCAGATTTTACAGCGTTATGTAAGAATGACAATAACGTTGAGAAACATTTTGCTGAAACTACAGTTAGTTCAGGCCACTGGTCTGAAACACTGAAGTTTGACATCTGGTACATTCAGACTTTCTTGTTTTTTCGCCGCCTCTTGACTCAGTCTGACTTCACCCCAGTTTCTCCAACAGACCGGTGACCACAGCCGGTGCCACTGCAGCGTCTGTGCTTTCAGCCATCACACTTTGACCAAACGGCTGAAGGATCTGCTGAAGTTCTGCTTTCTTGGCTTTCCAATTAAACTCCCAAGTAAAAACTTCTCTTCCTCTTTTCTTTGCAGTGAACAAACTAAGTTTGCCCTCTACCTGCTCTACAGCAGATTTATTTCACCCCCACACATGTACGCCGCCCCCCCCCCCCAAAAAAAGAATAACCACATAGCAGACAGGTCAAACCACGGGGAAACTTGGAGAAGAACTGAACACAACAGGACTGAGAGGTTGTGAAATGTGAAGCAAACACCAGTTAGTACCAGGGAGGCAAAGATCATGCACAGGAAAATAAAACAACTTCAACACGACCCAAACACAGAGACAGCAGAACATGTTCCATCTACAGAAACTCAGAAATCAAAGTGCGCTCAGCAGCACAGCCTCCTTATAAAGCCTCTGAGCTGCTGATCAGAGCCAGGTGTTGAGAAACACAGGTGTAGGTGATGAAGTGACTGAGCAACAATCAGCTGAGCAGAGGAGAGGCTGATTAGAGGCAGCAAATACAAAAAAAAAAAACTTTATAACTTTATATATGCAATTTAAAGAACCCTGGACATTTATTTAAAAGTTTTTTTCTTAGTAAGGTTGGGAGTAAAACAGTCACTTAAGTACAAAAATACTATATATAAAAATGTTATGTTACAAAAAACAGTTAATAGGATGTATTTGAGATGAGATGGAAGTAAAAATAATTCAACGATGACTTTGATGCACTTTGTGTTCATGTTCATGTCAGAGGAAAACAAAAATGAGTTTGGATCCAATAAAACAATGATTATATATATATTTTACAGTTTTCCTGCCATCCTATCCACAAAAACTTTACACCCCAGAAAATTTCAACTCAGCAATTTGACAACTAATTATCCAAACCATTCAGATAAAACACCTAACGTGTGAAATTTAAAATCCCTGATGCTCATTCTGATGCCAAGAAAACTCTCCCCCCGACTTAATTAGCCACGCTGACGAGTATGGTATAAATGAAATTAATAAAAATAATCGTTAACTGTTTTCCAGCTAATCCCCAAAGGCCTCTTATGTCTTTCCTGAAAAGATATGCAAAGCTGTCCCGGGATTGAACCTTCCTCCACATTCTTCCTGTCACCGCCGCGCACTGCAAATTATGATGCTGAGCAGCCGCTCAGACGGTGGTGCCGTGTCCAAACAAATCCTCCTAGAGTCAAAGAGAAGAGGCAAAATCACGTCCCAGAGGAGTGAAGGGATGCCAGCAGGCTTTTGGACTGTCACACAGGAGGAGACAGCAGGGGGGAGGGGAGGGAGGAGTGCAATCAGTCCAATTTCTGTACAGATTATATCCCAGTTCAAATCAGCAAACAGGACAGTTTGTCCAACTGTAGTTACACTGTACTACACTAGTACTTCTAACGTCTCCGCCAGGAGGGCACAAACTTTTTAGAAGGTAAAAGTACTTTGGGTTCCTTTAGGAATTGACAAGACTGTAGTTATGCCAGAGTTGATCACATTATAATAATTCCATTACATTAGTGATGTGTTTGAGCAAATGTTAATGACTTCATGTTCGCCCACTTCTTTGACACATTTTCTGCTCGGCTTCGTGCAGTTTTATGCAGATGATGCGAGGAAAGATTTAAAGTCCAAACTTTCCACTAAAAACCTGCCAAAGTAACATAAAGTCCATTTTTTAAACTCGCTATGTTTTTGGAAGAAACACTACTGGTGACACAAATCTTAAGACTGTGGCTGGAAGAACGTACGGCGGAGCAGAAAGTAAGAAGTAAGGCCCAAAAAGATGAAGAGTACGAAAAGTTTCAAAAGGAAAACACAGAAAAGTTTTGGAAAAATAAAGTTAAGAGACGTAATACAGAGCAAAAGAAGACAAAAAAGGATAAAAAAAAATTAGGTCACAATTATACAAAAGACAACAAACAAATAAACAAAAACAGCAAAAAATTAGACCAACCACTTTCGAGGGAAAAATTTGTTACATGCTGAAAACCGAAGCTAACAACGGCCGTTTTCCATCTACATCAGTAGTGGGCAAACCTTTTGACCTTTAGGTATGAACTAAGATAAAAGTCATGCATAAAGGCTAAAATGCTAAAATGCATTTAGTCTTCTCTACGCCATCTATAGGGAAAACGTGGGCATTGAAGGGAAAAAGCAGAAGTATAATCGTAATACAAACTGATTATGTAATTTGGACAAGTTTGGCCAGATTACAGCTGAATTGGCTGCAATTTTAGGACATTGATGACTTTTTTTTTTTCACGTCAACTAATCTGACCATAAAGGTGAAGTCGAGTCGACTATATAAAAATTTCAAGAGCAGCCGAAGCTTAGCTACAAATCATCCAAATATGTTGTTACAGACCAAAACGTTTCCTTTTTTCTTTCCTGCCCTGGAGGAGTTAATAAGAATTCCGAGGGCTCTCTGTAGCGTTTTTTCATTGTACCGCCTGCTCCCCAGACACCAGACTGGTCAAACAGGAGGAGATGATACAAGGACATGAAGTGAAGTGAAGCAGGCTTTGTCAATATACCGGGATTATTCTGGAAGAATCCCTGCCAGTATGGATGGAAATCCATAAGACGACAAAGAGGATTCTCTTCACAAACAGTGAAAACCAGGAAGAAGTGACAGGAATTAAAATATATATATAAATAAATAAAGTGTTTTTCAATGTTTGATCCCAGACTGGGGAAATTGTCATTAGCCAAAAATCTTTAAAAACAGCTACAAATCAGTTGTAAGCCTGTAATAACCCAAAAGACGTTAGCTGTTAGCTGTTAGCTGTTAGCCTGGAAAAACCTAGAAAATGGCAAAGTTAAACAACAGTACTTCAAAGACCGCTTCAAACTTCAAAGAAAAACAATATTTAGGTTTATCTCTCAGAAAGTAAAGAAAGTAGCAAAAACAGCAAATATATATATATA
>NC_024308.1:12810928-12830489 GCF_000523025.1 Cynoglossus semilaevis
TAGTTTGGTCTAAGTATCAGGTAATAAATAGAAAACAGCTGAAAATCAAAAATATATTAAAAATTATAAAACTGTAACTTTGACATGAGCTTATTTTAGTTTCTGTGTAGATTTAAAAAAATAAAATAATGCTGTCTAAAACCTGCTTCAATAATTAACTTTTGCCATAATAAGAGGTGACTGGAAAAAGTGTGTGCGCACGTGTGTGTGTGTGTGTGTGTGTTGTCCTTAGATACTGATCCTGGGCCAAGTATGAATTAGATCTGGCCTGCGATCAGTTTATAATTCATCAGATGAAAGTTTTCTGGCTGCGGTGGAACTTTTTAAGGGCAGGAGATTGACTTGAGGAGAAGCAGCCAGCGTGAGTCTGTAAAAATGGTTGGCAGAGCCACAGACTGTGAGACTTTTCCTTTTCTTAATTATCCACTGAGACAAGCTGTTTTTGCCACTAATGAGATGCAAAGCCCCCGTGTTGGGAGAAGTCACAGCCGAGCTGCTTTTACTGAGCTTCATATTACACTGGGAAGAAAAAGGAATAATTAGTTGTTGTTGTTTTTTTTTATTATTATATATTAACTTCTTATTTCCTGTATAATCAGGGGCGTTCAGGTGCAGCCGGACTGATGTCAGGTCAACGATATCAGACGCACACCAAACTAAAAAAGTCAACTTCAATCCAATCAAACTTTTTCCCTTCATTGTTTTTATATTTTTTATTATACAGGTCAGAGGTCAACAACCTGTGGCTCACGGACCACATGCTGCTCCTCAGGGTCTTAACATTGGCTCCCTGTATGATGATATTAAATATTTATAAACAGACCAAAGTCACTCTGCCACCCCCCTCACCTTCATGTGGCCCACATATGTAGACTGAAGGGTTGGTTTAACTCAGCTGTGCTGCTTATGAACAACATTAGTGGGGTTGGAGTCTGGGGTCAGCCATGTTTGTTTGGTATTAATCACTAATAGGATTACAAATAATTTAACAATTAATTGAACTGGTTAATTTAGACTTGAATTATTTCATTAACCTCTGCAGAAATGGTGGCTTTTCCATCCAGTCTGTCCTTTCTTTTATTTCAATGTTTTTATTTCAAAAAAAAAAAAAAATATATATATATATGTATCCATAGGTTCTTCTTCACTGGACTCATCATTGAATATAATAACATTTTTAAAAGGTGCCTTTGTAGCCCGACCAGCAGGGCGACACTGATTACCAGAGTTACATTGTAGCAGAAAGCATTGACTTTGTGTAAAAGTGTAATTATAGCAGCGGCTGTAAAACGCGCTCCTCCTTCAGCCTCACTCAAAGACTTAGGGCCATAATAAAAGAAAAAACAACAGCATTATTTGTCCCTGCATTTTACAGCTTCGAGAAGCAATTCCACTTTATGGCGGGAGAACTGGCCTAATGTGATTAAAGTGTGATTACGGCGATGGCTCCGAACTGCTGCGTTCAGGGCTGCGTCGGAACAAATGGAATCATTCAGCAACATTTTATACCAACTCCACTGACTTTCATTGTTATTCATAAGCTCATTATTGCAGAAACAAAGCTACGAGTCACTGCGTTCCTCTGCAGCGGCGTCGGCTCGACTCGCCGTTGCAGTGCAGGGAGTGAACCGGTGTCATGTTCACTTTGGTCGCCCGTTGTTTTGTAACATCCTAGACTTTCCTGCGTCCTGGGTTTAGAACATTACTTTTCAGACTCCTGTTGGGCAGTCTCTCTCTTCAGGTGTGCGTTTGTGTGTTTTCTGAGTTTCGGAGCATTCCTGGCTTTTTGTATGTTCGGTTACACACAAATCTGTCCTGTTTGATTTTACTAGTAAAACAAAACACAGCACAAAATCGCCAAACAGCAGAGATTCTATCATTAAAACTATCAGTTACTACAGAGACTTAATCTGAGACCTTCTAACTGTAAGGCAAGAGATTCAACCACCGTTCCACCATCCTGCCCAGCACATTAGAAATCAGTCGATTATTCCTAACTGGATTAGCCTTGGTGTGTTTCCCAGCTGCATATAATCAATTTCTCCCTGTGTTAGCGTTGTCCTTTTAATGGAATTTCATTTTCCTAAGTAGAAAGTTTTTATTTAGAGCCACAGCTAACAAACAAATCTGAAGGATCACAAACAAATCTTTTTCTTAAACAGTAAAATTATCCTTCTCAGAAAAAGAAAATGTTTTCCTACCTTTTTGGCAGACCTTGAACCACCTAACATCCAAACTGGCGTTTGACAAAACCCTGGATCGTTTACCTTCAATGGACCTCACCTGGAAAACTGAGGACCAAGGTGTGTGAGTGACTGATTGACTGTGATCCAAAAGAGAAGAAAAAAGAAAAAGGAGGAGCAGCAAAACTGGCAAACTATCAATTGTGAAAAAACAAAACAAAAACAAGAACCAAATGTTGTTTTTTCCTTATAGGTGGGCAGATGGAGGTGACATTTTTTTATAAAATTTTTTAAAATCATTTTGTGCAGTGTCTAACACAAAAAACAATGTATCGTTTTGGGTTGAACAGAAAATTTTTTATAAAATCTTTTAAAATCATTTTGTGCAAAGTGTCTAACACAAAAAACAATGTATTGAGTAAACAGTTTAATATGATAATAATAATAATAAATAAATAAATCTGACAAAGTTTTTCTTATTAAAAAGACCATTATTATATTATTATTAATTAGTTTATTTATTATTAAACAAAGACGATGTGGTCTAGCCCATCTTAAGGCCATATTTGGTTGTAGCCCGTTTTGTGAACACAGTGTGGACCCCTGGACCAGATGTTCCTATGAAACTGAATAACTTATTCATCTTTTGTTGAAAGAACGTCCAGGTTTGTGTGAACACGTTTGTGTGAACACTGTCTTCTGTGGTGGTGTAGAATTAAAGGTCAAAGGTCAAAGGTATTAGTAGTTGCCCCCTCAGGGTTAAGTGAGTATTTATATCTGTCAGATGTTGTAATAATGCATTTTTTCCCACAATGAAAAGATAAAAACATGCAAAACCGTTTTAATTTGAAATCCAAATTACATGTACACATATACAAGGATCCAGGATATTAGCATGTCATTTTCCAAGTACACAGCCAAAAAAACGACGAGAGGAAATGAAGAAAAAAAATTACAATCTGTACAGGTTTCATTTTACAGTGAGTATTCAGGTGGAGTACCAGAGAACACTAAGGCAAATCATCAGCAGACACACGGAGGGAACGTCGCCTCGTCTTCTGTCGGGAACCGCCTCAGCCGTTCTCCACAAGTTCCTCTGCTACAAAACCAAGGTCTGCTGACTCCCTTTTTTATTCACCATCAGCTGCATAAGTTACAGTGTGAAAAAAAGCAACAAAACCAGAAGAAAACAGAAGGTTACGAAGCTAAATGCTAGCATTACTGTACAAGTCTCCTCAGTCACTGCCAGGAGAACCCTAGTGGCAGAAATGTGCACTTTTTCTGATCAGCTCTGGGTCATTTCACATCAGTGTTCTCCTTCTCTCCACTGGTCAGCTTGCAGTTGATGTCTTTTTAGAATAAAACTTAATGAAGGCGTAAAATTTGCTGCCTCAGAGAAATTTCATATTTCCCACGAGTCATAAAGTCCTGTTTTCTAATCTTTTCCTGAAATAAAATTCAGAGGGTGAGTCACCGAATGGTCAAGAACGGCTGCAGTGATGGAAAGGTGGTGGAAAAAAACAGAATTTTTAAAAAACTGTCAGGAATAAAATGAAGGAATATGGGAAGAATATGTTTGAGTTTACATTAACACTACTGTGCAAAAGTATTAGGCAGGTGTCTACGCCCACCCCCCCCCGGCATTTGGACTTTTTTTATTTGGTCCCCCATTTTGACATGTTGTCCCCCATTCTGCGTTGTCCCCGTTGTCTCAGGTCTGTACAGATACTTTATTTGACATCATTTACATGCAGCGTCCCTGAGGGAAGTATGTCGGTGTGTCTTCTCAGACCTGTGACACCGTACATCCCTGCGCACTGCTGACAAAGTGCACATGGTGGTCAATGCAGACCAGGCTGCCCCCAGTGGTTGGTGTAATATTATCACTTTTTATCAAGAGGTTATCAAATTACAAAAACAAATATTTCTATGTAATTCTTTTAAAAAAACAATGACAAAAACAACGTCGAACATCGATGAAAATCCAAACTTGGATGCAGTAGTAGTCATCACCGTTCTCCCTCCATCCGTTCAGTTTTCATCTAAGTTTGTTTACATTCTTATCCCACACTTAACTCTCTGTTTCTGTGTTTCCAATGCCTTTGAAATTGTCTGGCTAAACATTTAAAAGGCTCTGCTCTAGTCTAATCAAAATGTGGTACCACTTTGTGACCTACTTATGTAGGTTCCACGTTTTCCCACTCAAACACAATATTTGGCCCACACAACTGTATTCATTGTCCCGACATCTTGACATGTTAGGGTTACATGGCGACAAGTCGCTCATCCACGTAAAGTGTCAAACCTCGGCCGACTTCCTGTGGTGTGTGTAGTCGGCTGGTTGTTTTTTAGTTCACTTTTATAGACTGCTTATAGTGTGAAACTAATAATTGAATCCACCCGGAACTATTGGTCTTCAACCCATTGATTTGTCCAAAGATGGGTGTAAAAAGAAGAGACAGTTTTGGGACCAGAGCTCTTAGGCCCAAAATGGAAACGTCACATTTTGGATTTCCAATAATGATCAGAATTCCAACAAGGCCTTTAGTGTTGGAGGATTCAGAAAGACTCAGGACGACCACGGTCACGGGGCAGAGGGAGTCAGTCCCAACTGTCCAACACTGGGCCATGTATGAAGACAACCATTCACACTTACATTCACACCAATGGCCACAAAAAAAATTCAACCTAATCCGCATCATATTTCTTTTGAAAATCCTATTTGTAAAAAACTGCTGCACAGACAGAGAGTTCACTGGAGATCAAACCAGTGACGTTCCGTGGTGGTTGCTTTTTACTTTGAGAAGAAAGACGTTTTTGTCCAGACATTTTCCAGAAGCCCGTGTGGCTGCCAACGCTGGCCGTTGTCCAGTCACTCTCTATTCCGTCTCTGTTCTCCGCTCATCAAATATACATACGCATCTGTAAACACAATCTGCAGCCGACAACAGCGATCACTCATAATTTATGAATCTTTAATTACTCGTTTCATTTCCTTCACCTCAGGAATTGGTTTGAATCGGTTCCACACATGCAACAGTTGTGGTGGGGGAGGGGTTGATTACCTCCTCTGTGGCGTCGACCTTTTTTCAACGTCGCTGCTTAAACTCAATGTTTCTCTTTTCATCTGCACCAACACAAATGGAAGTTGGGTTTTATTGTGGTGCTTACAACCACTCGCCTTCCGTAATTTGTCACTCGGCGAACAAGCTGAACTACTTTCCATTAATGAATGCGCAACAAGGACGAAGCGACGGAACATTCCAACTGTGCTGGAAATAACATTTCCTCCGTGATTCAGGGAAGTTATTTGAATTCATCACAGCGTCGAACGTCCCTGACGATATACGGCAGCGCTGCCTGATGGGATGTGATTGGAGTTGGGAGAACGTTTAAAAGCAGAGAGGAAATGAAAGCGTTTTGTGATATTGGCTCGGTTAAACACAGACACAGACACATTAACACCAGTCCACTGTTTCACTGCAGTCTCTTATTAAACTTCATTAAAGTGGGATCCATCATGGCAGCGTCTGTGTGAAATGGAGTTACTCAAATGATGGGTCGTGACCCCAGATTGAGTCACAGTGATAAAGCTGAGTAACTGCTGCAGTGTCCGTGTTAATAATCATTTTGTCCAGTCACACAGAGAAATCTTATCTTTACTGCGTTGTTTTTTTTTTTTTTAACTTAGTGAGATTTTCAATTTTACAACTTTTTTTTTTGAAACTCCACTGACTGAAATGGAACTGGTAAAATATGTGGCCTTACCTTCTGGGTGGGTGAACTCCCATTCACACACACATTCACACCATCGATCAATCAGGAGTAAACAATAAACCTGATCCCGTACGACTGGGAATCGAACAATGGCATACTAGGGGTTTTAGAGGTATTACCAGATGAACCGTCCGCCGCCAAAACACACACAGAAAACTCTTTGCAGAAGCAGAATCGTGATATTTTGTCCCAAACTATACTTCATGATTATAACTAACTATTTGTTCAATACACGAACCAAAGACAGGGAACAGCCCCGTTTCTATTTTACTGAAAACTAACTTTGAAATGTTGTGTTTCGACTTTGGCTCCAGACTCAAGGTTGTCTCTGTTTTTTTGTTTTTTTTTTTGCTAATTTGCAAACAAGGAATCTAAGTAGCAAAGTGCACATATGCCAATGGTTGCTCAGGCATCACCTGCCTCAATATTGACCCCTGCTGGAGGGGTAAATGGGGTAGAAACATTTAAATGAAATCCCATGTGGAAACGTCAGAAGAAACATGAGAGGCAGAGAAAGTTGTTGTTAGCATCTGTGTCCACATCATGTCCTTTTAGACTCCGCCCCTTTTATGTGATTCTTTGACATTTGAAGTTTCGATGTTTGCACCACTTCACCACTGAACCTCACTGCACTGCTGGGTTCATCTACTCACAGTCAAACGTGTTCTGTGCAGCTGTTATAATCTGACCATGAGTACAGGGGTGGGATCAGGTCTTAGAACGTGTCAATGCCTCCGAGATTCAGATAAAGACCCGATCAGGACTCAGAGCTGGAGAACTGACTGGAACATGATTGGACTGGTATCACAGAGATTACAGCAGCTCCAGATTTAAAACAGTGAAGAAGAGCCCGAGGTGGAGCTGAGTTATTGTTGCTGAGACTGATCGTTTTCTTCACTTCATCCTCGTGTGACATGAAGTACAATCACAGCTGTTGACTCAGCTGACAGCCTGCTGCTCCTCCCCTCCCCTACTCCCCTCCTCTAGACACCTGAATTATACTCTGAAGTAAATGGAGTATTGATTACTTCAAATCCAAATTTGTTTACTTATCATTTATGATGGATTATACATTAACTCGTTCTCTGTCTCTGTGTGATGGAAAAACAAGACGTATTAGACCCAGAGCTGATCACAAAAATGTGTTAAATATTTTTGTTTGTTTCATTTTTTTTTTTTTTTTTTGCAGTAATTTGACCCAAATCTTATAGTTGGCTTTGCCCTTCAGACCAGTGTCCATCCAGTGTGTTTTCAGTGATAATGATTCTTACATTTTCTCTTTCTCTCTTACACACACACACACACACACACACACACAAACACACGTAACGCAGTGAAACCCAAAAACACACACATGCACTTGTTACATGGCCAAACGCTCCTGGAGGGGCCGTCGTGAAAAACAGCAGGAGCTTTAAAGCAATGTACAGAAATGGAGACGGAACACAATCAAAAGAATGTACAAAAAGGCACGTTTGACCGCGGTGCTCCTGCTCTGTGAGATTCAAGTGGAAATGAGCGTCTGTCTGTCATGGCTGTCAAAGCTTGTAATCATCACAGAGAAAAAACATTCCCCTCCCAGCGCTCCCTCCAGGCTGCTCACATTTGTTAGCTCAAAAGCTAACGCTCAGATGATAACGAGCATCCAAGCTCCCCGCTGTCAGGCCCTGATAGGCCAGGAGTCAACATGGTCCCCAGTGTAATCATCTGTCCTTAAGAGGCAGCGAGTCACTTTACAAGCTGTCCTGTGGTAATACAGAAGTGCCGATCCCAAAACCCCCTTGTGTTTACCCTTTAACTTCCCCAAACACCCCCACTCACGCCTCAGCCGCAGAGCACAGGGTGAGGGGAGGCTACTTTCAGGACCTAATCATCCCCTCCTCCATAAAGATCAGCTAGCTTCCGGAACCGAGGCCCCCAGTCGCCGAGGTAGTCGTAGTCCTGGTCTCCGTAGCTGGAGGACGAGTGCAGGGAACTGAGAGAACCAGCAGTGGAGCCGCTGCCCTCGTAGTCGAAAACCAGCAGGGAGTCGTAGGGAGGAGCAGTGGGGTCGTTGTCTGCCGCCTGCAGGCCCTGTGGAGACAGGAAGGATAAGACAGAAAAGAAGAAGGTGAGCAAACAGGAACGTCAATGACGAGCACCAAAACTTTGGGCAGCGCCCCCACACTGACACTGAGGTTTGTTCAACCTGAAGAACTGCAACCAGATAAAGGTATTTTCCAGGACTTTTCCAGGATATTTTTAAAGCAGTGTTTCTCAATTATTTTCTGCCATGTTCCCCCTAGGGGACAGAAGTTTTTTCACACCCCTGCTCCGAAATTAAATACTATTGAGCACCTGGTAATATTTATTTATTTATCTGTACAAACCACTGCATGAGTTGCTGGAACCAGCATTCTGCAAACAATCCCGATTATTAAAATAGATTAATAAAATGAGCTGCAATGCTGCCATCTACTGGCTTTCACCTTCACATGCAGCTGTTTTTCCCCAAAACTATTTTTAGGGCATGAGGAGCGGTGGGGTCGTTGTCTGCCGCCTGCAGGCCCTGTGGAGACAGGAAGGATAAGACAGAAAAGAAGAAGGTGAGCAAACAGGAACGTCAATGACGAGCACCAAAACTTTGGGCAGCGCCCCCACACTGACACTGAGGTTTGTTCAACCTGAAGAACTGCAACCAGATAAAGGTATTTTCCAGGACTTTTCCAGGATATTTTTAAAGCAGTGTTTCTCAATTATTTTCTGCCATGTTCCCCCTAGGGGACAGAAGTTTTTTCACACCCCCTGCTCCAAATTTAAATACTATTGAGCACCTGGTAATATTTATTTATTTATCTGTACAAACCACTGCATGAGTTGCTGGAACCAGCATTCTGCAAACAATCCCGATTATTAAAATAGATTAATAAAATGAGCTGCAATGCTGCCATCTACTGGCTTTCACCTTCACATGCAGCTGTTTTTCCCCAAAACTATTTTTAGGGCATGCATTATTTGGCGAAACCCAGGCAATGAGTTACTGGGTTTTCATTATCGGAGGAAAAACCGTTAACAATTCTAGTGAAAACCCTGGTGGACATGCTTTGCCTAAACACTGCTACCACATTTTCATGTTTATTTGCATTTGATTTATTTTCACGTGGACCACCTTGAAAATAAATCACCGGCGTCGACTGGTCCTTATGTGATGTCTAAATTCACACGACAGTAAAAAATAAAACCTTCTCCATCCCCTGCCTGACTACAACTTTATTTTATTTTATGACATATTTTAATATCAATCTCTAGAATAATCTACTGTTGGTGCTCTGAGATCGATGCATCGACTGGATCCTTTCCACTGGATGAAACCTAATAAACCCGTTCCGAAAGCGAGTATTGTGTGAAATAAATCCTCCCAAACGCCTGTGTGCGCAGAATAAAGAACACGCAGCTCCAGCAGAAGTGTTTCTGTCAAATCCAAAGTTGAAAAAGTTCCATTAGTTCACTCCAAACCCTCAGAGGTTTTTTTCCACAAAGTGTTTGCTCAGAAGATCCGTCGGCTTCCGCTTCATTAAAAATCGGACACTGCCGCGTCTGCACCAGAGATTTAGCACATGACAGCGCAACAACCCACGCATCCTGGGAGTGAAAAGAGAGCGGGGAGATGAGGAGGTTACGGGAGTTTCACGAGGGCATCTGCAGCCACTCTGTAGTATTACGTTTCCATGGAAACAGTGTAGTAAATGTTGTCCATTCAGTGCCTGTGGTTTGTTATCACTGATGTCAAGTATTTGTTTATTGAACCAACTGCACATAAACACACCACATACAGAAGAACACACTGGCTTTTACTGCAGTACTCAACTTTACTACAGGACACCATGCTCTTGAATCTTTTTTTTTTAGCAAATTTAAATTCGCATATTTGACTTTTAGAAAGTTCAAATAAAATCTATTCACAGTAAACATGAGAAGTGACAGTGGAATCTAATCTCACCTTCAGCTTTTCCTGATTTTCTTGGTTGCCAATATTGACCAATCACAGCCTTTTTAGTGTATTTATTAAGATGCTAACATTTAGCTTCTCTACATTTCCTCTGATTTAAACAGAAAATAAATCATCAAACCTTCTCTAAATGTGTGCAGAACAGTGAAGCGACCGTTCAAATCCTTTCCAATTTTCTGTAAAAATATTTTTATCCACTAAGAAGATCCCTGTCTTCTGTTACCTTTAACACCAGTTCCTTTTTCCTGCAGACGGGCCGCTGCTTTCTGTTCTGAGCAGATGGAGCCTCATGTTGAGCCATGAGCTTCTGTTATTGTGTTGTTTTGTTTCTCCACTGAACAGGTAACTGCAATTCTCAACCCAATAAATGGCAGATTTATTGGGTTGAACACACGTGTGTGCAGATACAGAGAATAAAAATGATGTGAAATTGTATTTTTCACTCCATCAGAATGATTTGTTTTTCATTTTGGCCATGACGGCAGTTTGTCCCTCAGAGAAACTCCTTCTGCTCTGATGAAAAAACTGCACATGTTATGGACCGGATTGGTGAGAACTCTGAAACCACATCCAGTCCAGTTGATCCTCCCTCCTGACCAGATCAGGACCTGGACACCGCGGCGCCGTCACACATTTATTGGTTGACCTTAAAGAAGTCCGGGGTCATTGTGGAGAATTTCTCCACCAGTGACAGTGACATTAAGTTAAACGCTGACACGTGTCACTCTGACGGACAGGTTTTGTCTGCTGAAATACTCTCCTGCACCTGTGGGTGTACGGTGGTATTGCAGAGGCTCTGCAAACATTTCATCAACCCAGGGGCTGAGATCAGGTCAACGTCTCCCCAGACTGAGGGAGATGATGTGCAGGAAGGATCCACATCACAGAGCAGCAAGACTTTCAACCCAGTTTGACTGTAACTTTTTAATAACTGCAGAGTGAATGTGCTTTTTTTATATATATACGAGGGTTAGTCGCAAACAGTTCTAAGATAAATGGTATATATTTCCTGATATAAAATTACTTTTATTCACCTATATACATACCAGTACACGTAAATATATATACATAAATATGTACAATGTACATACATATGTATGTATACATGTACATTTATACATATGTATATACAGTACATACATATGTACACACATACAGTATATATACACCTATATATGAGGTTATTAAAACATTTCTAAGATAAATGTTATATATTTTCCTTGATATAAAAATAATGTTTTTATGCACATAGACTATATACATACATATATAAGTAATTATATATATATACATATATTTAATGTTTATATATATATACATATGTATGTATATATGAACATTGTACATGTATAAATACATACAGTACATACATATGCACACACACATATATAAAGATATATGAGGTTATTCCAAAAAGTACTAAGATATAAAAAATGATATAACCAATTAGGGAGAACATTTACTAAGTATTTGTTGCAGTCCAATTGTATAAATACAACTGCAGTTTCAGAGAATTGGACTGACAGCTCTCCACTCCAGTTTTAAAAAAACTCACACACAGACACACAGACACACACACACACACACACACACACACACACACACACACACGTCTTCTGTGAGGTCAGACATCTGATAAACAGCCTTCACCGTGGCAGATAAACGCCGACAAATCTTTCCTCGTTATAAACTTTTTGTGACATTATGCTGATGCTGCAACAATTTTTTTTATTTTTTTCCCCCCACTGCAGGCACTTTTTCCCCATTTTTGGACTTTCCGCCGCATCTGAAAGGAGGAAATATTTTTCCTAGATAAGTAGGACTCAATCAAATGTCAGCCTTCTTATCGTGAGGCAGCGTAACCTCTGAGTTACCCCTCCCACTCCTCTTCAGACCCAGATAACAGGCACAAGAATGGGAATGAAGGAGTACAGAGTGACTGTATAATCAGTGTGTGTGTGTGTGTGTGTGTGTGTGTGTGTAGATGGACAGTAGGGAGTGCTGCTGGAGAAAAAAGGAAAGGAGGGATTATGGTAAAACGTACATACAAGAGTGAAGGATTTGGGTCAGGTAAGACAGATGATGTTTCTATCTGGAGAAAGAGATTCAGCAGATTATCCAGAGCAGCCCGGACCTAAATCCTCCCCCACTCCCTCCCACATACATACATGTTGTATCTACACTGTTTTTTTTTTTTAAGAGCTCATCCAGCCTGAATTTACCGTCCAAACTCAACATTCTTATTAAACCTGCGCTCCGTCCGACAGCCAGGAATACGTCGGCGTCTGTTTTCTCTGCACTGCCGAGATGAAAGCCGTAAATCTGATAAGCCGTCGCTGTGTTTGATGGGCCACGTCTGTCTGTAGACACTCTGTGCTTCTCTGACACTGAATGGGAGGAGAGAATTAACGCAGGGAGAGGGGAGAGGCGGGGCCGGGAGCGTCAGCCTGTCATGTCTGCCGGATTAAGCTGTCTAGATCGGCTCGCTGTGTCTGATAGCTACCGCTCATTATTCGTAGCTGTGCTTGGCAGATGTCTTTATGCAGCTCGGGCTGTGTATAAACACACATACACACACACACATACTGGTTCTTGCTTTTTATGAGCGCTTGAAGACACTCTGGCCTCCCTGCCCCCCCACCCCCACCTTTAACCTTAATTGTTTTGAAAATATCGCCAATGATAACCCTGATCCTGACACCAAACTCAATCTCAAACCTCAAGGAACCGTCTCACTTCAAGGGACCGGAACGATGTCCTCACAAAGACAGAGTGCCCCCGCCAGTGTAGCTGTACAGAAACGGCGGACGATCGTTCACGTGTTCCTCTGACTTGTTATCAGAGCTGCTGACAGAAGAATTCAGCCTCATTAACTCCATCCATTAAGTCACGCAGTCATGTGAGAGAGGGAGCGAGAGTTCCACTTCAGGGGAGACGGTTAAAACAAACAAACAAAGAACATCTGCTGGTTTGAAGAAATGATCTCACTCATGTTTAGTGAAAGTTATTTCTATTTTTTTTATAACTATAATTTGAATCTCTTGGTCGAGGTGCTCAAAACACGGCCCACACACCTGCGTCCCACTTCACGATTCCCAACCACGGTTGGTTGCATTACAACAACTAAAGCGAGTAAAATTGACTGGGTCCAAATGTGTTCCGTCAACAGGTGGTAAAACCTTAACTGTTCCAACCCACGTATTTTGCAATCATGCGTCTTAGATGATTCATTTTAAGCAAAACGCTGAAATTCTCTGTGAGGTTCAAAATGCCAACGTGAACCGGCCAACGGCGTTCCATTTCCATTAAACAACAGCTGAATCAGAATTCCATCCTTCGCCGCCCACAACCATTGCAGCCCACATTGGAAGTCAAATCCCAGAAATTGTTTCAAAGTTTCCAGACAGGATTCCACCGTCACCTCCTTTTCCTGTTTTTGTTAACCTCTTCTTCAGTGGTGACACCAGGTCACGACCTGCTTCTGTCTCGTCTGAAATCCAATTTCTTTCAAATAAAAATATTTTGTAATAACATTTAGAAAAAAATTAACTAGTTTTTATTCAGGTTGTATTAAAAAAAGTGCTGTTTTCTTCATAATAAATAAAAAACCTAATCCAATACCAGCTAACGCAGCTCAAGGCTCTGACAAAAACATCAGGATAAAAAGTGTCCAAATTATTGGCGGCGCATGAAAAACTACTCATTTAAAGATTAAAATCACAAATCTTTTTTAAATGAGAACATCAGTCTTGGAACTTTTTTGACTCAAACAGCCTAGAACCAGAGACCAGTGCAGCCCGTGAACGGAGACGTCTCCTCCACGCAGCGCCGACTGCATCATTCATGAGGGTGGTGGTTCTGCACAACTGCTCTTCAACTGCTCTCAGCTGGACTCCTGGCAGACACGGTGTTGTGTTTAATAAATGTTTTAAACATGCTGTCACTGCGCTGCCCTCTGTCTGTGGCAGCAGTGAGGAAGAGGAGTTCCTCTTTCATCACGTTCAACCCACTTTTCCACGGCTTCAATTCGACAACAGACAGAAATGCAAACCCTTAAAAAAAAAAGAAAAACAAGGGTGATTCGGTGACGATGAGCTGTGACGGGACCTCCAGCAGTGATTAGAGAACGCTGGCTGTTACAGCCTCACAAATGGAATAAACAACGGGGTGGAAGAGGAAACAGCAGCAAGGAAGACACGAGTGGACGGAGGACGAAGAATATGAGAGAAAGAGAGAGAGAGAAAGAGAGAGAGAGAGCAGCCAATGATGGAATCCCCCCCCCACACACACACACACACAACCCTCATTTAGTTACAATTAGTAGTTCCATAGTATGCTGCCATGCACATCTGCCTTACACACACAAGGTCCTGGGTTCGAGCCCCAGAGGAATCACATAGTTGGCGCCTCCTAGGGGCAGCCTGTCCCAGCCAAGTCAAAATTATAATTAATTATAATTATTTATTAATTTGCCTTTGATTTGCGCCCCCAGAATTAGCTCTGTGACACTAAAGGTGTCCCTGACCCCCTTTTTTGGAAACCAGTGATTAATCTTTTATTTGTCTTTTGTTTAAGTGAGTTCAATATTCTAAATGAAAAAAAAATATATATATAATTCCTGCAGTTAGGCCACTGGGGTGACTCAAATTTTAGTTGAGTTTTTTATTCATCGCCTGTTGAGTTAAAACCTGACCACAGATTTGAATTTTAATTCAATTCTGAAGCAGTCACTTCCTGTCATGTTTCAATTAACAACGGCAAACACAGAGTGTGTCGCTGCCACTTAAAAAAAACAACAACGAACAATTCCACCTCATCGTCTGCCGAGGGAAATGTCAGCTTCTTTGCATAAATTAGTAAAAAAAAAAAGAGTTTGTGAAGCTTTAAGAAGCTGTGAGTGGCTGGCAGCCAGTCTGTGAGATTAACTTTAACTCAATGGATTTACCACCAATTAGCCGTCCAGGCTGTGGTCACGTCTGAGGGTCGACTAATCCTGACCGTGAGCAGAGCTCAGAGGCGTTCACCCCGGCTCTGTGGTCTCTGCTGCCACTTCCTGTCCTCTGTTCAACCCAAACTTTTAGTTTGGCTGATTCCAAACATCGTCACCTCATATCACATCACATCATGTAGCATCCCATCACATCACATTCTATTCCATCACATGACTGATGCTCACGTACTTCAGTCAAACTGATCCTGGACCTGTTTTAAGGTGGTGTTAATTCATGATTAGCACCAAATGAGCTCCACTGATAAATAAATATAAGCTCTGCCTTCTGTTCTACAATTACCCACAATGCACCAGCTAGAAGCAGCAGCTGTTTGAAGAGCAGTTTGAATTTCAGTGTCCCTAAATCCTGTCAGATGACATGAGTGAATGCTCACATCAGTGTAAACCTGAGACGTGGGCCACTCTGCTGTGACCCACACCAGATCTGCAGATGGAAAGGTTTACTTACACATGATCCACACAGGTCAAAGAAAAAAGGAAAATCCACTCATCAAAACAGAGACTTTTTTCTCAGACATTGTGTCAACTTTTCTGGTCTTTTTTTAAATTTTTTTTTTTTACCAGATTCAGGATCTGAAATGATCTGCACTCTCACTGAGACATCAGAGCACAAAATAAATCCTCAAAAAGCTCGTCGGTTTATCGATCAATAAGCAAACTCTTAAAGAAGTGTGAGTGGAAAGGCACCATGTTTATGGCTAATGGAGCTCTCAGCTTGTTAGATTGCAGCTCTGTGACCCATTCACCAAGTTTTAATAACAGCAGGACTGGACCTTGACTCAGGTTCAGGTTTGTGAATCGTCAGCCCAGTTCTTGTGTGTTTTTTTTCGTACCTCATGAATGAAATCACCAATGTCTCCAGGATGGGGTGCACCGGAGCGGAGGGGGTACTGGTGGTCGTGATGGAGGGGTCTCTCATCCAGGCGTCTGATTCCCACTTTGATGCACTCTGGCTCCAGGGCATCAGGCTGCTGCAGTTGGCTCAGGTCGTAGTCCTGAAAAAGACAAGAAGACACCGCGGTTATTGAGAGAGGCTACAAAAGTCAGAATCCACTGGTTTCTAAAGCAGAAGGTCTGGAGAGAGTCTGGAGTATCAGTTCATCCATCAACCTTGACAGAAAAATGACCTGATTTTAAAAGAGTTCCAGGCAGAAAAATCTGTCAAAAAAATTAGTCCTTGTATTTTCATTAAAACTGTGTGTCAAACGGGGGCCAGTGAAGGAAAAACATCAGAAACCTAGCACACAGCCTTGAACAATGCACGGCACAGGCTCTGTAGTGGTTTAGGGCAGCGTTCTACAGCGGTTGGTAAATCTATAAAATCCACAACTGGATTTTAAAATAAAGATCAAATAATAATAATGTTACACAAAAATGTGATTTTGTTAAAGTGTCAGTGTATAATACTGCAAAAGTTCTTGTAAGTAAGTAAACACATCGTAGTGATGACAATACCCGGCTACACGTTTTACATATTAAAAAGATAATAAATCTCATAAATAATGATGTTGAATAATTAGGATATGTATTTCATATGTATGCAGTTCAAGACAGAATATTAACAATTCAAACAGTAACGTTTTCAAAAACTGTGGGCTCCTTCATATTCCGCGACTCATCGACTCAGTCCTACAGACAAACTCCAGCGAGTTTCTGTAACTTTAACTCTGTTTATCTGTGTCGCTGCCGTCTGTACGTTTGTGTTCCATTAAAGCCGCGATGAAAACTGCCAGTTGTCTGCAGCAGTAAACAAACAGGGAAATGAAAGGACGTGTGCTCGGTGCTTCTGCAGGTGTCTCATCATGAACTAAAGTACCAGACTAATTAAAAGTGACATCCCGCGGGTAAAGGAATTTTCAGAAAAACTGTGAAATGTCAGACTGTTCACACTGCTGCTGGCTGACGAGCGATCCAGAAATATCCAGTGCTGCTGCTGCTGTGAGAGTGTCGACTTGGAGACGACTCCATTCCAAGAGTTTTACTCCAGGATTTCATTGTCTGGTTAATTAGATCATATGATAAGTTAATGCATCAGTTTCCCGTGTTAGACTATTGTGTTTCATGTTTAAAATTCAACCAAACTTCTTTTTTCAGTGAATTGATTTGATTGTTGATCAAAGTCATTTGAAAGTTTTTATTTTATTACTATATACTATACATGTGTATATGTAATTCATATGTAATATATGTAAATGTATATATGCATATATATGTATCGTGGAATGTATAGTTCATATATAGATATGAACTTTACATTTTTGAATGAGAATGTTAAATTTTTTATTCATTCATTATTCTAGGATTATTAAGCATTTTTATAAAAACAAAAAATAATTTGTAGCCGTTGTATGTTTTGCCCTGAGGAGTTTTAATAATAACAAATTAATTTTAATATTATTTGATAGCTGTGATTTGAGATTCTATTATAGATCCGCAGCACAGTAATTACAACAAAATGTCTTCCACTGTTTTGTGCTGTTGTTTTATCAAATTGTACGATGTAGCAACTATTGCAAAAACAATAATTGTATCCCTCCAAATACACATCTGATGTATTAGATATGGTACTTGTATAAAGTTTACAGTGATGTGTACACATTTTTGACTACTGCACACATTTACTTGATTTTGCCCTTTTTTTTTTAAATCAGTTTTGTTTTTCACTTCACAAGTTTTTTCAGGACAAGGAGCAGCTGGAGCAGAGCAGCCAGGGCAGAGAGTTTGTTTTCAGGCCACAGGGAGGTGGCGCCAACTGTGACAGGTTCAGGTAATGGGTCTTAATTCCACTTTTGATTTTTTTTTTCACTTGAACTCATTAGTAAAATGTCTCAGAAATGGTCCAGCACAGTTGGAGAATATTATTTCTTCTCTACATTTGCTGAAAATACCTTAACAAAAACTGCCAAAAAGTTTGAGATTTAATATATATAAAATATATAAATATATATATTTATATTATATTTGTATATAATTTTGCCTTTTGTTCTTTTCCAGCCAGTCCTCTCCACAAGAACGTATAATAACAAAAAAATCTATAATAATAATAATAAATATATAATAATACAATTCACAATATATACACATATACATACATACATATATAAAAAAGGAACATGTTGTTGATTAGTCTACTGATCACTGAATACATATAGTAAAATTAATATTAGTCTTATGTAAATAGAACATAGTTCATTATACTATATATATATATATACATACATATATATATATTACAAATATATTGCAACTGGTGTCACAGATGAACGATGTTGTTCACTGAATGACATAATTCTCAGATAGGTATTAGAATACATTGACTCCAGTAAATATGTCAGTATCAATAATACTGACATATTTACAGTACCTGTCCACTGAAGTTGTATTTTTCTAAGACTAAAAATGAAAAGATATCTTTCCTCTAGGCCGCTCTGTGAAACATGAATCCAGCCTCAGACTCATGGTCTTTGAAGGACCATTCACACTGAGGTAAATTAAAGCCTGAGAAGAAATTAATTCCTGGCTTGAACTTTATTATATGACAGACAGGTTAGTTAGGGTTTGCAGATATGGTCTGCTTCATAATGCCAGGTGCACAGCACGCCGCCTGCCAAACACAAAGACAGCCAGTGCTCATTATGAACTTCATTGATTGATGAAAGCAGCAGCTTTTATCAGGACTCGGAATAATTCACTTAAAGCAAATAGAGCCATCACTATCTCTGTGGTTGTTCTGGATTAAACAGCAAATGCGGCGGGAATTTCAATGAGTCACATGAAAAGACCAAGCTCTGACACAAAGGCGACCCGGTCTCCTGGAGGCTGCGACCTCAGGGAGCGCTGAAGCTGAATCTGAAGCTTTTTAATTAGCATCTGCCTGGAAGAAAAAAAAAAAAAAACACTGCTTTTCCACCTTGTCTTTAACAACACCAGTGGGGCAGAGACTAAGTGTGTGTCACGGCCTCTGATTAGCTCATGGTGAACAGGACTGAGTCTCTGCGGTAACCATCCAGAAACCATTTCATGCTCCCCGGTCTCCACGGAAATGGACTAAAGCAAGGCAGCTTTTAGCACAAAGGCAGCAGGAGGTGCACTGACCTTGGACTTAGTTCACAGTAATGGACAAACGGCTGAACACTTTCCACTCAAGAGCAACTAAAAGCCCTGCAAAACCTCATATCACCAGTAGTCAGACAGACAGAAAACAATGGAGTCTCTGAGAGTGTCATCACTTCACGTTTGGACAGAGATTATGAGTGTACGTTATTAATGTCACAGCGAGTTTCTTATTTTTATGATAGGCTAAGATTATAAGATTTAAACATTTTATAATGGTAAGTAAAAAAAGTCATTTTTCAAAGGAGAGAAAAAAACTTTCACTTTTACTTCTGTAATTCTGTCAGGCTAAAATGTGGCATTTCCTCAAAATTGTTTATATTTTTGATATATAAAAACCTGCTCAGTCAAATTCCCATGCTGTCTGACTTTTAATGCCTCTATGCCTGCGCAGTAGGAGGCAGAGGTTCTGTGTTTTTAAAAAAACCCTTGAAGGTCAAGGGTGTGAGACGTTCAGCTTGCAAACACAGCTGACTTCTTCAACATGTT
>NC_024308.1:12830711-12843882 GCF_000523025.1 Cynoglossus semilaevis
TTTCCATAACATCTATATATACTGGTTTTTAGAACTGTTTGCACATCTTGATTTTAAGGTTCCTTTATTTTGGTTTTCATAAACCTCTGGTTCAGACCTCTGTTCTCGGTACCATCACTTGAACCAATGTTCAAAGTGTCATTGTGACACAGCACACTACTGCAAACACAACTGGACCTCTGATTTTAACCCATCACCAAAGTCCAAAGTATGCGCCCAGGGAGCAGTGTGTGGGGACGGTGCCATGCTCAGAGCACCTCAGTGGTAACCTGGCCTCTGGTGGACTCGAACCTGAAACCTTCGGGACCAAACCACTAAGCCACCACTGCCCTTCATACTACTGTTACTCTGATTCCTCAGCAGCTCCATGGCTTCCAGTCTGAATTCACAATTGTTTTATTTTTTTAAACTCTGCTGTTAAGATGTACAGCCTTCCTCCTCAGTCCCTCTCTGGACTCCTGCACATCAGGGTTCTTTTTCTTTCCTCTAACAAGCAGCTTTGTCCAACAAGGGGGGTGGAGAGGTCTCAGGCCTTCAGCCCTGAAGCCCCCGCCCCATCTCTGGAGATCCATCACTAACACTGACTTCTCAGTTCTTCTGTTTTTCAAATGTTGTCTAAACATAATTTTAAACTGGCAACACAAAAACAAATGCTTATTTATTTTGCTGTCTTTTCTCTGTCTTCTTTGCTGCACTTCACTGTGACGTGACCTTGGTTGTTCTGAAAGGCACCAATAAATAGAACGTAAAAGAAAAGTACCACTTAATCACAAAACATTTCTGAGCTCACCAAAGAGGGGAGGATGGAGAAATGGAGAAAGAATTCAGACCAGCAGACCATTCCATTATTCTGTGTATGGATTTTTATGCAGTGATAAAAAGAAAAACCAACACGACTCCCATCCAAGAAAAAGAAAAGAATAAACCGATGCCTGATCTAACCTGGACCTCAGCAGGACACAAACCTGGTTTCCTTTCTGGCAGCTGCATTTTAATGAGAACATGTGCATGTGTAAAGTCTGACTTGAAAACCCCAACCTGTCCCTTTAACGTCCACTCCAACTGAATGGATCTTTTATTCAGTCCAAGGCCGGGCTGTGTGTCACAGTGATGTAAACAACACGGAGAGAAAGAAACATTTTCTCTTTTCATTATTTACACTTCAGACCAAAGTGGCCTTTTTATAAAAAAGTCAAGTTCCCGTAAAATAATAATAATAATAAAAACAAATTCATGCCGTCGCTTAATGCAACAAGAGCCCTGAGAGTGACTGGTACAGTAAAGGTGTAGTTCTGTTTTTAATGTGAAGAATAAGAATTCATTTTTAGGTGTAAATTTAAAACCCCCGTAGTACCAATGTTGACCACAGCTCCAATAAAGCTCTTGTGAGAATACATTTCCATTTAGACAATTATGGACAATTGCTTCAGTTGGCAGAATGAATGGACCTGAGTGAATCAGATATTTTTGTTCTCATACGATCAGGTATTAAACCCTGTTGACGCTCAGCCTGTGGAGGATAGACACCGTTTAGATAAACGCCTCTAAAATGGTCATTTACACAAAGCCAGACTATATCTGGAGTCGGTGATTGAAGCCAGGCTTCTGCACGATGACTGTTCCAGGAGCGGAACTACTTCACATTGACAGCTCTTACAAAAGAAGGCACTGGAACTATTTCTGTCTCAGTCCGAAGCTGAGTTTGTGGGAGTCGTCCAGAGACAAACTGCAGCCTGTTGTGTTAGCTTAGCGCTATAGACCTGTTCAAATTGTAAAAATATATAGGTATATGTACATACATTTGTATATTTATGTACATATGTGTGTGTATATACAGTATGTGTGTATATATATGTACGTGTGTGTGTGTGTGTTCCTCCTTTGTGTTTTCGGTACTCTACCGATACTCCAATAAAGTCCAGGTAAAGGTTTAGGGGGGACGTTAAAGCCGTGGGGGTGTGAGGGGGAGATAAGAGTGAGACTAGAGCTTTCACTGCTGCGTCAGTGAATCCACAGTAAAAAAAGCTGCTTCTCGTCCAGCTGGGCTGTAAATTGAAGGCAACACTTTTCTAACCTGAGTTGTGGAGCAGGTTGTGTGTCAGACACTGGCAGTGAAGGAAAAGAGTTTCTGTTAGAAATGATTTCATCCCGCCTTAAGGTCAGGTCTCGAACACTTCAGTCTGAGCTGAAGGACAGAAGAAAAACGAGTGCCAAGAAACAGGAAGTGCGTCAGGTCATTAGAGCATGTTCTGTGTTTGTTTGAAGAAACGGAGTGGATTTTTGTTTCTGGGAAGTTGGGGTCAAGTGGAAGGTCAGAGCTACAGGTTTACCGTGACAACCAGACTGAAATAAGACTGTTTATGGCCCACGAAGAGAAAAGTAAAATCTTAAAAAAACTTTAACATTTTAAATATTAGCCTCTCGTTAACATTTCACAATCTGTTTGCGTGTGTGCATGTGTGTGCGTGTGTGTGTGTGTGTGTAAGGATGTTGTCTCTCCTCCTCCCTCCTCGTCATATTTGAGGATGTTGTCTCTCACGTCGTCCTCTGGGTCAATGAGCAGCTGTTTGGCCTGACGCTCCTTATCTCTCCTCTTCATCCACATCACAAACATCAGCACCAGAACTGCAGAACAAGGAGGACAAGATAAGGACAGCGTTTGACATCCTCACTCTTAGACTGAGGAAAACACCGCCGTCGGTCAGTTCAACTGGAGAGGCGCGGCTGACGGATGTGTCACAGGTCGAGTCATGAACTCCATTGTCCACTAGGGGGAAATTGTCAATTGCATCAATAAACAGGACACAGTGAACAAAGATGATATGACAGCAGAATAGATAATGAAATATAAGGTGGTTTCAATTGGACAGAAATTTTCTTTGTGACGTGCAATTTCTCATTTCTTCTTTTTTTCCTTCAAAAAATTTTTTTTTATTTTTTTATTTTTTTGCAAATTGACAAAGTTTCTTTTTGATATATTTTGGCTAGGCTCCCTCACAGGCTAGGCTCCCAGTTCATTAGTGACAACTCTGAGTTGAAAATGCATCCCTCGCCCCCCGGCTGCAGCATCCCTTTAATCTGTGTGGGTTTCCTGCTCTTTTGTTTTTCTGATACCTTTATATCTTTGTGTCCTCTTTCATTTTCTCTGTGAAGCACTTTGGGGGAAAAGAGAGAGCTTCATATGAGCAGATAACAGACCCTGACCTTGGTCAGTGAACGCATCAGCTGCCTCTGAAAGGCTGCTGTGTAAAAAAAAAAAGTTCATTAGTGACATTCAAGCTGGTCTCACGGTGTGGCTTTTACCGACCAAAACAAACAAACAAAAAAAAAAAAAAAAAATAGGGGAGCTTTTCAGAGCAGCGTTGACTTTATTTATACACTGTCTGTTGGATCAAAAGTCATAATCATATAAATATGATGCATTTTAATTTAGTGCATTTTTATTTTTTATTTTAAAAAATGTTACATATTTCTAAGGATATTTTTCATGTAAATTCATTGAGACAAAATGTGTGTATGGCTAACCGGTTAGCATGGGTAGAAAGAGATTAATCATGATTAATTGTGATTGATCGTGTTATGTTCGAGTTTTTGAAATACTGAATCATAGTAAAGACTACAAAACAGGTCGTGTGTTTAATTGAAAATAATCAGGATGAATCGTGATTAATTATAGTGTCCATAGTCCAGCCATTAAGTAAATAGTAAAGCCTAAAAAAAAACCTCAACTTACTAGTTACTAACACTCGAAGCATCTGTTGTCCACAGACCTTGATCATTATTGGACAAGTGCTTTTGAGCACGCTTCTTTCAGCTTCACATTTCTGCTGCCTCTGTTTTATAACCAACAGTCATGTGGATCTGAGTCATAACAGATAAAATGGATAATTCTCTGGAATAATATGTCCTGGCGCAGTTTTGTTTTTAATGCTGATGGGGGTGATGTTGCCATGGCAACAATTCAAGTACTAATTCAGATATTGTTCAATTAAAAAAAGATGCAGCTTTGTATCTCTAAACCAACCAAAGGCAGCAGCGTTGAGAACATTTTTACACGAGGTGATGGATCAAGACGTGCGCAGATAAAGTCAACATTTCTTTGTGTTTGTCATTTTTTTTTTCTTTTTAAATCTTTCTTGCTGCTCCCACGGCTGGACGTCGTCGTCATTAGCCTGTCACTCACTGCACTGATAAACCAGAGTCACAGCACAGAGGAGTTGCAGCATTTGATCTCTAATTAGGAAATCATTTTGGCCAGTGTTACATTTAATCTTTGGTCTCTCTTTAATTATAGATATGATTTGATTAGAATGCATCCATGAGATGAAACAATGAGTCACAATCTCTCTCTCTCTTCTCCTCCTCCAGAGTCAAAATAAGATGCAGTTTTTTTTCAGCAGAGCAATTTAAGGCTCCACAGTTGTGACTGATGAATGTTGAGTTTGATGTCATATGTATTAAGACGCTGCATCACATGGTTGCTGGTTGCTTTTACACATAGTTTACTTCACATTTGTTTCTATAAAATTGTCCAGCCTAAAAAGTTTCTGTATGGAAACTCAGTTCTGATCTTTTTATTATTTTATTTTTCTTACATTTAGATTTTTTTGTACTCTGTTTTTCCAGTGAATATATAAACATTGATTCTATTTCTACCTTCATAATTATTAAAAACATATCATTTGTTAATGATGTTGACTAATTTAAGCACAAAGAGCCATTTTCTGAGCCAACTGTCAAATGAATTGTGGGTCGTTTTTCAGAAAGGCGAACCACAAGAAGTGGGTTTATAAAAAAAAAAGTAAAATAACTAACACTATTTAAGTCAATACTGTATGAATGCCACACAAGTAACTCTATTTGTAAGCGTTTCTGAAATCTTTGTTGAAGATCGATGTAATTGTTTGGCCATCAGTCAGAGCCTTCCAGCTCCCTGTAACTGTGGCATCGAACCACCCCCCAACCACAGACCACCGGGGCTGGAGTCTGCAGATTTCTGATTGGCCCCTAACATCTGAAAACCAAACCACACTGTGTTACTGAATGACTTCTGATGCCTCTGTGGCTGCACAGAAGAGAAATAGTCCTCACTGATCCTGGACCAGTGCTTGGGCGACGGTGTGTACAGATGGAGTAAAAGGAGTATGAATGTGTACTGGGCCCTGTGGAAAATCCCAGAGGAAATATATCATTTGACTGTAAAACTTCAGAACACATTAACGTGGCTTGGTCTGATATGAGGAGGTCAGGTCTGGGTCATGTCATGACTTGGTCCACCACCAGGTCAGAGACTCACCCAACAGTATGATGATGCAGATGAGAATAGCAATGATGGCTCCAGTGCCCAGTCCAGGAACAACCAGTCCCTCCATGCTCACACAGTCTCCGTGGTGGTCACACTGACAGACCTTCACCTCCAGGTAGGACAGGTTGGACATGGGCAGGTTTCCAGAGTCTGTGATTGTGATGGGAATCTTGTAGATCCCACTGGCCAGGGAGCCGATCCGCAGCCGGAGCTGGGCATATTCACCTACGGCGGGAAGATAAAGATGGAGAAAAGGTGAGGTTTTCACTTTGGCTTCTGAGAATGTTTCATACTCTTCCACTCAGCTACAGTACAGTTCATGAAAAGCAGAGTTCTGCTCCAGAACTGCCCACGGTCGGACGTTTTGTGTCCGGCAAAGTTAGAGATTCTAAAGAACTTCCATGAAATACTTTTTCTTTTTTTAAACTGTCTTAAAACCGAACAGAAATGAAAGTGAAATCAAGACTTGGCTCCGACAGCAAATATGAAAACATTCATATAAATGTAAAATTAACACCATTAATCATTTCAAACATTACTGTCGCGGTTGAAGGAAATGAGCAAACAGTAATTTCGCAGGTAATAATTTGCAGCAATAAAATGGAACGTGTTTTCACTGATATTATGTGATGTCACCTCTGGAACTGTTGGAGGACTGCCAGTGTTAATGTTTGTCGTCTTCCTCTGAAGTGATATTTCAGGAGTGGTGGAAAAAAAATATCATGGTTCATGACATGAGTTCCTTTTTTTTAACCTGGAGAATTACCAAGATGGAAAATTTTGAAATTTTTAATCAGTTTGGATTAAAACAGGACATTGATTCTTGATCCACATCTAGACCACGGGCCGCCTATTTGTGATCTCTGTTTGTTGTCATGAGTGAATACATCATAATTTCAGTCACTCATGACAGTTGTTGTCATGAGTGAATACATCATAATGAAACAAATACTTATTCTTTATTAAATTCTTTATAAATTAACACACATATGTATATATGTATGTACTGTATATAGTTTGTATATATACATATATTTACATATATGTATATGTATTTATATGTAAATATATACTCTTTTCCCTCCTGTCATTTGCCCAACTTCTCCCTGTGATAATATTTTCCTTCTAAATGAAAGTGGACGAACTGTGATTGGTCCATTTTGTGGAAGCGAATCACGGTCACTGTGTCAAATCTGTCAAAACATCAAGTTGATAACACGTTTGAGGGGCTCATTATCTCTGACGGCGGTCTGAGTCTCGGTGGTTTCTCTGTCTCTGGAAAAGGGGACAATATAATATTAAAACAATTGTCTCAGGATTTTATGTCCCTGTCAGACTAGCGGAGACCTGGAGACAAAAACTGTTCTGAGATCTAGACCTGTGGGTCGACCGTCTGCACACGGTATCCACCAAATGGCATTAAAGCAAAACAAATGCTTGTGTTAAACTGGTAATGTAATTTCACGCTGGCGTCCCAGTTTTGGACGGATTTCAGAGGTCAGACAAGCCAAGGCAAAAGTCAGGAAACTTATTCTGTAGTTGATAGAAAGTTATACGAAAGAAAAGAAAGAATCATAAAAAGAATTAAATTTAGAACATTACAGCCCTAATACTGTAACTGTAGACAAACAAAAAATGCAAAAATAAAGACATAACTTGAAAAAAGCCAGGGATGTAGCAATGTTAAAAATAGAATAATAAAAAGAAAAAAAAAATCTAGAATTACTTCAAAACCCAGAGGAAACATTTAAAAAATAATTTTAAATCCCCACTATGTTGTCCACGTTCCACACCCCTCACCCCTCACTCCTTAGGCCTCACCCCTCAGGCTTCACTCCTCAGCCCTCACTCCTCAGGCCTCACCCCTCAGGCCTCACTCACCATTGAAGCGATTGAGTGTCCAGTTGCGGCGTATGTCCAATGGACGGGAGGCGAGCTCGAAGACGAAGGGTCCGGCGTTGTGGGGCAGGTCGGGGTCACTGGCTGTGATGTTGATGCCATTAGGGTGTGGCTTCTCACACATTTCCACCTCCGGGGGAGAAACACGAGGGGCGTTGTCATTAATGTCCAGCAGCATTATCTGAAGGGTCCCCGTCCCGCTGGCTGGTGGGACACCTGGGAACAGAAACATTTACAGACAATGAAACACTGCATGGAAGAGTTATGGCTCTCAGTAAAGAGGTGACGCTAGCCACAAGCTAACAGTTCTACACAGTACTGCACAGAAAGGTTAGCCTGGTGTTGGACATCGTTTTTGTTTTTTGCATCGTTTGTTGATATTTTTAAATTTACTAGGAGTAAAACTATTATTATTATAATTTGCATCTCATGTTACGACAAGTTCTGACTCGTCCTGACACGTTTAGACATTTTATTTCATGTTGACATTTAAAACAGCCTTTCTTGTGTACTATACTATATTTTCACTCTGACCTTTTTTTTTTCTGGCATGAATTAAACAACATAAAAGATTTTAAAAAACTCTTTACAATATGAAGTTGTATTGCACAAAAAGGTCATTTTTTCACTGGTGTTTCCCAAAGGTCTACACTTTAAGACATAGATCTTCAATATTTAGGCCACGATTTACATGTTTCTGTTAACAAACCTCTAGAGGAAATGCAACACAGGACATTTTCTAGGTTAAAAAAAGAAGTTACAGAATCATCTGTAAAAAAAGATTCTTCTCTGCTCAGGGTTGAGATTAGGAACTCAAAAATTCAGGTTGGTAAAAAAAAAAAAAGTGTAACATTTCTCTTCAATTCCTATGTATCTCCATTGACTTTACTTTCACAGATACAGTTTTCATGCTGCAAATTATTCCCCTTTCAAACTTGAGCAAGAAAATGAGCTCAACCACTGACGGTAATGATGCTCATTACACAACACATTCAATCTAACAACAGAGTGTGCCCCGAGCGCTGGGCCGAGGAAGATGAGTGTAACTATTACTAACGTAACAGACAAATGGAAAAATCATATCATTAGACATCAGAGATCACATCGATTAGTGTAATTATAGCGTAGCATCGACAGTGTTCAGGCTTCTGAGCCGTCTGTGTTTTCAGCGTCAACTAATGTTGCCCAAAGGCACAACGGTAACACAACAGCAACACAGCAAATGGTTTGTACAAAACATGATGTGTGTAATTCCTTACCGATAAAGGAAGACACTGTTAGCTGTCAATCAAACTCAGTGTCCAATTAGACAACTGAACACGAGTACAGGAAGATTAGAATACTAGATACTACGGGAAAGAAAATCCTATATTTACTTGAATTTTAAATCAAGAAAATGCTGTGATTCCTCGACTTTTGCTTTTATTTTTATAGGCTACTTTCACAACCACTAAAATCGCCCCCTGGTGGACTAGTAGTTGACAGGTCTAATTTAGAGAAGCCAGTAGAATATTTAAAACTACAGATGCAGCGATACAGTACGTTGCCTTTAATGTACTGTCAAAAAACCAGAGCTCTGTATTTATTCTAAATTAATATTTTTTTTAAATCTTAGTGTCCGTGTTCAGTTCTGTTAAAATTTGTAGTATTTTCGGCAAAGGCTAAAACACACACACACACACACACACACACAAAACACCTTTCTCTGAATATCTGATTCATCTGATTAGGTAAAGTGAAGTCAGTGATGCCTGTAGAATAACTACAGGTAAACTGTTCAACATCCATTAGTACTTTTCAATGTTCATTTTAATTCTCTCTGTTCGTTCTTCGTTTAAGACACAAAGTATTTCCTCAGAAATTAATCCAGGTTTCTGCTGAACACCGACCTTTATGGTTCTGTACCACTTCATATTTGGCATTAATAATCAACATGGTCCAAACTGGTCCAGGAACCAGAGCTATGACTGTAAGTGTGTGTAAGATTTAAGAGGAAACAGATTTTTTTTTAATTTCAGCCACCATCGAAATCCCAAATGACTTTACATTAGCACAGCCACAGAGGTTACCTCGGTTCATCACACTCCCACTGACCCACTTACTCCGTGGCACTGTAAATATGAATTCATTTGCTGCTTAAAATAGTAAAAAAATGTCTCTCACACACACACACACACACATTATTACTTTCTCTTCGGTTACATAACCTATAAGTACAGTGAACCACGGCCTCATGTATAAAAGAATACACAGCTCTTAGAATGAAAAAGATGGTGTGCTCTCAGAATACATAAAGTACGTACTAACTATGCAGATATATTTAACTGTGTGAACCTGCAGGGATCTTCAATTGCCTCTGTGCCACTGTGTGGCGCCAGGTTAAGTGTGGCTGTTTCTGTTTTTTTTTACTAATTTGCTGGCCATTTTTTTTTCATACAATAAATAAAAAAACAAAAACTACAAGAAAACGTCTGTTCGGCTGAGGGGTCTTGACATTTTTGGTTGACCCGAAAGTTCATTTGTGCACTGCAGTGACGCCAATAGGTCGATGTTGACATTGGCATCCTACTCACTACTGCACATATTTAAAAAAATAAAATAAAATAAGTAACTGTGTAAATATATATATATGTATATATATTTACCTATATTCATATACATAGCCATATATTTACTGTATATACACATATATGGCTAAATATATACACACATACATATACATACACATATGAATAAATATATATGCATATATATGTGTATACTGTATATACACATACGACATATATATATATATATATATATATATATATATATATATATATGATTTTGGAGCTGCAGTGAATCTGGACTCTGCATCTTTTACCATTTTTAAATTGTGCAAAAATACATACTGTATACATAAAATATTTATCAGTGTGTTTTGTTTGTCTCTATTTAGGAGGGATTTGTGTGTTTAAGCTGCTAAAGATCAGTGTAGATGAGTGTCTCCACGGCGCTATAAACAAACAGTCTGGATGAAAAACATCCCCTCTGGATGTTCTCTGATCATATCTACATAAATAAAAAACATCTCCATCTCTAACGCAGCGATGGCGACGTAGCCATCGTAACTTGATGAAATGTGATGTAAACCAGTGTGTTTTCAGTAAAGAGCTGTGAAAGGCAGCGTCAGCTCCTGACAGGAAGAGACAGGAGTCTGCAGAGAGGCCAGAGATTTCTCACCGTGGCTCTAAAACATCCTGCTGCTGTTTTCATGTCTTGATAAATATTGTCCACCCGGGTGTGTGTGTGTGTTTGTGTGTGTGAAAAGCAGTGCATGTGTGCACAGACATACTGCTGGACGCCATTTATACTTTCACAGAGGAGATAGAGTTTTAATAAGTGTCAGTCTGACTAACATGTCTGTCTGTCTGTCTGTCTGTGCCGCGTCCATCCGTGTGAGTCTGATCCTGAATCTGCCAGTCTGTCTGTCTGCATTTGTCTTTTTCAGTCTGTAATTCTTCATTTCTCTCTGGGCCTGTCTGTTTAATGGCCCTGTCATCTGTCTCTGCCCGTCTGCTTTTGTCCATCCGTCCCTCCTCACATCGGTATATATTATCAGTCTGCTTGTCTGCGTCCTGTCACAGTCTGTGAATGTGGGTGCACACGTGCGTGTGTCAGTGTCTCCGACTAGGAAACTGTCCATCTGTCAGTGCGTACATGATTGGCCGTCTGCTTGAGTCTCTAGGAAACTGTCCAGCTGTCTGTCTGTCATTGTCTTAACCCTACCGTCCACCTGTTTGTCTTTATCTTGAGAGGACTGTCCAAATGTATCTGTCCATCCGTCTGTCTGTCTCTGTCTAAATGCCGGTGTCGTCTGTTCTGGTCTCCATAGAAAAACCTCATCCTTAAAAGTACAGTGTTGTTCTTTTTTTGTTTTTTAATAATGAAGTGACTAACATTCTCAGAAGGCGACAGTCACCTTGGAGGAGACACAGAGACAGAGACAGGAGACCGGGGGTCAGGCAATAATGTCCCCTGTTTTCCATATAATGATTGTTCAGTATAAAAATGTACATCAGTAATGAAGCTAATCATCAGGTTGATGTTCACACGCTGGAGGAAAAAGGACGAAAAACGATGTAGTCATGTGACATGAGACGCCCAAACAACAGGCTAAATGCTGCAGATGAACATATAAATATACATATATGTACAGATATACTCATATATATGTACAGATATGTATGTACATATATATGTATATTTATATGTTCATCTGTATATATGTACGTACATACATATATGTACAAATATATATGTAAAAACAGCTGAGGTCAGTGAGTTTGAAATGTAAACAGGTCATTAAAATATAAATATGTGAGATACAAACACAGTGACTGTCGGCGGTGGCGGCTGCACACACGCTGACCGCAGAGGAACGTGAAACATGTTGCAGAAGCTTGCGTGTTTTTCTGTCTTCACGTCTCTCTCCCTCACTGTAGTTTTTTTTTTTTTCCTTGCAGACAGCGTTTGCTCTCACCCAGGGCAGAGAATGTGCTCAGACAGTGTGAGAGAGCAGCGGGTGAGGAGCACAGTGAGGCTCTGTGTGGAGACAGAAGAGGCTCCATCTACATTCCTCTTCAACAATTTTCCACTTACAACAAAGAATCCTCTTTTCATGCCGTTATAGAGCACAGTTGTGATCGGAGCAAGTGCATGACTTTGGGAATCGGGCGCGGAGTGGACAGGAAACGGTCTCCGGTCCAGTCCAGGAGTATTAGATCAGTGGGACGTCCACACTAACGTAATAACATGTGGACATGTGTTATTTGGAGCAACAGGCCTTCATGTCATTATAGAGCTTCAGGTCGACCTTATGACATTAGTTATCACAAAACTGAGGAGTCCCTGAAGTGGACACAGTGTGGCTGTGTTTCCACAGAATCCTCTCAGAAGCTGCAGAAATGTCTAATTTGACCAAACAGTTGACGGACATGAGCTGAACAAGGATTACAGGATTTAAAATATGAAACGGAAAATAAATAACGAGTTAAGAAGTTCTTACGTTAAAACTCACGACAATGGAGTCTTAAGTCGGCAGCACGCAAAAGAAACAAGAGACGAGTAACGGAGAAAGCCTGGAGCACTCAAGACAAGAAATTAATCCAATAATTAATTGAAAAGTATTTTCTCACTCTACTGTTGCCAAAGTTCAATGACAATAAAGTGAATTTTAGGGCGATTTTCTAGCATCAACGGTGCGTGTGTGTGTTTGTGTGTGTGAGAGTGTGGCGTTTAACTGATACTTCAAATGTGAAGTACTCTTTTGAAAATATTGATTGACTTACTGCCCTGAGATCCGTGAGGCTGCTCTGGTGCTTCTGTAACACAACATTTTTTCCCCACAATGTGGAAATAACACAGTGTGAATCGCTGGTGTATCAGAGCAATTATAAGTGGATGGAGTTCTGGAAGTATTGGATATTTTAGCACCGAAATGCTTTAAAAATGTATCATCAGAGTTACTTGTTACATTTTAATTCCAAGCGCCCTAATATATATATTAAATATATATACATATGTGTATGTAGGGTATATATGGGCTAAATATAGCTATGTGTTTATGACTATCTCTGTCACCATGAAAGGTCAGGGGGTCTCACCATTGTCAGACGCCATGAAGGTAACGTTGTAAATGTTGTTCTTGACGTACGGAGACTCTCGGTCCAGGATGGCGATGGTGGAAATCTGACCACTTAACGGGTCGATCTCCAGCCAGCGGGCAGGGTCGAACATCTTAGAGTACCTAAAATCAGAGTGACGGAGAGATAGGGTGGGAGGACGGGGGAGGATAAAGAGAGAGAGAGAGAGATCATGAGAAAGCACCACAGAGAGGCTTCTTTCTCTGCTGCTCTGGCCACAGGCCAAACTCATACTGGGGAAGTTGATATAGGAAGCACTTTCACGAGGCAACCACAACTCATT
>NC_024308.1:12843952-12879252 GCF_000523025.1 Cynoglossus semilaevis
CGCGGGGGGGTGGGGTGGGGGGGGTGTGCGGGGAGGGCGACAAAGCTCTTTCAATCCTCTGCTATTTGCTGATGAAATGTGCCGGGCTGCAGCCGGGGTGGCACGGTTTGAAACTCAAACTGATGAAACAGCGGAGGCAGAGAGACGCCGGTGAAGAAGGTTTTGTACCTTTTTAATTTGTGTGAGAGAAAGAGAAAGAGGAAGAAGAAGAAAAAAGAAACATGAAACAGCAGCAACAACAGAAAACCATAAAAAACAAAAACAACCTCCAAACTGCTCTGCTCTACAGTCACAGGCCACCCGCTCTGTGTGTGCCAGCCAATATGTGAATATGTGTGTGTTCTCATGGTTTTGTGATTGCTCTGCATCCACTACTGGCTGTTGCTAGGTTACAAAGATTTCAGTACCACATTTGGAAACAAATAGTGGGATGCAAGAGAAGGAAGGACGGGGACAAAGAACTGTGATCCTGCAGGCTCTCTGAGCTCCAGGGTGACTGCTGCTGCTGCTGCTGCTGCTGCTGCTGCTGCTGCTGCTGCTGCTGCTGCTGCTGCTGCTGCTGCTGCTGCTGCTGCTGCTGCTGCTGCTGCTGCTGCTGCTGCTGCTGCTGCTGCTGCTGCTGCTGCTGCTGCTGCTGCTGCTGCTGCTGCCGAGGCCTGAGCTCTGGGCTCAGTGCTGCCTCCTCCCCTCCATGTTTGTAAAAATAAATTTAGCTTTCTTAACAGCTTTTAGTGGAGAACAGCTCTCCAGAGAACACGCTGCCACTTGCTTTATTTAAAATTAAGATTCTGCGAATTAAAGGTGTTGATGAGACTCACACTGTTCACACATCAGGGTGTTGAACACTTCCTGTTAGAACACTGTCTAAGGCTAAGTGTGTTCAGACCTGGTTCTTTTGTCTTGCCAGATGTCCAGCCTTTCTATGGTAAAAAGCAGCTCAAACATCAGATGTTTTCAGTGGAGAACCTGTTATTATCAATTCACCCATCGCTGAGATCATTTGAAAGGAACTGGATTTCTTGGACCAGAAAAATAGTCTGTTGTCAAAGACTTTCTCCGGAATTCTAAGAGAAGGAAGAAGGAATTCTCTGATGGAAACCCCACTGAGGGAGAGTTCAGAGTTCAACAGACCAGATGTTACTTTATGGTTATTTCATTTTTTTTTTTCATTTTTGACTTGCTCCTTATTTTGCTTTATTTATCACAGCACTGGACAAACACAAAACTCAAGTCCAAGGGTTTGTAGACCTGCATGCAAACAGCAAACAATTACGAATACAATCAATAGGAAAAGGCAACATGGAAGGCACTTCTTGAACTCTTGACCCCGTAGGGTCAGTATGTGATGGAATAGAAGATTTACATTATCAAGTATAAACAGCACAAGGTTTAAAAAAATAATACTTTAAAGCCCTCCACAGGATCAAATATCTCACACTAAATTAGAATACTTTATATATAATTTATAAAGATTTGGAGCCAATTTTGCTGCGATGTATTCATTTTTAAAGCCCCTCTGCTGAATCATGCATCAATCTGCGCTTCTTTCAGACGTCCGAGCCAAATTTGGATGATAGACTTATCAATAAACCAGATTAACTCATCGGATTCTTTAAAAAGACTCTTGGCTTTCCCCTTTGATATTTTAGATTCTTATTAGAGAGACTTCCTAAAAAGGTTCCATTGAATCTGGCTTTACTCGCTCTCATTAACACCGGAGATATGAAACCGTTTTGGAAAATGTGGAATTCTGGGAGTTTCAGTGTTTTGATTTGAATCCTCCACAGATGTGAACCTTTGTTGCCTGATCTGCAGTCTGACAGGTCTGCAGCTTCTGCAGTTTCCCTGCGCCGTTGTTCTTCTTTACGGCCAGGTAATTGAAGGCTGCTGTAAAAGATCACAGTGATCTCCGTCCACTTCACTTGTTTTTCTCTGCACTGGAGACGAAAAAAAACAAACAGCTCTGTCCTTCGATTTCCACTGGATTTCAGTTCATTATTGGCTGTGTCTTGCTGAGCTCTGGGCTCAGTGCTGCCTCCTCCCCTCCATGTTTGTAAAAATAAATTTAGCTTTCTTAACAGCTTTTAGTGGAGAACAACTCTCCAGAGAACATGCTGCCACTTGCTTCATTTAAAATTAAGATTCTGCGAATTAAAGGTGTTGATGAGACTCACACTGTTCACACATCAGGGTGTTGAACACTTCCTGTTAGAACACTGTCTAAGGCTAAGTGTGTTCAGACCTGGTTCTTTTGTCTTGCCAGATGTCCAGCCTTTCTATGGTAAAAAGCAGCTCAAACATCAGATGTTTTCAGTGGAGAACCTGTTATTATCAATTCACCCATCGCTGAGATCATTTGAAAGGAACTGGATTTCTTGGACCAGAAAAATAGTCTGTTGTCAAAGACTTTCTCCGGAATTCTAAGAGAAGGAAGAAGGAATTCTCTGATGGAAACCCCACTGAGGGAGAGTTCAGAGTTCAACAGACCAGATGTTACTTTATGGTTATTTAATTTTTTTTTTTCATTTTTGACTTGCTCCTTATTTTGCTTTATTTATCACAGCACTGGACAAACACAAAACTCAAGTCCAAGGGTTTGTAGACCTGCATGCAAACAGCAAACAATTACGAATACAATCAATAGGAAAAGGCAACATGGAAGGCACTTCTTGAACTCTTGACCCCGTAGGGTCAGTATGTGATGGAATAGAAGATTTACATTATCAAGTATAAACAGCACAAGGTTTAAAAAAATAATACTTTAAAGCCCTCCACAGGATCAAATATCTCACACTAAATTAGAATACTTTATATATAATTTATAAAGATTTGGAGCCAATTTTGCTGCGATGTATTCATTTTTAAAGCCCCTCTGCTGAATCATGCATCAATCTGCGCTTCTTTCAGACGTCCGAGCCAAATTTGGATGATAGACTTATCAATAAACCAGATTAACTCATCGGATTCTTTAAAAAGACTCTTGGCTTTCCCCTTTGATCTTTTAGATTCTTATAAGAGAGACTTCCTAAAAAGGTTCCATTGAATCTGGCTTTACTCGCTCTCATTAACACCGGAGATATGAAACCGTTTTGGAAAATGTGGAATTCTGGGAGTTTCAGTGTTTTGATTTGAATCCTCCACAGATGTGAACCTTTGTTCCCTGATCTGCAGTCTGACACGACTGCAGCTTCTGCAGTTTCCCTGCGCCGTTGTTCTTCTTTACGGCCAGGTAATTGAAGGCTGCTGTAAAAGATCACAGTGATCTCCGTCCACTTCACTTGTTTTTCTCTGCACTGGAGACGAAAAAAAACAAACAGCTCTGTCCTTCGATTTCCACTGGATTTCAGTTCATTATTGGCTGTGTCTTGGCATTAATTCACACTGTGTCCAAGGACATGAAGCTGAGACTGTTCTTTTCAACCCCCCCCCCCACTCCATCCCTCATGTTCTGGGGGGCTTTTTGTTAAACTCAGTGAGGGGCATGGAGCCGCCGAACCAGGTCTGACTCTCAATGATAGACCGTCTTTGATGTCAGAGCTTGTTATTCGTATATTCGATGTCTTCACATCTTATTTTATGATAAAAGTGTGTGAAGGAACACGACTCATTCTCTTCTCAGGTACTATTTTCTCAGATGCAAAAAAAAGATCTTTGCACCAGAAGGAACAGGAATGTCCATTTACATGCTGGTGTGTCCCTGGGCAACACACTAGAGGTGAAGTTACTGGTAGAAGCTGTCGCCTATGCATCTGTTTAATGTGTTATTATAGTAGATTCATTATATTTGCCTGAGTGCAAGTTCGCCATAAATAAATAGTTACAGTAAGTGGCAATCATTATAGAAATACATTCATTAACTGCAAGATTCACGACAAGTATGTGAAAATGAAAGGAAACAGTAAAGAACTGATTACAAACGTTAAGCGAGCGACGCCACTGATGTTTGTTGTTAACGTAGAGTAAGTACTCTCAAGGCTTTTATACTCTCCCTATACTGAAGTTTCGTATAGCTGTTAAGCAACACATCCACTAGGGGGCAGTGCTGAGCTCAGAGTTAATGTCCGGGCCAAGGTCAGTTTCTCAAACAAAAACAACAGTAACAAACATGGAGATGGTGGTAGTCTGTGTGGACATGAAATACAGCACCCCCATGTGGATGGAGAATTCCATTACTTCTGTTCTGCCGTTTCTCCAGCAAATAGTGGACGTAAGCTGCACCGTGTAACACTGCCCCCACAATCTAAAATGTACAACGTACCAAGTACGAACAACACTTAATATTTATTTTGCGTCTTTACGACAAAGCAGTTTTACTAAATAAACTGATCGTTATTTGTCCAAAAGTCAGACGATGTGAGGTGGTAAAGGTGGACAGGGGCAGGTGGTCTTACCTGATGGTCTGCCTCATGAAACGATCAGGATCTTGTGCTGTGAAGGTGGTGAGCAAGGACTTGGCCGAAAGACCCTCCTCCAGTTTGATGGACTTGGGGTTGGGGTTGAATTCCGGAGCCTCGTTGATGTCCAGGATGCGAACAGAGACCGTGGCCGTGGACATGCGGGGCAGGTGGATGCCCCGGGCCAGGGGCACCTCGTTCTCCGCCTCCACTGTCAGCATAAAGGAGCGGGTCATCTCGAAATCGATGGGCTGTACAGAAGATGGTAGAGAGAGGAAGAGAAAGAGGGAGAGAGGTTGAAGATTGCAGTTCAACAGGTTTACTTTGCTACATTTAGCTGATGTACCGCTACGTACAGCAGCTCAGAGCTTTCCAAAATGTTTCTGCAGCGCCACCCTTTGGTAGGCAGAGTTATAGTTGTACCCTCTAGTGTTCACAGCTACTTCTCTAAACATTCACACATGAGAACTGCTGTTCTCAATGAACTAAGAAAATTAAATTGTCATTTGGGGCGGCCCCCGCCCCACACTTTGGTAACCACAGCAGCAGTGGCTTCAGA
This sequence comes from Cynoglossus semilaevis, assembly GCF_000523025.1. NCBI lineage: Eukaryota > Metazoa > Chordata > Actinopteri > Pleuronectiformes > Cynoglossidae > Cynoglossus > Cynoglossus semilaevis. Next base: position 12,848,906 of record NC_024308.1, read on the forward strand.
GTTTGTAATTGAATGCTTGCTGTTTCTGGTGGTGCTCTGAGGTTTTTCGGGGACCTGGTTCTGACTTTATGTTTGGGGAAATGAAGTCCATTTCCAGCTACTTTATTTATCTAAGAAAATAAAAGCAATACCTTGGTAATGATCACTGCATCTGAAGACGTCGATATCTCTGTTTTATCGAGATACTGCGTGGACAGTGTATGAACAAAGATGCAGTGTTATTGGCTTTGATGTGTGAATCTTTCGGCAGTAGCTATTAAAAATAATGAAGTTGTCCACACGTTGAAAAAACCTCCAAATAATGGGAAAAAAAACTGAGCTGCAGTCTTTATGATAGAATCACTCTGAGACAAAAGCTTGAAAATGTTTTTTTTTTGTTTTTTTCCACACAGACGCTCACAGTTGTTTTTATTTATTGATGACCCATGGTTGTTTTGCCAGTTACTGGATTTTTAAGATCTCTTCTTAATGAAGAAATATATTTTTCAAGCCTGTAATAATTGAAATACTGTTAAAAAAATCCAGAATATTTACCTCAGAGGTATCACATTATTAAAAAATTGTATTATACAATGGGGAAAAAATATTCCAGATTTCCTCCAGAATACTACAGAGAAGGAATTCTCTGAGGGAAACACCAGACTTTGTTGTGGTGGAATGAAACTGTAATTTTTCAAAAATGCCTTCAAATTACTACAGTATTTGTACGATGGTAGTACTTGGATATATTTTATGGCCATAATAATTTTATCACCAGTCCAAGGAGGGAAAACACCAATTAAGGTTTTTCTTAATTGGTGTTTTCTACACACAGTGGAAATAAACTAATGACCGAGTTATTATTCAAACCAATGACAAACTGGTGAATTGTTGGTGAAAACAACAGTCGGTCACAGGAACAGTGTGAATCATTTTTCACTCAAACTGTGGAATCATTGTATTTCCCCTCATAATGAGCCAATCAATCAGTCAGAAAATGACTTCCTGCCAAAAATACTGTTTTCCCTCAGAAAAAAAAGACTTTTTCCAGTCACTTCAATGAACCGGAGCAGAGGGTTTGAAAAAGATCTTTACTTTTTAAACATGTTATATTTTCATATTTTAGTTTTTTTTTGTGATCTAATCGATGTTTGAATCTCTGCCCAGAGGATCACCTGGTCAGTGCTCCCCACCAATCAGAGCACACACACCCAGACACGTGCACTTCATGCAGCTGCCAACAGGCAGATGATGGACAGGCAGATTTTTTTTGTATAAAAATTCAGCTGCAGTAAACTGACTCTTCACATGTTCCCCCGCCACATTATCCACCTTTAATTAAAAGAAAAAAAGAACAACCGCATGGAACTTTGAGGAGTGGGTTCATCCTAAAACCTTCCATCATCTCATGGACTCCTCAGAGCTGCGGGTGTTTTTCTTGTTTTTCTTTAACAAACACCATTAGTCTCCTTATAAAAATGTTTTATTTGGTTAAAGTGAATTACAGCATCGACAGGTTTACGGTTCCACTGCTTTTTTAAGAACTTTCCCCCAAAAACTGGATTTGTATTGACTCCACCTTCTACACCTTCATTTGTAAAAGTCACCGTGGAGGAGGAGAAAGTCAGGAGGACAGTGTTGTGGTGGGTTTTTTTGTTTTGTTTATTTTTAAATGAGTGAATCCTAACCTCACCCCCTCCCCCCCCCCCCCCCCCCCCCGCAGCTTTGTTCTTCGGACCACCCTCGGAGCGTGCAACTTTCTTTTGATAACTTTTCTGAACTGCTGCCTCTGATCTGTCTGACTTTGTCTGTGAACTACAGACTGAGTCAGCGTGTGATGGAGCCTCCACGCCACAGTTCTCCGTCTCCGAGGATCTGAACTTCTTTTAAAGGTTGTGGCGTCTGAAGCGCCGTGCTCTGATCCTCTCTGTGAGTTTTTTTTATTTCCCTGACAATGCTGACACGTTTTTGCACATAAGTGTTTTTTTTAAAAAAAGCAGGCCTGGGAATAAAAACACATCAGGGGACACATCATTGAAGGTTTCCTCTGCCCCCCCCGCCAACACCCCTCCCCACCCCCTGACCTCTGGCGTTTCTCAGGAGGACCGCCATTAATCCTGCTGCTCTTGTAAAAGGTGAAAGAAAAAAAGAAAACAGATCTGTGGGGGGAAAATGTCACATCAGGAAAAGAGCAAAAAACTAAACAGGTGAGGGGGAGAGGGAGTGGGGGCTAGGAGGGAGTTAGAGAAATAGGAAGCTGATCTAATTTCCTCCTCTAATTGACCGTCAACAGTGACGTCACGTCAGGTGGTGCACACGTGTTACTTCATGTTCATTTCATCTTCGGTTATAGCAGCATGACGCAACATAATCCAATTAAATAGGAGATGGGGGAGGGGCGGGAGCGACTTGGAGGACGTTATGCAACATCTGAAATCCTCCATCTGTTGCCTTGATGCTCTGCCAGCAGCAGCTCCTTCTTTAGGAACCTTTCTAATTGCACGACATTGCAACATGTCTCCTCTGTCAGGTTTCATCCCCACGGTCCTGAAAACTCTGGGAAGACTGGGCAAGACTGGGCTGAAAAACTACAAGGCCAATATCAAACCTCCTGTCTGTGATTCCCTGAGATGAGAAAGTCAGGAAGAACAACAACACAACTGTAACGTTGGCAGCGAACCAGTGTTTTGATGTCGTACACTCTCAGATTATCACACCAACAGCAGATCAAACAGAACTGAGACTCCACTTCACAGCCGTGTGTTTCAGTCCCACAGACACAACAGCAGAGGTCGCCGACCACCGCGGCTCTGCGGCCACAGGAAGCTCCAGAGCCCCTCGGCTGTGGCTCTCCAGCTTTGACTGACCCTCTCTGACCTTAGCCCCTGAGCACAGACCTCTACCGTTGCCCCCCACGGACAACCTGACCACTGCATCTCAAGTCTGCATACAATAGCAGAGCAACACTTGGACTTCCTCCTTCCTTCCACTCGGTGCTGTTCGAACTGTTGTTTACATTTCATCTGACAGTTTCCAGCCTCCTTCGGAGCAGAACTGCGACAGCGCTCATCATTGTCAATGACGGCAAAGTAGGAATAAAAATAACACAAGGATCGTTCAGACGGAGGTTGGGTTTGAGTATTGGCAAGAATCTGGCGCTATGATACAGGTGCAGTGACACAATATATTGCGATACATTACGATATATTGCGATGTTATGGGCACAATGCTATATTGTAATCATAGTAAAGACAGAATGCTGTTCCATCTTAACATCAGGTCACTGACTTTGGAACAGAGGGATCTGCATTTGGAATCAAAAGATAAGAAAGAAAATAATATGGTGCTGTGTATCGATGCGATATCGTGAAACGAAATATCGCGATATTTCTGTGTATCAATATTTTCTTAGACCTTAAGTGTTTTTTTCAATCTCACCTTGACCACTGTGAGCAGACCCTCGTTGGTGGTGGGGTCAGTAGGAATGGAGAAACGCCCATTGGGGTCCCCGGCGATGATGCGGTACACGGCGCTCCAGGCCGGAGTGTGAGGCTGGTCTTTGTCCGTCACGGTCAGGTTGGAAACGATGACGTTCACACGGTTCTCGTGAACTTCCCCAAAGAACTGACACAGAAACAGACCAAAACAGGGACAAGGGGAAATTCTTATAACAACAGTGAGTTACCCCAACCCCCGGGGGCAGGATTTGGTTACACGGTCTAGAAACAAAAAATATATTTTTTTTGGCTAAGCTGACCTCAGTGAAATCATATATGACTTATTTTATTATCTGTTTGTTTCTCCACCATCTGCTGCTGCTGCAGATAAACACTGTTATTTCAGGGATGTCACACATCCTGTGTGTGTGTGTGTGTGTGTGTGTGTGTGTGTGTGTGTGTGTGTGGACTCACTGTATCTGTAGTGAACTCAGGGGGGTTGTCGTTGACATCACTGATCCTGATGACCGTGGTGGCGGTGTTCGACAGGCCGTAGGTGGGGTTTCCCTCCATATCTGTGGCCTGGATGATCAGAGTGTACTGGTTGACTTTCTGGAAACGGACAGAAAACACAGGTCACGACCTGGAGATCATTTATGACATCATCTCTGCAGATACACTACAGAAACCTTGATAATGAACTGATTTCATCATTTATTTAAATGGAAAATACACAATATGTAATGGGTGATACAGGATAGAGGACGCTCTGAGTCCTGAACACATTCTCCTTCTGGTCGTCCTCAGTACTGTCGATTCTCATTACTAATGTATATACCACATTTTCCGGACTTATACTCAGGTGCGACTTATATATAAAAACATATAATTTCACGTTTGTTATTTTTAGCCATGAAAGGGCTTGTGTACCAGTATTTGCTACTCCTGTAAGCCGCACTTTTTTCATCTTTTGTCGACTTATACTCTGGAGCGACTTATAGTCTGGAAAATATGGGAATGGTTTATGGTTCAGTATTGACTGGATGTAAAATAATCGGAAAAAAAATAAATGAAATGTACAAAACTAAACCTAAACTTTCAAAGAAAATGTTGAGGAATGTACAAAACTAAAACTAAACTTTCAAAGAAAATGTTGCACATTTGAAGTCTGTCGCCATCTGGTGGCATCAACAGAAATTACACTTGATTTGCTATGAGACATGAAACAGAAGGACTGTCGTCAATCTTTATCATACCTTGTACCAGAGTTTGGCGGGCCAGATTAGAAAGCCAAGTGAGCTGTGTCTGGCCCACGGGCCATAGTTTGCATGGAGTGTGAATTAAAATAAAATTAATTTTAAAAATATACATTTTCTGTCGTTTGCAAGGGTTTTAGAGCTGCTGTTACAACCTAATTAAAGAGAAAGAGATCTAGATTTGTAAATATTGGTACTTTACTGTCATGATGTAATAGCGTTGCAGTGTAGCACCCCCTGCAGGTAGGGCTGGGAGGTGTCAGCTGAATTCAATTAGTGTATGTGAATATGAGATTGAAAATCTAGAAAAAAAATAACAATTCAAGCCATAATTCAGCCTGACGTGAAGCACAGACTTGTGAACAGGACAGAATCTTCTCTCTGTAGGATCAAGTGATGCAGGAGAAAATCTACAAGCTGCTGTCACACCTCAGGACACACTGCAGGCTGGAGACATTTCCACAAGCTGAGAAACAGCTGCTCCATCTGGGTGGAATTGATGAGCCTTTAAAACACAAACACACACACACACACACACACACACACACACCTCTCGGTCCAGGCCGGCTGCCACGGTGATGATGTCACCGGTTCTGTTGTTGATGGTGAACATGTTGGAGGAGGGACTCTGAGGATTCTGGGAGAGAATCTTGTACCGCAGCATCCCATTGGCTGTTTTGGGGTCATCTTTGTCCACGGCTGTCACTGTCATCACGAAGGTTCCTGGAAACAAAAAAGGACAAAACTGAGCACATGACGTCTGTACGATGAAAATCCCTCCTCTAATTAAAAAAGATTAATTCGACGTGTGTGTGTGTGCGTGGGTGGGGGTGTATTACCAGGCTTGGATCCCTCAGGGACAGAGCCGTTAAAGATGGTGTAGGAAAACTCTGGTCTGTTGTCGTTCTGGTCGATGACGTTGACGACGATGTCGATTGGATTCTCAACCTGGTTACCGTTCAGGTCCACGGCATGAGCTCTGAGCTGTACACAAACAACCCAGTACAAACCCAGTCACTAAAGTATCATTAAGTCATTCAAGTCCCACAAGTCGGCCGTGTCCTTCAAGGCTGCTTCAGTCAATTCAACGGTCCTGGTGTTTTTTCCCTTAGTCTTTTCTGGACTTGAAGTTCATTTAAAACACTTAAAGTTCTGTGTGTTCTTCAAACAGACAGATCTGCAAAAACATTTCCAGCTAAAAAATGTTGTTTTTCTAAAGTTTTTCGCTTTAATGAAAGTGATGAAAAAAAACTGTTGACATGAAGCGTCTAAGAAAATAAGACACGAGAGTCTGAAGCTGCCGTCATGTTGGTCATCACCAGGCAACCAAACAGTGAGTGCAGCGCATTTACTAACCAGAGAAGAAGAAGAAACTAAATGAAGATAAAATAGTCACTGAGCTCAGGAAAAATATAGATACATACACTGAACCTCACGTTAGTATTTTTAGATATAATGAAAAGAGAAAATGTTTAAATTGTGGAAAATTCGAACTTATTTGTTCCCAAAATAAAATGAGGATGTAAATACTTGAAGGTCCTGCACATTTTACTACCTTCTGGTCCACATACTTATACGTCCTGGACGTTTTTCTCCAGTGACTGAATTTATATCCAGTCTTAATTCAACTGTAGTGAATGAGAAAAAAGAAAAAAGGTTTGACATACGCGTGGAATTATGGCAGCAGAGAATATACTGGGCTGCATTCGGAGCTCAGGCTTTTAGCCCTAAGATTTACAGCCCTCTCCTGTGCAGTGTATACACTGTAGCCACTGTATCAGCCTGTAAAGCCTCCCTCATGAATAAACATGGCGGCCAATCACAGCTTTTTGCTCTGACAACTACATCCAATCACATGCATATTCATGAGATGGCTTCAATGCAAATCATCCTGCTGCGACTCCAGATTATTACCCCCCCTCCTGGTGTGTGTGTGTGCACATTCCAACAGATAAAATGAGGTGGATGTGACTGCATTAGATACAGCCAGCAAACAGCCGGAGATTCTGTAACGGACGTCGCCCTCGTCTCTGATTTGCATGGAAGTAAAAATGACAGCGAAGATGGGAGAAAAAAAAAAGAGAAGCAGGATTTACTCTCTCTCCCTCTTTTTTTTTGTTCTCTGTTGTGCCAGCTACGGTAGAATATGATACACAGAAGCAAAGCATTTTATGAGGTAAAAGCTAAAGTCGGAACAGTAAAGTATCCAAAGGGAGACAGATGCAAGAACGAACAGGGTGAGATGAGGGAGGTGAGTGTTGGAGATGCACGTATGGAGCGGTGCTGCTCGGCGTGGACAGTGGCAGAAAGGGGAACTAGTCGGATGTTTGGGGTAAAAAAAACAAACCAATGTGGATCAACAAACGATGAATGAATGGATCGAAAGCGGGATGGTAAAACTGATGGATGGATGGAAAGTAGAGGGCTAGCTGGATTGATGGTTAACTTGATGGACAGATAGATGGATGGATGGATGGATGGATGGATGGATGTCTGGTTCATAATACAGTAAATTAAAAACCCCACTGTAAACGTCTCACTGTAAACGTCTCACTGTAAACATCTCACTGTAAACGTCTCACTGTAAACGTCTCACTGTAAACATCTCACTGTAAACGTCTCACTGTCTACCAGACATGTTTAGATCCTTATTACATGGAAGACAGAGATGTGCTCTCTGTCCAGAGGCTTGGTGACCGACAGCTGCCCTGAGATCGGGTTGATGGTAAAGATGCCAGTTGGAGGCTGGTCGGCCCCGGGGCCCGTCACACTGTAACGCAGCATCCGGTTCTTGTCCCGGTCTGAGCGGATCTGGAGAACAGACAGAAGACGAGGTCACTGCATCAAATTCTCTCAATTGTTTGCACTCGGCGGCAATGATAACAGAGTTATGACATGAGGAGCAGATAAAGGGCATTTCCTGAATAAAAATGTCAGCGAAATGTAAACAGTGAACTAAACACGTCATTGTGTCTACTTCCAGAGTCTGATCTGGAGTCAGGGTCAGAACCACGTCAAGAAACGACTGCTTATCATCTGTTAACAAGTCAGTGGAGATCAAATTGACCCTGACGTCTGCAGCTTTGTCAAAATGATAAAGCTAGGTACTGCTAAAATATCAATATAAAATACATATACATTTATAGTAGGAAAAAAATATTTTGATTTCGTGCCAAGTTTTCACTTATCAGAATACTTTTGTAGTAAAATATCAGGTGTTTGGGTTTTTCTGGCTTAAAACTTGCTAACTTCAAACTAGCCCCCTCTAGTTTTAGCACGGTGATATAGCACAACATATGTTGCAGATTCATTCCACATGTTTAAGATACCTGTGCAGGAATCTAACTTTAGTTGGTCAATACTACACCATATCCACAAGTATTTGTATTTGTACTTCCTGCTTCCTTCATTTTCCACAACCAAGTGGTTTCTGTTGTGTTATTGGACCAGGGATGTATCTCTTATCATTTTCCACTTTTCCAAACAAAAACAAAAATTTTAAACATCGCCTGCTGTTCTGCTTCCTCATTAGCTGAATGAACTGGTCAACAGTCGCCTGACCTCGACCACAGTGCCTGCTGATACCGGCCAATCTCACCAGCATTCTGAGTCCTGACATTTCTGACCATTATTTTTTTTCTGTGATTTTGGACTGGACCTTTGCCCCAAACCTTTGGGATTTGCTTGCCTGTGGGACAAATACCCTGGTTTTCAAACTGCTTTGAACTCCGACCAAGTAAACCCAACACCCAGGGAGTGAATCCTGGTTCTTATCACGCTTCTCAGTCCCTCTCTGCCAGCCAAGGTGACGGGCTGTGTGATAAAACCAGAACAAATAAAAATCATGACGTTTCTGTCGCACAAGGACAGAACAGAGCTCTGTAGACCAAAGAGACGAAGAGTCGGGAGACGGAGGAGTCGTTCCGGACATAATCTCATCGTAAGAGTCGATATGTAAATATACGTTTATGTCTGAAGAACTTCGGTCCAGATTTACTGCAAGTTTTGTTCCCATCCTGATGCAGATCTGCCACATCAATCACACAGATAAAGCTGGCTGCAGCATGGCAGCTTGTTGTGTGTCTGAAAACTACATTTCTTATCGCTGCATGAGGGATAATCATGTTAATAAAAAGAGACACTGGGTCTGTGCCGGAGAAAACTGCTGAACACTGCAGAGGAAGAAAGACAAGGCAGGTGGTAGAAGAGTGCATTTGATACAGGCAGCAGGGAACAACAGAAACTAAAGTGTTCGTATTCCAAGGTTAGGCAGTATTTCCCAGGACGGTCAGGAACTGGGGGGGGTCTTCAATGACCTTGAAAACCTTGGATTTAACATAAATGCCACTGGCAATATATAGCACTTCCATCCTTTAAAAATGGAAAAATGTTTAACTATAATTTTTTGTAACACACAGTGTTAACCAGTAAGACATTAGTGAGGTATGCTGGCGTTAGACACTGCTGTGAGCAAAATAGTAGCGGAAAAAAAAAACCTTCAGTTAGCCTGTTATGCTGTTACAATAAATAATATCAAAATCTCTTTAACATCACTTTACATTAAGCAGAAAAAGGTAGGTTTCAGGTATATTGTAGAAAACAATCCTTTTGTTAGCCTAGCATCTGCTAGAGCATATGCATCAAACTCAAGGCCGCCAAGCCGTTTTGTGTGGCCCGCAGAAGGTTTGAAAACATTTAGTGAAGTTCATGCAGCAGAGTTAACCTGTGGACTGGTACTGGTCCGCAGACCGGGGTTTGGGGACCCCTGATCTATACAGTATTCCATTTACAACCGGCCCCTCATGTGACCCCGGAGTTACTAGACACCCCTGTGCTAGAATAACAAAATAGTGTGACCCCGGAGTTTGACACCCCTGTGCTAGAATAACAAAATATAAAGGTTTACCTAAAAGATTACATTTTTACGTAAAACAGTATTCATACTAAGGACCATAAAACTAATAGTGAATGAGTTTCAAGTCCTGGTTCCTCCGTCAGTAAGACTAGATTCAAATACAAACTCATGTCTTTGTATGTTGTCGACAGCTGCAGGAGCAGAGACCCTCCTCTGACATGAGGGTTTATTGAGGAGACAGTTGTTTTCTTTTTTCTTCTAAACCAACAGGGAGTCTATGTTGCGTCATGAACAGCTTGTGAATCCCACAGCGTAAAAAGCTTTGATTTGGTAACGTGAGTGAGGCGACTTAAAATTAAATGTTAACGCTAAAATGTGGCACACATTCAAATTTCATGACAGTTGTTTTTGCATCAGTGGAAGTTGTGAATGTTTGAGTGGTTTCATGTGATTCTGTGCACTTCATCTGATTCTCTCCTCCATCAGATTAGATTTTTATTAGCTCTGCCTGAGAGCCACAACATTTATTGGGTTTCACGTGCATTTCATCAGCTTTATTATGATGTGCAGATTCAAAAAAAAAAAAAAAAAAAAAGAAAGAAAGAAAATCGAGTGTTTGACACAGTTTCCCATGTTTTCCTTTGGCTTATGTCATATTCCTTTCATTTTGCAATCGACTTCAGTGTTATTACACGTGGACCCAACCTACAATCTGGGTTATTTGGCTATTTTTCTCCCTCGTAATCGGTCTCCACGGAGACCGTGACACTGCTGCGTGTGCATGTGCGTGTGCAGGCGCGGCTCTTACCCTGACTAGCTCCTCGGGGAACTTTGCTCGTGAATTCTCGGCAATGTTGACAGGTGGAATGACCCAGTCCCTCTTCACTCGCCTGACTGAGCCGTCGCCCCTGACGACGACGCTGTGCCATGGAAACGAGATCTCTGGTACCTGCCGAATCAGTGTACCATCGGCGGGCTTCACCTGGAGAGAGGGTAAACAAGCTGTGTTCAGTGGGGCAGAAACACACAAACATACACGCACACACACACACACACACACACATAGAAACGCAGCAGGGCTGCTTCTGCAGTGCCATCCTCCCGGGAAGGCTTGGTGACTCAGGGTATTTCTGACCTCATTTCAGTGGATTAATGATCTCATTACAGTCTGTCTGATAAATGGCGGCCACCTGCCTGCGTGTGTGTGTGTGTATGTGTGTGTATGTAAAAGCCTCTCATCCTCCTGTGTGTCCCTCAGGCCCTGACCTTGAAGGCAGCAAAGGGTTTTTTTCCCCCATTTTCCGAAATAAACTGAGTCTCTCATCGCCTGCCATTAACATGAAGAATTAATAATTAAAGCTACATTAATAATTAAAGATGAAAATATCAGAAATATAGAGTACTGAAGACACCAGAAATATGAAGTAAAGTCCTGGTTTAATATATTAATAAACACATTACAGATGTGACATATGCTATGTTTTAGATTTGATCAGATTTTATTTACATTTCCGTGTATATCGTTCATTGATGATTTATTCCAAAACCACCTCTCTTGTTATTTATTCCTGCAGTCGGAACGTGTACTTTTAAACACTGTGTTATTTAGTACAATCTAAAGCAGGGGGCGCTCAAGAGCCAAAATTAGGTTCAAATTGGACCAGTGTTTGGGCAACCGGATAAAATAATCCCAGCGAGCCGTATCTACGCCCACGGGCCATAGTTTGCCAAACTCTGGTCTTAAGTGTAGGACTGAGGTAAACCTGTTTAAAATTGTTGCATTTACTGGAAAAAATTAAGTAGGACTGAGGTAAACCTGTAAATTGTTGCATTTACTGGAAAAAATTAATGAGCCCTGATAGGCTGTCTGATTTTCTGACCCGCCCTACTACATACGTCATTAAACTAAACAAGAAACATTTGGATTTCAAAGGCAACACAGTCAATTTCCTCCCCATGAAATCCCTGTGTTGCCGGTGTGATTCCTGCCTCTGTGCCTTGTTACAGCTCTCCCTGACACTGCCTCAGCCTCCGTGTGGAGCTGCTGTTAGTACGTCATCCCTGTCTGACTGATTTTACAGACATTTGAAGCCTGCTGAGGTGTAAATGTGACGCCTCTTTGTCTCTCGCTTCACTTTCATTTGATAACAACCCCTGCTCTGGCGTCTCAGCTGAAGGGCACAGTGCTGACACTGCTCCCCTGGCAAATGGCTGGTTGTTAAGAGCCAAGGCTGCACCTCCGGTGGTTTTCTTTTTTATGAAGGACTGCTGACAGCTTCTTTCACTCGCTGTGATTCTGCTCCTCACCAAAAGCACAGCAGCCAGAGCCGCTGAGAGCAGCCGAGGGAAAGGCAGCCAACTCTTCCTGGGCTGTGTTTAGTGGGACAGACCGTCATCTGAACGCAGTACTGTACAGTACATTCAAAAGGTATACGTGACACCCCGTACTGTACTGTACTGTACTGTACTGTACTGTACTGTAACAGATGGCTGATTGGACTCTTATTGTCCGTGCAGCCAGAGCTTGATCACCCGGTGACGCCTGCAGGAGAGAAAGCTGTGATTTTATTTCAGATGATCCAACATCAGCTGAGCCCCGGGGAAATAAAAGCCCATTAGAGTCAAACGGTTTAAAGATTTGGCTCATCAGAAATTACAGGTCTCTCTCTCTCACACACACACATATCAACCTGCAGTATCATGGACCTACATCCAAGTTAAAGTGCAATAACAATAAATTTGTCCCAAACAAAAAAAAATCATTTATGAAAGTTATATTATTGAGTCTGCTTTTATTTATTGTTTACTAATAGATAATATATTTATTTATCCTGTGAGATATATTTACATCTAAACGCGTGGTTTTTAGATCATTTTTCAACCTTTTATGAATTGATCGTCCATCCTCCCAGCCCCGCCCACACTGGCTTGTGTCAATGTTTGAAACCTGCGTGGGGTGGACCCCACCCTCCGTCCCCACCTCCGTCCCCACCTCCGTCCTGCAGTAACCTCACTGCTAACCTGACTCCATTCACAGTCTCAGAACCATATTCTGAATCAGGTTTGTCGTCCTTTCCGTCTGCTGCAGCACTCGGCGGTGTGTATTTTTGGTGTCGTTATATATGTCCTCTCAATAATGGTTATGTTTTTAACTCATTCAACTTTTGGTGTTTATTCAAAAGAAAATTTTGCTCTGGCTGGCCAGTAAAGGGTTAAATAAGTCAATTGTCAATGCAATTGCAGGTGCAGTACCACTTGAGGCCTGGCCAGAACTCAAGTTCTCTCTAAACTCTTCTCTCTTATCATTAATTCTGAAAGGCCTGTGTTAAATGATATATTTGCACTTAGAAAGAAAATGTTTTTTGATGACAGAGACAGCATTTTTTATGCAGATGAAACGTTTTCCTTCATCAAAGGTCAGCACAGCAGTAGAGGGCGCAGTCGTTTGGAAAAGTTTTTATGCCAGGTGTCGTTCCTGAGGACCTTGAATTTGTGATTAGAGGGAATTGAACCTGGGACTTCCTGCAAGGCAGGCAGGATCATACCACTGCATGAATGTAGTTATGTTGTCAGCCCACATACATCTCTGTTTACTCTCCCCAATCAGGAAGAAAAAATGAAAAAAAATTCAAAAATGGCAGGAGTCAAAGTTCAGTTTCTGCTGCTGATACAACGGTTCTATTTTTTCACCTTCCCAGAAAAGCTGCTTCTCCCTAGAACTCAGATTCAGATTTATTAGAAATAGTTAAAGTAAGTCCCTCTGAGAATTGTTTTTTTTTTTTGTTTGTTTGTACGTAGGCTCCGCACAGCAGCGATAACAAAGAGCGCCTCATGCTGCTGAATATAATTGGCCATCGTAAGATCAGTCGTTTCAACTTGTACAAAAACACTAGTGTCAAGCCTGTAGGAAGAAATAATCAACTCTCTGGTGTTGTATTTATGCTTAAGATGAGAAGGATTTGTGCAGACATTCAATCTTTGAAGTTGTTCTTGGTTTCTTTTAGGTACCAGCGTGTCTTTTCTTCTCAGAGGACGGCATATTGAATTATGAATTTGCTCTGGGAAGGACTTCAACGTCTCCCAGGCTTTTTCTGGGCACAGTGTCAAAAGCTGGTTTCTCTGAATATTTTATTTTAACTTATATGTGGCTGTTCATTTAACTTCAACCTCTTCCTGGTGATTTGCCAAAAGTTACTACCTTGGAGTCGACGGACACTTAAATAAGGCCATTAAAACAACCAGTGAGAGCCTGGTTGATTAAAAGTTAACATCTGTTTTCTGGCTCTTTAGTCTTTTAGTCTTTACTGCGTCAGACTAGTTAAAAAAAAAAAAAAAAAGATTCTAAGGGGATATAATTCTTATTAGTTTACAAATGAGTCTTAAGACTTGTCAGGCATTATCATTAAATCATAAAAATCATACTCAATAACAACATCTGTCTTTTTTGGAACAACCTCCTGTCATTTTAGCTTGTGGAACAACAACATCAGCAAAGACAAAGTGTAAAGACAATTCATAGCTAGAATAACTGAGCATTTGCCAAAAAATATAAACAAAAATAGCACAAACCAGGGCAAGGTTAGAAGCCTAGAAGTAAGTCGTTTCCCCACATACATTAAAAAATGGTTTGTAAAAACAGCGCTTAAAGTCACCAAGGGAAAACCAAGAAAATAATAAAAGAAAAAGAAAAACGAAAACAAAAAACATCTATAAGTTAGCCAAAAAACGAAGTACCAAAATACACATGATCTGTGATGCGACAGTCAACGGGCTAGCTAACAAGCTATTTCGCACCAAAGATCGTCACAGTGCCCTCTGCAGTTATCATACGTTCTGCTGTGTTACCTGTTCAGGTGTTGCACTGCTGCCCTGTGGCCGTTGGCGGAAGTGCACCCTGGTCTTCCACATCTGTTTGGTCTGCACGTCCTGAGCGTAGACGACCAGCAGCAGGGCGTCCGCTCGTCCCTCCAGGTTAAGGCACCGCTGGGCGTAGACGACGCCATCTTTAGTCACCGTGAACTCAGAGGAATCTCCGACCGTGAAGCGAACTTTTCCTCCACCACAGTCCACAAAGCTCACTGCAGAAGAAGAAGAAGGAACACAGTGACACGTGTCAGAGCCAGCAGAGGAAAACATCAATCACCAGTGGGATGGGGCTGGAGTGAGCGTGAGGGTGAGGGTGAAGGGAGAGAGAGAGAGGGAGGAGAGGGGGAGGGCAGAACCTGCGCTGCATTGTGATAAGGTCAGAAGTTTTTGCCGTCACTTTTCAAGGTGTTTCAACTTTTCTCTCCCTGCCGACCTTATCAGTGACTTCATGCTTACACATCAGCGTTTATTTTAGGATCTTGCTGATGTTAATGACAAAGACAACACACTGTGTGTGTGTGTCTGCCATTATTTTTTTTCGTTGAAGCCTTTGAGCGTGGAGTCATGTTTGAAGTTGAGACACTGTAACTGAAACTACAGACGGACTGTAAAACTGTCAGCTGAAAATATATCAGCAGATTAACATGAAAGTCTACGGTAAAAAAAGACGTTTAAAATAATCAGACACATTTATTCCTGATCAGTAAAGGTCATTCTGGATTAAAGTCGCTTTTTAATCAAATTAGCAGATAAATGTTAAGATGCTGTTGCTCAAACACAGCTTTCTTGTCGAGTTCAACACAATTTGGACAGACCGTCCTGGACAGGTCTCTTTGACTGGGAACCAGGGTTGAAACATGGATATTAGAGAAAAATTAGGAAAAAACAAAGAGGAAAGAGGAAAAGGGAAGTTGAACTAGACACGCCCATTCTTCGTACATTCATTTTGTTTTATTCTGAAAATCCTGATTTCTTGCAGGAACCGATTGGATCAGGTCAAAGGTCAAAAGTCGAACACATCCCCAGCAGAAAGGCTTCACGTTCAGGTTCAGTTGTCACTGATGACCTCAGGTTGAGCCTCCTGGTTTTAGTTCATTTCACCACAGATGGTCGTGACTATTGGATTCTCTCCAACTCTTCGCCTCCAAACAGGACAATAGTCTGGAACCTTCCACGGAGGAGCGTTAGAAGTCTACAAACTTTAAAATTGCTGCGGTGCGATCCTTACTTTGACTTTTTTTTCCCCGGGAGTCTGAAATCATAGCTCTCTCCTCACACTACGACAGAATGGCAATTCTGTGAACTGAACCCTGAAATAACATCCCGCTCTCTGACGTGTGATCAACTCTGAGCTGTCAGGCAGAAGTTCTGTCAAAAGAAACTAAGAGGGGTGGGGGAGTGGGGGGGGGTGATTTCCTTTTTATACAACCTGCTGCACGGTCGGTGAGTGATCGCAACAAACAAGAGGAACCCCCCCCACACACACACACACACACACACACACACACACACACAGAGTGGTGTCAGGGAGAAGGTTTCCTTTGGTCTACGTCACTCTGTCTCTGATGAGACCAAGATTGACAAATGAGAGCGACGCACAAAAATAATTGCTTTGCAAATTTCTTTCACGGCACAGAGAAAAACAAATTGACCAACTCTGAGTCCTGCAGATAATTTAGGTTAAACTAAGTTCCTGCTCAAAGGACCAAGTCACTGTTGGATTCAGGAAGTGAAAACAAAACCCAACAGGTACAGAAGTAAAACTGGACGTTTAGCTCCGTCACGTCCTTTTGGTTTAAATTCTGCCTTTTAAAGAATTCAGTGGTTGTTTTAGCGCCAGCTGGTGGCATCAAAAGTCCACCTTCCAGCTAAAGGTACAGAACCAGTAGGAGGTGATGGTTATGAAGATGACCACCAGCATGGAACCTACAACCCTTGTGTCTCAAAGAGTCTAACTTCACATGGACTGACCAACGCGAGGACAACATATTGTAACTGCTTCCCCTCCTGTACTTTACTGTCTACTATTATTATTGAGTAGCTCTGCCTTGGGGTCAGAGGTTGCAGACTTGAACCCTTCAGTATACAGCATTTTGTTTCATCTTCCAGAGAGTTCTTCTTCTCTGTAAACAAAGTAAAGGTCGTGTTTTTTTTTTTTTTTACAAATTCATTTTGAAGAAGATGAACGACAACACTTTTCAGCAAACACCGTTTCACATTAGGGACAGAGTTTTTCACCGGATTTTCCTCGTTTTGATGATATGATTTTGTGGTTTGCGGGAGCACATAATGACGCTGGAGACACAGAGCCATCAATTTTCTCCTTGAGAGTCTGGTGAACATAGGGTGATTGAAGTACTTACAGTGTACAGGAGAAGAGCTCAATTTAATACTTGGGGGATGAAGTTATGATGTAAAAGGCAGTGGAAGGAGAAAAATGTGGATGGTGCAGTTACAGAGCAGCCAGGAAGTCAGGAAAAGGCTGACTCGCTTTTCAGACCAGGAAGATCGATGGACCTGTCCTGGCAGAGTTAGGGCTGCCCACTTTTAGTGAAGAGTCTCACTCTGAAGACATGATTTCTCACTTGCTGAAGTAAATCATAAACACAGAGACAGAGACGACTACGGGGACGTCGTCCTCCCTTCAAATTTGCTCTCCTTTATTTGTTCGCCAAGCGCAGCCGTCGGAGGAGGAGGAGGAGACGTGTTCAGTGAGGTCCTGGAGGTTCGCAGCTCTGTGAAGACGAGTCACCTCAAAACCTTCCCCACCGTGGAGCACTCCTGCAGAACAGAAGCCGTCGAAGGCAAACGCCAGCCCGTCACAGCTGGTGTGTTAACAACAAGTCAGAGTGAAGTGAAAGTTTTTTTTAGTGAAGAGTCTCACTCTGAAGACATGATTTCTCACCTAATAATATCACTGACATCACTGCCTCTGGGACGGGGAGGGGGGTTATAATGACTTATCACGAAGTATCAGGGTTTTTTTGTTCTTTTTTGTGACGCACAAAGTAAAAATAAAAATGAGTGCCCTGTAAATATTTGAGAACAAATCAGAACAAAGTACATTAACATGTGGTTTTCAAACTGATGATTTAACTGGTATGCACGGTGTTTGTACCATCTAACTACTACGTACTACTACGTACTACTACTTACTACTACGTACTCCAGACTTGGAGAACTCTGGTGACATGAAAACTCAACTTTTACCGTGGTTGCAAATTATTAAGAGTTCAGAACATTTCTGCTCCGGTTCATGTGAGAACTAAAAAAAAACCAAGATAAATGCAGAAGGACACAAATTATTGCCAAGTCAAGAAAAACAAAACAGCAGGACGATTTCCCAGGACGGCCTGTGGGAAAATGATTTAAAATCAGCTGAACATAAACAGCTTTGGGGGAAAAAAAAAACTGTCTTCTCTTTTTAGAGTCTTACGCAATGTTTGAAGAGTGTAAAGCAGAAATGACCTATTTTGCCTTTTTTGGACTGAACGGCTGCTAAAACAAACACAGTCATCCTGGTACACAGCAGGAACAATTACAGTGTCTGTGAGCTCAGAGCATTTCAAGGATTTTTTTCCTCATCTGTTTGCTTTTCATCTTTTCTTTTTGTGTGATGGTTGGCATCTGTTTGTCCTTTGATATTTCACTTAAATATTTATTTAAAAAAAGCATGTCAAAATTTCTACAGCCTTTTCAAAGAGACTGTCCGTCCACTGGGGGCAGCACTGCACTGATAATTTGGAAATATATGATGGTAAAAAAAAGAAAAAAGAGGTAAAGCGACAAAAAAACATAAAAACCGCCCAAACTGACTCACTGTGGCCCTGGTGGTCTGAAGTGATAGTGCACGTCAAAGTTAGCTTAAAATTAGCTCCATGCTCTGTAATAGTGGGGGTAGTGGAAGGATAGCATTAATATTTTGTTTGATTATGAGTGAATATTCCGCCTTGAACATCCGGCTAAAAAGGTCTGGTTCTGTTTTATCTTTAATGTTCCTGCTCGGCTGCAGTGTAAATCTTTAAAGGTCACAGTTATTAGTATTTCAGCTGAATGATGTAAAGGATTTTAACTTCACCAAGGTAAAGTTCAGAGCTGCTGTTAACATTCACCCCCAATGACTCCAGATTCTCTGTCTGAATCTGGCATTCAGAAGAAAACACAGACATTTGAACGCCTCACCGGGGACTGGAACCTCCAGGGTTCTACAGGGATCAGGTACTTTTTTCTCCAGGTCAAGGTTCAATGACTTGATCAAGAACATTCAAGATCCGTATTTTAACTTTTCTCATCAACTTTCTTCTACCATCAGTTCCTTTGGACACAATTACTCAGTTTGAAATATTTTGGTCTAAATGTACAGACACGTCTTAGTAAAAAATATTGGACGAACTCAAACCTGTTTCTGTGCTAAACTACATTTCACACTTTTCAAGGATTTTAAGTTGAGTCAAACTGTTAATCTGTGTTTTTCTTTTTAATTATTCAGCATTTTATTTTTTTACCTTCTAGGAAATATGTATATATTTATTTTTGTATTGTATTATCTATAAAGGTGTACTTGACAAATAAAACTCGTTAATCTTTTTTTGACAGTTACAGTAAATCATTTTAAGGATGCTTACCTTTAGCTACATTTAGACAAACGCTAATGCTAAATTGTGCTAATTATTGGTCACTGTTCTGTATTTTTCTTTAAAATTTGTAGTGAAATATTTGACATTTCTGACAACATATACACATTTCTGTTCACTACTCTTTATTCAATGGTGAGTAAATATCAACAAATATTATTTAACATTGTCTATTTTGAACAATATTTCCAAAGAAAAACCACGGGGTTACTGTAGCAGCGTTGCAGCTAACTGTTTTTCAAGGAAACTCTCCAATATTTCCGTGTCATCTCTCACTTCTCCATTCCCTGTGAGTTAATGTGTGACTTCTGTTCGCAGAGACTAAAATACCCGTCACACGCCTGACTCGATGTGTTCACGAGCATCATGTGCACGTGGGTGTGATAATGTGTGCAAAAAAAGGTGGAAAGGATGAGAGAGGGCAGCAGCGACTGAACCGTGAGCGGCAGTAACAGGAAATACGATTTTCATCCTGAGAAAATGAGAAGTAACTGATTTATTTAGTGTGAGTTTGTTAGTTAATGCTGAAGATGAATCACTGTCCGGAAACTGAAGGCCGTGGAGAGGAAATATTATAAATATTAAGATTAGAACTTCACGTACTTCTCTGAGAAGTTTGTTGTGTGCTAAAATCAGAAACCTTTGGAACAGTGTTTTTCAACCTTAGGGTCGTGACCCAACATGTAGTCACCTGAAATTTAAAAAAAATCATGTCAAACTGAATCTTGAATTTTCTCTGGTGTCATCAGAAATTTGTGATGTCAAAATGGTGTCAAAAGCCAAACAATGGTTGGGAACCACTGCTTTAGAAACAATGGCATCCGCCTTGGAACATTTTTCACCGCGGTATCTTATACTACACTTGTTTTGTTACTAAGTTGGTATCACTAACATCACACCATGTTTTACTGTAAGTCATGCCCCCCCGCTTCCCCCCCCCGCCCTCTCATACCAACATTAGGAAAATTATCTGTTTTGTATGGAAATCCAGAAACACATCAAACAGAATGTGAACGCCTGTTCTGCCTGAAGACTGGAATCATCTCTGACCCTGATTTACACGTGCTGCACACGCAGCAGCCACAGCAGCCCCAGAGAAAGGAGCAGAGGAAAAGTGTGAGATAAAAATAAAGAAAAATAATTGCCTGAAGAATCAATGGTAAAAAAAACCATCTTTTAGCATCAGCCACAAATGAAGAAGACATTTCGTTACTAACACTACACATCTCCATGGCAACAACGCCTACTGACAAGCACAGAAAAACAAGCTTCTGTGGGAGCTCCTGAAAGAGGAGTTGGGGGGGTCAGCCCCAGTTGCCTGTTTTTCTTGGTCTCAGTGGGCGGGGCTCCTAGCATGCCCCCACCTCCCAGCACTCCTGGGAGACACAGCACCAGGAAGCATGGAAAATCAATGCTCCACGGCCCTGAAAGGCCAATATGTTGCTAATAAACACACACACAGGATGGGCGAACACTGAGCTGGTGGTCGGACAAAAGTCAGAGCCCCTGCAGGCGTCTCTGCGCATTACACACTCTGTCAGGGCATTATCACGGAGCGGAAGAGCCGGGCTAATTGATGAATCACGGGCAGTGAGAACCGGACCGTTCTGTCAGACGTTCTATCATCACCTGCTCTTCACGCACGTTCATCAGCTGACCCACCGGACCTTCCTGCTCAACAGCTGGCAGCCTCAGTGTGCAGGCAAATGTGCTGGAGGAATAAATCTCCGCTTGGACTCGCTCACACATGCACAGCACACACACACACACACACACGCTGGCACTCGGCAGTGTCCTGCTTTAATGCAGAACAGAAAGGCTATAGGTTATCCCATAATGAGTCTGGCTTCATGTTGCCCTTCTCTGCGAAGACGTCCTAAGTGGACGCCAGTCAGACTTCCCCTGCATCCTATGATGAATCTGGACATCACTTTTTGAGTTGATTTTCGTGGCAGGATCTGAGGACGTTTTCGTCTCAGACCCAATGCTGAAAACGTCATTAACAACAATTAATTAGTGAAATTCAACGTTTTTAAGTAGGGATGTCCAATACTATCAGCCAACCAATGTAAGCATAATGATGTAATATTAGTAAGGATCATTTTTTTCCCCGATGATGAAAACCTGATAAAACATTGCTTTAGTTTCGCCAGATGATGTGACCTAAAATTAGTTTTGAAGTTTGTCATTCTTCGATCGACTCAGAATCTAGACAGAGAGGAAATAAAACTTTCACTTGTGGAGCGGACATTTTTGTTTTTGACTCAACAGGAATTCATCACTTTTTTCCATTCTCCCAGTTTCACACCTACCAATAAAATCTGAACGCGTGTGCCTTTAAAGATTATCGTAAGTCTGATGGATGTTTAAATGCAGTCGGCCGAGGCACAGATGCTGAGATTTCCTCTGCGGCGGTGATAAGAACGCACAGGATCAGAAATAAGAACATCACAGCGACAGCCAGTGTTCAGAAGTTTGGAGATAAAGTTGAAGAGAAAGGTTGAGTCGTGTACGAAGGGTACGAAACGTTGACAGACTTAAAGAAAGGATGGAGGGGTGGGAGGCAGTGGAGGAGACGCAACAACACCCTGTGTTTATGGTCATCGCTAACATGGAGTCAGGAATCCTGATCTTGATCTTTGTCGACAACAAACAAACCTTTCGACTGTAAGAACTCAGGAGAGTTTTACCCCCACCCACCAGTGCCCCCGGTGTTGGTGATGGTCACTTGCCAAAAACCCTCTCCACCGCTGCTTTCTCGAGACATGAGATCTTAATAGGCTCTGCATCGTGTTGTTGTGTATCAGCATAAATTAACGGGTCCAACTGCTGACTGGCTCACCGACATAAACCAGCTTTATGAACGGGCATAAATCTGCTTTATGGTGGATTCTCCATTTAAGCGACACGCGGTGAGGCGACGGCGGGCGTACAGTCACCGTCCAGTGTGCAGCGGTTGGAGGGAAGCCTCCACCTAAGCGGGCCTGTATCTGTTATCCCTCCGTCGACGGACAGACGATCGATACGTGCAGCACAAATCTGTGACGGGTGCTGATTGTCGGGGCGAGTTCTCACGGCTAAATGAGATTTACTTCATTATACAGCTCTATGCAATTGAGGAAGCGTAGTACACGACCACAAAATAGCCCTCGGGGAGATTAGAGTGGGCACTGGGCCTGTGGTCACAGAGTATGTTGGCAATCCATTTTTTATGAGCATTTCCAGAAAGTGTCAACTGATAAGAGCACAAACAGAGGTGAACAATGTCGGGAACGCCGGCGCCCGTTTCCTCTGGAGCTTCACTGTGTTTGTGTTTGTTATCTCTAGTGAGAAAAAACAAAAAAAAACTCAAAAGTAAACGGCTCCCTGTAGATGACAGGATTCATCCTCTCCTGAAGTAACCCCCTTTTTTGCCCTTCCGTGGCCGATGGCCGTGTTCAACCCTGCAACCAAATAAAAGCTGAAACACGAAACTCGACTGTAATCCATAAAACGGATTTCTCTGCAGTTAAAAAAAAAAAAAAAACTCTATTTACTGGATTTCACCTCATAGGAAATGTGGTTGGGTGAAGTTTACTGGAGTTTTACTGCAGTTTTACTGCACTTCTCCCTCCTGCAGACGACGACGGTGGACATCAGTCAGCTGTGGAGTCCATTCCTTTCGCACTGTCACTCATTTCACATTATTGAAAACATTTGTTCCTCTGACGGCAGACGTCTGCAGTCGACCCGAGCCCGTCGTCTGTGACAGATGTAAGAACATCCTTTTTTTTCTGGGATGCAGATTCACTTATTTTTGCTCTGTGGCAGCAGAGCAGGTCACATCAGGTGAGCTTTACTGTAAGGCGATAATGTATGTCGACGACACTTCACTTTGTCTTATTAAAAACAAATCCTTTCAGGTTGCTTTAGGGGTTCTCCATAAATTTTTTCTTTTTTCCTTAACTTGGTTATTATTGTTTATTTCTCTTTGTAACATCTGTTTGATTTCATTCTATTTCCTGTTCATCACTGGATTATTTTAAGTGTAATGAATTTGGTCTCCAGTAAAATTTAAAATTTTAATTTCACAACCACCGAGGAGAAAAGAATCAAGGACAGAGAGGGAGGCAGATTAAGACTAACTGAAGCTAAGTGCTAAGTTACTTTAACCACTTATTTTGGTTTAAACACTACCAGAGAGAGTTAGCGCTGCCACAAAAATCAAGCGCAGTTTTGGTCTTAGAATTTCCACTCTGTTATTTTACCCTTGGTACAACACAGCTACAGTTCTGATCAAGCTGCACGCTGATGTGTCCCTGGGCAAAAGACAACAAATTAAGTTTATAAATTCCAGTATGTTTATATTCAAACATGGGCCAAAGAAAGCTGTAAAACATACATTCAAATGTCCCTGCTCTGATCGAGTGTTTGACGACAATCCATTTCAAACTGATCAAAAATCAGCAGAATGCGAACAATTACCAAACGTTTCCATTACCAAATGAGTCACAGTGGGGGCGACCTTTGGGGGGGTGACCTTTGGGGGGTGACCTTTGAGTGAGCACTAACATCCTCTCAAACAGAAACACAGGGAAGGAAATAAATCTGAGGCAGTTCAAATCCACTCTGACCATGAATGTGGCCCACGTAGGCTAAATTGTGTGCAGCCCAAACTTTTGTGAATGCATCGTCAAAATAAACAGCAGTTTCAGCTCAGAGTTTATCGAAAACAGAGTGGATTGTGGGTCGTGGCGCTGATGCATTATACATTAGAGTGAGCTGATCTTTTGTCACCTCTGCTGTGTGACAAAAGATGAATTATGATTGGTCCAACCAGTGAAGGCTGAAATACAAACCCTTCTCATAACAAGAAGATGAGAGAGTGTTTAAATCAGTCAATGATGGAATCAATGTTAAATAGCGCCGTCATTAGTTTAGATGACGGGATAAAAAAAGTCTAAGGCATTTTGGAATAAGAGTCTGGTTGATTTTTGGGCTGCTCTCTTTCTGGGGGGAAATCCCAAACAGATGAAATGATTATAAAAGGCTGTCGTGATGAGCCGATGAAACAGATGTATTTAGAAGAGCCTAATTATCCTCATTGTGGTGTTTTCCTAAAGGAAGCCAATTTAAAACACTCCACTGATCCAGTTTCTTCAACTTTCTTGCCCCTTTTCTCGATTGCTACCCCTTTGGGGAAAACAATATTGGCAGAAAACCATGTTCTGCCCAACAAACTGACTAATCCACAGTTATTTTCAGTCAATTTGTTTTGTTTTTTTTACTGAATTTTGTATTTTTTAATTGTCTCCAGTCAGACAGCCTGACGGTGGTTTGCATCAAGCTCCGACACACAAACGTGCATCACCCATCACCTGTTCAACACCAACTTCCACTTTACTGCATCACTGTTGAAACCTACCAGAAAAAGTACAAGATACTGTAGTTCAGGAGTTCTTAACCTTTTTGACCTTGAGGTCAAATTTTTATACTACAATTAATTTACTTCACTCACAGTTTGATTTGTATTCAATAATAAACCAAATCCACCTACAGTTTTAAAGGCACAAAGTAATATCTGATGAAGTCGGGATTCTACAAATTACGAAAAAATAAATGGTCTCGGGGGCAGGGAGTCGAATCTTCATTTTTTTTGCTTTAAAAACATATTTTTGCTACTGCTAGCCTAGAGAAGACGACTTATTCTCTGTATAATGAAGCTTGTTAAATAACTGACTGATGCATTACCGCCACCACGTGGTTAAAAGATGCATTGTAACTGAGCTTCTCATGGATAACATATCTCTGACTTTTGCATCCCTGTAGGTGGCGCTGGCGGCCCAAGTTTGGCCCACAACCCTGAGAATCACTGGTATAGGTGAGCATGGGCGAGTACACAAACATCTGTTAGTAAACTACAGTATCAGTACAGCCCTCACTGTAGCAGAGAATCTGTGCACACTCCTGACACCGGGCCTCATTACAGCATCATAATCACGATGTGAAGGTATGTGTGAACAAGTCTCCGTGGACTCCAGATGTTAGAGTACAGCACCCTGCTGAAACTCCTTTGAATATCGGAGAACGCGCCCACATGTGCTGCTCGTGTACAGAACACCAGCTGACTCTGCTCCGGTTAGCGAGCGGGCCGCACCAGAGTTTACAGCACATTCAGGAAGACAGTGACCTCTGACCACGGCAGGCGTTCACCGGGTACGAGCGAGGTGGGCGAGCTGCAGCGGATTATTCCGGCACTGGCATCCAGAGTGACCCCGGCCCGGGAATAGGCCACATTTAAGTGGTTATATTTTACAGCTAATGTGATACACGCTCTGAGCAGCAGAGGAGTGCTGTTCAAAATGCTCACAGAGTGAGAGTGAGTGTTACGGCGGCACAGAACTGCCTGAGAGTAACTCTTAATATTCTATTCTATATTTCTTCATCATCATTTTTTAACCACTCGGTTCTGCTGATGCTTCCTCTGCACTTTAAACAACCTGGAGTCTGAGCAGATAAGGCAAAAACATCACATCCTCATTATCAATCCCTAATGTTGTGGGCGTTAAGGCTCTAATCAAACCCTGTATCGATCTACCTCTAATCAGACAGCACAAACACACACACACACACACACACACGCCCTGCAACGAACTTGACATTTGGGCTGAGTGATCTGGATGAGTCCACAGCAGTCATGTTGAGACTAATCCAACAAACCTCATCTGAAACTTTAGTGCAGAGTCACTGGAGACAATGAGGAAAAAAAGAAAAGAAAAGAACATGCAGTATCTTTTCAATCCCCACTTCGACTCAAAGCTCAACCACAAAACCAAATCACTACAGACAGCTAAACTTTTACACATTTCGAATTGGGAAGTAACTTTTGAAGCTAAAGTAAAAATGTGGAGACGAGGACAGAACCGGCCTCGTTCTCCAGGGCGGGAGAAAAAGTGAAAAGGTTTTGGTTTCATTCCCTGCGGCGTAAATACGTTCCCGCCACAGCCTGGTGTTTTTTACAGCCCCACCTTGAGTTCAGGTTAATGAGCAAAGACAAGGTGATTAAAAAAGGTGACTTTGCTGCTGCTAATTTTACATTTGCAGCTCAGATGTTTGCACCGTGTCACAGCTCAGGCTCACTGCACACGGGATTGACTTGTTATGACCTAAACTGCAGAGGAGACAACAGCTAATGTGACTTCACATGTTCAGACGTTAAAAGGACAAATGTGGCGATTAATTGTCACAATGAAAAAATGGAACAGGATTGATAAATGCAGGAGACATGGGAAAGAAGAAGAAGAACAAGAAACAAGAACAAAACTAAGAAGAAAGGCTGTAAGAAAATATTGATACACTGAAATATCGCAATATTACACATCACAGTATTGATTTATCGATTAAAAATGAACATGCAAATATTCAAGTCATTGGTTCAGCGTTGTGTCTTTACTATGATGACAGTTTGACTACAATGAAATCGTACCCAAGTATCCTGATACGTATCGTATCGTCAGAATTTTGCCTAAAATATTGTGAAATATTTTCAATCTGGCCTGATATAAATAATGTTATTAATTATTATTTTCGAGAAGAAACACAAATCAAAAATACCGGAGAAAATCCGAGTAGATATCCCGGTTTACTGCGGTTTCTATTTATACCGTGAGATTTGGAAGAGAACGGAACAACAACCAGCACCAGATAAACGTCTCCTCAGATCAGAACACACTCTCAGTTCTGTTGGGTGCACAGCCCGAGAACAGAAGCTGCTGCGTCTGGTGGCGACTAATGAGTACCAGAAGATAAAAATAAATAAATAAGTAAATGATGGAATGAATAAATAAATAAATAAATTAAAGCCACTTGTGTGTGTGTGTGTGTGTGTGTGTGTGTGTGTGAAGTGAAACTTTCAGAACAGGGATCTGAGATCTCAGAGGAAACAGGGCTGTGATGAGCTCCACTTTTAGATCTGTGCCTGGGCAAACATGAGACTAGTACCAATTATCACCTCCAGCACCTCCCAACGCGCGCGCACACGCACACACACACACACACACACACACGCACACACACACACACGCACAGGCATGCTTTGTACCCTTCCTGTCTACAACTGGGACTCTCTGGGAGGTGTTAAAGAACCTCATCTCCTCGGAGTTAGAGCTAAGTTTAGTCCAATGTTTCGGTGAGTTATTCTTAGAACTTTGATACTGGTTCTTATGGAAGTTTGTAACCAGAGATCAACCAGTCAAAGAAACAGAACTAGGGATTAACGCAAATCTTTAGTCAAATATTTCTAAGACCATATTTGCCAAACTCAAGGCCCGTGGGCCAAATCCAGCCCGCCTTATCATTTGATGTAGCTCACCAGAGTTTACCAATTTATGGAAAAGCTGTCTTAAATGAAACTCTGCAGTTGAGAGTCTACACTAATGTAATGACCAGATGGGTTAAATGCAGTGGTCAAATCCTTGAGGGACGGAGGTTTAATCCCCTGCCTCACACGCCTCAGGAGACCTGATGTCAAAGGTCAGCCTCCAAAATTCTACAGAGAAGGAATTTTCTCATGGAAACACCACAGAAGAAGAGAACAGACTGAAACCTTGGAGTTAAAATTACTTTTTGGTCTTGTTTTTTTTTTACTTTTTCCATCAAACCCAATCCTTTTCTGGACAGAAAAGGCACATCTTACTACTACTGCAGTCAAATGATCTCTGACTGATCATCTGACCAACCAGTCTCCCAGGTTTAGGTCACAGACCAAACCAGTCCATTTTAGTTCTTTCGCTTAAATTCACAAAACACAGTTAGCCTAAAAACTTTAAATTTAAATACTCTATAATCTACATCTGTTTGGTGTCCTTGACTGTTATGGAAATTAAAATAATGACCAACTGCTCAGTCACTGAGTAAAAAAAATAGCAGTTAAATATATTTTTGTGTGAGTTTCTAAGCTGCAAATATTTCATGAAGTAGGTCAGAAGGATTCTGGGATTTTTCTTTTTTTTTTTTTCTACATGCAGTTGCTTAATAAATGTTTTATTTGCCAAGTCTGACTGATTGGAAAAGTAAATATATGCAGACACTGAAGCTCAAGCTCCCTTTCATTTTCCTACTTCCTGTGTATGTGTGTGTGTGTGTTTTTTATCTTCAGTCGAGTGTGTGCACACTCTGAATTCCTGACTTCCATTTCCCTGGGTGTCAAAGACGTGATGAGTTGTTTATTGGCTGGGTTTTATCAGACCCAGTAGCAAAGCACCAGCAGCTCCTGCAGAATAGCTGTGATCATGATCACCCCAACACACACACACACACACACACACACAGGAAATGATACAATCCAACCCAAAAAATCAGTTCTCAGTGACTCTCCTGCAGTCGCTGCCTGGCGGGGGATTTGAACCATCATCTTCTGAGCTGGAACATTGTCTTTGTGCCATGTTTTAACCTATTTTCCCTCCAGCTAATCCATCATGACATCCGTCCAATCACAGCCCTTTTGCTAATTAATCACTGGGGGCTCACTTTACAACTGAACGAGCAGAAAACCAGTGCTGTGAGAATCTCCAGGGTCCGACGGTCGCTGACGGAGTCTGTGTGAGGGGAGACCGCGGTGGGTAGAAGGGTGGGTAGGTAGGTGGGTCAGTGGGTAGTTAGAGACGTTGATAAGTAGGAGGGTCGGTGGGTGGTTGGGTTGACAAGTTAGATAGGTAGTGAGGAAGGTGGGTAGTTAAGTACTATACATGATAAAGATGGAAAGGGTGGGTAGGTAGGTAGGTCAGTGGGTGGTTAGACCGGTAGATTAGTAGTTAAAAGGTAGGTAGTTAGGTAAGTAGAACAGTAGGTAGTTTTGTGGGTCATCATTTCAGTGGGAAGACAGATAGGTCGGTAGGTAGTTATTTAGGTAGGTGGTTAGTTAATTAGTTACTTATATGGGTAGTTATATGGGTTTAGTAGCTAGTAATCAGCCACTTGGGTAGGTACAGTAAGTAGGTGGTTTGTTGTGTGTACAGGTTGGTAGTTATTCCTCTCTGATGTTCCTCATTTGCACAGACATCAGTTAAAACCACATCCTCCTCCAAACTACCTGGACACCAATATGATGTGGAAACTGAGTATTTCACCACCAAAATATCTGTTTTTACGGATTTCTTTCTTCTTTTTGAATCAGGAGAGTGTTTTGTTTTATCTGCTAAAGGTTTTAGTGAAAGGGCTGCACCAGAAGACTCCAGAGACCGACGACAGGACCATGTTTTCATATTCTGTTTACCACAAATCTTCATATTAAGGAGCTGTGGGTAAACACCGAGGCGCTTGTGTCTGAACATATGCTGTCAAACCTAAAGCTGGATCACATCTGCAGTTAAAACGCAGAGAAACTTCAGAGCCAACAGACACCTGCAGCTTCCAACACACCAGTGAATACAAAGAAGTCACTCTTGATGCGTCTCCTCCTGTGTTCTTGATTTAAAGCGCCACTTCCCCCCTCCACTCTCCGGCCCATGCATATGTATGAGATGAAAATGTGAGTTCTGTGGGCCCGCGCTCCTGCAGTCTGCACCGTGTGCAGTCTTGTTTTTGTTTTCTGCTACAACATCCTTACAGTGAACTCGTCTGGTTGTTTACTGACTCTTAAGACTATTTTTAGCAGATTTAGTCTAAATTTACAGAACTGGGCCCAGAACTGCTGAGGGTTCAGTGTTTATGTTCAAACTACAGGGTGACTTCAGGATCAGTTCAGGTTCATCTTCAAGACGGAAACTGAGGCACAGGCACGAAGGCATTTTTTAGTTAGCACTGGTTTTATTTCATAAGACCTACGATGTTTTATCGAGTTATTTTTTGAAGTGGTAGTACTGCACATCTTGCTTGCTAACAGCACAGAAATGTAAACGTCCTTGATCGTCTAACTTGAGCGTTAGACAATGGCTCCTTGATCGTCTTACTCTGATCAAGTTTATACAACTGTGTGGATATTTCAAGCAGAACATGTAAAAAAAACACCAGCTGTAGTGTTTTTTACTAATTTGCATTTCAAACACACACCTACAGGTGGACCGTGAGAATACTTCCTCAACCGGCCGTGTTTTGTTACAGCTTTGGACGAAAAATTTTTTCTTAATCGCACTTTTAACAACAACATTAGAAAATTAAAATAATGTAAATAAAGAATACATACAATAAATAAAAATACAGGACAGACTTTTTTTTAAAAAAATTCTGTCAATTGGCAGGTCCTATTATTTTTCTTTTTTTCATTTTATGTTTAAATTTTCAGCTCGGTTGAGGCTCAGCCGTCTGAGAAAACTGTCGAGCTTCTCATTTATATATATATATA
>NC_024308.1:12879286-12890722 GCF_000523025.1 Cynoglossus semilaevis
CATGATGTCATGATATCAGTAACTGGGCATCAGATCATACTGTGAATCTTTATTTATAACTGGGATCAGACTAACTTTTTTACAGTAACCACATCATTACATGTAAGTAAAACCTGGAAGCCAAGATTACAGAGAGAGAGAGAGAGAGAGAGAGAGAGAGAGACTAACAGTTACTGTGTTTGTGATGAGGAGCAGACAGGACATGCGTACTACAGACGCACCGCTAATCCATAGAGGACAGCTGTCGCCGTGTCCTGATTAATAACACACACAGACAAACACACACACACACACACACACACACGCGGGCGGGGGTGGAAATGAGTTAGAGCTGCTCTCAGTTATATACCACACAGTGGGATTAGCAGCGTGATGAATGTTGGCTTTTAAATTGCATTACCTTAGAATCAACAGCCTCCCTACACTCTCCCCCGCCCTCCTCCTCCTCCCCCTCCTTACACCGCCTCCTCCCCGGCACTAAAACCCCATAATCCTCCCTGAGTGTGGACTTCCCCTGTGATAGGACCACACCCAGTGTTCTGGACACAGGACCAAAAAATATTTGTGTTTTTCATACTTTCTGCAGCCGAACCCGGGGACATAAAAAGTATCACATGTCAAAGTACTGCATCACGTCAAATCAAAGCTATGTGACGGCCGTGGCTTCTCCGACTCTGCTCTGTATTGTTTTAGGGTAATGTTTGTGGTGAATTTGGTCAAATTAAATCAAGATTATTTTGGACTCGACATCGTAAACATCTGTCGAACGTCAGTGTTTGTCTCTTTGTCTTAGAAACACCGAAAATGAAAACCATAGTTATTAAGGTTTTGTTGTCTCCATTTTGGGTTTCTGCTTTTTGCAAACTGAGGCTGAGGCTGAGGCTGAGGGGCGGGGGTGGAGGGAGAAAGGTTTTAGTGACCTGGTACCATCTCCTCTGGGCAGATTTGTGGTCATGCTGACTCACTGTGACCTGCTGAAATCCTCCACGGCTCTCAGCCTCAGCTTTAACTAACAGCTCAGCCGTAGCAATGAAATCTGTGTCTGAATTTTCCCAAGTCCTTGCCCCGTCAAGCGTTGCCAATTTAACCTGCGGAATCTGATGTCTGCAGAGCCGTCGGGCTGCAGACGTCATCCAGAGTCAGGTGAATGATACGACTTGGGTTTTAAATTGACCAGAACCAGTGAATGTTCAGATCAATCTTTCACCAAACATCAGGTTCTGCATCATTAGCTTTGGTTCCCACCTAGAACCGCTGGTCATTTCAGGGATTGTGGTGCGGATATACCGACGTGGACGCACACACACACACATTCCACCCATATCTGTGGAGCCGACAGTGACACAGCCTGGGTTTTGTCAGTTTAACGTAGGGACATTTTAATGAGAAGCAGAGCAGAAATCTTTCTCTTCACACACACACACACACACACACACACACACACACAGAGCGTTTGTGAAGTGAAGAAAAGGCCTCTCTTCTGTCTGCTCTGAGTGATGAGTCTGTGGTTTTAAACTGTCTCTAATAATGTGGGAGTAATTGATGTGCTGTATGACTGACGATAATCTAAACTGAGAGAACACCGTGACCTCAGCCGACGTGGAACAAAAGAGCCGCGTTATCAGGGGGGAAATCTGGATTTTGTCACACATGGTTTGGCCTGATGTGGAAATGGTTTGTGTGTAAAATATATGAGCTGCAAATGATGCGCAGGGCTTTTACATTTTATGTTTAAATTTTCAGCTCGGTTGAGACTCAGCAGTGTGAGAAATCTGTCTGACTTCTCTTCTTCTTCTTTTTTTTTTCTTTTTTGGTCCCACTTTCTGTTTCTAAGCAGTGACTTTCTTCATTTAACCCTAAACAAAAAACAGGAACTGCACTTTGACCAAAACTGTTAAGTCCTCTAGGAGACGCTGTTCATCTTTACCGCCTGCTGCTCCACAGGGTCGAGTGGAGTAGATGGAGCCAACCTCAGCTGTCATCAGGAGTGGGAGGGGCCACACCCTGGAGAGTCGCTCATCCATTGCATTGTCACCAGATAAGGAACCGTTTGAACTCAGTTCAGAGTGAAGCATTAACATCAACCTCGATTGGAATGTTTTTGGATGGTGGGAGGGTGGGGGAGACTGGGGGAGGCACAGGTGGAAAACATCTAAAAGCCAGTCTGTAATAACGTCAGCTATCACTGGGAATCAGACTGCTGATCTTCTTGCTGTAAGGCAAGACATATAGACATTATGTCGTCAGCTGTGCAAATGCCCCCATCATTCCCCCACGTGTCACCCCATTTGGAAACTGTTACATAATTATAATTTTTTAAACCCCAGTTAGTTTAAAAAAAATTGTTTCTAAAACCTCCCATAAATCCTCCTTCTTTCTCTTTTAAACTGTAAATTACAGTTCAACAACACTTTATTTACCGCAATAATTAGTGCATCATTAAATTATAATTACAAATTTGGCAGGAGTAACGCTAAGAATCACTCAGAAATTCCCACATAGTATTTTCATAAGTGCTAATGTGTTAAAGAAGAGAAACAGTAATTAAAACATCGTTGTCTAACGACTGGACTTTTTTCCCCCGTTGACCTTTGACCTTTCTGATTGATTTTCTGCCAAGATGTTGTGTTTTATTTTACTTCTTCATCCCGGTGCGATCAAGCCTCCCGTGTTTATTTTCCTCTTTCCTCGCACATCTAACAATTCCTAGCACATTCTTTACCGCCTTCTGTCTATATGTTCTGTCCATAATTGTTCGCGCAGTTAAAGTCATATTCTAATGTTGTACTGTATATGGTCAGTTCTTTCTGATATTGATACGTTGCTGATTGTTTATTTGTGGTAAATAGGCTTCAATCATCTGCATATTTGAACACTTTTTCTGCAGAGTCTCCGGCATCTGGAGGGTCTGTGGTCTGTAACACTGCAAAGAAAATGGCGGAAGTAAGTATTCTCTGTTCAACAACACGTTGCTTCACACAGCAGGATGTGGCCCAGTGGTGAAGTTCACTCTGAATCTCAACTATCTATCTACCTATCAACCTGTAACTGCTCATGTTCAACCACTGGTTTCAGACCAGTGAAAGTACTGAAATAGACTAGTACCACATCCTTCATTTGAGTCAGACGAGCTTCTGTTTTGACTCATGACCAGACACAGTGACTTCATACAATAGAGAAGGGAGGAAGGAAACTGACATCACTGCTGTCACTGCTCTTGAGTGGGTGGAGAGACTAGTCGGTTAGTCTTTGGTGGACGTGGGGGTTATTGGATTATTTCAACAGAGTAGACGGGAAGCAGTAAACCCAGCGCTCAGTGCTGATCATCATCAGACAGCAGGACTATCAACATAATACAGTTCCCCTTGAAGGGCCGGTTGTAACTGTAAGACTGTAGATGTAACTACTCCATAATGTATCAATACGTGTTTCTGCAACTGATTATTATTTAGTTACAAATAGTGTAAATTACTCTGTGTAATAAAAAATATATAATATATAAGGCAATTAACCATTTTGGGTTCATGCGGGCCACACAAAATGACTTGACGGGCCACATTTGGCCCGTGGGCCTTGAGTTTGACACATACAGCTACAGCATACTTGATAGCATACTACAGCCATAAAAGTATGGTCACCCCTGCAATATATAATGCCACTGACAGGGGGCGGGGGAGTAGTCCAAACATTCCATTGCATTACTGCCATTCTAATCCTGTGTGTGGGTCAACCTCTGGCTTAATCTTAGCCACTCAGAATATTAAGTCGGGGATGAAATCAGCTCCAGCTCCTGTTCCTGATCCAGACCAGACCTAGCCTGGCCTAAAACATCTGAGATGTCGCCGTATGTGACGCTACATCAATCATGTGACTTGACACCTTTCGGAAAACAACACTGTAACAAAACACAGTGAGCAGAGGTGAAACCACGGAGCGGTGAGAAGGTGAAAACAGCCCTACAGCTAGCATTGTTCCGGAAGTCTCCAGAGTTCCGTTATAAAAAAACAACATCACACGGACGGTCTGTTCGATCAGATTCTGACCTTATCCTGGTGGTTTTATTGTTCCTTTTTGGTCTGGGAATGAAAATGTCAGGTGTTCACTCCAGTCTGGTCCAGATTTAAACCTGGTACACCTGGAGAAAACTGTAGTACAAAAGTAGCAAAAACACAGAAGGTGGTGATACCATAAAAAGATATATATTTAAACAAGCGTAGTATTTTAGGTATGTTTTCCTTCAAATACTGACAGAGACTGTGTTGATCCGTTCATCTGCCCTCTGTCTGTATTTTCTTTTTTGAAGAGAACTGCCGGCTAGGAACACCTGCCACTAAATATGGGCAGAGCACAGGGTTTAGCAGGGCTGTTTTAGCCGATTAGCAAAGATTTAAGGAATTCCTAATTAATCTCAAGGAAATTTTCCTGACGTTTCCCTGGTTTATCCATTTACAGTTTTTACAACAACGCTACAATGATACGAAAAATATTTAATGATGTATATTTATTTTTAAGGATCTACTTTTCATTTTGTCAGTGTCACAGAGGATACATATTTACAGGAACATTTAAAGATTAAACTTCAGTATTTCAGACACTGCAGTACAACGCTGACTGTATCACAGACACAGATCTTCATTCATCATTAAAAAAAATCCACCCTCTCATCAGCTAAACACAGCTGACAGGACATTGTTTCAAAAGGATCTATCTTTAGAATCAAAATAAAAGATTTATTTCTTTGGAGTGGTCGGAACATCTTTCCGCTGAAAGACACAAAGACCGTGATATCCTTCGGCTGAGACATTAACAAGGCCCTCAGAGGACGAGCAAAGTAAGTAGGTCCAGAAATCAAATGCGAGAGAAAAGATAGAGTGGGGGGAGAGAGGGGAGGAGGTTGGAGAGAGCCCTGGTTCTGGTTCCTGCCATTGCCATTCTCAGATCCCACTGTGAGGACGGATGTGATATATGAGGAGTGAATAAAGTGGGGCAAACCCCCATATGACAAGTGAAGAGAGTGGGAGGGGCCCAGGGGAGGGGGCAGAAAGCAGGGTGTTAGAGAGAGAGAGAGAGAGAGAGAGAGAGGATGGTGGGAGATGAATGTTTTCAGTGTCGGCTGGATTCCTGTCAGGGGGGTTTCCACTGCAGTGTGTGGTGGAGCCACACTGCTGACTAACACTCACTGCCTTAATAGGGAGGAATGATGGGGGGAAAAATGGGCGGGGGGGTCAGAGCAGTGGTCCTGACCTGAATCCTACACACACACACACTCTCTCACACATACACACACACCTTGACTGTCATACATGTATGTCCAGTCTTAATCTGACCCTCATCTTAATCCTAACTCACAACTACCTCAAAATATTCCCTCATATGAAGGTCTGTATTTTTCCAAATAATAAAAAACTTCCTAAATGAAGATCGGAGTTCTTTTATTAATGTGTTCAAACCGAAAAGTTAGTCCCAACCCCCCCTCGACCTCCCACCCCACACCTCCTCCTCCCCCTCCTTCTTCCCTCGTTCCCATCAATACACAAACGTAAGAACGGGAAGAGGATCCACACAAACTCATCATCCAGGCCAATGACAACAAACTGAAAACCACCACTGTATCTGTGACAGATAGTCTCTATAAACACACGTGCACGCTCATGCCAAACACACAAACACGAGGCGAGAGGAAGGGAAGGGAAGGCGGGAGAGAAACAGAGAGAGAATCAAAATAGTCATCTGGCAGCAGCTGAATCAACCTTCCATTTGCCCATTTCATTTTCTTTCCTTTGCACAATAACACACCCTGACTGCTTCATTTTCCTGTAAGTGTTTGTTGATTTGAATTTCTGTTGGTGACTTCTCCGCCGTCGCCGCCGCCGCAGCAGCAGTGTTAGATTTCATGCTAATCTCACAACAGTCAGAAACACTCTCCGTACTGCTGCAAAATACAATGTGTCAAACTCTGTGGTGAAACCAGCCCAACACTCGAGGCACAGTGAAATACTCTGCGTACTAAATACTCCGCTCACCAACGTCTGCAGCCGCACAAACACACGGCCGTAAAACACCCATGGTTCTCACTCCCAGATTGTTGTTGTTTCTTCTTCTTCATCTTCTTTTTTTGTTTCTTCTCTGCACATTTTCTAATTCACCCTCCAGACACCATCTGTTGAGAGCGATGTCTCCCCCCTCCGTCCTCTCTCCCTTCATTAATAATTCACTCCCTTCCTTTGCTCCAATTAAATAATTAACAGTGCCCAAAGCCATCAAATAATAACCAGGCTAAGACATAGAGCGCACTGTGGCCCAAATAGTCTTTAAACGACTCAGCGGCTCTGAAGATTGACGACAGAATCTGACGGGAGAGTTAGTTCTAATGAACATGTGACGTGGAATGTTCCTCTGCCACAGGTGGAACGTTTGTCTGGTCGACCACACCACAGCTAAAAACTAGGTGACCAATCTTCCAACAAAAGCACAAGTTTATAAAATTAAATTATGTCATAAATGAAAATGTGAAAATTTTGACTTTTTAATAATCAGACAGAAAACGATACAAACACAACTACGTCCAATAGATAAACTGCAGTTTGACCTACTACAGTACTGCAGTAATCACCGTAACCGTTGGCCCTGCCACTGTCTTCATTGACCAGTGGGTGGCGTGGGGAAGCCAAAGTCTCTGCCTTCTCACAGACAACACAGTGCAGTACCATGTTTTCAACATTCATTCACCATGTAACATTTAGAGGGGCGCTGTTTTACTAATAATAATAGAGAGAGAAGGCAGTGTTTTTATTAAATGATGACTATATTTCCCTCCCTTGGCCTCCACAAGGGGGCTCCAACCCGTCCTCGTCACTCTATGAACTATATGGTCAAGAATGATCATTTCAAACTTTTTTTATTTATTGTCATTTTAAAATGACATACTGACACGATCCAAGCTCATCATGCAAAGAACGATAAAGTAGAAACTAGAACATCTAATTTGTTTCCCCTCTTCTTTTCTGAACTCAAATCTGAACTGCTGTGAAGCCTCATTAATGCTTTGTGGTTTGGTATTGCAACATGTTTTTTTTTAATGTAAAAAACTATCCCTAATAGAAGAGCAGTTCTATTTGTAGGATGAAGTTAGTCATCACATGGAGGCGCTGCTGCTGTGCTACGGTAACTCTGAAACTCATCTATTAGTCATTTCCTCAAAGGAAAATGTCAAAAGTTTTGAAGAGTCAGTCTGTGGTTTGGTTTGGTCAAACCTCAACATTTCAACCTGTTCAAACAAATACCAGTGAAACGGGAAGTGGAATGTGTGAATTATTTAGTGGTTTTAGTTTAACTTCCATGTGTGGAGTCTTGATGGAAACTTGAAGAAGTAAAATCTAAACAAAAATGTGTTTCCTATCTCCTGCCTGTTATTTTGTTCTTGTGTAATCATTGAAGCAGAACTTTCTTTGTTCGACTCTTCAACAGCCAAACATGGAGGTGATGGAGAAACCAGTTCCATTCTTAACCACAGCGTTTTCCTCACTCACACGCAGCAGTGAGAACTCTTTCATCTCCGGCCCATGTGTCAGCTCCAGTCACTGTTGTTGCTTTGTTTCACTTCACAGGGCCCACGTCCACTGAAGCATACAAATACATGATCACACGTGCATTCACACACATACACACACACATACACACATTCCCACTCAAGGAGACCACCTCAGCACAGCGAAGAGTGGAAATAAAGCAAGAACGCAGCACAGAATTCTGACAGGAAGCTTGTCTACACTCTGTCCGTTGTTATCTCTAATTAGATGTTCGCCGACTGTGCAGCTGCACTCGCCTCTCGCTGCACAATTTGCTGAAAAACACCCTGCGCTCGATAAGCAGTGTCCGCTCTGTTATGAAGAGACGTTCTGCACGAGCATCAGACTGAGACGCAGCACACACACACACACACACACACAGAGCTGTACATGTGTGTGTGAAACACAGCGAACACGACACGAACAACAGTAACAAGATGTGATGCCAAAAAACCCAGCTCTGGTAAATTCACCAAAAAACAAAACCGTGCATTTACAGTTCTAGTCTTCTGCTAAAGGGCGCTCCTCTGAGGGAGCCAATCATCTGCCTCCATCTCACCCCGTCTCTCACCTTTATTCCTCCAACATCAAACACCTTATTTACTGTAGGTGTCAAACTCATTTTGGTTCAGGGGCCGCATTCAACCTAATTAGATGTCAAACGGGCCGGACCAGTACAATCACAACATAATTACACACAAATTACAAAAAGTCCATCGTTTTCCCTCTGTTTTCATGCAAAAAAAGTACATTAGATAAACTGGAACTGATGAAGTTCCTCAGTCGAGGAACAAATCGTCTTTCAATCTCCAAGAAGAAGTCCAGTTGCCTACAACTAAACTTTGGATGCAGTAGACAAATCTTCATTTTACAAAACATAAATAAAGTGGGACGGATTGAAACCCCATGTGGGCCGTTTATGGCCCGCGGGCCGTATGTTTGACACCCTGTGCTGTAGACCTTTACTACATCCAACATCCTCCATCCAATCACACTCCCAGTCTCTTCTCAGCAAATGTCCAACCGCATCCCCCGTCATTTCCACATCCAGATTATTCAAGACGGTGAGTCAAATAATAAAAAAAAAAAAAAAAGTTTTTTTTTGGCATCTCCTCCATGTTTCAGTCTCCTGTCTTCTGTCGTGTTTCCATCGGAGAATTCCTTCTCTGTAGAATTATGGAGGCGCACATGCTCCAGGATCTGTAGTCATATCGTTGCCTTGTAAATGCCACCAAAGACTTCCCCCAGAATTCTACAGAGAGGGAACTCTCTGATGGAAACACGTCTTAAAGATGTGTTCAGACCTACAGTATATGAAGGTAAGTAATTTAATAATTTTATTGGTTATTAATTAAAATAAAACTTTTTTTAAATTGAGTTTAAGTACTTCTGGACTTGCCCTGGTTTATATATGAAACGTAATTGAACTCTGTGGTCTGTGACACTGAAGCTGCAGTCACTCTATGGAGCTCATGATTTCTTGATGTAATAAAGAGAAGATAAGGGTGAGAATAAGGGTGAGGTTACCCCAGAAGGGTAAGAAAAAGGAGGTGGTCAGCAGTCTGAAGATGAAAAATGTACACGGAGACTGAGAAAATCAATCACGGTGTGTGTGTCCCACTACAACAGTGTCTGAAAGAAACACACACACAAACCCGACTCTGTAGTGAAGTGCTCACACACTCCGTTTGTGTCCAGTTCTGTCACCTGACACACTTCAAAGGGGTTGAAAAATGGAGCATTACTCACACCTCAGTGCTGAGTTTAAGGCTGATACCCCACCAGGGCGACACTCGGGGTAATTATGTGGTGGTATTCAGGTGGCAGGAAAATGGATTTTACGTCAGCGCGGCTACTCTCTGACCTTCATTGCTTTCACACCAAAGCCTGCTTTTTATTCACACCGTTCGACGTGTTCACACTGGGAACCGTCTGGTGCCGTGGACGTCCACTGGGGCGGCGACATTTTTACAACCCAAAGGTTGGTCACTGGCAGGTTTCCAGTGTGTCGGCGCTGCACACCGGCTGGGACCACGGCCACGGGGAACAAGGAGTGCTGTTATCGATTAGCCTCTCAATAACGTGATTGAAAAGCAACCCGAGGCGGTTTGAGCCAGTCAGGCCGTCAGTAAATTCTCCCAGAACATCAGCGAAGGCAGGCTGCTTCACACCGCACGCCATCAATTCATCCATTACCTAACCTCTGTCAATCCAGGGTCGCAGCCGTAGTCAGTTTGGGCAGTTTGCTCGTTTATTACACCCAAGGTCTGGGCTTGCACCCATACTGCCTGCTGATGTGTCTCTGGGCAAGGCACTTAACCCCACTTGGCTCATCATGCCATCTACTGGCAGTCCTGAGCTGGAATAATGGCCAGAGTAGTGTCGATACTGATACTGCATTCAAATACTGCTGATCCAGCAACAATGGATGGCTTCTCCTCACAACCACAGTGGTGTATTGGCAATGATCTGACGGCACGATACGGGGCAGTGATACGATATATTGTGATACTATAGGCATGACGATATATTGAGTTTTTTTAATTCAATCAAGTTAATGTAACTGTAGTCAAACTCATCATAGCTGTTCCATCTTAACATCAGGTTACTAACATTGAAATTAATTTAAAGTCAGGAAACAGTCTCCACACGGACGTACGGCCGTGTCTTTGTGGAACATCTGACGTCTGCTCTGATCCGACAGCAGCTGCTGTACAGAACACAGAGCTGTCAGTGCCGTCAGGTGCTGCCGCGGGAAGCAGCCCATCTTCTGAGCTGACAACTGTAACAGTTCTCTTTAAAAAATAAATAAATAAATCAAGAGAAGAAATCGCTTTCAGTTCAAGGTGTTCTCTGAAGGATTTAAGACGTTACCAAAGTGAAATACAATGATGTTGAAGTGGATTAAGAATTTCCATTTTTAAGATTTTAGGGGTTTATTGTTTCAACACTGAAGAGGTTTGGTTTCACAGAGAAGGTCTTTGCGGGGGGTCCAGGGGGTCTTGGTCCAGTACTTTCTGGAGCGGGGGTCCGGGGGGTCTTGGTCCAGTACTTTCTGGAGCCCATTTTAAAAACAAGACATGAAAACAATTTTAAGCTGAAACATTTGCACATTCCTCTTCCCTCCTAATCCAAAAAGCTGAAGTCATGAGGACTGAAACACTCGACGCTCGGTTCAGTAGACTCACGTGTTTTGGTTTTTACTCCATCACGTCCGGCATGTGGTTCAGCGGAGAGGAGTTGGGTATTAGTGGTACAGTTTTCACTCACACAGTTGTTTTTTTTTTTTCAGTTTACTTTGGTGACTTTCACATTTCAAAACAGATGTTTCTGCTCAGTGCTTGGTCAGAGTCTCTCATGCGTGTGTTCCACTAACATCTGACCTACTTTCTGTGGAGCCACTCCGTTTTCCTGGAATTTTGTGCGGAGGTAAACTGTTTAGAAAAGCAAACATCCGCTCATTTATTTTTCATCACTTCATCATTCTCAGGTTCACGAGGGGAAAACAGGAACGAATTCAAACGATCACCAGAGCAGGGCGTGGTTCAACCTGGACCACGGCGGGTCCACATGAATTTAGATTGGACAATGGGAGCACGCACTCACAAGGAGAACATTTCAACTCCATAGGTTCCCAAAATGGGGGACAAGTCCCCCGAATGGGCGCCAGAGATTTTCCAATTCTCGTAATACCGCATTTGTTTGTCATTCAATTTTCTCTGTTCAATGAGATAAAACAAAGTGTATTTTAGGCAAACAAAATCCTTTTTTCAGTCCAACACAAATCTTCTTTCTGTCTGGATTTCACTGTAGAGCCACTGCATCCCAGAATATCTTACACAGCCAGGTGAAAAACCTTCAGTCAAAT
>NC_024308.1:12890799-12892044 GCF_000523025.1 Cynoglossus semilaevis
ATGAGCAATCAGTTGGCATCAGCTGAGAGAAAATGCCCTTATTATGAGGAGAAATCTGGGACGGAAGCGCGCTCAAATTTGCAGCCACCTGCCTCGACCAGTTGGGGTGAGAAGTCGAAAATGAGGCAGGGAGGTAAGAAGGAAAGGGCAGAGCGTGGGGGGAGAAGAAGAAGAAGAAGAAGAAAAAGACAAATGTGTCAGATGTGCTGTAATGATGGAGTGAAGTAATACTCCTGTATTATGGTGATATTTTATTACTTTTATATCCTGGGCGTGGAAATCCTTCAGTGATAGGATGTCTTCCACACGTTCCTCTGGTGAACTGCCAGGATGTGGCATCTCAACATGAGGTTAAACATAAATAATCTGATAAATCCTCGGAATTATTGCAGTTTCAACCCCTTCACCTGATCAAGCTTCCAGACACGGTTTAGAAAATAATAAGAAGGAGTTCATTATTGAGTAAAGAGAGAGACTGGACAGAAAGACAGCAACGACTGGGACCTGGAGTCTAATCTGACTCCACGGCTTCATCCAGTCTCAGACACCAGCAGGACTCTAGAACAATCCACACCCAACAGCAGGAGATTATTACTGGAGCTGTTCCTGCTCCAACTGTGTGTGTGTGTGTGTGTGTGTGTGGACTCACTGTTGAAGACAGCCTGTCCCTTTTTCAACTCTGGGTCAGTTTGGATGAAGTATTCCTCCTGTGTAAACCCTCGTGTGCACGGCAGTGACCCCGCCTGGCCTGGCAGCGACTGCTCAGCCTCTGCACTCAGAACACTCTGGAAGATAAAGGAGAAGACACAAACAAGATGGGATGAAAAGACAAATTATCCAGGGCCGTAACGACTGCCTCTCGTCCTCACTACCCTTTTGAAGCTGATGATTTTTCTTCCACCTGAAAGCCATTCTTCCCTCCTCCCGTGAACCTTGAGAATGTTTTATAACCTCATTGGAAAATCAATTAGAAAGTCGACAAACATCCCCGTCATCAATCTTTGGTCTCTCATCAGAGCAATATGAAACCACACACTGAATTGCTTTTCTGGTTTTGATTGTGGAAATTAGATCAACGAGCATTTAGCACCGAGGATTGGTTTTACTTCCACCTCGTCCTTGTTTGCATCGGGGAAGAAAAATGTTGGC
The DNA here is from genome assembly GCF_000523025.1 of Cynoglossus semilaevis. Taxonomy (NCBI): domain Eukaryota; kingdom Metazoa; phylum Chordata; class Actinopteri; order Pleuronectiformes; family Cynoglossidae; genus Cynoglossus; species Cynoglossus semilaevis. Next base: position 12,891,949 of record NC_024308.1, read on the forward strand.
ATCAGCCCGAAGGGTGAGAGTGTGATTTAGAGAACTCTATACAAGATTATACACTATAAGAACAAATATATCTGGATGTGCTGCTGCTGGAAACCA
>NC_024308.1:12894798-12896674 GCF_000523025.1 Cynoglossus semilaevis
GGGTGCGGGTGAGGGGGTGGTGGGGTTGGGGGGGGGGTTCACGGTAGAATGTTGAACCAGTTCAGACCACCTCACAAACTGCATGTCATGTATTTTGTCAAAATGTCAAATACTCTTTTTTCCATGATTTTATTTTAAGAAATACATAGGAGAAAAAAAACCTTCATCTGACTAAATTAGGACATGTAGACAGCACCCCCCCCGCCCTTTGTATAATTCATTTAATTTTTATGATTTTAATTTCCATTTTCAATTTTGTTCCCAATAATAATAATTTCTAATAATAATTTCATTGTGACTGAGTATTGTCGACTCAACATTATTTGGACAAACCACCACAAATACAATTCCATTTTTTCATCAAGAACAGGAGCCAATCAGATCAGGGATAAGACGAGGACGGGGTCACATCACTCTGGACAGTTCAGTCCAATACAGCTCCACGTATAGAGACACAGAATATAAAGTCAGGTCATCCAGTCGATGTTCAAAATAATAGATGTATATATATGGGTTTTTTTTTTGTTTGTTTGGCAATTTTGTTCATGATGATTCTATATTACCCATTTCCAACGGTCCTCGAGTTGCTTTGGCTTGATGCTGCAAATATTATTAAAAAAAGCCTATCCTAGTCTGATCCCAGGTCAGTGACTTCTTGTGGACTGAGGTTGTTCCAGGTTTGTTCATTAGACTGAGGAACCGAAGCTCTGCTGCGTGGGCGTCAGGATTTACATTTTCATAACTTTGAGATTGAGTCACAACAGCCACTTGTCGTCTTCGGGGTTTTTATTTTTTTATTATTTTTCTTGCATAGCTGTTGTTGTAATGCTGAAATATAATTGCTCCCACAGTGCATTGTGGGATAGTTCTGTCGACGTTCCCTTTGTGAAGCGCGCTCCTGTTTCTGCTGTGTTTGAGGACATGAGACAGGAAGCAGCGAGGCTCTTTATCATTTAGCAGATTTCAGAGCCTCTTACCCTAACTGCCACTTAAATTTTTCTGGGTCATTTGACTCATTTAGGAAGCTTCCCAAACAAACTGAGCCTGTTGGACTGCCCGCAGACCTCATCTCCATGACGAGAGGCAGAAGAGTGCTCCAATTAATTTTCATAATGATTAGCGTCTAGACTTTTGTCCACAGGAACCCGTCGTGCCTCCTGCACACACAGGCATGTAAATGAGAAGTTGTGTTGGTGGTGTGCTTCTAATTAACCCACATACTGTAAACCTTCATAACATTATTACCCCCGCTGTTGTGTCTAGGGAAGAGGAGGGGGCTTTCATACCTTCTAGGAATAAACAAGGACGACGACTCGGCTTTAAGGACAATCAGAGAATTTCACGTCTTTATGTCTGTGTACCACAAAGTACATAAAGTATTCAGGTTTTATCAGCAGGTCTGTGTACCACTACATAAAGTATTCAGGTTTTATCAGCTAAACAACATAGCATTGCTGTATTTTTTTTCCACTGGGACAAAGTGAGGATCTGGGCTCATAATGCTGTTTTTTACCTCTACTATACAGTAAAGGTACAGTATACAGTACTTAAAAAGTCCTTATTTAGCACCCCCCCCCCCTGCACCTCCCATGTTGACAAGATCGGGTTAAAACAATAGACCAACCAGAAGAAAGGACAGCTCTGCTATATTCAAAATTTGGCAAACATAAAAAAACATGGAAAGTTCTATATTGTGTGTCGTCGTATAATTAGGGTCTAAGTCGGACCAAACTACAGCCTGTGGACCAGATGCAGCCCACTGGGCTTTCCTATCCAGTCCACCCAACACTGGCACGAGTTCTGGTAAAGACTGTTAAGACAGTTAAGGTTTATTCTTGTGCATTTTATTCACATTATTTTGCTCAGCATCTAATCA
>NC_024308.1:12896742-12904387 GCF_000523025.1 Cynoglossus semilaevis
ATAACGAGCGACAGTGTACCTACGTTTTTTGAGGCGTTAGCTTCAGCCCTAATGACATCATCGATGTAACAAATGAACAGATAAGACTGATGTGATGTCTATGAATATAAAAATTATTCAAATGTTTTTGGATGCTAAAGGGAACACAAATTAAAAATGGACACGTCCCTAGCATTTCTGTGTGAGAAAGTGTGTGTGCATGACACAAAGCCCCCCCACCCACCCACACCCCTGCTGCCATCCCCTCTGTAGATGCTGAAGTGCCTCTTAAATCAAGTGAAATCCTCTAAAGCTGAGGATGAGGGCGCCACAGTCGACCTGACCTGACCTCTTTATCAGAGGCGGCGCAGCCTCTGATTGGTCATCATCTTTATGTGCATGGTGCTGAATCCAATACACACCAAAGAACCAAGTTCCTTTAATTCAGGTCAGTAAACACAACATGGCATGACAGCATGGCAGCACCACTGAGGGACCAGAGTGTTATCAAAGGGGCAGAAAGTCCGGAAGGAGACAGCGTTAGGACCCTGAGGGCAGCTGCTCCTCACACACACTACCATCACACACACCCGTGAAGACAGTGGTCAGCTGGTACTAGTGAAACACACCACCTTCACAACCCACTGTCTGGGTTTATATCACTTTCTCACAAATCAGTTCCTCAAAAATCAACTATTCTTAAGCCACTCCACACTTACACTTTTTGATGTCTGTTATGTTTCCTTTGTCTAATTTCTGTGACCAACGCGTCACTTCCGTCAGAATTTTTACGGGATTTTTGGGGATTTTTGGGGACTTCATCGTTCCCTCCTTACTGTTATCGCAACTCAAAAGAACAGACCCATTAGCATCCAGCGTACAGGCTCACAGCACCAGTAAAGACGGAGAACAAAAGAGATGAAAACCAGCAGCAGAAAAACAAGCCCATTAGACTAAATTATTAAATAAACCAAATTGAAGTGCTGCTTATTTTAGGCTGATGGGAGCTGCGGTCGAGATTAGAAAAAATGAGTTCTTAACCCACTGGAGTTTGAGAGGTTTTCAGGTCTGCTCCTTCATTCTGATCTCTTTATATTCAGTCCATACCAAACCCATTGGTTGGAGTCCAATGGCCCACGGTGTCTGTACATATGGCCTGTTCCCTGAGGCTTAGCAACGGCGCCTCCTCCTGCCAAGTAAATGTAGAGGTATTCTGGAAGCTCTCTGTCAGTGATGGAGGAGGAGCTTTGGTGTTGCCTACATCTATACCATCACCGTACGGCAGGAAGACGGCAGCTGTTTCCACATTTATTATTTACAATGATTAAACTCTCTGCCTCCGGACACGCCAACATGATCGCTGATGATTACGCTCACAAACTGTCTTCTACGTTTTTAAGGCAGAGGACCCCTAAACATATGGTGAGAGGCTGCAGGGAGCGCCTCCTGTTGATAATGTATTCAACAGTGTTCTAGAATAAATCAGGCCGGGCACTCAGTCGAAATATACTGAGATATTCAAATAATACAGAAAAATCAACCAGTGGTCAGAGTGCAGAGAACTGTACAGCAATTTACACTGAGTTTTAGTTGCTGAGTCGCTGCTTGCTTGCTAACAGCTAACAGGTCAGTTCTGAACAGGCCCAAGGAAAACACAGATTGTTTATTCATTAATTTTATAGTTTAATCTTTTTTCAGGGTCACGGGAAGGCCGCAGGCAAGGCTGCGAGTCATCGTGTGGGGGCGGGCCTAAATCCTGGACAGGTCTCATAAATCAAGTTCTGTCCTAGAACAATCAGTTAACATAAAGACAATGAAGAATCACGTTCAGATTCAGAGAACTGTCAGAGTTTCTACAACGGTTTCGGAGGCAAACCAAACTGGAATTTGGGGATAGGTGGCATCAATGTGGGAGGTGGTGGTAGGTTGGGGGGTGGGGGTGGTTTGGTGGTGTGTTGTGGGGTTTTTCCTGATGATATGAATGTGTTGTGGCTCAAAAAAGGTTGAAAAAAAACTGTTCTAAAAGATGTTTTAGTTTGAAAATGTGATCCTTCAATGATGGCGTGGTACCACCGGTCAACAGTAACGGCTGGTACCAGCCGACCACTCCTTGCTACCAAAAAAGGTTGGCAACCACTGTTCTAAACGACAAAAAGAAAACATCCAAAACTCCCTGCCTCCATCACCTCAGCTGTCAGCCCCCCCCCCCCATCCCCTCTCAGTCACAGCAGTCAAACAGAGGTCACGTTCACTGTGAGTCACAGGCTGCAGGACATTTTATTTTACTGTCAGAAAAACTCTGATGCATGATATTTCATCCTGTCCATTTGAAATGTAATGAAACGTCCGGTGTGGCTGCAGCGGCGGTCGGGCGTGCTGCTGTTCACAGCGTCTGCAGCTGAAACAAATGAGGAATCCTTAATTGACCTGCTGCCGACTCCAACCACTGCAGCCGGTGAGCTCGACTCCTGCTCGCCATTAGCTCACTAACCATTAAACACTAGGTGGAATTTTGAGCCATAAGTAACAATTAATACTTTAAATCCTCCCACTGAACAATTACCATCACAGCAGGGTTCCTCGAACACCTCACGGTGTGTCGACTACACATCTGCAGGAAGCTGCTGTCAGAGCAGGCAGCTGCTTCTGGGCTCCTTTATAAAACACTGTCTCATAGAAATGTTCCAGTTCAGGGTACAGGAAGAAAAGTCAACTGAATACACAGAATGAAATGGATATTTATAAGACACTGTCCTGGTGTTAAATGACCTGCATGTTGCAGAAATACTGAAATTTCATATGTGTCACAATGACAAGCAAATAGTACTGGGGAAAATATCTTTAATTTATCTTAAAAATAAATAAACATTTCAACTGTTTTTAGACTGGTAAAATCTGGTAACCACAGACACAATTCCACTGAAATCATTTTCTGTTCCACTGTAAAACCCTATGGTTTATGTTTCTTCATACACTTATCCTGACGAAAGAAAGAGAAGAAAACCAGACAAATGAGTTTCTGTTTCAGTTTGGATCATCAACGATCCTCAACCCTGTCAGAGAAAATTATGGGAATAACAGAATTATTCTTACTCCTTTTATAAAAAGAAAAGAAAAATCTAAAAAATCTTTCATTTTTAGACAATGTAACTCAGGGGTGTCAAACATACAGCCTGCGGGCCAAAATTGGCCAGTTAGGTGGTTGAATTCAGGCCTCTTGATGGATTTTGAAAGTGAAAAATTGCAATATTTCCATCCTAAAATGAGATTATCTAATCCAAATTAATTCAGGCCAGTCTTCATTCTTATAGATCCACAGATCATGACATCATCCTGAGTTTAATTTTTATTTGAGACCAGATTTTGTTTGAGGTTAAACCTCACTGCTCATAATAAAAAGTAAAACCATGGCGTTCCCAAATACAGGAGAAATGAAAGGAACAAAACATATTCCTAATTTAATCCAGAAGCAGTTGGAGATCTTCCTGACTACCGTTCTCCGAGCAACAGAAATGTGATGTTCTTTTATTTAAGACAAAGGTTCTAATCCAAGAACAATTTTAATCCTTACTTCACTTCAGTTCCTCCGTCAATCTGACTTTTTACAGGAGCAACAAAATTGTGGCTTTATTGAATGCAGACCACTGTGGGTTCTGGTCTGTGATGAGACCAGAGGTGGACCTTGACACGAAGAGGGACACCTGCCTCTTGTTGAATTCCCAGTTTAACTGACACAAATTCATATAAAATGTCTAATCTGTCTAATCCCAACCTGACTTTATTTCACACTTTTATCCAGAATTTGACTGAAGGCTCAGCTTCATCAGGAGCAGGTTTTTGTTCTCGGGATGAATCGGAACAAAGACTGAAGCTTCTTCATACAGTAGATGACACACACACACCAACTAAATAAATTAATGACGTTAACTCCTATTTCAATTTAGAAATTGTCTCAAATAAACAAACTAATTTATGACAAATCACGAGGCTCGACCATGTGGTTCATCTGGACCAGATTTGGTTCTCTTTAGTATAAAATATTAAATTAAATAAGTAACAATGCAACAAAAGCGTGCGCGCACACTCCCCAGTGTGTATCGACCACGCTTTACCTTCCACCAGGTCGTGCGTGCGTTTGTCTAGTTGCGTGGACAGATCTATAAACAGATGGAGGGCTGCGACCGCAGCAGGTCTGAGATCAGCACCAGTCCATTGTCTGTTCCGACACCGGCCGCTCGGCTCGTAGTTTGCTTTTTAAAATAAAACAATGTTTAAAAACAAAAACTGCAAACAAAAGCACAGCCTCCATCTGATCTAACAGGCAGCCGTGCGTCCATCCACCAAACATCCATCCATCATCCATCATCCATCCATCCATCCTCCATCATCCATCATCCATCCATCCATCCATCCATCCTCCATCATCCATCATCCATCATCCATCATCCATCCATCCATCCTCCATCATCCATCATCCATCCATCCATCCATCCATCCATCCATCCTCCATCATCCATCATCCATCATCCATCATCCATCATCCATCATCCATCCATCCATCCTCCATCATCCATCATCCATCATCCATCCATCCATCCTCCATCCCTGCTGCTGCAGCCTTCCACAACCACAGCTGACTCCGGGTAAAAAATAATTACAGCAAATCACATCCTCACCTGCACCGCCGCCAAAACAAGCCAGATCCAGGAACGACGCATTTTCTCGTGTTCTTCTAATCCTCGTGTTCCAGAACCGACGCGCAGCTCAGGACGTCAGCGTTTCCTTTTTAATTCCTGCTACTAAACCACGGCGGCATGAGGTTTTGTCTGCCTTCCCCCTCCACCAGGCTTTGGACTGAGATCCTCCTCTGTCTCTGCCCACTGTCATTCCAGGCTCCCTGGAAGTGCCGTCACTGCTGCCCTCTAGCGGACACTGGTTGCCCTGTTTAAAGGGCCAGCTCTTGTTAAAGGCACAGTGCGGTGAAACATTACAGTATACCATGGATTTATTCTCCCACTACCACTTACTATTTTGTATCCCATCGATGTGCAGTACATGGAGACAAACGATCATTCTAACAAGTATTTAATAAGAACATTTACTTGGTGTACAGACAGCGGCGCTAAAATTCAGATTAGATGTCCTGGTCCAAAGGATTAATATCAGAACATTTCCTTCCACCAGGGGACATTGAGACATTTTATACTAAATATTAGATTGTGTTAGCAACAGCAACCCATGATGTAGTGGTTACAGGATCAGGCTATTAATGGAAGGATTCCTGGTTCTAATCCCATGACCATTTGGGGTGGAGTGTGTTGAGGAAGCACAACTCCTCTTCCACACCAGGAGGCAGTGAAGGTGCAGCCCAGTCTTCCTGTCAGTCCGTTGTTAATCACTGGGGTGATTCATAGTTTGGAGCAACACGTACAATTACAAATATATAAAAATATATAGATATATTTGTCCTCTTTAATATTTTGTTTCTTAAATTTTGAGCAAACAAAATTTTTATCACCAAAATATTGGGTTGTCCCCTAGTGTCGGTTCAGTGAACTACAGGTTCCAGGCACTTCTGCATAGGCCTAGTTTTTTTTTTCTTAATCTTTTAATAGGATTTGAATAATAAAATTGAAATATTGCTTATCTGTTTCTTTCCTTTGCATTAAAGCAACGTACATGCAGCGTTTGGGAAGTGGCCAGTATGGAAGGAGATAAATTCTACTGTGAGTAAAGAAGAATGGAAAACAGAAGCGTAGCCAAGGAAGAAAAACAGACTCTGAGATGGAGGAAAATGCAGCGCTGCGTAATTGGACAGATACTGAAGAGGAAAAAGACGATGGCTGAGATGGAAAGAACAGCAGCTACAGCAGAGAGAGCCTCTGAGATAAAGACTAAATAAGAAACAGATAGACAGATTACCAATATGAAGTGAAGGAGAGGACGGGGGGGGGGGTGTAACACGTGTGCGCTGATCGGGACTGGGCTCCGAGCCCACTCTGTACTGGTTTAAACAACTCCACTTCTGTAGCTTGCAGCCTGCACACCTCAATATACTCAAACACACACCTACACACACATGCCGATGCACACATGGGCTTTTCTCAACGCGGAGTAAAGCTCTGCTAAGCAAGATTTCTGGATAAAACCCCAGCTGTCTTATCAATCCGAATCACAGCGTCAGGTTCCGTCCCAGCTAATCTCACAGGCTCCTCCTACACCAACCTTAAATCCTGTCATTTTGCTGTGTTTGCAGAGCAGATCAGTCAATACAGGAAAGTGCCAGAACACCGAGTGCAGGATTCTACTCCGTTAAGGAATTATGGGAATTCTTTGTTCAGTTGTTCTGTTAGCCCGCCGCTTAATTAAGAAGTAAAGTCGCCTCAGAAACCATCTTACGAACAAGACGTTCTCACATCGGAATGAACGCAGCAGATGAAGCCACACATGAACCAGGCCGCCTTAGTATTCAGTGAAGTGTGTGATGTGGAAAATGCCACGTGAAAAAAAAAAACAGAAGAGATTCATAAAAGTGTGTAAAAGCAAACCTGCAGGCAATCTTCACTTAATAAATCACCATTAGCCCAGAAACGGTGCAGGAGGATTAGTCTGATTTCCCGCCTTCTGCACCAATATACAACCATAAATGTCAATGCAAAGTACCTCATGAATACTGATGCATGTACATGAAGTTGCTGATCACAGGATATTTTACATATATATCTAAAATACTTGTTAAAAAAAACCTGGGCATGCATACTCGGACTTATATTATGTGCCAGTAGATGGCAGTATCACATAATATGTCATACTTAATTAGGAGAAGAAGCAAAAGTTATTTTAGGAAGAACCAAACAAAGGGTCGGTTTTGGATGAGATATAAAGAAATATATAAATAAGATATAAAAAAAAGAAGAAAAATATTTTATTGTGTTTAGTCCCTGATGGGTTTTTTTATTGTTGGGAGTCGGACCACAAATATTTTCGCACATGTTCTGCCCACATAACATACCTGCATATAGCGCCCCCTATCCTTCACGTGAGATGCTAAATATGTTAGAATTTTATAAATGAACTTTCTGATATTGTCTGTGTACAATTTCAGAAAATACTATCACATTCTTTAAAATATGTTGTTGCATTTATAGTTTATTATTTTTCAATTTTTTTGTTTTGTTTCGTAAAATATACTTTTTTACTGAGGATGTATTTGATCACATGTACCATAAATACTTTAACCTTGACAAAAAACTCTTATTATTCCCACACCTGGATATTAGTGTGAATAAGCAGAAGCAGATTTAAAAACTTGAGATGACAATTATAATAATCATAAAAAAAAACCAATATAAAGTTTCAGCTGCTCAGTGTTTTCATGCGTTTCTTCAGCAGACGTCCAAGGAAACCTGAGGCGATCGTCTCACCAGAAGCAGCAAATGACTTCCACAGCAGCCTGAAGAGAGGACCAGGTGATGAGTCACTGGTACGGAGGTGTGGATGTTAGAACCCGTTTGAAATCATGCATGACAGGGTCTGAAAAACGTTGTTCCCGCCACTGAGTTCTCCACGGTCCGTCAGCCCACAGTTAGGGTGACCGTGTCACGTGGTCAGGTGGTGTGGACGCGGTGAATCGGGCCTCCTCCACATTCTGCTTCATTAGCTCTAA
>NC_024308.1:12904428-12905781 GCF_000523025.1 Cynoglossus semilaevis
AAATGTATTCAGTTCAATCTTTGACTTCAAACCGGATTTTTCCTGCTCGGCGTGAGCCTGTGTTTTTACAACAGGCGGCGCAGATGCAGAAGAAATCTCTCCTTTGGTTGTGAGAGTCAAAGAAGCAGAACTTTTCCTGAGGAGAAAATCAGATTATCATCACTGGGTTGTTAACTTTCCTTCAGCACAGTAGGTATCAATGTTTAAACAGTATTTTCAAAAGCAGAAGTTCATAAATTAAATGTTGAAAAGTTAGTCTAGAAACTGGAGCGTCTGTGTTTCTGATCCGGCTCTCCTCGGCTCACACAGTTCCCCGCAGTCAGAGCAGAAGAAGAACGGCATGCAGAAAAGAAGCCGTGTTCCAGTAAATGTAATGATTTATTTACGACAACATCTCCTCATCATCCTCACATCTCCTCAGCCCTGAGTCTGCAGCTCCACTCACCCCTCTTCACTTCAAATGGCTTCAAATACTTACATTTGGCACAAAAACAACACAGTACGTCGTCATCTGCAAATATCAAAACAAACGCCACGGATGCTGTTGGCAACAGTATAGTTTGGTAGACCTTAAAACCAGATGGAGTTTTTGTTTGTTTCCACATATGTTCTTTACATAATTTAATTTCAGTACTATTTTTAACTTTCTGCAAAGTTTTGATTTATATTTTTTATTTGATTTGTTCTGTTAGGCCTTTATCTTTACCAGACTTTTCAGTCCAGGATATCTTTTTCCCCTCTGATTAATCAGCTTTGGGTTGTGGATTAATCATGATTAATCATGAATAACTGAGATAAAAAAAGACAAATAAGACAAGGGTAGAATTCAGTAGAATTGATCACAAACAGCCGGATGGGCGAGTCACCGCTTGACTCAACCACTGACTCAGTTTTTTTTATAAATATTTTTCCTGCTGCTAAGACGTGTCTCTGACAGCAGTGACAGAAAAGACTTATCTTCCAAAGTGAAGCATATTTGTGCGTTTGAATTGAGCAGTTTTGTGACGTTGATTATGTCATTGTTTGATAAATGATTTGTTTTAATCTGTTCCAGTTCCATCAATGAAACCAAACCCTCCCTGTGATTTGGCTTTTATTTTAATGCAGCCTAACCTCGGCCTCCACTTCTCGACACAGCTCTCCATTAGGTCCAGGCCTGGACCCCCCCCCCCACCCCACCCCACTGGGGTTGTTTACCAGACGACAGGCAATTACTGAGAAATCACACCCTCAGCACCGCTGACCGGCCCTGCTTAGGAAACAGGTGGAGGACGGCGATGTGTGTCCTGCTCTGGATTCATATCATGATCATGAATGATTCAAAGACACGCACACCCCCACCCTCCCACCTCA
>NC_024308.1:12905806-12936771 GCF_000523025.1 Cynoglossus semilaevis
AATTCCTCCTCAGCTTCACTCTCCGACCCCAAAAACACCATCATTTTATTTGACTTCATTTCACGGCGTCATGCTGAGATGCTTCAGTGATGTTTTAATGTCGTTTGCAGCCAATTGGAATCAATCTTGTCTTCAAGCAGGCATCAGTGTGGCGCCACAGACCCAGACCCAGATCAGGCATCATTTTGACTGCCCCGCTTCTGTGCATCAGGCTTCACTGGAACAGTTATTAATTACTGACTGGCTGTAATCGCTCATCGGAGATTGCATTTGTCAAAGACGGGGGAATTGGGCACCATTATAGTCATGATACCAAATGGAGCTGCGTGTAGGATGTGGCCGCCACATCACATCACATCACAGAGTCATGTGATGTGATGTGATGTGATGTGATATATATATATATGGGAGGGAGACGTTTTGCTTCTCTCTCCTGATTACACTTGTTGCTTGTCCCTGTTCTATTAAAAAAAAAAGGATGTGGAACCCAGCAGACGAGATTATCAGTCAGAGAATCTCTGTACTTCTCTGCAGCGGCAGCACAGAACGTTGAAATGATTTATTGTCATGTCAAACAGAAGTAATCGCTTTAATCACCGCAGTCTTATCGTCTTAATGAGGAAACGTCTCCTCACAAAATACAACTGTTTGTCCTGCTGCTGCTGCTGCTGCTGCTGCTGCTGCTGCTGCTGCTGCTGCGATTATAGAGTTGATTATCATGCATGGAATAAAGTGTTCAAACATGGTGTTGACAAAATCCTCTAATGAACATCCATTAGCACCAGTGGACTCCTGGTCCGCACTCAGACCACGGACCAGGCATTGTTAGAATACAAAGACTCTGTTCTGCAGTGCAACGCTGGGGGAGAAGGATGAGGGGGTGTGAGGTCAGAAAAACACATCTTCATTGTTGACTTTTGAAAAAGAAAAAAGTTTAAAAGTAAAAAAAGTAAAACACACACGGGAACCTGAGCTGACACCAGGAACTAATGCATATTTTTATTCATGAACAGTTGGCGTGACAACACTGAGGTCTGTCTTTAGAAACTCTTCTATAATGAGTTCCTGAAAACACCTGAACTGGAACCAGAACCTGGGCCGGAATTATTGAGTACTGGACCACAGGAGGAAAAATATACTTAATTTGAATTTTTTTAATTAATTATTTACATTTGTACATGGTGTTTTATTTTGAAAAACTTTCACTTCTGTCTATTCCTATTATTATTATTATTCCTATTATTAGTAGTCATAGTATTCTTATTAAAAAATATTAAATATTTTTAAATTATATTTTCATATATACATAAATATATTTATTGAGACCTGTCACACTGAACTGAACAAAAGTGTTGTTCACGTCCCACCAACGACTAATAGACCTTTCTTAAATAATTCAGCAGTGTTAAGTAGAGGAACGTGTTTTCTCCGGTGTATCTGCTGTAGCCAGATACATTTAGGTTCTGATTGGTTGGTGAAGACCAGCAGTGGGGGGAGAGTGGGGGGAGGGAAGTCTCAGAGTTCCAGATCCTCCCTCGTCACCCTGGTCTTTCCATCTGCTCATTTATTCTCCAGTTTTGACGGCTCCGTCTGAGTCTGTGTACTTGTGCTGTACTTATAGTTTTCTTTTTTTTTAATAAAGTGAACTCCTTGTCATTGTGACGCCACTGGGGACGGTGGCATCTTCACAGCACCTCAGTGGTAACTTGGCAGCTGGTGGAGTTGAACCTGAAACCTTCCGAACCCACTAAGCCACCACTGCTTTTCTCACTGTTAAATTCACATCCAGACTCAGTTTGCTGCTGTTCATAGAGCACGTTTTTATTCTCTGTCTTGTCTGCTTTGGCTGCTCCATTAAGAAGTGAGGTGAACTCAAAGACAACACCGCCATCTGCTGGAAAACTGTCAGAAGTAAAAGTGACTCCTCATATTTGAACCCTGCAACTGGAAGGTCAGGAGTTCAGTGCCTGGCGTCTCCACTTTACATGTTACGTGTAGTCGTAATTCTTGACAGTTGTGTTTGCCAAAGTTGAGGAGAACTGAACATGAACGCCCTGCGGCTTTAAATTTAAACTTCAACACTGGAGCTGAAACATGGGCCCCACCCTGAGAATCCACCCTTCACACCTCACGCCTGTTTGGGAATAACATATCTGAACTGTACTGCAGCTGGAAACCAGACGTTTACAAGCTTTAGCCAAAAGAAATTCTACAAAATATGATACAAACCAGTGTTGAATTCAATTAAAAATGAACTCTATTTACATGAAAAACTGTTTTAGTTGTCACAGATCGTTCCAGATGAACCGCAGAAACATTTCAAAGTGGTGACATTTAAAATCACCTTTTCATCCATTTGTACTCTATGTTTGTAGTATTTTTTTTCTGAAACCCTTCATTATTCTGGACACAGAGTGGTCTTTGTTGCTGCGCCTGACCTCAGCTCTCAGGTTACAGCGCCACAGGTTTCTCCTTACTCAGGTCTCAGGTTTCAGTCGAGTGAAAGTCAGACTGGAAGGAAGGTACTGTATGTGAAAGGACATGCCTGGTATTACCAGCTGAAGAGTACGGTGACCTGGAAAACACATACCAAAAACACACACGCTCACACACACAGACCACCAACGCCACCACACACACAGACACTGGTTTTTATGCTTAAGCAGATCACATAGACACAACACACTGTCGGGCCAATTACCCCGACCAGAAATATTTTTAAGTGCACGAGGTCACACACACACACACACACATAAACCTGTTTTTCTTTTCCGCACTTTCCATTGCCAAAATACATCCCCTAGGCTCTGACCCTAACCTGCACTACTACACATATATCCCTAATGTTAATCATTTCTCTGGTTCTAAAATTCTATCCCTGACTACAAACTACGTCTTCATGCCCAAAATACCCCCTCACTCAATGGGGACCTGCAAAATGTCCCTGTGACGACGCGCACAACAGTCCCCACAAGTAGCTTCAATGGACACACGCGCACAACAATAGTCCCCACAAGTAGCTTCAATGGACACACACATACATACACACTAAACACATTAATAGTGCTGTGACTCACAAATCAACATGATTGACATATGTGAGAAACCATGGAGAAAAATGAATAAGGATCATTTTCAGGGCGTGTCAGCCACTGCAGAGCAGATGAGCTCTTAATAAACAGACAGGCGTGCTGCAACTGCACTCTCTCTCTCTCTCTCTCACTCTCTCTCTGTCTGTCAGCATCTGTGAAACCTGTTCTAGTTTAAGTAAAAGAAGAAAAAAAACAAGAAAACTCCTTCTCCCCCTCTCTCTCTCTCCCTCTCTCTATGTCTCTCACTCTTTTAATCAATTACATAGAAAGTTAAAACTTTCAAAGATGGGAATAACCCTTAAAAAGAATTTAAATTTATACATCTTCACACTGTGTCATTTTAAACTCACTGTTGAGAAAGTGTTTTTGCTGCATTCCTCTCTACAGGTTATAAATTAATTTGACAGTTTCCAAATCCACCGCCGTAACTCCGGCCCAGAACCATATGCATGGCTCATGTGACATTTGTTGTGAAAACTGCAGGGTGGGGCCGGCTGGCAGTGTCTGTCTGATGTGTTTGTGTTTCCACATGCGTCGTGTCAGCCTTCAGTGTACGGCGCAGCAGCAGGACGGTTGTGAATGAGTGCCAGTGTTGAAGATGAGACTATTTGTACCAGTACTTCCTACAGGCACAAACACACCTACAAAATAACAATCGGAGTGAAGTCATTGTAGGGATTGGATATGTACACTGACATTTTTCCACCACCAGAGTCCATAGAGAAAATCCTTGTTTTTATGTCGTAGCATTCAGTGAATCTCTCCTGCCTCTAAAAGTAAGTCTTTTTTTCAACTGACATGTTTCTACCAAATTCTCCCCATAACAAACACGTTTGACCACTAAAGTTGTGATTCTATGGGTCAAAGCGTTGAACACTTGGTAACACGTACGCAAAACCTAGGTTACGTATGTTTCGTGCTGCCTGGGCAAAGTCTCTGTATGAGCGCAGCATGGTTGGCTCCCAATCACCACTTCGCGCAGTCAGGGACGGAGGCATTGGCGCTAGTATGAGTGAATCCTGAGTGTATGCTAGTGACATAGACAGCCTTTCCAATTAAGTATTATGAACCTGTGAAAAACTGTCATAATTTTGAATATTTTCAAAATTTACTTTTTCTCATGAGTTCTTTGTTAAAAAATACTGTATAAACTGTCTATGATGACACACGAGTAAAACTCTACTGTATTGACTGATTTGGCAGTCACACAGGCTCTGCATCACGTAGTATTTCTATTTAGAGCATTTGGTGCCAAGGTGCCGTCTGTACTGTCTGGGCAAGAAACAGATAATGAATGTTTTCAGTTCAACTCGTCTGAACATCTGCGGTGCTCCTCATACCAGTCCTTACCTGAACTCTCCGGTTCAGCCTTTGTCTTTGAACTTCATCTTTCCTGTTTTTCTCCTAACGGTCGGCCAATTAATTGTTCTTGATCTTTGAAAGAATTCCAAGAAGATACAAATCTTTTCAATTGTGACTCCAAAACCATGTGAACCAGTTGCCTGTGGATGTGAATTGTTGAGAGTGAGCGGACCTCCAGTCCATTTGAACTGGGACCAGGTGCTAAGAGAAGGCCTCAGTCACAGCTCAGACATGTCTAACTTTATTAAAACTTGTATCAGAGCTGCATGATTCTCTTATACAAGACGAGACTTGACTGATTTCCCATAAACTGTTGGAGGTTAACTTTAACTGGTGGGTCTTTAAGGATCTCACTATAGAACGTCAGCAGCCGGAACCTGTGGTTTTTAGTTGTTTAATGAAAACTGGAAAACCTGTTTTTCAGCCAGTATGGAGGAATTGTCTGTTTGTCAAAAGGCTTTACTGATGTTCACATGTGCAACAGGTCTGATGGCTATGACTCAGCTCTCACACTATAACTGCAGTTTCCCACCTTCATCTACATATAGAGGAATGTACCTGCAGAGAATGTTTGTTCCGCACAAGTCCATGCATAGGCTGCGTGTTAGAAGGCAGACAAAGGAAAATCATGTGACCCACCTATGGACAATTTTTGTTAATACATACATTTTACCATAAAACACCAAAGGCTTTTATGTGGATTTTGGTTGACACAAATTCAAACCACAAAAAACATTCTGTGTATTTTTCTGCTTTTTTGCTCAAGTCGCAGATCAGTACAACATTTGAAAACTTTTTAGTTCCTGAACTATGTCCTCCACTGTGGCTCGTACCGGGACTGAGAGGTAGCATTAACTTTGGTGTCCATGGTTACAGCAGTTTTGCATTAAGGTGATACTGCGGGATTCAAGTGTAGCAGTGATAAGAAAAGTCTTTGTTCGATTCTTGACATACAACGATACCTTTATATAAGCTGTCATTTGTGAGAACCTAAACACGTACGTTTATCTTGGTGATTGATGGTAAATTTTTTATGCCAGAAAAGTTCAAGAAAAACTCTTAACCTCTTTATAAAAATATATATATAATCAACTCTGTGGCATTTGTGAAAAACAAGTCTTTTTCAGCTAAGGATGTTCAGTCGGCGATGAAAGTAAGAACAATTAAAGTGTCGACGTCAGTCTGTGAATGTCAGACATCTGCATTTGTCTTGTGCCACGTCATGTAGATTAGGAAGTAGGTTATTCATGCATGAGCCAAGTACTTGTTGCTGTTGTGACTTAGTCAAAATTATTGGACGTCGCCTGCGTTTCAGTTCGCTAAAGGCATCAACATATGTACAGTCACTTTCAGAACACAACACAGGCATTTTAGATTTGGTGCCAAGACAAAATCATCGGTGAGTCATGATTTACAGACAGACACACCTGCATGTAACCGTAGGGAGGGACCACACCCTCAGCACCAAAACTCTTGCTCCCTGGGCGTTTCAGCAATCACGGCTCCCTAGGGGTTGATGGGTAAAGATAGAGGGCAAATGTAATTTTGTATAAATGTTCTTTCTCTCCACCTGTTGACTACTGGGGTTGTTCTGCGGTAGTCAAAAGTTAAGGATCATGTGACTTCTTTAATTACCGAGGTTACAGAAAAGAAAAGGTGTCTTTCACTTCCCTTTTGATCTGACCAGCAGAAGACTCAACTTCTCTGCCCTTTTTTACAAGTAATGTCCAATTGTTTCCAGTTATTGACGTTTTGTCCAATCTAATAGATCACATCGGCCTCTGCGTGGGACAGTAATTGTCCCTATTTCATGGCAGTGTTGAATACTGCCTCACCATTTCACTTCAAATATAAACAGAATCGTGGCCCTTCTATTGTCTTGAAAATATTTGTTTGGTTGAAACTACTGTCTGGTCCACAACATGACTAACTCATGACGAGGGAGTGGCAGAACATGCTACAGTCAGGGCTTCTCACACATGACAGTGACGTGAGAGAGTGACAACAAACACTGCATTGTTCATCAATCCTTAAATTGGTCTTAGTCATAGTTTTCTCAGGGCGTAACTCCATTATCTTAAAAATCGTTCTGGAATTACACCTGAGAGCCATCGACTTTCTCAGCTCTCAACAAAATGAAGAAAAACATCTGGAGTTTTTGAAATGACAAATCCAGTAAACACCAGTCCAGACAGATTATTTTTTATTTATCTGATCATCCTGATCGGTGTGAGTCAGTGTCACAGGAGTTCAAAGTGCTGACTAAACATAAGAGCTCAAAAAAATTGTTTTTGTTTTTATCCCATGCCTCTGAGGACTCTGCTGGCTGCAGGAAGTGAATTATTGTTTTATCAAAGCTGACAGAGGTGAAGAGCCAGTGCATCATGAACCAACACCACCAACGGGACGAATGAATAAAAATACAACAAGGATTTATTCTGGAAACTTTCACATGGACCAGTACTTCTCAAATAGTAGAGTGCCGGGGGGATGGGGGATGGGGGGCTTCCAATCAAATATGGCACCCTGGACATAAGTGTACTGTACCACTGCTGTAATGCTTGAATGATAACAAGCCTCCAGTCACTAGGTGGCAGCAACTCATACAGTGGTTTGTGCAGATGAAAATATACATGTTATTAGGTTCTCAACAGTATTTCAATTAGCACGGGATTCTTTAAACTCATACCTTCTGATTTCCAGAATCTGACATCATTGTATTTACTAAAAACAAGTTGACACAGATTTACACTCCACACTCAACCACAAAATATTTTATCGTCTTTTGTTCCCTCCTGTACCGGGGCTGCACCAAAAAAACTTAATATGAGAGATGAGATTGATCTAGATACAAAGGTGGACTCTGATTGGTCAAAATCAGGACTCCTAAGGATTGTCCAAGATTGTCTGCTTACTGTATGTGCATGTCATGTGTTTATTGTATTCATATTAAATACCCCAGGTAACGCTCTTCACTGCACGTCACTGAATAGTTGTCATGTTCTGACGTGTGTCCTATATGTTAGGACCTGAATTGTGCATTACATGTGACTTCACCAGAATGTCCCTAAAAAAAACTTTCAAAATCTTAGCTAAAAAAAACTCCAAGGTTAAAAATGTTTGGTTACATTTTTCTGTAAGAATTTGATCAAGTACAGACTGGAGTCTTCACTTGCCCAATATTACCCCCACCCCTATTTGCCTCTCTCACTCCTCTTCTTCTCTCCTTCTGTCATAAAGCACCTCCTCTCCTCCCTCTGCTCAGTCAGTCGGCAGCTCTCACCTGGACTTTACCTCTGCCTCCTGACACACGGACAAACGGAATCCTCCACTCATGACTCGGGTTTCCTCTCCTGGGTTTGTGCTGCTGCTGTTTTTGGTGAGTTTGTTCTTCATACCTGAATGTTGTTTTTCACCTGAAGCTGTGTGTGGCGTGTGTGTGTGTGTGACGGTGTGTTTGTCAGTATTTTAACTCTGTAGTTGTGTCACTGTTGCTGTGCAAATGTAAAATGATGATAATGAGGAAGTTATGAATGAAAAACGAAAACTGTTTTAGTTTTGGTTCTTCTTTCTCACCGGTGTTCACCATTGTTCCTAACGGCTGCCATGACAACCTGCCCCAACAAACACCATGATCAAATGTTACAGAAGCTTTCAGGAAAACGCAGAACAGGATTTTAACCTTTCTGTAGAAATTAGCAGCTGTTTTGTTGAATATCAATGAAGACATTGATCAGTCTTTGTCACATTATGTGGATTGAATCAGATGTTGAACTGCGTTGTGACTTCAGTTGTACATTACTTTAAATTCCTGTTGGGAACGGTCCATCATCCTGTCAAGAACTGTGTGTCAATTTACAACTGCATTTCCAGCCTGGAGGCTGAAGTGTTGCTTTGGAATCATCAATCATTCATTTACTTTGTAACAGTTGGCAAATACCAGAGAACTAAGAAAAGAAAACCAGTGCCAACATAAACTGTACACAACTCATGTAGGAACTGTACTCTGTGGTTAGTGTCACTGGTCCAAAAGAAAGAAGTTCCAGAGAAAACCCACACTGGATCCACTAGTTTTTACAGCGACTTTTTCTTTGCACCAGATCTAGTTCCACTGCAGTTCCCATGTTCAGTTGTGGTTACCTACAGTAAGACCTTTTCTCAGAAGGAGATTAACCGTGTTGACTCAGTTACATTAACTCCTTGTTTTGTTTTTCACTCAGGTACCGGTGAGTCATCGTCAGCTCTTTCTTTCACTCACTGGTATATGTGATCACTCCCTTCTTTTCAAACGTCCTCTGAAGAGGATGCATGTTCCAGGAGTGGCAGGGTGTGAACAGGGCTGCATCGAGGGCCCGACCCTGGCCTGTAAAGACATGCAATCTACTGTACTTTAACTGTACATTCCATAACAACAGACTACTAAACATATACATTAGCCTCCTATAGCAGCCGCTGCAGGAGAAAATTGGTGTCTTCCCTTGGGAAAGCTGAAATTTGAAAGTGTAAAACAATTTATTTATAAACAGAATTTATTCATATACTTGTCTTGTCTGACTTAGAATTACTTTATTAGCCATTTAGATTTGTCCTCACAATTAAATTACAATGCAATTGGCTTGGATCCAAACAGGAATAAAAGGCATTGCATGCCGTATAAATAAAAATGTATGTGTAAAAAAAAATTACACAATATTAATTTACAAAACAATGTAAATGTATCTCGCAGATCTAAAGTAAGTCGTAACTTTTTAAAGGGAGCCAGAAAAAAAAAAAAAGAGTAATTAATTCTGTAGAATTTAGATAACTAGTTGTTTGTTAATTATTGAATTTTTGACATTATATTATATGTAAGTAACCAGGAAATATATTTCCTGGGTGTATCAAGTTAACTGTTTTGATGTTGGGTATGACAGACGTTGGTCTGTGTGTGGCTGTTAAAGTCAACCAGTGAATAAATTAGGTTATAAAACATGACACGCCTTAAAGTCGATAACCTGTTAAACAACAACTAATAATTATGATGACCTGGATGACTGGATGAGAATATCCACAAATAAAAACGACAACTAGTTATGGTCTGATTTGCAGCAGTTTCTAACTCGCTGCAGGAACACCAGAGCTGAATCTCAGAGTTCCTGCAGTTCCTTTCGCTTCCTGTTGGTTCTCAGTGGGTGGTATTTGTTCTTTCTTGAATTAGAGGGATTTACTGGCAGATTTATTTTCTGCCTCCAAAGAACACGCTCAACACGGTGCAGATGTGGTTGGTGGTTTTCTGCAGTGGGAACAGTTCTAAAGTGGGCGGCCGTGGGTGACAGCGTCCTTGACCTTAATAGCCATACAACATTTTCAGAAAAGTTGGCACACTTCCCTAAGCTTAGTGAGAACTGTTGTTGAACATTAAACATTAAAATTAGCAACTCGCTGCTGCTGCTGACCATCACCGTGTTCAGCCTGCATCTCTGGTTTTTCAGGATGTGAAAAAGCACAAGCCTGCAGTCAGAGCGACTCCACCCTGTCACAGCTGCAGGTCACATTTCAGTCCCACCTTGCAGCAGGGACAGAGAAAATGCACCTGTCCATGTCCACATTTGTGTATTAGCTTTACAAAAGGTCAGCTCTGAGGTCGTACCGAGCCGGTTTGTCTAGAGCTGATCAGTTCTTACCCTGGAGTTATTGTGTGTTTTCTCCTTAACCTCACGAAAAGCCTCAGAACATTCCATCCTCTAAGTGACAGAAAAACAAAGTTCAGAAAAAATGACACGTTTCACTCAAATGGTGACAAAATGAATGATTCACGTAAATTGAATATAATAGATAAAGACTAAACCAAAAAAAGAAATAAAAGAAATAAAGAAAAAAAATTAGCCGATAGCTAAAGATTAGACAAAACCTTAAATTAAAATATGTAGCACAAGTGGCTAACAATGTTTAAAACATATGTTCTAAAGTAAGTAAAAGATCATTGCAGCCAAAACATTCTATTTGAACCATTTTACAACAGGATATTAGCCGAGTTAGCATAACACAACAGGGTAGCAGAGAAATAAAAAACAAAAGATGACAAAAGGTCAGCCACAAAAAAAACTTCTATTTAGCACAAAAAGTCAGACTATCTTTTTAATAAAAAAACAATACTGTAATAAATACTTTTGTATTATATACTATTATGTAAACATTGACTTTATAACTCACTTTGAAGTGAGTCCCTCAGGGACACATGTTTCGATTAGGCTTAAAACAAAACCATTAACCGTTAAGTGAGATGTTGCCCTTGTAAAAACATCATGTAGGATTTAAAATGTGTTCGTACTGTTTCACACTGTCGTTAAAAGTCGTCACTTAACCATTATTCACCTGCTGTTAAAGCTATAACAAAAGGAGTGGCTTCGAACCGAAGAAGGAAAATTGCAGTGTTTAAAGTTAACAATGAGTCACAAATCATTCAGACACAGGCTAACCTACAACATAACAGCTAAAAGTTAGCCAAGAAACTTAGCTGTACTAAAGGGGTGCCCAATTGGTAGATGGGGATCTACCAGTAAATCGTTCAGTTTAAAGGAGTAAATATATATTTTTCATTTTCAATGTAGGTAGATCACTTTAGCCTTTTCATTTCAACAGTCCCGACACCCCTGCTATACAAGTTCCATGCTGTATATTAACCTTTTTTAGGTTGAAGGTCTTAAAAAAAGAAAGAAAATAAAACAAGTTAAAAAACCAAACATTGACCATGTGTCTAACCAATGGAGAGTGAGGACAAGAAAAGTTCGCAAAAGTTACTGATACTATTTAGAAATAAATTATACTCCCCTAGCTGATTGCAAAGATCATAATCATAGTACTGTGTGGTAATAGCATGTCATTACGTGTTGTATTCCAGGTCCAGGTGGTGGTTGTGGTGAGGACCAGGGCAGGAGCCAGTCTGGTGAGAACAAAAAGAGAGTGGGTCATTCCCCCGAAGACTCTGATAGAAAATAAAGACTACACTAATGAGGAATATGTGGCCAGGGTGAGTTAACCTTGTCAAGTACTGACATGTAGTGAATGGATAATACAGCCAAGGGGTCCAAAGCTGTGGTTTGTTCTTTAAAAGTGAAATGTTCTTGTGATGTTTTTCCTGTTTCAGATTCGATCAGACAATGAAAAAGATGATAGAATTCACTACTCCCTGGAAGGCGTCGGCGCGAGCAAGTATCCCTTCAATGTGTTTATCGTCGACCCGATCACTGGGTACATTCGCCTGACCAAAAAGCTGGACAGGGAGGAGATCAGTCACTACAACGTGAGTTTCCTTCTGGTCAAACCATAGTTTTAGTGTTAGAGTTGGGGAATAGTCTTTACAGTTCAAGTTCACAAGTTCACTGCTTGTGTTTGTGCCTTTCAGATGTCGGGGGTGGCTACGTACACCGACGGCACACACGCAGAGAGAAAAATTGACATACGGATCAAGGTACTGGACGAGAACGACAATCCGCCGGTGTTTGCAAAATCTCAGCAAGGAAGCGTAAAGGAGCTCAGTCCAGCTGGTACGTCTTCTGCTTTAATGGTTAATTATTGTACTCTTTAGCATCCTTAGATATTTTTTTTGGTAAATTGCTAACTTCTTTCTAGGTGTATGAA
The DNA here is from genome assembly GCF_000523025.1 of Cynoglossus semilaevis. Classification (NCBI taxonomy): domain Eukaryota; kingdom Metazoa; phylum Chordata; class Actinopteri; order Pleuronectiformes; family Cynoglossidae; genus Cynoglossus; species Cynoglossus semilaevis. The sequence continues at coordinate 12,917,881 of NC_024308.1, forward strand.
AGGTTTGAGTACATTATGGCCATTTTCTAACCGTCCTTCTTTAAACCCAGAGCCTTTAGTAAAACTTTAAAGTCTCAACAGCCATATCTCTCATTTGAGAATATGCAAGCTTTTTGCTTTCTGTTTAATCTTTACCTTCAAGGAAACCAAATGATATAAAATAATTCCAGATAACTTTATCCTAAGATTAACTAATAAATACATAATCTAAAGACCTATAGTAACTCTAATGGACTCTAAGGACCATAATCTTAATCCTAACCCTAACAAAAAATCTCCCCTCACTCAGTGGGGATCAGAAAAAATTTCCTATAAGGACAAAGTTCTCCAATAAATGTAGAAAAATGTGTCTGACACTGGGTCTTAATAAAACCTTTACATTTAATTTAAAATGATTCAGGTTTAATTCTTTTTTTTTGTTTGTTTGTTTTTGTTTTTATTAACAGGGACTTCGGTCATGAAAATCATCGCTACAGATGCTGATGAACCCGGTAATGTCAATTCAAAGATCTTCTACAGCTTGGTCAGTCAGAGACCTTCTGACGACTTGTTCCAAGTGGCCGGTGACGGAACCCTGTACGTCAAACAGCCCTTCCTGGACAGAGAGGTGCAGAAACGGGAACAGTGTTTCTATTCAACGTAAAAAAAAAGTGGCCAAACTGTTTTATTTGATTTGATTTTCATTATCACTCAGAAAACAGATGAATACACATTGATCGTGAAAGGCCAGGACTTGGACGGAAAACCTGGAGGAAATACTGCAACCTCCACCGTGACTGTTAAAGTCCAGGATGTGAACGACAATCTTCCGACTTTGGAAAAAGAAGGGGTAATGTTCTATTTAGTCTTTGAAATTAATGAATAAAAATGACATGTTTTAAAGTGAAGAAATTAAAATTGTGTCCGTCTTAACCTGCAGTATGAGGGCGATATACAGGAGAACACGCAGAATGTGGAGGTCATGAGAATCAAAGCCCAGGATCTGGACCTGGAGGCCACGGATAACTGGGAGGCTGTGTTTGATATTGTGAAAGGAAACGAGGCCGGTTACTTCAGTATCTCCACAGACCCCGTCACCAACGAGGGCATACTCATGCTCGACAAGGTACTGCAGAAATACATGGGTGTCTGTAAAAAATATACATTTACAGAGATCCCCAAGGAAAAAAAACCTAATCCAAAAAAACTGTTCAGAAATGTTACCCGAATAGTTTAAGAAATTGAAATTGTTAACTTGTTGTAAAATGTAAAAAACCTAGTTGTTTGCTATAAAAAAAAAAAAAGCAAAAAGATGGTTTGGCTTTGGATAGCCAAACGAAAACAGACTTTCATAATCGATACTCTGCTGCCCCCTACTGCTAGTAACTAGTAAGTTATTGTTTGGAGGTTTTTTGGATCTTAAATTAGCTCATCCTTTGAACATTTTGGATGTTTGTAATTCCTGTTCTGTTTGTCTTTTTACAGGCTGTAAATTATGAAGACGTAAAGGACCTTCAACTAGGACTCATTGTGAAAAACAAGGCTCCGATGTTTGATGGATCCACTGGAACAGGGGCTGGTATTAGTTTTGGAGGTGGATCAGGTGGCGGAGGAGGTGGCGGAGCTGGTGGCGGAGCTGGTGGTGGAGCTGGATCTGGATCAGGAGGAGGAGGTGGAGGAGGAGGTGCAGGCAGTGGCGGGGGGGGGGGGGGGGGGGGGAGCTGGTGGCGGAGCTGGTTGTGGAGCTGGATCTGGATCAGGAGGGGGAGGGGGGGGGGGGGCGGGGGGCGGGGCTGGTGGTGGAGCTGGATCTGGATCAGGAGGGGGAGGGGGGGGGGGGGCGGGGGGCGGGGCTGGTGGTGGAGCTGGATCTGGATCAGGAGGGGGAGGGGGGGGGGGGGCGGGGGGCGGGGCTGGTGGTGGAGCTGGATCTGGATCAGGAGGAGGAGGTGGAGGAGGAGGTGCAGGCAGTGGCGGCGGTGGAGGTGGTGGAGGAGGTGCAGGAAGCTATTCAAGTACAGACATCACCAGATACAAAACCTACCCCATCAAGATTAATGTGAAGAATGTCCCTGAGGGCCCCAGCTTTTCTCCTAAAATCAAAGCTATCCCCATCTCTGAGGGAGAAACCACCATTAACATCAACGATGTCATCGCTCATTATCCCGCAATCGATGAAGACACTGGAAAACCTGCTGAAAATGTCAAGTCAGTGGATCAACTAATATAAAGATTACTTTTTGTCCATCATTGTTCCCACGGTCATTTATGATAATTATGGATACCTTTCTATCTACAGGTATGCCAAGGGTCTTGATCCGGACAACTGGCTAACCATCGACCCACTGACCGCAGAGATCAAACTGAACAAGATGCCTGACCGAGAATCTCCGTACCTGGTCAATGGGACGTACATTGCCAAAGTCCTTTGTATTACAGACGGTACGTTTTTATACTCACAGAGGTATTTTTGGGTGCAGACCATTTTTATAGCCAGAATATTGGCACATTTTGGCTAGAAGGCCCAAACTTTATAGACATCCATCCATCATCCAGCTCATCCTGGATCGGGTCACTGGGGCAGCAAACTTCCCTTTCCTCAGGGCTTACTCTGACTGGGGTGTCCCAAGGCACTCCCAGGTCAAAGTGGACATATAGACCACCTAGTCTTGGGCTTTCCCCGAGATCTCCATTCTAGTTAGACGTGACAGGACAACCTCTATAGGAAGTAGTGTCCTGGTCAGGTGCCCAAACCACTTCAGGGGGCTTCCTTCTATGCTCAGGAGCAGTGGTTCTACCCCGAGTCCCTCGATGACTTAGCTTCTCACGTTATCTCTGCGGCAAACCCCTGCCACCCCGGGAGGAAAACTCATTTCGGTCACTTGTATTAGCAACCTTATTCTTTTGGGACATAGATTTAAAGATTACAGACAGTTTTAGTAAAATGTGTGTTCCATCCACTGGATACCCACTATGAGCCATAAAAGCCCATAAGCTAACATAGCCTTGGCTAAATTTTTCACCTGTCCTGTTTTTACTGTCCGTATTCTATTTTTATGAAAATAATAAATAATAGTCATAAAAAATAAAATAAAAAATAATATTGATTTTCTTTCATTGCGCACAGACTTGGCTGGGAAAACAGTCACTGGCACAGTCGCCATTCAGGTGGAAGACTTTAATGACCATTGCCCCACACTGAGCAGTGAGCTGAAGACCATGTGCACCCCCCAGGATCATGTCACTGTGACTGCTACAGATGAGGACGCATCTCCTAATGGGGCTCCTTTCGACTTTGAAATAATCCCAGAAGGCACGCAGGGAAAGTGGCGGACGGAACATAATAACGGTGAGGAAATCCTGCACTTCCATAAACAAAGAATTGATTAGTGTTTATATTGTTTATATTTGTTTTTCATTTCATTTCCTTGTAATTGTCTGTAGATACGTCTGCCATCCTGAGGCTCATGGAGAACATGTGGCCTGGACTCTATGAAGTGGAAGTTCTGGTGCAGGACCAGCAGGGAAAGGCCTGTCCTGACCCGCAGAAAGTTAAAGTCCAAGTCTGTACATGTGAGGACGGAATCAGGTGTGGAAAACTGGGAACCAAAGGTCAGCCCAGTAAGGGGGCGGAGCTGGGTCCTGCAGCCATCGGGCTGCTGTTTTTGGGCCTTCTGCTGTTGGCACGTAAGTGGGACGTGAGCTACAATTTCTGTGGTTGATGCAGGTGTAACATCAACCAATGGTGTCATCTGTATATACACAGATACAGTACATTAAACAGAGAACTGTCTTTTTTACAGTCATCCCTCTGTTACTGCTCCTTTGCCAATGTGGTGGAGCCGGGGGTCTGCCGGGTGGGTTTGCAGAGATGCCTTTTGACACAAAATCACACCTCATTAACTACCACACAGAAGGCCAGGGAGAGAACACGGTAAGAAGAAGAGGTTCTTCTCTATGCTTTTTTACTATATGTCAGGGGTCCCCAACCCCCGGTCCTAAGTGGGCCACAGTGAAAAAATCAGTTTTACTAATTTACTTCATTCAAAAAGAATCCAGTCATATTTCTTTACTTCTTTCATTCAAAGATAATCTGTGAATGTTTCAAAACAACAGGTCATTCAGACTGATACTAGCAGAAGAAAATCTAAAAGATGTTTTATTTGGAAAATGTAACGATCCTTCAATGATGGCGGGGTATTACCGGCCGACTAGTCCTTGGTACAAAAATAAACAATAAACAAAATGCCTATGTTTGGTCTGTGGTCCAGGTCTTCACTGGTAGGATAGAAGTGTGGACATAATGCTGCTTATTTGCTGTTGGGGTTAGGATTAGGGTTAGGCGTAGGTTTAGGTAAGAGTAAGTCCATTCCTATGGTGGGTGTAGATCCATTTATCATATACATATAGTCTATTGTCCATCTCCTAACCAGTAAGGACAGAAGTGTTGACAAGTGTTTGCTTATTTATTGGTGGAATTGTAAAACTTTGCCGATGATCTGATGATGGAATAACCAAACATTGGGATTCTTGGCCCCCATTGTAGGAAATGCCACTGATGAACATTCCTACTCAGATGGATGGTGATATGATGGTAGATGCCAACACTTCAGGAATGGGGCAAGCTTTGGGTTTCCAGAAATCCGTGACCTCCATGGATGGGATGAACAGATATGTCTATCAAGATGGATTAGCAGCACATAACCTACGAGAAGACTCATGGGGCATGATGAACCAGGGTGGAGGTGGAGGTGGTGCTATTTATTCTGCGTATGAAGGTCGTGACTCAGCAGTGGGATTTGGAGGAGGTGGAATCTTTGATGGTATGGCTCTGCCAGACATGTTCCTGAAACAGTATTACACTCAGGTAAGGAATCTAACCAACCTCCGCCTTTAACTGTCATTGGCTAAAAGTCGATTCTCTTTTCTTTCACTTTACTTTAATTGTTCAATGTTTCTGTTAATACAGAAAATGGCCAATGGAGGTGAGAACCTCGCAGTGAAGGACAATCTGTTGGTTTATGACTACGAAGGACAGGGTTCCACTGCTGGCTCAGTGGGCTGCTGCAGCCTCTTGGAGTCAGAAAATGATCTGCAATTTCTTGACGACCTTGGACCGAAGTTCAAGAAACTGGCTCAGGTGTGCCAGGGCAAAGAGATCCAACCTGAATTTAGAGAAGAATTCATTCCTGTGCCGAAGGCAAAGGTGACCACCAACACGGAGACCTTTGTCTCAGCTCCGGTAATTCCTCCACAGATGCCAGCGTTACCTCAACTGCAGCCAAGTGTCACTAAGAAAGAACAGACTGTGATCAAGGAGACGTCTCAACAATCTCAAATGGTGAAGGAAAGGGTGACCACAGAGAGGGGTGAGATGGTAAACTCAGGTCAAGTAGTCTTACTGCAGCAGCAGCAGCAGCCTGTTTACTACACCACCACCCCTGTCATGCAGCCCATGCACTACATTGTCCAGCCACAAATGTCCAACACTGTGCTGCTGGCTGAGGCACCAGCCGCCAACATGCAAGGCATGGTCCTGGTCAATAGTGGCCAGACCGCACCTGCCCAAGGTATGGTCATTCAGGGGCAGACCATGATGTCAGGTGGACAATACCCCGGGCATGGAATGGTCCTGGTGGAGGGTGGTGGTGTTCAGGCTCTAGGTACCAACCTGATCCGTGCTGGAAACCTTTCTGGATCCCAGGCCATGGTGGTTGTGGAGGATAAGGTCCCTGCAGGGTCCGTGAAAGTCCTGAAAGAAGGCCAGACAACCTTCATAAGGGGAGGCACTCTACCATCTACATCCCAAAGAGTCATGGTGGTTGGAGGCACGGCAGGGAGTGGAGGACAACTGGTCCAGGAGGTTGGAGATCTCTCCAGGCTCAGGGATTTATCCGGTTCTCAGAAAGTCCTCTACAGCAAAGGCAGCACAACCATGGGATCTCAGAGCAACCTGGTGGGCTCCACCGCCACAGTGGTCACCACCAAACCGTCTACCCGCAAAAAGGTGGTGCACGAGACCAGGGAGGTCGTGAGGGAAAAAAGGGTGATTTAAGAAAAGACGACTTCGGATGCCTTTTTGGAAACTCTCTGCCAAGTCATTGTCTGAGGATTTTATTATGAGTAGGACTCATTCATGAGTTTGTCAGTTTAATGGTGGAGGATGTGCTACAGCAGCTTCATGAGGAATGCACTTTCATGTGTCTGCATGTTCCCACTGCAGCTTCTGCTCAATACAGTTTCCTTACGACAGACTTTGGGCGATCACCAAAACGATGAAACTTGTCTGTCGGTCTCGTCGCCTCTGTAGTTGTTGTAGATAATGCCTGAAGTTCACAGTCACCCTGATACCTAATCATTCAGTGTACATGTTGGCAGCCTCATGATAACTCGATGGTTGACTTTGTCCAGTATTTTGTCTTTTTTTTTATTTTTTACTAAATGCACTGATCCTTCTTCAGCCAAAACCTCAGTTTGTGTTTACTGCTAGGAGAGATGAGCATTGATAACAGAACTGCTAACATTTGTAACATATTGGTCTGCTGTTAGAGGGCAGCAAGGATTGTCATTAAGAACAAGCAAGAGAATCCAAGATCCGACACATAGTCGAGCACTAGAAAACTCTTAATTTTAAATTTGCTAAAAATATCATTACAAGTACATGGAAACATCAACATTGTCTTTTCTAGATAGAGGAATTCTATCTAAAACTCAATGAAACTACAGACCTGTGTCCCCTTGAGGGGCCCTGCCCTCTACTTTTGGACCACTTTCACAAGCACTGCCTTCTTTAATTTAGTAATTATATAATTATATTTGTAATAATATTTGAGGAACACTAAAGCCAAAGAGCACAGTCAAATGACTCAACCAATCAGGCGGGACCAATCTTTCCTGTCATGGGTTCTGTTGTGTTAAATATATAAAGTCAGAACTCCAGCAACAGAAATGTGCGATATGTTAAGATCCACTAACATTCTCATTTAACACAGCATCGTACAGAAAGAATTGAAACATTGAAATGTTCCGATATATTATTATCAGAGTGGAGTAACAAATGAAAACCCCAAATCTACTCTATGGTACTTACAGGTACCATATACTTACAGAATGTAGTATACAGTCTGTGTGTAAATGTATAAGATTCACTTTAAACCTGTGGAAGACCGGGGATGGAGGGGGGTGTATACATGTTGGTCTAGGTGTGCATGTGCTAATAGTTTAACCATAATGTTGTAGCTGCTGTTGACAACAACAGTAACATCAATGTCACTGCATAATAAACTGTTAGCTCTCCAGGTTGTTAGCGTGATATAACAGTTTACAGCTCCTCTGTTTGTTTTTTGTTTCTTTAGGTTGTTTTTTTTGGTGTGACATTTTTAAATAAATCTCTTTCCATGCTTATACATTCTGTGGTAAGATGAGAAGAAAGATTCTGGATTTTGCTGTACAGTTTTGTTTTCGTTTTGTTTTTACTGAGGTTTTTAACTGTTAATGATTTAAATCTAACAGGTTCAAGTCATGCCCTGTCCCTGTTGAGCATACCGATTTTTAATAAATAAATAAAAATAATTAATGCTGACTCATCTCTACTTGCACTACGTCCTTTGTTTTGTTACAAAGTAGAGTGAAGATGTTATGAATGATAACAGAAGAAAGGAGGAATAAATATTACTGAGTTAATATTAACAATACAAAGTAAAGCCAAACAAATTACAAACATTAAAAACCAAATTGAATCACATAAGATTACTGTTTACTTGTCATTCTTTCCTGTGTCCTGTCTCAGGTCAGCAGCTGCAAATCATTGTCATCACGTCATCAATAAAAGCTGTGATTCTGTCTCAGATTCTGAAGACACTGAACTGATACAACGATTTGCTAATGAAACAATTTAAATTTAATGTAAATCAAACCGAATTAAAAAAAAAAAAATTAAGAGTTAAAAAGTAATTTCTGTGCTACCATATGCATTTCCCGAAAAAAGCACTAGAGGGTGTCAAAATACAAAAGGATGTTAGAGATGCAGCTGCGAGACAAGAGGAAATTCCAGTGAAGACCAGAAAAGATTTATGGACGAGGTGAAAAATTGTCAGAAATAGTGTGTGATTTCAGTTTCTCCAACTGAGCTGCTGCATTGACTTGTTTGTACAAGTTAGAAACAAAAACAAAGAACAGACTAAGTGAAAGAATAAGTGAAATTAAAGAAGCTGCACTCAGAACACAGAACAACAACAAACCAACAAAGACAGAGTGAGGGAGGGAGAGAGGAAAGGGTACTTACCCAGGACCAGGTGAAACCAATGACACTGATCACCAGAGGAGAACAGGACACAGGTGAGCGTGATTACCCCGGCAGAGGCAGACAGGAGGGTGGAGAGGCAGACAGACATGACAAATATATCCAACCGCCATTGGCCTTAGGAACAGTGACCTCTGTCGTGTTCTTCCTCTTCCTTGTTTACATTTCTGTGTCCGTCGCCCATCCTGTTGTCAGTTAATCATTCTTCTGTGTCTGTCAAACACTGAGAGAGCGAAGTTACACCTGGTCAATCTGATAACATAAAACCGAGGACGTGTTAGTGCTCCATATTCACATAACAGCTGTGGATTAATCACTACTAGGTATGATTAATCATGACCAGTCAACAATCCAAAACCTGTTTTGTATTCACTGCTGGGAAAGAAAGAAAAAAAAACAACAGTGTTTCACACCTGGGTTTATCTGTCACTAAGCCAAGAAATATGATTATTAATATGAAAAATTACAAGAAAATCAAAGTCCTAGTTCATATATATATATATATATATATATATTCAGACTGCAGATTTCACCCAGGAGTACAGGACTTGGGTTTGTCATCAGTTGTATGCAGAAACTCTGTTCCTTTTCAGTCAAACATGAACCGCATATGGCACTTTTCCTCTGATAATAAAAACCCACTAATGCAATACTTGGGTTTATCGTCATTACACACATGTCAAGTGTAACTGATTCAAAAAGCACAGTAACAGTACAATTCTTGACCCTCTTGTTGACTAGTTTTATTTTTACCCCGCGGGCACCTTAGGTAGACCAGGGGGGTTAAATTGGTCAATCAGTTCTGTTACGATGGACGAGTCACAGCCTTTAAAAATGTCAGGTGAGTAACTGACGGCTGAGCAGCAGTGAGGGGCAGTGAGGTGTAATTGATGTTTACATATAAACCTGTCTCTGTTTGTGGCATGTGTACTGCCCAGATGAGGGCGCTACTGGAAACCTAGGGATTCTTGGCCACACATTGGCCATGTACAAAAACAATAAACAACCATTCACAGTAAAACTCATAGTACCATTGTTTAATACTTTTTGTTTCTGTACGCCAGAGCCTTCAAAGAAACCAAAATTGTATCATAAAAGTCCTGCTGCAGTACCTCTGGTGACCTGCGTTGACATTTATCGTCAACTTTTTGTATTTTTCACACCTTTTTTTTTTCACCGTTTTTTAATCAACCTGAGGAATTACCGTCATGTGTTTCTTATCAAAGGAAAACAAGTACTGCAGTTTTCAGGTTCACTAGAATGTAATATACAGGGTGTGTTTTATGACTCGGCATGTCTTTGTCGCCCAAACTTCACCCCCACACCCTTTAGCCCCACCCCCCACGCTCAGCAGAGAGCAAACAGCTTTTACATGACTGAGATCGTGGCTTTACATTTAAACTTCACTGGGTTTAAACCTGTCATTAACGATTTCCATTACTGGGGAAAATTGCAAAAGGAAATCTCAGATATCATGTTGAGAGATCTAGTTCTTTGGAACCATTCCATTGTCACGATGTCATGCATTAAATAAACCAAGCTCTTCCAGAGAAATCAGACTCAGATCTACGTCACTGCAGACCTGTTTTTTTGGAGGATTATTTTTCCACAGACCAGTGGCAGGTGTGTTTGTTTGTGAGGGTGGCAGTGAATGAGGGTTTGGTGAGAATCTTTATTCTGTATTATTGTGGTTTTAGATGTGCTGTTGTATTTTCACCGGGGGTGCCACATCATTGAAGGGCCAGTTGTAGCTGTAAGACTGTGTAGCTGTAACTACTCCATAACGTATTAATACATGTTTCAGTGATTGATTATTATTTTTTCAAGTTACAAATATTGTACATTGTGTTGTGTAATAAAAAGATGGTCGAGTTAAGAAACTCAACAGCATTGATTTTATTATAGGGCAAATAAAAAAATTTTCATGCTCCCACAGGCCACACAAAATCATTTGGAGGGCCGCATTTGGCCAGCAGGCCTTGAGTTTGACACACATAGACTAGGAGTAGAACTGGACTTTAAAAGCAAATTGAATATTATCTCACCTCAGTCGGACATTTTTGGGTTTTTAATTCATGTCAAACTTTGAGCCTGTACGTGGAACACTCGAGTGGGGAAGTGGGGAAAAACCCAGGACCAGGACCAGGACCAGGGACCCACCATTCTGGGATGCAGCATCACCGACCTCCACCTGTTTGTTCCGTTCTCTAGAATGACTTTATTGAACCAAAAAGTCCTTCACATCGTCAACACTGATAATCAACAGTATTAAACCTGACTGAGTGCTCCTCCCCCATCCTTCCCCATCTCACTCTGTGAGTTACTGTTGTAATCATGTGTTATGTGAAGCAGGCGCTGCGGCCCCTCCCCTTAGCTGTGAAGCCCAACACTGACCAACTGGCAATACACTGGTTTCAGCATAAACAGAACCAACTTTTTCACAATCAGTTTTTCCGTTGCTGTTTGGATGTTGATTAGACTGGAAGTCAGTGAGCAGTGGGCGGAGTGTCGGCGAAGTCGAACTGCCTAGTGTACTGACAACAAAGGTAGAATTCAGTTGTGTTGGGATTGAGCAGATTTTATTTTAAAGTAAGTGGGTATAAAAACTTCACCACAACAACAGTAAACAGAACCAGGACTTAAACATGAGCCACATTGTCGTCGTCTGTCAACCATAGGTTCAGAAGATAAAAACTGGCCTTGTTTTGGTTTTATAAAGTTCAGCTAAAATATTTTTCATAGAGTCGTTCCGAGGAAATGTTTTGCTCTGTGATCGGCACGGAGCCGAGATGCTGTGGAAAGACAGCGGAGATATGAGGGCAGTTTGTGATTGGATCAGTGAACTTTGGTCATGAAGTCACGCCAAGAAACCAAATCAGTCACTAACAGAAAGGGAATGTACTGTACGTTCTTTAACCTGATTAGTTTGAAAAAAAAAAAGCTGATAAATGATCGACACCCCGAACATCAACGGTTTCTAGGGATGTACCCTTATATTATACTTAATCCGATATTCAACATCTCACTGTCCTCATGGGTTAGTTTATTTAACTAAGTCAACAATGTCAGCAGTTTGTAGGAGTTTCAACATCAGGGGCGAGGACAGGAGCAACAGATACCATAAGATTTGTTCTGTGAACGACGAGCACTAGCTCTGACTACACTAACGTCTCTTCTCCTTCTGGAACATGGAAATGGTTCTAAACAGTTAAAGTGACGTGTTGTTTACAGGAGAACAGGGAACAGTGTTTTCAATTCAAATGTTTCATTCGTCTTTGTTCTTTACTGCTGTATCCATAGTATTATTGACGTAAAGATATTTGCTGAACAAGATAAGCTGTACTACTGAACTGTACTACTGAAGTACACAACACAGATCTACTGCTCTGTTAAATAATGTATATTTATTTATATATGAACCGGTCTTTATTTACGATGTTTGTATTTCACTAATGAAGGTACAACGATGTTTGGGAGTGTTTTTGCAAATTAATCTGAATTTCTAAAAATAGGAGCAAAGGACAAAATGTTTTTAAAGTAAAAATCTCAAGTCATTAGATTAGTTACTGAGACATTCTGCTGTGATATTAGATTCGTTTTTGTCTTAGAGTGGTGTTTCTGCATCACATGATACCTGTCTGTTACTGTACATTAGATAATTTAGATTAGGTTCTACCGTTGGGCCAGACGTCAAGATGTTTTAAAATTCTACAGCTCTGCAACTCAACCCTACAGCATCGAGCAGACACGCCTTTGTGACAGTGACAGTTGCAGCACACGTACAGTAAAGGGAGGTGGGTGGAGGTTGGCTGCATCCAGGTGTATCGATACGTCAAGTCCAGCGGAGGAAGGGCTATGGAGCTAAAACATACGTAGGTGTGTCCTAAACAGATATAATTTAGGGCTAACCAGTTTGATCCAAGGGCTTAGTCTTGTTAGTCTTTAGTCTTGAGACGGACCTTGACATCAAATGCTTTGATGTCCCAGTCCTCATGGCTCGACTCAGGCTACAAATGAGCTTTCTGGTCCTGCTCCTGCTGCACATGGTGAGTACTGCGCTCCTGCCGCTGCTCCTGCACCTGTGTGAATACTGATGCACTTTCAAATTAGGGAACCGTAAATGGATGAAAGGGTTTTTGATTGGTCGTGATTTTCACGGTAACAATAGACATTAGTGAAAGCTGCAATGCATTGACAATTTTCTTAAATTTTTTTTATATAACCTCATAAAAAAAAAGGTAAAAAACTGAATGGCCAAAAAGTGAGACTTTTAATCTGTCAAACAAGGAACACGTCTGCTGGTTCACAGGAGTGAGTAAAAAACTGACATGAGTGCAACAAGTTGGCACTGGTGAAGAATAATGATGCCACATCCTAGAAATTGTGCACTGCAAACTGAGAGTGAGGTTATACAAGGACAAGGAATAAAGAAAAACTGCCATTAATGAAATGCATCATCAGTTAAACACCAGTCCGCAACCCTTACAGCTGAGTTACATGATGGGAATATCTGGAAAACATGATCCTACAGCATTTTGTTTTATTCTCTACAGTCATAAGGTAGTGCCTGGAGCAGTATGGTATACAGCGGACCCCCTAGATACCAGCTTCCTGAAATTCATGTATTTCATTAGTCTACATAGTCTACAACTATTGCAAGATTTAGCTCCTGATACGAGGAAATATCTAGTTACGAATGTTCAACCGTGCTCCTCACTCCATCCTCGCTTAGTTACTCCGTTTTACCCTATATAATACTTTTTAACAAAAATATAAAATATTTTCTTAGTTACTATTATTTTATATTATCAATATATTTGTTTATATCTGTTTGTGATGTTTAGGAGGGGGAGGGGAAATGAATGGTATATTTCTGGGGGGCTGGAACAAATGAATTGGTTTTTAGTTCTTTTAAATGTGGAAAATTTGATCTAGATACGAGTGGATCGAGACAAGAGTGATGTTGTAAAAGGGATTATTCACCATGCACATTGAGTTTGCCTTGTGTATGAAACGTGCTCTATAAATAAAATTGAATTGAATTGAATTTATTTACCAAATAAACATTTTTCTAACTAACCAGTAACCAGAGGCCATATTAGTTTATTTATAACCTTTTTGAACATGTTTATTTTTAAAAGTCCCCATTGAAGAGGTTGAGACTTGATTTATGAAACCTGGCTTTTCCACCAGCAATCGACAGCAGACAGTGCATAAAAAGTGTTGATTGAACAAGTAAGAAGAGAAGATAAAAGTCTTTGTGGGAAAAAACTAGATGAAAGTCATGTCGTCTGCAGCGTCAATGATATCAGAGTCACGGATTCACGACCCGGGAGTTTGGTGATAGTGGTTTATTTAAAGGCTCTGATGATTCTGCCAAGGCTGGTGGCACGGCTGACCTACAGCAGAGGGAAAACGATTGCCTCAGAGCCACCGGATGATTAGACCTGTCGATGAACTGATCTGTCAGTTCGCTGATGACTGTGCTGATGTCATCAGCCTTCAGGGTCTTGCACAAGAAAAGTGTAAAAAATAAAAACACACCAAATAGTTCCTCAACAGAATCTGACCCAGAGATTTACTGTAAACAAAGGCAAAAATGGAAGTCAAATATTCATCCCAGAAGTCTCTTGGTTTTGTTTTGATGTCAGTGAGTCAAGTTACTATGTAGCCCATCTGGAAGGTGTTTTCTTTTACTTTGTTTGTCACTTCACACTGAGTGTTGGAGCGTTTACCCTCCCAGTAGAGTTTGTTGTAAATGTTGACTTGATGTCACTCCTAGAACAAACAACAGCTTTGTGACTCTCTTCATGTACATAACGTGTTGTTGGTTTTTTTCTACATTTACTATTTTTGAATAAAACAGATTGTTACTAAGAGCGATGGCCTCATGCTCTTTTTTACGACATCCTGTGTAGAAACACAATCATTTACTTAGAGTGAAGAAAAAGACATTTTTTAAAATGTTCATGTTAGATTTTCACCTGGATTCCATATAAAACAAGGAGATAATTTTCTCCCACCTGTTTCCTGTGTGCCGTCTAATTATCGGGGTGGGATTATTTCTGGTTTTAGATGTTGAGTGCAAAAGGACAGGAAATGGAGGCAAAGTCTCGGAAGAAGAGAGAGTGGATTCTTCCTCCTGCCAAGTTGATGGAAAACACTGACTACACCCACAAGGAATTCATTGCCAAGGTGAAATATTTCCCCTTAAATACCAAAAAGAAATGTTTAGAAATCTAAATGAGCTCCAGTAGTGAATGTCAAATATTAGGTTAGTGATACAGCAGGTTAGTTTCCTGAAATATTTTTTTGTAAACCTAACATTATTCTGTCTTGACAACATATATTTAGAACACTATTTGTATTTAAAAATAAATTAAAATGCTATTAGATAAGCAATAGGTGTGCAGTCCGAATGGCAGATGGGTGTAAGGTACGGATAGGGTTACATCAGGATTTGCCAAAGCCTTTATTTGTGTATTGAAAAGCAACAACACAATTCATATAGTCAGAGATATACAGTAGGACAGCAGTGAAATCAAGTGTGATGAAGGCTGACCAGAAAGTGACCGTTGTTTGTGTTTTTGCTGCAGACTCGCTCAGATAACGACGAAAAGGGCAAAGTGGATTATTACCTCTCTGGACCAGGAGCTAACAAACCACCAATTAACCTGTTTTTGGTCGACCATGATACGGGTTTTGTAACTATCACCGACATTCTGGATCGTGAGAAATACCTATCCTATAATGTAAGCAGTTCTACATGTAGTATTGTAGTATTGTTTTACTTGTAAGCAATTCTACTCAACAAGCTTCTTGTCAATCACTGATAAAAAAAAACAAAAACAAAAATCAAGCCATTTGGGATTAACTAGAAATGTTTCTCTCTTAAGGGGAGCAGATTCTCATGCTGGTCCTGCTCCTGCTGCACATGGTGAGTACTGCGCTCCTGCCGCTGCTCCTGCACCTGTGTGAATACTGATGCACTTTCAAATTAGGGAACCGTAAATGGATGAAAGGGTTTTTGATTGGTCGTGATTTTCACGGTAACAATAGACATTAGTGAAAGCTGCAATGCATTGACAATTTTCTTAAATTTTTTTTATATAACCTCATAAAAAAAAAGGTAAAAAACTGAATGGCCAAAAATTGAGACTTTTAATCTGTCAAACAAGGAACACGTCTGCTGGTTCACAGGAGTGAGTAAAAAACTGACATGAGTGCAACAAGTTGGCACTGGTGAGGAATAATGATGCCACATCCTAGAAATTGTGCACTGCAAACTGAGAGTGAGGTTATACAAGGACAAGGAATAAAGAAAAACTGCCATTAATGAAATGCATCATCAGTTAAACACCAGTCCGCAACCCTTACAGCTGAGTTACATGATGGGAATATCTGGAAAACATGATCCTACAGCATTTTGTTTTATTCTCTACAGTCATAAGGTAGTGCCTGGAGCAGTATGGTATACAGCGGACCCCCTAGATACCAGCTTCCTGAAATTCATGTATTTCATTAGTCTACATAGTCTACAACTATTGCAAGATTTAGCTCCTGATACGAGGAAATATCTAGTTACGAATGTTCAACCGTGCTCCTCACTCTATCCTCGCTTAGTTACTCCCTTTTACCCTATATAATACTTTTTATAACAAAAATATAAAATATTTTCTTAGTTACTATTATTTTATATTATCAATATATGTGTTTATATCTGTTTGTGATGTTTAGCTGGAGGGGAAAATGAATGGTATATTTCTGGGGGGCTGGAACAAATGAATTGGTTTTTAGTTCTTTTAAATGTGGAAAATTCGATCTAGATACGAATGGATTGAGACAAGAGTGATGTTGTAAAAGGGATTAGACTTGTATCTCGGGAATCCACTGCACTTGGAAAACTATAAATAGTCCTGGCCCATTTTTTTTAATTTTGAATTGCCCGTCGTCTTCATTGAAAATTGAACTGATGTTTCACTTAGCGTTAGACGCCCGTGTGGTAAAACTACATTCCAGGGAAGGGATGTCGTTCCTTAGATCATAAACCTGGAATGTATTTGTTGAGACAGCATAGACTTTATTATATTATTTTATTATATTATTTATTATTATTGTGTAAGTCAGTTTGATGACTTTCACAGACAACTTGAAATGACTTGACGAGCTCAACTGACACACAGGCCTTGAGTTTGATACAGTAATGCACTGCAATCCAAGTGTACCTCAACTCAAAAATAATTTTCTAGTGGAGAATTTAACAACGACTTTTTCATTTCGCCATGAAACTACCGAAACTTGATATTTAATGGTTTTTAACCATTGAACTGTAAAGCACATTGAGTTTGCCTTGTTTCACCATGCACATTGAGTTTGCCTTGTGTATGAAACGTGCTCTATAAATAAAATTGAATTGAATTCAATTTATTTACCAAATAAACATTTTTCTAACTAACCAGTAACCAGAGGCCATATTAGTTTATTTATAACCTTTTTGAACATGTTTATTTTTAAAAGTCCCCATTGAAGAGGTTGAGACTTGATTCATGAAACCTGGCTTTCCCCCCAGCAATCGACAGCAGACAGTGCATAAAAAGTGTTGATTGAACAAGTAAGAAGAGAAGATAAAAGTCTTTGTGGGAAAAAACTAGATGAAAGTCATGTCGTCTGCAGCGTCAATGATATCAGAGTCACGGATTCACGACCCGGGAGTTTGGTGATAGTGGTTTATTTAAAGGCTCTGATGATTCTGCCAAGGCTGGTGGCACGGCTGACCTACAGCAGAGGGAAAACGATTGCCTCAGAGCCACCGGATGATTAGACCTGTCGATGAACTGATCTGTCAGTTCGCTGATGACTGTGCTGATGTCATCAGCCTTCAGGGTCTTCATACATAAAAAGAGAAGTTGTTTTCTTTTACTTTGTTTGTCACTTCACACTGAGTGTTGGAGCGTTTACCCTCCCAGTAGAGTTTGTTGTAAATGTTGACTTGAATGTCACTCCTAGAACAAACAACAGCTTTGTGGCTCTCTTCATGTACATAACATGTTGTTGGTTTTTTTCTACATTTACTATTTTTGAATAAAACGGATTGTTACTAAGAGCGATGGCCTCATGCTCTTTTTTACGACATCCTGTGTAGAAACACAATCATTTACTTAGGACGTAGAGTGAAGAAAAAGACATTTTTTTAAAATGTTCATGTTAGATTTTCACCTGGATTCCATATAAAACAAGGAGATAATTTTCTCCCACCTGTTTCCTGTGTGCCGTCTAATTATCGGGGTGGGATTATTTCTGGTTTTAGATGTTGAGTGCAAAAGGACAGGAAATGGAGGCAAAGTCTCGGAAGAAGAGAGAGTGGATTCTTCCTCCTGCCAAGTTGATGGAAAACACTGACTACACCCACAAGGAATTCATTGCCAAGGTGAAATATTTCCCCTTAAATACCAAAAAGAAATGTTTAGAAATCTAAATGAGCTCCAGTAGTGAATGTCAAATATTAGGTTAGTGATACGGCAGGTTAGTTTCCTGAAATATTTTTTTGTAAACCTAACATTATTCTGTCTTGACAACATATATTTAGAACACTATTTGTATTTAAAAATAAATTAAAATGCTATTAGATAAGCAATAGGTGTGCAGTCCGAATGGCAGATGGGTGTAAGGTACGGATAGGGTTACATCAGGATTTGCCAAAGCCTTTATTTGTGTATTGAAAAGCAACAACACAATTCATATAGTCAGAGATATACAGTAGGACAGCAGTGAAATCAAGTGTGATGAAGGCTGACCAGAAAGTGACCGTTGTTTGTGTTTTTGCTGCAGATTCGCTCAGATAACGAAGAAAAGGGCAAAGTGGAGTATTACCTCTCTGGACCAGGAGCTAACAAACCACCAATTAACCTGTTTTTGGTCGACCATGATACGGGTTTTGTAACTATCACCGACATTCTGGATCGTGAGAAATACCTATCCTATAATGTAAGCAGTTCTACATGTAGTATTGTAGTATTGTTTTACTTGTAAGCAATTCTACTCAACAAGCTTCTTGTCAATCACTGATCAAAAATAAACAAACAAAAATCAAGCCATTTGGGATTAACTAGAAATGTTTCTCTCTTAAGGGGAGCAGATTCTCATGCTATGTTACTTAAATTCACCCATTAACAAAAATATTTTTAAAATATACATAGGTTAAATGTCCCTTCATGTTTCAAATTAATCATTACATCTGATGAAATCCTAAACTGGAAAACATGTTCAACTTGGTGGTCTTCAGCAACTTTAGACTGTGCTAATATTCATGTTTTCCTAAAATATATATATATATATGTAACCCCAAGTTACTAAATACCATGTGACTCATGCAGCTAACAGGAGTCGCAAAGTACAGAGATGGAACTTTCGCAGAAGAAAATGTGCCACTAACAGTGATAGTCCTGGACCAGAATGATAACGCCCCCTATTTTGAGCTCCATACTGGAAGTATTACCGAAGCAAGCAAACCAGGTAATTCAATTAATGTAGTGGTATATATCTATATATATCTATATATATATAGATATATATATATATATATATATATATATATATATATATATATAGAT
>NC_024308.1:12938679-12951018 GCF_000523025.1 Cynoglossus semilaevis
AATTCTCTCTCTCTCTCTCTCTCTCTCTCCCCCCCTCTCTCTTTCATTCCCACCTACCCAACAGTCAGTTGGTGCAAAACCTTTGCTGTGATGAATGTAATGGTTTAAGGTAGAAAGGGGCCGCCCCCTACAGCTGTTGACTGAGTAAACTTGAGTTCATCATTTTTTGTGAATAAAAATATTTCTTTAACAATTCATACTAGGAAACACTGTATGTCACCCATTAAGTGACACACACACACACACTTGTTTCTACTGCCAGAAATTGATTGCTGGACTTGTGAACTGTGTGGACAAACCAACAGTCAACTCTTCACCCACTTTTTTCATTCATTCAATGGTCAAAGCAGAAGCTGGACTCAGTCCCAGCTGACAAAGGGTAAACTTCACCTCAATTTGTCCTTTGTTGCCTTATCACGGTATACTTACTACTCGAGAGTGCAGTACAGCAAACCAGAAACCACAAATTTAAGGAATCACTGAATCCAGGACTAGTGGAAGCAAATGCATATTGTTAGCAAATGCGAGAACAACAATAACAACAACAATTATAACAACAGCGGAAATAACAACGAGAATACGCTTCCAAAAAATTGAAGCTTAGCTGTAGAATATCATGGTATAAACGTCCCTCCATTGCTGTGCGCTGTTGAAAAACCTGAAACACTCGTGCATTTTTCTACTTCAAGATCATTTTCTCAGACCACTTGAAGTATAATGGTATGGCAAAATGGTAATATTACATTGTATTACAGTGCTTAGAGCAACACAATTCAATCTGCTGTTATTTTACCAAATAGTCTATATAGTCAAATAGTTCTTTGGTAAAATATAGCAAAACCTAATTTTCTGTGCAAAGTAATATTAATTTTTTTCATATAATTGTTCTGGGTTTTTTGCATTAAATCATCAGTGCTAAGCAAGTCAAACTTTAATTCTACTTTATTTGTAGTACACTGGTAGAGTGGATGAAAACGTTGCAGATGTGGTGGTGATGAAAATCAAAGCTCTGGACGACGACCTCGTCAACACGGACAACTGGCTAGCCGTGTTTACAATCGCCAAAGGCAATGAGGACAATCTCTTCTCCATCGAGACAGACAAGGAAACCAACGAGGGCATCCTGAAGCTGATCAAGGTACGAGAAGTTCTGCCACAGATATCAAGGTATATCGTTATTGGACTTTTGGTCTTTTCTTTCTCAGTTTATTAGCTGTTGTTTCTTCTTGTTTTCCCTTCTGGACCGAACAGGCTGTGGATTTTGAAAATGTTAAAAATATTGAACTTCGCATCCTGGTGGAAATGTGGATGGTAGTGCAACATTATTGGATGTGGGAGTTCAGGTTGGAGAAGGTGGTCCTCTGGGTGTTGGAACAGGTGTAGGTGCTGGGGTAGGTGCTGGAGTTGGAGCTGGGGCCGATTTGAGCGCAGAGGTTGGGGTTGATTTGAGCGCAGAGGTTGGGGTTGATTTGAGTGGAGAGGCAGGAGTTGAAGGGGGTGCAAATGTAGGACTCCATCCCAACCTTGGGGCCGGTGTTGGAGTTGGGCTTAATCCTGGACTTGGGACTGGATTAGGAGTGGGACTCAATCCAGGAGCAAACGTCAAGCCAAAAGCACCAGCCCAAAGTTACCCCATTAAGATATCGGTGAATAATTTACCAGAGGATCCAGCGTTTGTCCCAGAAACCAAGGTTGTTCCTGTGTCAGAAGATCCAAGCGACAGTCCTAAGGACGGTGTGATCACCACTTATGCTGCAGTTGATCCAGACACGGGTGAACCTTCTGAGGATGTAAAGTAAGTCACATAAAGGTGTTGGAAATATTCTTGCACATTGTTCTAATGTTGCCCGGAATAGTTGATCAAAAACAATAATGCAGTATTGATGGAATTTAATAAAGGACATCTTTTTATTAACTTTTTGCCGATATACGAAATGCTGATAATGTTTAAACACTTTTTTCTGATTCCAATATCAACCGATACCGATATATCAGGCAGTGGTGGCCTAGTGATTAAGGATGGGTTAAAGCAGTGATTCTCAATGATTTTCTGCCAGGCACCCACCAGAGGACAGATTTATTTTAGTCTAGTCAGCTAATGTTATCAGACATCCCTAATTTTTAGCATTAAAACATCATCCCTTTGTACATCTGGTTACATCTGGTTACTGAAACAGTTCATTTGTTACAGTTACTAATTATAGGATATACTTTTGCAGGTGTCCTTGGGTGAGAGAAAGGCGGCTATGAAATAAAATGTGTTATTTTTATTGTCATTATTATTATTATTATTGCTTTATTGACATGTGTATTGTTGTTGTTAAGTTATGCTAAAGCCTATGATCCAGGCAACTGGTTTACGGTGGATGAAGAAACAGCAGAGATTAAACTCAACAAAGCACCAGACCGAGAGTCGCCATTCTTGGTTAATGGAACCTACATTGCCAAGATTCTGGCCATCAGTAAAGGTATGTATGTATCCAAGATAATCCAAGTGTGTTATTATTATTTTAATTTTTGGGGGGGGACTAATGACCACTCCTTTTATCAGACATGCCAGCAAAGACTGCAACGGGAACCCTAGCCATCAAAGTCATGGACTCCAATGACCACTGTCCCACCCTCACCACCAGCCACAACAGCCTATGTGATAACCAAAAAACGGTCATCGTTACCGGTCATGATGTCGACGCCAATCCAAACGCTGCTCCCTTCAGTTTTAAAATTGTACCTGAGGGAACTAGAGGCAGCTGGACTGTGGGACAGATCAATGGTGAGTAAAATCACAAGACAAGTTGGAAGCAAAATCCTGCTTGGAGGCTATTAGGTTACATTTCCATTAGGGAAATTGTCACACAAGCTCCATTCTGCATTTTGGAAACTGGGGTGCTTGGAGAAAATCCTATTCAGAAAGGCCAATGGTTACCACTGGGACGTGAACCACTGGTTTGGCAAGAGCACTAATTAGTCTGTGTGTCTAATTGTCCACAAATAACCTGTAAAGTCCACATGATCAGCGCATTTTCAGCCTTAGTTAATGAAAATGCAGGTTTGGTGGAAAACATAAACACGCCCACAAGAAGGAGGGAGATCACTCCAGTCATGGAACTGTTGAGGTATCTAGGGGGCTGTATCTGTACATGTTGCAAGGCATGTTTGTTGTAAAGCTGGTTTAACAGCCATCTCTCTTCTGCTGTCTCTTTAGAAACAAGTGCTTTGATCCAGTCTGAGGAATCCCTGTGGCCTGGGTTTTATGAGCTGCAGTTGGAGGTCTTTGATGCTCAGGGTCTCTCCTGTCCAGAAAAAGAAGTTTTCACTGTTGAGGTTTGCACCTGTGTGGAAACAGACCACTGTGGCCCAAGAAAGGAGAGACAAACGGCTACTTCCTCAAAACTTTCTGTCCCGGCCATCAGCTTGCTCTTCATGGCCTTGTGCCTACTGTTGTGTGAGTCTATCTTGGAGAACCAAACTTTTACCCTGTTTTAGCACAAACATATGTTGGTAAACTTGTTTTCTTCATTTGATTCCTCTCAAGGCCACTTGCGTAAGTTGGTGTATCAGGTCAGGTATCATTATCATTTTAAAATGAACAGTAGCATTAGGTTTAAATTAACAAGTTTAAATATAGGTGTTACCAATTTATATCACTTCTGTAGCTTGTTGTTGTATTGGTGTAGTGTTTGTTGTAAATGTTTTTGGACTCCTGAATCACTTTTACTTATTACCATCGTGTTGTGTGTAAATTTAACTTTTTAATTATCTTTCTGTCTTGTTTTTTTTTTCAACAGTCATTCCGTTCCTCCTTCTATTCTGTGAATGCGGAGGAAAAGGCAAAATCTTTTCAGATCACTTTAAAGAAATTCCATTTGACAACAAACAGCACCTTATATCTTACCACACCGAAGGCATAGGCGAGGACAAGGTGGGATGCTTTCAGTGAATGACAATATATATATATATATATATATATATACTGTATATATATTCATTACGAGGTAGTAAGTGACACTTTCTTTCCTATTCTCCAGGAGGTTCCACTCCAAAGTGTTCCAATCATGTTGGGCGGGCAGAACAATGTTGACGGGGGACAAACACTGAACAAAAATCAACAGCAACAAACCATAAGAGAATTTGGTACTGTGGAAAATCATCAAACATTCTACAATGACACCATTCAGAAAATTTGGGAAGGCAGTCAGAGTTTATTGGAGACGGACTACCTGGACTATAACCACAAAACCGGACTGTTGCGTCAAAGGCTGGGTAACACCAAGGGTATCTTTGAGAACATGGCTCTACCTGACACTTACCTTCATGACTACTTTTCACAGGTACAGCATAGTTGCCTTGTATTTACTAACATTAATCTATTTACTCATCTGTTTACTTATTCTATTTCTCTTAACAGAAAGCAGTTCTTGCAGAGGCAGTGAAGGATGATTTGTTGGATTTTAATTATGAAGGTCAAGGCTCCCCTGCTGGTTCAGTGGGATGCTGCAGCCTCCTGGAGTCTGACAATGACCTACAGTTCTTAAACGATTTGGGGACAAAGTTCAAGATTCTGGCCGACATCTGTTTGCCTCCAACGCCTAAATCAACAACGACATTCAAAGAAGTTCTTCCATCTGAGCCAGTTTTTAAGTCCCAAACTAAGCACACGGTTGACATGAAAAATATGAATACAAGAGTAGAAAATGAGGTAACCACTGTTGACACCCCCAAACTGCCTCCGACGCAACACTCCTCCACGACACTTTCTCAGACTAACGTAACTAACTTCAGTCATTCTGCTAACATTAACCATTCTGCTAATATTAACCATTCCTCTAACGTTCATCACTCTTCTACTTTGCCGTCTATGCCAATCCAGACTGTTGTCCTACAGCAACAGCCCATGTACTATACAACCAACTCTGTCCTACAGCCGGTGCAATATGTGGTGAACCCCCAGCTGCAGTCCACGGTTCTTCTAGCAGATGGGACCCCTGGGTCAAATTACCAGGGTCTGTATGTAGTCAGTGGAGCCCACAGTCCTCCTGGAATTAATCTACCCAAAAAGTCATCCTCTGGTCTACTCTCCAAAGGAGTCGAGAGTCCTCAAAGCCCTGGTAGCCCTACCAATGTAGGCAGCCCTAAGCAGTTAGTACCAGGAGGTCCCAGTGTGGATGGCTGGAAGGTAGTGGGGCCAAATCCAGACGGTAATTATACAATAGTAAAACAGAAGAAAAAGAAGCGTTCAGCCTCTTTTAAGGGTTCTTCACCCAAAGATGCTGTACTGGTCAAAGAGGCCGCTTCCCCTCAGGGGACATTAGTTACAGCGGCCTTGGGAAGTGTGAGTGGCATTCTGCCACGTCACACTGTGGTTCAAGACGGGAATGTT
The DNA here is from genome assembly GCF_000523025.1 of Cynoglossus semilaevis. Taxonomy (NCBI): domain Eukaryota; kingdom Metazoa; phylum Chordata; class Actinopteri; order Pleuronectiformes; family Cynoglossidae; genus Cynoglossus; species Cynoglossus semilaevis. Next base: position 12,944,060 of record NC_024308.1, read on the forward strand.
ATTACTTTAAATCAAACTGGGCAAACGTGGGTTGGACTGCCGGAGCCAATGGGATTAGGACCAATGACTGCTTTAGGAGTTGGTGTTGAGCAACAAAGTGTGGCTAGTGTTGGGACAGTTGGTGTGAATCAGTTTCATAAAGTTTCTTTAGAAAAAAGAGAAATCAGGGCTGTTGAAAGTACATCTATACCTCATTATCAAGGAACAGGCAAAACAGTCAAGGTTAGAGAACTGAAGATTTAATCTCCAGAGAGTGTCCCATGTGAGAATCAGAAACATCTCAAGGGTTAAAGGTTTGAGAAGCTGATTCATGACAGGAAATTATTAAAAGTACCATTCCAAAGGTATCAAGTGACGGAGCAGGCGTCAATTGATTGATGAGCAACTATGATGATGATTATATGATACAACATGTGGTTGAAGTAGAAGTCATGGTAGGTGGCAGCGATACCATCCAAACTTAAAGGAGAAATGTTTTCCAGACAAACAAGTTCAAGAAAAATCTGATCTTTACCTCATGTTATATGTATTTTTCTTATATTTTTGGTAATTAGGCTCCAAGGCCATCCCCTCTTCCTACGGCTTCTTTTTTTTTCTGTCATAGATATTGCTTTGTGATGTTCCCTCAAACACCAAATGTGTCCAATGTCAGCAAGATAGGAATGCAAAAGAAGTCACAACTGGTACAAGTTTCCATATAGTATACAGCCTCCAAAAGGTCTTTGTAATTTAAGACCTATGTTATGGAAATGTGAATATTTTTGGATGCAGGTTCTGTTGGGTGTTGCCTTGGAATCGAATATGTCGGCTGTATTCATTAATTGCAGTGGTTTGTGAGTAGACCTGAACCTGTCAACTGTGGGTCCAGGATGTCAGGTTGGAGGTTATGAAGTGGACAAATGGATTTGTAAAAATGAATTAAGACATTCTTTACTTGATGTAGAATTTGACCAGATGCCATGTGAGGTAAAGAAGAGTTAGGGTGGAATTCTGCAAAGGGTGTGGCTGGATTTAAAATGCTTGAGTTCTGCAAACACTGGACCTCTTCCAGATTCTTGGTTGATACACTTGGCAGGAGTCCTTAAAGGGTAAAAGAGGAAAATGTGAAAGCTGTTGGTGAATGACTGACACAAGGATTGACAAGGATTAATAGAGCTTAGAGGTGGATGACGAATCAATGTGTTTGGAATGCAGATATTGTGTTGTTGACACTAAATTAGAAGGAGAGGAAAGAATGGTGTTCAGAACGTCATGTTGAGTCAATGTTTGGGTACTTAGGTACACGTACGAACAAATCAGAAAAACTTCTGGCTCAAAATGTGGAGAGAAAATGAAGCTGTTTGACCAAAAAACTCTCACATGAATGTGAGAATGTGATTATATTACCTATCACATAGTACCTGTGATTACAGTCCCATTACTTGGCTATTGTGAATAAATGTGTCACCGTACATAGAATTGTGTTGTTAGATTTTTTTTATATTGGTTTTCACATTTTGTTCATATTTAGCTCGGTCATGTGGGCGAAACACCAATTTATTGGCACACATTGGTACAAACTGGGCACTGAATGGAGGTCATTGGTTTACATGGGGCGCTGGAAGCAAAAAAATAAAAAAAACTGCAGACGACAACACACAGGGTCTACTGTCAGGATTCACCATCGACATGGCAGGAAGCAGGTGGGACCCAAATGCAGTACTGGAGAGACCCTTTCTAGTGCAGGTAGTTTATTTGAAAGTGCAAGGCCAAAACAACAAAAACTCACTTCTTCACAAAACCAGGAACAAGGCATAAACCAGACAAGGAACGAACTACTAAGTACAAACTAAGAACTCGAAGCACACCTGTGTTTGTAAAATATTAAGCCCAGGAAAAGTCTGTCACCAGGACAGTTACCTGGTAACTTGAAATATAAATTTTTACATGATGCTTCTTACATTACATTTACCATTTTGTATAATTTGGGGGATGTTGCATTAAGATTGCGTCATACATTCTATCGCCCCTTACAGGTAAATTTGACTCAGAGTCAACCTCACCAGAACCAGGAAACCGAGTACATGTAAAAAACCCTGAAAAACAGTCGGTTCAAAAACCAGTCTGACAGAATGTTCAAAAGGCACTAAATCACTAGTCTGTGTTCATCTGAAGATTTACAGCCACACGTTTTTCTCAGTGCATCTGCAACTGCCTTTCGACCTGACTGTAAAACTAAAAATCTAATTAATTAAAGTTATCGTCATTACACACATGTCAAGTGTAACTGATTCAAAAAGCACAGTAACAGTACAATTCTTGACCCTCTTGTTGACTAGTTTTATTTTTACCCCGCGGGCACCTTAGGTAGACCAGGGGGGTTAAATTGGTCAATCAGTTCTGTTACGATGGACGAGTCACAGCCTTTAAAAATGTCAGGTGAGTAACTGACGGCTGAGCAGCAGTGAGGGGCAGTGAGGTGTAATTGATGTTTACATATAAACCTGTCTCTGTTTGTGGCATGTGTACTGCCCAGATGAGGGCGCTACTGGAAACCTAGGGATTCTTGGCCACACATTGGCCATGTACAAAAACAATAAACAACCATTCACAGTAAAACTCATAGTACCATTGTTTAATACTTTTTGTTTCTGTACGCCAGAGCCTTCAAAGAAACCAAAATTGTATCATAAAAGTCCTGCTGCAGTACCTCTGGTGACCTGCGTTGACATTTATCGTCAACTTTTTGTATTTTTCACACCTTTATTCAGTACTGACCAGTAGGTGGAAATAATTTTATCAAAGTCAACGCATTAGCTAATAGGTTCTCACAACCTGCTTAGTGTAACAGCATAACCACATTTCCACACAACGTTCTGTCAGTCGTTTTTTTATCAACCTGATAAACCGTCATGTGTTTATTATCGAAGGAAAACAAGTACTGCAGTTTTCAGGTTCACTAGAATGTAAAGCGCTGCAAGCAGGGGTGTGTTTTATGACTGGGCATGTCTTTCTCACTGTCAAAATATTTTAATACAGTTAAATTTAAATAAAATGATCATTCAAGAACGTTTGGATTAATTTACACCATAAATAATCGATAAGAAATCGATATGAAAGAAAAATCATAGCTTTTAAACTTCAGACTATATGCAGACGATACACTGAACAAAAGTGCTCATTACAAAAGAATGTGTGAGGTTTTTCCTTACAGCGCCGTGTCACCCATCGGACCATGTATAAACACAGATGTAAAGTTGCTTATAGCACCTCCTGTGGAGGCACGGGGGTGTACTAATTGTTGCGTTTTTGTCCACTTTTGTGCTGCACAAACCAGGTTAGTCAACTGAGACATTCTGCTGTGATATTAGATTCCTTTTCGTCTTAGAGTGGTGTTTCTGCACCACATGATACCTGTCTGTTCCTGTACATTAGATCAGGTTCTAACCCTTAGGCCAGACGTCAAGATGTTTCAAAATTCTACACCCTTACAGCTTCAAGCAGACACGCCTTTGTGACAGTGACAGTTGCAGCACACATACAGTAAAGGGAGGTGGGTGGAGGTTGGCTGCATCCAGGTGTATCGATACGTCAAGTCCAGCGGAGGAAGGGCTATGGAGCTAAAACATACGTAGGTGTGTCCTAAACAGATATAATTTAGGGCTAACCAGTTTGATCCAAGGGCTTAGTCTTGTTAGTCTTTAGTCTTGAGACGGACCTTGACATCAAATGCTTTGATGTCCCAGTCCTCATGGCTCGACTCAGGCTACAAATGAGCTTTCTGGTCCTGCTCCTGCTGCACATGGTGAGTACTGCGCTCCTGCCGCTGCTCCTGCACCTGTGTGAATACTGATGCACTTTCAAATTAGGGAACCGTAAATGGATGAAAGGGTTTTTGATTGGTCGTGATTTTCATGGTAACAATAGATATTAGTGAAAGCTGCAATGCATTGACAATTTTCTTAAATTTTTTTTATATAACCTCATAAAAAAAAAGGTAAAAAACTGAATGGCCAAAAAGTGAGACTTTTAATCTGTCAAACAAGGAACACGTCTGCTGGTTCACAGGAGTGAGTAAAAAACTGACATGAGTGCAACAAGTTGGCACTGGTGAAGAATAATGATGCCACATCCTAGAAATTGTGCACTGCAAACTGAGAGTGAGGTTATACAAGGACAAGGAATAAAGAAAAACTGCCATTAATGAAATGCATCATCAGTTAAACACCAGGCTGCAACCCTTACAGCTGAGTTACATGATGGGAATATCTGGAAAACATGATCCTACAGCATTTTGTTTTATTCTCTACAGTCATAAGGTAGTGCCTGGAGCAGTATGGTATACAGCGGACCCCCTAGATACCAGCTTCCTGAAATTCATGTATTTCATTAGTCTACATAGTCTACAACTATTGCAAGATTTAGCTCCTGATACGAGGAAATATCTAGTTACGAATGTTCAACCGTGCTCCTCACTCTATCCTCGCTTAGTTACTCCCTTTTACCCTATATAATACTTTTTATAACAAAAATATAAAATATTTTCTTAGTTACTATTATTTTATATTATCAATATATTTGTTTATATCTGTTTGTGATGTTTAGGAGGGGAAATGAATGGTATATTTCTGGGGGGCTGGAACAAATGAATTGGTTTTTAGTTCTTTTAAATGTGGAAAATTTGATCTAGATACGAGTGGATCGAGACAAGAGTGATGTTGTAAAAGGGATTAGACTTGTATCTCGGGAATCCACTGCACTTGGAAAACTATAAATAGTCCTGGCCCATTTTTTTTAATTTTGAATTGCCCGTCGTCTTCATTGAAAATTGAACTGATGTTTCACTTAGCGTTAGACGCCCGTGTGGTAAAACTACATTCCAGGGAAGGGATGTCGTTCCTTAGATCATAAACCTGGAATGTATTTGTTGAGACAGCATAGACTTTATTATATTATTTTATTATATTATTTATTATTATTGTGTAAGTCAGTTTGATGACTTTCACAGACAACTTGAAATGACTTGACGAGCTCAACTGACACACAGGCCTTGAGTTTGATACAGTAATGCACTGCAATCCAAGTGTACCTCAACTCAAAAATAATTTTCTAGTGGAGAATTTAACAACGACTTTTTCATTTCGCCATGAAACTACCGAAACTTGATATTTAATGGTTTTTAACCATTGAACTGTAAAGCACATTGAGTTTGCCTTGTGTATGAAACGTGCTCTATAAATAAAATTGAATTGAATTCAATTTATTTACCAAATAAACATTTTTCTAACTAACCAGTAACCAGAGGCCATATTAGTTTATTTATAACCTTTTTGAACATGTTTATTTGTAAAAGTCCCCATTGAAGAGGTTGAGACTTGATTTATGAAACCTGGCTTTTCCACCAGCAATCGACAGCAGACAGTGCATAAAAAGTGTTGATTGAACAAGTAAGAAGAGAAGATACAAGTCTTTGTGGGAAAAAACTAGATGAAAGTCATGTCGTCTGCAGCGTCAATGATATCAGAGTCACGGATTCACGACCCGGGAGTTTGGTGATAGTGGTTTATTTAAAGGCTCTGATGATTCTGCCAAGGCTGGTGGCACGGCTGACCTACAGCAGAGGGAAAACGATTGCCTCAGAGCCACCGGATGATTAGACCTGTCGATGAACTGATCTGTCAGTTCGCTGATGACTGTGCTGATGTCATCAGCCTTCAGGGTCTTCATACATAAAAAGAGAAGTTGTTTTCTTTTACTTTGTTTGTCACTTCACACTGAGTGTTGGAGCGTTTACCCTCCCAGTAGAGTTTGTTGTAAATGTTGACTTGAATGTCACTCCTAGAACAAACAACAGCTTTGTGGCTCTCTTCATGTACATAACATGTTGTTGGTTTTTTTCTACATTTACTATTTTTGAATAAAACGGATTGTTACTAAGAGCGATGGCCTCATGCTCTTTTTTACGACATCCTGTGTAGAAACACAATCATTTACTTAGGACGTAGAGTGAAGAAAAAGACATTTTTTAAAATGTTCATGTTAGATTTTCACCTGGATTCCATATAAAACAAGGAGATAATTTTCTCCCACCTGTTTCCTGTGTGCCGTCTAATTATCGGGGTGGGATTATTTCTGGTTTTAGATGTTGAGTGCAAAAGGACAGGAAATGGAGGCAAAGTCTCGGAAGAAGAGAGAGTGGATTCTTCCTCCTGCCAAGTTGATGGAAAACACTGACTACACCCACAAGGAATTCATTGCCAAGGTGAAATATTTCCCCTTAAATACCAAAAAGAAATGTTTAGAAATCTAAATGAGCTCCAGTAGTGAATGTCAAATATTAGGTTAGTGATACAGCAGGTTAGTTTCCTGAAATATTTTTTTGTAAACCTAACATTATTCTGTCTTGACAACATATATTTAGAACACTATTTGTATTTAAAAATAAATTAAAATGCTATTAGATAAGCAATAGGTGTGCAGTCCGAATGGCAGATGGGTGTAAGGTACGGATAGGGTTACATCAGGATTTGCCAAAGCCTTTATTTGTGTATTGAAAAGCAACAACACAATTCATATAGTCAGAGATATACAGTAGGACAGCAGTGAAATCAAGTGTGATGAAGGCTGACCAGAAAGTGACCGTTGTTTGTGTTTTTGCTGCAGACTCGCTCAGATAACGACGAAAAGGGCAAAGTGGATTATTACCTCTCTGGACCAGGAGCTAACAAACCACCAATTAACCTGTTTTTGGTCGACCATGATACGGGTTTTGTAACTATCACCGACATTCTGGATCGTGAGAAATACCTATCCTATAATGTAAGCAGTTCTACATGTAGTATTGTAGTATTGTTTTACTTGTAAGCAATTCTACTCAACAAGCTTCTTGTCAATCACTGATAAAAAAAAACAAAAACAAAAATCAAGCCATTTGGGATTAACTAGAAATGTTTCTCTCTTAAGGGGAGCAGATTCTCATG
>NC_024308.1:12954134-12961243 GCF_000523025.1 Cynoglossus semilaevis
CGCCGGCTGCTGCCAGATCAGCAGGGACGTGTCCCGGTACCGGAGACTAGGAAAAGAAGCTGCCAGGGCCTTTTCTGCCAGTGGAGGGCGACAGCGAGGACCAAAAACAGGGGGTCCAGAACCAGAACGACTGGGACCTGGCAGACCAGGAGGAGGAAGAAGACTAAGGTCTTCCACTGGTGTTGACTCCTCCACAGCTGGTAGGTCACTGTCTGTCATGGTCGCGTTGATAGTCCCTGAATCAGGCTGGACCAGCTCAGGTCCAGGTCTAGCCCAGCCATGATCGAACGCCTGATGACCACAGCACCTGAAAGGAACACAGTGACTTTTACTAATGACTATAACAATATAATTATATGCAGTATGCAATCTTTCTTGGACTTTTATCAAGTAAAAAAAACATACGTTGAACTATCAATAATTCACTAAAGAAATAACATAATAACATACTGTATTGACTTTTGTGAAAAAAATTACATATACAATGGGGGAAATAAGTATTGAACGCATGAACTTTTTTGTCATTACATTTATTTCCAAAGATGCAATTCATGTGACATTTCTTCCAGACACTGGTATTAACTTAAATAATCCACACATAAAAAGAAATCACAACATTCAAATCCATAAATAGTGATTATGTGGAATTAAGTGCAATAACACAGGAAAAAAGTATTGAACACACCATGGGAAAGCTGTATAGTTTGGCAAGGAAAGGCACCATACCATCTCAAAGCTGAAAGTAATTAGTCTTTGTACTTCCTATAAGTGCAAACCAACATCAGCTGTGTTAATGCTAATTGATGGCCCTATAAACAGGTTGTTTTTTCACCAAGTAGTCAAACAAGACACATCTCATGATGGGTAAAAGCAAGGAGCTCTCTCAAGACCTTCGCAACCTGATTGTTGCTCAGCATCACAATGGAACTGGTTACAGACTTATCTCAAAGCATCTGAGTATTCCAGTAAGCACCGTTGGGGCCATTATCCGCAAGTGGAAGAAGCATCACCTTATCATCAACAGGCCGCGCACAGGAGCTCCTCGCAAGATTTCTGATCAGGGAGTCAGAAAGATGGTCAGAAGAGTTCTCAAAGAGCCAAGGACCACCCGGAAAGCGCTCCAGAAAGACATGGAGGCAGCAGGTACAAGTGTTACAGAGAAAACGATAGGCAATGCACTCCACCGCCATGGCCTCTATGGACGCTCAGCCCGCAAGACTCCATTCCTCAAAAAAAGGCATGTTGAAGCTCGTTTAAAGTTTGCTAAACAGCATCTGGATAAGCCTGTGGAATACTGGGAGAATGTTGTCTGGTCAGACGAGACCAAAATTGAACTTTTTGGCTGTCATACTACACACCATGTTTGGAGGAGAAATGGCACTGCACATCACCCAAATAACACTATACCAACAGTGAAGTTTGGTGGTGGAAACATCATGGCATGGGGTTGTTTCTCATCTCGTGGTACTGGCAGACTTCATATAATTGAAGGAGCAATGAATGGAAACATCTATCGGCAAATTCTTGAGATGAACCTGCTGCCATCCACCAGGATGATGAAGATGAGACATGGCTGGACCTTTCAACAGGACAACGATCCGAAGCACACGGCAAAGTTGACTCTCGAATGGTTTAAAAAAAAGAAAATCAATGTGTTAGAATGGCCCAGTCAATCACCTGACTTAAATCCGATTGAACATTTGTGGAAAGAACTAAAGAAAAGGGTTCACCAGAGGGCACCAAAGAATATTCAAGATTTAAAGACAATCTGTACGGAGGAATGGGCAAAAATCACACCTGAGCAGTGTGGGCGATTAGTTAATACATACAAGAAGCGTCTGGAAGCTGTCATTGCAAACAAAGGCTTCTCCACAAAGTATTAAACGAGTCTCAGATAGTGTGTTCAATACTTTTTTCCTGTGTTATTGCACTTAATTCCACATATTCATTATATATGGACTTGAATGTTGTGATTTCTTTTAATGTGTGGATTATTTGAGTTAATACCAGTGTCTGGAAGAAATGTCACATGAATTGCATCTTTGGAAATAAATGTAATGACAAAAAAGTTAATGCGTTCAATACTTATTTCCCCCATTGTATATATATACTGTATATATATTCATTACGAGGTAGTAAGTGACACTTTCTTTCCTATTCTCCAGGAGGTTCCACTCCAAAGTGTTCCAATCATGTTGGGCGGGCAGAACAATGTTGACGGGGGACAAACACTGAACAAAAATCAACAGCAACAAACCATAAGAGAATTTGGTACTGTGGAAAATCATCAAACATTCTACAATGACACCATTCAGAAAATTTGGGAAGGCAGTCAGAGTTTATTGGAGACGGACTACCTGGACTATAACCACAAAACCGGACTGTTGCGTCAAAGGCTGGGTAACACCAAGGGTATCTTTGAGAACATGGCTCTACCTGACACTTACCTTCATGACTACTTTTCACAGGTACAGCATAGTTGCCTTGTATTTACTAACATTAATCTATTTACTCATCTGTTTACTTATTCTATTTCTCTTAACAGAAAGCAGTTCTTGCAGAGGCAGTGAAGGATGATTTGTTGGATTTTAATTATGAAGGTCAAGGCTCCCCTGCTGGTTCAGTGGGATGCTGCAGCCTCCTGGAGTCTGACAATGACCTACAGTTCTTAAACGATTTGGGGACAAAGTTCAAGATTCTGGCCGACATCTGTTTGCCTCCAACGCCTAAATCAACAACGACATTCAAAGAAGTTCTTCCATCTGAGCCAGTTTTTAAGTCCCAAACTAAGCACACGGTTGACATGAAAAATATGAATACAAGAGTAGAAAATGAGGTAACCACTGTTGACACCCCCAAACTGCCTCCGACGCAACACTCCTCCACGACACTTTCTCAGACTAACGTAACTAACTTCAGTCATTCTGCTAACATTAACCATTCTGCTAATATTAACCATTCCTCTAACGTTCATCACTCTTCTACTTTGCCGTCTATGCCAATCCAGACTGTTGTCCTACAGCAACAGCCCATGTACTATACAACCAACTCTGTCCTACAGCCGGTGCAATATGTGGTGAACCCCCAGCTGCAGTCCACGGTTCTTCTAGCAGATGGGACCCCTGGGTCAAATTACCAGGGTCTGTATGTAGTCAGTGGAGCCCACAGTCCTCCTGGAATTAATCTACCCAAAAAGTCATCCTCTGGTCTACTCTCCAAAGGAGTCGAGAGTCCTCAAAGCCCTGGTAGCCCTACCAATGTAGGCAGCCCTAAGCAGTTAGTACCAGGAGGTCCCAGTGTGGATGGCTGGAAGGTAGTGGGGCCAAATCCAGACGGTAATTATACAATAGTAAAACAGAAGAAAAAGAAGCGTTCAGCCTCTTTTAAGGGTTCTTCACCCAAAGATGCTGTACTGGTCAAAGAGGCCGCTTCCCCTCAGGGGACATTAGTTACAGCGGCCTTGGGAAGTGTGAGTGGCATTCTGCCACGTCACACTGTGGTTCAAGACGGGAATGTTATTACTTTAAATCAAACTGGGCAAACGTGGGTTGGACTGCCGGAGCCAATGGGATTAGGACCAATGACTGCTTTAGGAGTTGGTGTTGAGCAACAAAGTGTGGCTAGTGTTGGGACAGTTGGTGTGAATCAGTTTCATAAAGTTTCTTTAGAAAAAAGAGAAATCAGGGCTGTTGAAAGTACATCTATACCTCATTATCAAGGAACAGGCAAAACAGTCAAGGTTAGAGAACTGAAGATTTAATCTCCAGAGAGTGTCCCATGTGAGAATCAGAAACATCTCAAGGGTTAAAGGTTTGAGAAGCTGATTCATGACAGGAAATTATTAAAAGTACCATTCCAAAGGTATCAAGTGACGGAGCAGGCGTCCATTGATTGATGAGCAACTATGATGCAGATATTGTGTTGTTGATGCTAAATTAGAAGGAGAGTGGTGTTCAGAACGTCACATAGTCATAATGTTAAGTCAATGTTTGGGTACTTAGGTACAACTGTGTGTCATCTGCGTAAAGTTGTATTTGTGTACTGTGGTGGTGGACAAATGATATATTAATACTTGACTTAGATGATTGAGATTGTTATTATTTGATCGAACAAATCAGAAAAACATCTGGTTCAAAATGTGGAGAGAAAATGAAGCTGTTTGATGTAAACTCTCACACGAATCAGGTTTGTCACTGTTTCCTTCCTCTAAGTTGATTAGGATAAGTCAAACCTGACATCACAGGTTGATGGAACTCAGGATTAGATGGATGACAGACACCACTCTGTTTGAATGAAAACTTTGTTGGTCAGGCTCTAAAGCAGTCTGTTTGAATACTTGCTAAACCTACTCTTGGTGTTACCACATAGTAGCTGCAACACTTTGCCTTTACTGCCCCTCAATAACCTCAGGCTTTACTACATTTTCCTAGCAGAAACCAGCAGCTGCATCTTCACCGAGGCAACTGTTTCTACTGAAATTTCTGGCTTTTTTTATTTTATTTTTTTTGCATTAACTTGTTCTGAAAATTGAGTATTGTCAGATTTATGAGGATTCCTTTTTGTGATTGCATGGGGGAGGTGAGGGGTGAGGATATGGGATTATATTACCTATCACATAGTACCAGTGATTACAGTCCCATTACTTGGTTAACGTGAATAAATGTGTCATTGTACATTGATTAAAGTGTGTTGTAAGATTTTTTTATATTGGTTTTCACATTTTGTTCATATTTACCTCCAACATGTGGGCAGAACACCAATTTATTGGCACACATTGGTACAAACTTGGCACTGGATGGAGGTCATTGGTTTACATGTGGCGCTGGAAGGCAAAAAAAAAAAAACTGCAGACGACAACAACACACAGGGTCTACTGTAAGGATTCACCATTGACATGGCAGGAAGCAGGTGGGACCCAAATGCAGTACTGGAGAGACCCTTTCTAGTGCAGGTAGTTTATTTGAAAGTGCAAGGCCAAAACAACAAAAACTCACTTCTTCACAAAACCAGGAACAAGGCATAAACCAGACAAGGAACGAACTACTAAGTACAAACTAAGAACTCGAAGCACACACTAAGCTGAGCACAGGAACAGCTACAATGATCCAGGACAGAGCGAGAGAGAGGTATATATACAAAGGGCACCAGGTGATACGAGTGAGACTAATCACAGAGACACAGGTGAGTGTGATCACACTGATTACCCCACACAACAGATAGACCTGACAGTCTACGTCCAAACAATTGGAGCTTAAATAAATATTCAGTTAATGTGCAACATTTACAAACAACTTTCTGATTTCTTAATGCACATTTATACACTCATCCAGCTCTTGATGTCATTGGAGTTTCAATTTACATTGAAATGAAAATATATTGTTTTATGGCTTTAGTTTTGAACCAACAACTGTCAAAAAATCAACATGTTCTAAATTGTATCGTATTTCTTCTTGAGCCTGCTGTCACATGTGATTGTCACATCTGCCTTGTTATTATTCTTCTGATGCTGCTGCGGTTGAATTCAACTTCAACAGTGTCAGGTTGGTTAATCACTGCCTTATCAGACCCAGTCAGGGAGTTCCGACAGAGACAGATTGGAATACATGAAAATTGATTCACAAAGAGACAGTTCATTGGCCGGTCATAACATCTGAATCTTTACATCTTAAACCAGTCATGGAAACACATCTCCATGAGATCTTTGTTGATAGTGTGGACCAGATGTGTGTCTTAAAGAAGCCTGAATGCTGAGAATGACTGAACCCTTTCGTTCTCATGTCACCAGGCATTTGCTCTGTTTTGCCTCGAGGGCTTTTCTGTGCAGCTGTCATGCCACCACCTACATTTCACTTAATTAAATCACCTTGGCATGAAGAGCAGTGACAAGCTTGCTGTCTCCCAGCCCCATCAATAGAAAGCTGCGCCTTTGATGTGCAGCACCGTTGACGGGAGGCCACCTTCTGTAAATGTGTCTTTTAGTATACCTTAAAGTATACAGAAGAACCCACAGGCAACGGATCACTTCTGAACCTAGGGTGTGATAGGAACCATTGATTAGGCACTCAGCATTTTTCAAAGATGTCAAGGAACCCATAACTACAGCAGTGTTTTGTGGAATTACTTCTAGTAATGGTAAAAAAAAAAATAAAAAAAAAAGTTCATTGGAAATTTGTATAATGAATGATCTTGTAGTTTCAACTTGCTCAAAATTCAGTCAGTTCTGTGTGGAACTTGGGCCTGTTTAGTTGAACAAAACTCTTATACACTAGAAAAACATACTGGATCACTTCATTATTTTTCAGTGTTTTGCTTGTCAAAGTATTAACAGTAATAAAAAATATTTTTCAGACCAATTAGGGTAAACTCAGTGGTTGGAAGATCATTACCTGAAGCAAAGACTTATTATCTATATTTCTTGCCAGTTTAAATTCAATTACATTTTATTTATAGAGCACATTTCATACACAAGGCAAACTCAATGTGCTTTACAGTGGTTTAAACCATTAAAATATCAAGAGAGCAGGAAACCAAGAAAAAGAAAGAAGCGGTAACAGTGGTAAGTGCCGCCTGCCCTTATGAACCCTCGCATCGGCTAAGGAACAACTTCCCATGAAAAAATCCTAGGGTTAAAAAAAATGGAAGAAACCTCAGGGTGTCAGACATAGGAGAGACAGAGGACATTTACTTTCAAATGTTTCTTTGTTTGAGGACCAAGAATGTAGTGGCCAGACACTGGGATTGGTCCATTTAACATCAATAATCTCCAATTATTGTGAATGCAATGGCCACAGATGTTTATGAAGGTTTGGTCCACAGCTGAACCTATCTGAGTTACTCATTTTCCAGATTATTGACACGGACAGTCAGAGAGGGAGGGAAGGAGGGTTTGCAGGGAGGAGGCAATCGTCGGAGTTTGGAGGTTATGTATATATAAACATCAGTGACCGTCTGTCCGTCTCTTGTCCATCAGATCATCATGCTTCGTCCGTTGCATTGTCTACTTCTAGCTTCTGCTGTGCTCCTCTGCAACTCCGCCCCGACGGTCAGTGACTTTTATGAAAAATATATGTAGTGAACAAAAGTGATACAAAATGGTTATATATATATAT
>NC_024308.1:12961289-12992410 GCF_000523025.1 Cynoglossus semilaevis
CAAAGGCTGTAGAACACATACAGTGACATGCAGGTGTCTTTTTTATTCACTGCTCAAACTGCTGTTTGACTTTAATTGGACTCTAATCCAACCAGATTCCATTCACACAGCAATGAACTCTGCTGCAATGTGACCTGCTCCAACACCCACATTTACACACTTAAGATTTATATCTTACCGCACAAGAACACAACACACCCACAAACCCAACGTTGCACATTACATTAGAAATGAACATGTCCAAAACGTTTAGTCTTAAACCTAATTAAATTATGGTCAATGGACATTTTTGTCATTTCTAGTTACATTTGGAGAAAGGTTCATTGTATTCCACTGACGTCTCATAGAACAGCACCTGTTTATTAATGTGGAATAAAGGCATTGCTGTAAGATTTTAAATGTTAGCGTCAGATTTTTGTTGATGAACATCTAAAAGTATTGATCCACCATTGGCCATGGATCGTTATAAAGAAGTCTTGTTTGTTTAAATCCAGTCAAGTATCCTTGGAGGTGAACTTTTCTAATTTATATTCTTCATGGCTCACAGTCTTTGCACAAGATAGGTTTTTGATTTTTTTTTTCTGTTTTCTTTGTGTTTTAATGACCTTTTAGACACACTTCCTGGTTAAAACTTTTTTTTTACCTTTTGAAGAACCAGGTCTCTGTGACAATCAGCCTCCATTGGCTGCAGCTGTGCACCTCAGACACAGCTGAGGACAATCAGCCTGAGAGAGGTTTTAAGAGCAGGCTGCATTTGGGGTGTAGGCAGTTTGCTGTTCATTTTTGAATGATGTTTTCAATCTTTTTTTTTTTTTTCTGTTTTCCCCAACGATCTGTAGACTGAGATTATTTCTGTTTTTGTATTTGTTACTCTACAAACTTAACTTGCAAACTTATTGCACATCTAAACGTATCAATGTGTTTGCTGGTGTTGACTGTAGAATAGTGCAACATGATTCTCCATTTATTTTTATACATACAACCTGTTCATTGACAAGTCAAGACATGCACTTTAATGAGAACTGAACTTCTAGATGGTGGCTGTTAAAATGTCACATCACCATGTCACCTGTCTTGGCACAGCCCTCACACAGTTCAGGTGCGAACACCTCTGCCCCTATGACTCATACCTTTCAACCACTTCATCCTTTTGCAAGGCTGGAGCTGGTGCTTGGTCCAGTACCTGCAGTCCACCACACGGTCATGTATGGAGACAAACGAGCATTCACACTAACATTCACACCTATAGTCAGTTTAAGTGTGAACAGTTAACGCTGATGTTTTTAACTGTGGGAATTGAACCAGAAACCCTGGAGAATACCCACTAGAAACATGATCTGGACTTAAAGTGGTCAAGGATGTCTTATATTGTGTGTATGAGAGTGGGGTGTCGAGGGAGTGTTAGCTAAGAACTCCAGCTTCCCTCCGCTACCAAAAAACATGCAGGATTACGTTGCACTAAATTGGCCAAAGGTGTGAATAAAAGTGTGAATGGTTGTTTCTATATCATGGTGTAAGCCCACCCCCACCAGATCACTGTTGGAGTTGGCTCATGTCTCTGGAAAGGTCCGAGCAGTAAACGATATGAATGGATTCAACATTTTATCAAGATAGATTTTTTTTAGCGCCTTTGTGCTTCTCTACTGAATATAAACAAATGTGTTGGTCAGGGGGTTGAAAGTTTGAACTTATCGACATCCTGGCCTACTTTCAAAGGACAAACATGGGGGTTCCGATATAAATTGTCCCCTAACGGTGAAAATCCTTGACGCGGTTAAAGGAACTCCAGCCGGATTTGTGCCACTCAAGGTGAATCGGAAGGCCGCTGACGGAGGCTGGACAGCAATCGCTAGTGGGTTCGTACAGTATGATATGAAGGGCATTAGCCATCATTTATTATCAGTAGTAAGTACACGTCACCGTTGACTTCCTCTGTATCACCACAGAGTAACAGATGCCACCGGAGAGATCCACAATCTGATCACAGAGGAGCAGTTCTCACCGGGGGTGTATCGTGTAGAGTTTGACACTAAGGCTTACTGGAAGAGTCAAGGCAGCAAACCATTCCATGAACTAGCCGAGGTGAGCACAACAGGTTGTTTTGATCCACTACAGTTATTCCGATAAAAACCTAACAGTGGTTTTAATACGTGTCTGTGTACAGAAGATAAAGAAGTCAAATAAAATGCTCAGGAAGCTCGTTGTTGCAGTGCTGCTCCAAAACAAACAAGGTCACAGATAAAAAAGAAAAACAAAATGGAACAAAAAGTTCCAACTCTCACAGTGCACACTGTACAGCCAAGTGTGCACTGACTGAAGGGAGCAGGTGAGGAACTGTAAGTCAGATCGTAAGTCACATACTGATACTTAACTCCAGGGACTGAAATCTGGTTATTTTTAAATGTTATTTCAGTTTTTTGGAAAAGAACAAAAATCATAAAGAGAAAGATCAAAAACGTAACACACCTCAAAACTTGTCAAAGACAATGATAAAACTTGAAAAAGTTGTTGGACAAGCTGGAGGAGTGGGTGGAACATTACTGGAGTTCCCCCAGCAGTCCAGGCCTAGTGCAGCAAAACTACAGTCATTGGTAGATCTTTTCAGAACAGAATAATCTATTAGAAAAGTGGAGACACTAACAGTCCAAGGGTGTTACTACATCTATTTCCTTTTCATTTCCATGCCGCTGTTTCATTTTTACAGATTGATGGGAAGTTAGAAAGAATCTGGATATGAAATGTTGTGATGAATTTCTCAAATTTCTGGGCCCGTGAAGCCACACCGTAACACGCTGTATTATCTCGGTAAACTCTACGACCTATGTAAAGGCTTAGCTTGTGTTTCCTAATGTTATCTGGAGTACATGACGACAGGCGGCCAACCAGAATCCAGCTATATTTACATTAGTAATGTAAACGTTCATCCTGTTTGTTCTGCTTTTTGTCCTCACTGTGAAGAAACTCTTCCCAGAACAAATGTTGTCAAACATTTTGTGCCCTCTTCAGGTAATGGCCTTTACATCGTTCCATGAAAGTAAGGCAGCAGTGCTCTGGCGGTTCTCAAACATTTGAGTTTGTCCATCACTAGTATGATCGTAATTAAAATACAACAGAGCAGGCCTACCACTGTTCAGCAAATAACTGCACAGCACACACAATTTTTTTTTTTGGCATTTGACTTGTTGTGTGTGTGTGTGTGTGTATAGGTGGAGTTAAAGGCCCACGCTGAAGGTCACCGTCACTACACACTGGCTCTGCTCCTCAGTCCATACTCTTTTACCACCACCGCGGTGGTCACTGACATCCACCAGTGACATTGATCTACACTGACATCTAATGGTGAATCCACTGAATGTCCTACTGAAGTATCTCTGTGTCTCAATTCAAGCCTGTTTTTCTGTTTTTCCAAAAGATAATAAAACACATTAAAGAAACCTTGTGTACATGGAGTCACATGGTCACTGCTGGTCTACTGAAAACTCAAAAATGGTGACTCACCTAGTGCACCACGTGCTATGAGACCACCAATTTAAGAATTTCCAAAGTAGGGCGTTAGAGGGCGCCAACCCGTAATCTCAACTAGGCCACCAGAATGGCTGGAGCCAATTCTGCATGTCACATAGCTACTGGGGATGATTTTTTTTTTTTTTTTTAAATTTTTTCATCTTTTCAATATGATATATTGCTTGAACTTTTAATATCATTTGGTTGTTTTTATTATTATTATTATTATTATTATAAATTATTATTATATAAGAGGCCCCACACCTGGAGTTTAGTATGATTTAAAGTTAAACTGCACCATCTGCTCTAAAGATAGTTGGTGCTCTGGCTTTACAGCAGTGGTCATCAACTGGAGGCCCGCAGGCCAAATCTGGCCCACTGATCTGCCCAATCTGGCCCATGACTGGGCCAGATTGGCCCAGTCAGTCATTCCAAAATAATGTTTGAAATAAAAATCCCATTTTGTGTCTGGCCCCCAAGCTGTTGGTCCAGACAAATTCTGGCCTTTCTACAAATATAGTTGGTGACCATTTCTGTACATCATTGGCTCTTGATCAGAGATTTAATATCTCATGAACTCAAACATGATCTGAGTCTAATGTGCACTAGTCATCATTTTGTTACATTCTTTTGAAATAAACACAAGAGCCATTCAAATGCTGCTTCAGAGATTTTTTTTTTAATTATTTCCGATGATACTCAGCAGCAAACAAATATCTGTCCAGTTGTGCATCTGCCAACATCATCTACACATCCATGACGACGTAGTTTAAGTTGATAAGCTGATGGAGACTGTGAGATATGACGTATGAACGGTTTCAACAGAGGTAAGAAATGTGGGAAATGGGATTTTTTTTGTTTTAACAATAAGAGTCAATGACAGTGACATGGAGACCATTTGATTCTCAACGTCATACAGATCTTTGGTCACCAAAGCTCTAGGGGGCGCCATCAGTGGATGTGTCTCACAGTGGGATGCAGAAGCACCATTTGGACTGACAACCAAATATTAAAAACCACAAAATGTATTGTGACCTAAGACCTTGTTCAGACTGCAAGAATAAAAAGGTTGATTTTCATATACAGACTAAAAGCAGATTAGACAGTGCAAAAATTGAGATTTACTCCGTTTAAACCCCATCAGAGGTATTTATGAAATGTTTCTGGACAATTTGTGTCAATCTGATCACTGGCTGTTCAAAATCTGAGAACAGATGAACTGGTGTGACATGTCAGGACATCAAAACCAAAGAGATGCCCTCGCTCCTCGTGTTCAATCATTACGGTACAGAGTATCGGGGGAAACACTGCTGCACCAAAATTGTTTGAGGAGCGGGACTATGCGTCTCTATTTTTTTTCCTACGTCCAAGTTTTGAAAGTCACGTCACAATCCTGCAGTCTGAACACAACCTGAAGGACACGTCATGAGGCAGTTTCACAAGATGTAAAAAGCAAGATCAAGAAGATGGCCAGAGTTCTGACTCTTTAACTCAAAGGTTGAACAAATCAAAAAAGTATATAAGAAACTGACGAGACGTGGTTATAAAAAATGAAGCCCAGGAAAAGTCCTACATTAAGTTCAGTGCAGATTCCAGAACTAATTCTGTACGATGTCTGGAAAAGTGAGGCGAGTTCTCACTAGATTTATAACATCAAAAACAAATTCTTGGAATGTTTATGGTCTTTGTCGCTAGTTTCAGGTCTTTACCAACAGAAAGGTGATGTAGTAACATTTGTAAACTGTTACTCTGTGTAGAGTTAATGAAATGCAGTTTCACACACATGTCAAATCTATAAACCATTTGCAGTGTCAACTCCAAAAGTCCGGCTTTGTCATTGATAATTTCTACCAAATGGAACTGTAAACTACAATTAAGACTAATAATTTCGTGGTCCATTAACTGCAACTGAAAATTATTATTGTGATGGTAAACTATTGGGGCAGAGGAGGGGTTTACTCCCATTACAAATGTAGTGAAAAATAACCTCACTTCTCCTAGACTTTTCCGAGGCTTATCTTAAGCCAAGTCCATTTCTTATATACAGTCAATGTTCAAAACATACAGTTCGTGTTGAATTGAAAACTCTTGAGATACTGTAGATAATCTCAACAATGAACATCTGGTCCAAAGACACCTGCCAACAAAATTACATCTTTTTTTCTTCTAGAGTTCAAATATTGCAGAAATAAGTTTTTTTTTTGTTTGTTTTTTGTCAAGATATTGTGCCACTCAAGAACTCCAGTAGCTTCAGCTGCCAGAAGCTGTCGCCACAGTTCTCTCATTCTGGCTCTCCTGGCTGCCTCATATGCTTTGGGAAAAGAAAAGTAGATATAATAATAATATCGCTAACACTACAGTCCAGACACACACAGTATCTAGCCCCAGTCGCCATGCTCCACAGCATGGTACAGTACAATGAAGAGCTTTTTTTTCACATGGTCCAGCGCTATAACGTTAGGAAGGAAACAATAAAAACTGTAAAAAATAAAACATCATCTTAGGCAAAAATATACATGTACTCATGTGAGACTATGAACTTGCAGTGCAGTATGTTTGTAGGACACACTTCCCGCTGCAGCAGCTGATCGTGGGAGATCAGCTGTTGGCTGTTCACACAGTGCAACTCAAGAAGAAGAAAAAGGCAAACTAAAAATATACACATCTTCAACTGATGGCAATTTTGTTTGTGGAAAAACATAAAATGGAAATTTTGTAAACAAAATAAGTTAAGGCATGCAAGGATGATGTCAAATCTCATGAATTGTAGTTTGTTTGTTGTTGTTGTTTGGTTTTTTTTTTTTAATATAAGCCAAACATCCTACACAGTCAAGTTCTCTTCCTGCTGGGAAGAAAAACCACTCTTAATAAAATGAAAGGTAGCTGCCAAAAACTAAACTCAGATCCACTGGAATATCACTGTGATATGCCCGAGAATTTAAAGGCTCATATTTACATACTGGTCTTCTGTGTTCGAGCACTAAAGAGGCCATATTTACATACAGATTCATGCGCGTTCAGCAGCAGTGCAGCAGAAGGAAGAAAAACAAAAAAGTTAGCAAATACCAGAGTGAGTAGTGTAACTGGGAGTGCTCCTGGACACAGACTCCTGGTCATAGAGAAATAAATAACATGTATCAAAAATAAAAACAAATAGTAATCATGACCTCATTGGGATCTCTCCTTGATAAAGTGGTAACAGAAATGCGGCGACCCAACGAAACTGATATGTTTAGAAAGAAAGTGAGACGACGCTTCTGTTGGCCTACGAGGTGACAGTGATGAGACTAAGAGAAGCAGTGCAGAGCTGAGCGGAGTCGAGTCGAGTCGGGGCAGAGGGAGCTGCGGTTCTGCCACATTTAAGGCTTCGCAGTAAACATCAGAGCGGAGACGCTGCTGCTCCCTGTGACCGACACCGACTAGTAGTAGTTAAGCCAGCGAGGACATGCACCAACACACGCACATACACACACACACACACACACACTTTTTCTGCTTGTTTTTTTTTCTCCAACTAGGATTTCTTGGCAGCATCACATGGTGCCTTCTCGCCTCCACCATCGCCGCACAGTCTTTTTATCAGGTGAAAATGGCACGATGAAAGGCCAGGCTGTAAGGGAGCCGGGGTAAGTCGAGGGTACAAAGAGTGAGGAGTGGAGCGGTGGGGGTGAAAAATGATGGCAGCAGTTCAGTAGTCTGTGATTGGCGCAAGCTCAGGAGATAGGTCCACGGTGACGTTTTTGTAGAGGCTGCTGAGGGAAACGAGGGGGTTGTAGTGGAGGTTGTTGAGGCCGTCCAGGTGTTGTCGCTCCTTGGAATACCTCAGTAGTTTATACCTTTGGACAAAAGTAAAAAAATAAATAATGTATTAAAACAAGTACAGCACCTTTGAAAAAAAGGAGTGACGACTTTGACATGGCCCATTTGTCCCCCTCAACTTTTAATAAATCACTTTACAATGAACAGTAATTCTTAGAAGCTATTTTGTCAAAACAAAATCCAACCTAAAGGGGTCAAAGTCAATTCTGTGGATTCTTAACACTATGATAGCCGTTTACAAAAGTATACACTAGAGGGAGGCAAAGAGCCATGTTGCATTAAGACAATACAAGGATTTCTTTCAACCTCCTGAAGCTAAACTAACAATAACTCCTGTAATAACATCAATTGTAGTTAGAAATTACCTTCCAAGAAACTGCACCTCTCCTCTGTGGTGATGGGGAATCGACTGGTACCTGCCGATCTCTCCTTCTGGTCGTGTGACATTAAAACCAGCGTAATGAACTCTGTAAAGAAGACGGCAGCAACTGTTAGTAATCATATCCAACAGCACATGCAGTTAGAAGCATAAATGGGAACACTGCGCATCAATCTGATTGATTGAAAAAAGAAAGAAAGAGAATATATATGGATTTTATGCAATATATTGATGAAGTAATATACAGTAAAACTGTAAAAGTTTTAGGTGCCACCAAACTCATAGACTGTCCTCCAGGTGGCTCTCCAAAAAAGTAGGCCTTTGCAAGGAGTGAATAGATGAGGAACGTTTATGTTTGTTTGCTTCACAGGCATTAAGTGTACAAAGTGTTCTGTGTTTGTTGTAATTTCTTCGTGACCTCTGACCTGACATTCCTCACTGAGATTTTACCTGTTCCACAAGTCGTCATCTTCTCCTCCCCAGCCCCAGAATGCATTAGGAAAGCCGTTAATTTTACGGAACTGCTCCGCGGTGAGTCCACTCACACCTCCAAAGAACTCGTTGTATGGAAGACTGTGAACAACAGCAAACACCATGGTTAAATACTGTGTTGTTTAAAAAGAACTTGATGTACTGTACACAGACCCCCCCCCCCTTAAAAGAACACACAAAGGCCACAGATTTGTATTAAGTTTTTGACTTTGTAAAAATAATTAGTGCCTAACACCTAATGCCTGGCTTGTAGACACTTGAGACTGTAGGACAGCACCCACTCCAGACAGCACAGAGGGTTCAAAAGAAAGTACTATTATTTTAAACTTGTAAACTACAGATTTAACACTTACATGTACATGTATTTGTCCAACTTGGCAGCAAAGTGTCGTGGCATCTGACCACAGCCGTAGTAGTTGCGGTCGTTCTCAGGGATGTGGTCCACGTCGTGGAAGATGAAGCAATCCCAGTCCAGGTCCTTCATGGCCTCCACGAACCCCACGTTGAACAGCATGGCTCTGTTGAAAGGCTGGGTGCCGCTCTGAACACACAAGAGGAGTCGACCAGTTTGGTTTTTAACAGGTGTTCGACTGTGACTCGACGTGAGGGCCAAAAACACTTCAGCAGTTTCTCCTATAATAATAATAATACTGAACTCATACACACACCTGTTCAATCACATAGAAGGCAAACTGGAGGCGCTGTCTCTGCAGCATGGGGATGAGGTGTTGAAAGAGGATGGGAAGATGCTCATGCCGATTTCTAAATGGAATCAAGATCGCCACCTGCAGATCAACGCATGGAATAAGAGTGAATGAGCGTTATGTCAATATTTTATAACCATCTTTGGCTGAAATCATTGTTGAGAGAATCTGTGTAAATGACAGACAGCTGGCAATGGAAACAAAATGTATCAACAAACCTTCCAGCGAGGTCGGCAGTCCTTGGGTTTCCAATGACCTCCAAACTTTACTCCATACATCATGGAGAACTTTACCTCGAGCTCTTCTAGTGGGATCTCCGTCATGTTAACTTCCATTGATCCCTCTGTGCGCAAGATTTGAGAAGAAGGTGCGTTGCGACGTCGGCAACACAACAACGGTGAGTGTAAAGTCAAATTAAGGATGTCAAAAATGTGACTGACAACAGATAACTTCACTCACTCATAGAAGGTAATCGCTCAGGGCAGGGCAGATTCTGAGCATAGGTGAAATTTTCTGGAAGATACAGAGTTGGCTGGACCATGTACTCACTGGAGTTACTGCCATCAGGATAGTCTGAAGGAAAATATGTACAAAAAAAACATGTTAACAGAATAAAATGTTAAATTACTAACAAGGTTTGATACTAGTCACAACTAATGCAAATGCATTAGTGCATTTGCTTAAAACCAGAGGCATTGGAATTACAGCATTTTGTGTGATGAAGAGAGTGCGGTGTGTACTATAAATTGACCCGTCAATGCACTTTTCTCATTACATTTAACAGTCACTGCCACACAGCATTAATATTAAATGTGTATAATGTTTATTCTATCAAGAAGATCAAAGCAGCTCACAAATTCCAGGATAATGCACATTTGATAATCAATAATCATTTCGCCACAGGTGAAATAACTTTTAGATGTGCGTTTTTTTCCATTTACATTGTTAATTAACATTTGTCAATGTTTGCATTTGACATGAGAAAGTTTTTGGTAACATTTCTGCAAAGTTCAAGTTAATATTGTTGCAGAATTTGTCTCCATCACCATCTTTGCAGTATTATGAGTCCCACTTGTGCATTTCTTCCTACCTGTCCCATTTACTGTACTGTTCTTGTTGGTGTACAATCGGAGCATGTGACCAATGGTCCTCACGTTGTCCCTCAACATGATGCCCCGAGCCTGGACCATAAAGTAGTACGTGTTGGCTGTCAAAGAAACACAAAAACAGGCCATTAATACACAGTTGTTACCCTCGTCGTTGTGTAGTGACTCTCAAATGTAGGTCCAAAACAATTACATTTGATAAAATCCTTCACCCAACCCTCCCACCATCTTTCCCCACCACCCACCGCCGCTCCCTTTGTTTGGTATGTGCTTCACTGGATCCCATAGCAAATTTTCAAGCCTTGTTGTGCAAGTGCTGTTACAATTAGCCACATCAGCACATGTGGCTTAGAGCAACATGCATTAACATGTGGTCTTTGGTCTCTCCACTCTGTTTCAGTCAGTCAGCAGGTACTGTGGTTAGCTTGTTGGGAAATGAAAGTATATTCAAATAAATGTATACTGTATATAGTATTACACTGTCACATGGTGTAAAATAAATATAGGTTACATTGACAACAGCTGTATTTTACCAGACATTAAGGCAGTTTTTTAATTGAACTAGGTAATGGTGTTGGCATTAATGTATAATAAAAATACTTTTCCATCAACAACACAAAAAAGATGAAAATATTAATACAAAAAAAAAAGAAATAATCTGAATTTATTTGCAGCAAGTCCAAACAACAATTTGTCCGGCACCTAGTGTTGGATTATTATTATTATTATTTTGGTAGACTGCTGGCCCTCCCAATTTTACTTGGCTCAATATACAACTTTGTTAAAGAAACCCAAGTTAATAAATAGAATAAATGAAAGCTGTAGGAAGTCTGTTGTGTATAGCCCACCAGGGAATTTCATCCGCCTTGGGAGAAAATTGTAATAAGTAAAATACCATAATAAGAAAATTAATAAGCTGAATCAGGAAATGATGAGACAATTTTCTATGAACATCCAAGTTGAAACTTCAACTCCTGAACAACCTCATGTCATGGTATAGTGTGCCAAGGTCTGTGTAGTGACTACAAAGGTTTGACTTCATCTGACACTTAATAATGCTCACATGATACCCACCACTGCTCAGGCTCAGCTGAGGGATTGTGGGGGTAGTTCCCAACCTTCCCGGTTCACAGCTGTCCATTAGCAGGCTGAGTTTACCCAGGCAACAACACAACATACTCATTAAACCCAGGAGTCAAATTAGTGCCCGCACATCACATATCAACAGCCAATTGTTTGTTTGGGCCTTCCAACGAAAAAGCTAGTTAAAATTAAACCTGCCCTGAGGCTGTGTGTGTGTGTGTGTGTGTGTGTGTGTGTGTGTGTGTGTGGTTTCTTTGTGTCCATTAGTGAGGTAGTGAGGTGAAAATAGTGCAGCAGTTTTGGGTTTTTAAGATTAGAACAGACTTCAAGTCAATCAAGAAAAAGAAGACGTGAGGGAAAGGGGAAGTGTACAGCAGCAGATAGATGAGAAAGAAATATTGATATTGAAGATCGTCTATGTTCAGAACTGTTAAATTAATGGATTATTAATCGTTAATAGTTTTGCTGAGTCAACAGAAACACCACAGTTATCAAGCAAAAGTTGACAGAAGTTACAGTTTTAACGAAATGTCCAAGCCCAAAATATATATACATTTTGCAACAATGCTTGGACTAAAATGATAGGAGATCATGATTGTTGTGACTGATGGCTGTTATCATTAGATTAGTATTTCATGTCACAAGGCAACAAAATTAAATTTAACAAATACATCACTTCTATTACATGTTCCAAATAATTTGTGGTCACTTTACTACTCATGAGTACAATACTCGTGTACTGGAACAGTATGTAGTCCTTTCTCACTTGATTTAAAGCAACATAATGTACTTTCCATTCAACAGCATCCTTTAGGAGCCACATAAGCTCCATTAACATGAAGACTATTAAAGACCACAGTGTTACCTAGAGCAGATTTGTCAGTAATGCTCACATGCTTCACTCTCTTGTTGACAGCGAGTAAGGTGCCTTCTTCTACAGATATTCTAACATTATGTGATGCCGTTTAGCTGCAGCCAAGTGATGTAAGGACGCCACATTAAGTGACCTGAATGCTTTCAACTTGATTTTAAACTGACCCGACTGACTTCCCACATGTGAGGCAAATGGAACTCAGCTTCCATTTTCTCTCCACCGCTGACCAAATTCAGCACAAAAGTTGTTCTATAAATAAGATTAAACTTGTTTTCTAATGTTATGAGTAGTACTATGAGTATGAGTCAAAGTATGATGTAGATAAGGTATTATTATAGGCATTTTGTGGTACATCAGAGAACATGTTTTTCAGGTGCAGCCTAGTGAAGTAATGCACTGAAACCACTTATTGAAACTTAAACGCAAATAACTAGTATTTAACTGGATCTTGCAGTAGAACTACTCCAGCGTGTTGCTTTCAAAGCAAATTGAGCAGTCAATACAGAAGTGATGATGAATATAGCAGGTAGGGTACGGTGGAGGGCATTCACTCTTTGCTTGCAAAGGATTTTGGAAAATATTTTGCAACGTCCTATTTCTAATTACATTCAAGCAAAATCAATTAAATGTCTGCAGTGAAGCCCAAATTCATAATGTGTATGGACTCTAAAGTTTTTACATAAATATCAAATTAAAATTGTGCCCCATGAAAAGAACAAAAATAAATAAAATGTATTTACAGTGAATATTACAGTTGAAAGTTATTTTACTTTTGGAAAATCTTTTCTCGATTACAAATTGCGAAGTCGACGTGATTCATAACTAATTAAATAAATGTAAAGAAGCAGGTATATGTGAAAATGATTTTAGAAAAACTTTAATTAGCGTTAATCTTTCATTTGGGGATGTATCATGAGCGAGTGTAGAATCTAGCAGTCAGAATGACCGCTCGCGGCTGTTCAAGTAGTTTAGGAATTCCGGCGGTTCTGTTGTTAAACGATAAGCCAAAAAAATAAAAAATCTGGCGAAAATGCCTAATTTAAAACTAACATCTAATTCCTTTGACAGCGTTATTAAGAGAGACGCCCACAATTCATTCATTCATTTAAACGCCTGCTGTCAACGAGCTAAAAAAGCGCTTACTGAACATTGTTGGCCGAAACGTGTTGTGAATGATTTATTACCACAATTTAACAATATTTATGAAAAACTAAATGATGTACTTGTCCAAAGAATTGTTTAAAAAAATGTGGGGAAAGTGTACATCGGCCTTGGTTTATCCATCCTGTTAGCTGATTGTTTAGCATTAGCTTAGGGTGTATTAAAGCCGCTGCAGGGCGTTTAAGGCTAAGACACGCATAATCCTATTAAACGTTTCTCCGTTTATTGTCAAAGGTCTACTCACCTAATCCAGGAGCCACGTAAATGAAGTAGAGACATGTGAAGGACAGGCAGAAGAAGAAGACGAAGGCCAGAAACGACCGGTTGGACATCCGTAGCAACCACCTCCAGTTCACCATTTTGGCTCAGGGCAGGCCCGCTTCTCCTTCAAATCTCCTGTGAATTCCATAAAACACTGTGTTGGAAAAAGTCCGGGGAATAGACGAAAAACAATGTCAGTGATGCTGTCATGGGAAAAACCCCTGCACGTTACACGCCCAGAGTCCTGGCCGGAAATGCTAACAGTAGCTATAGTAAATGCTTGCCTGGTTTATCCCCTGCCAAGAACTTTCCAGATGGGAAAACGGGCAGATAACGCTTCTATCAGGCAATTGACAGCCTTATGAAGCACCCGCCAGTCGGGCACATTGATAGCGCAACACCGCAAGGCAGGGGTTCGGCTTAACGCGGATCACGGGAGTCTTCCATGGTCACGGGAGTGCAGACACGGGAGGCCGGTCATTGAAGGGGGCAGGACCGCTCTCTTCTCCCACACACACACTCCCGTTAGCCTGTGCGACGATTCCAGTCCTGTAGGCGCACTAATAATTATTCAAGCCACGGACACGCGAGTCCACTTTATCAACTAACTAACTAACACTTTCTTTTAACAGATCTACACTCTGACGAAACTGTCATATGTAAGATGTACATACATTAAAACTGAATTCAGTTGGTTCGACGTTGTATTTCTCGCTGACACCGTTTCCGGTTAGACTGCAGCCCCTCCCATTCGGCGCGTTAGCCTTTCATCCAAGTAAATGAAGCCAATAAACGAGCCGTTAGACCAAGTATCGTTTTAGATTAGAGTCAACTCTAGTCATCGGACAACAAATAATAAAAGTAACTTGATCTCGAATTTCCCTTGTTTTAGTGCAAAAACAGTGATTTAGGAATATAATAATATATAAAGTCTCACCAAACAAACGCAGTTTCATAAATCATAATTTCACTTTATTATGTACAATCTCATTACCCATAGTTAACTATTAGTAGTATCAAGAGCTATAAATTACTTTAAATTTACATGCACCTCAACATCTGGGACCACGTGAATTGTCCAACCACAATAATGAGGTGGGGGCTTTAAAGGAAGTTATTCCCATTATCTATAAAGGTCTAAAATTTATTTTAACACAATATGTTTAGTTAATCATTTGTTTATTGTCACACTTTCCAAATTCCTCTTTTATACTGACTAATCATTGAAAGGGCTGTTCTAGTCCACGTGTGCTATGTTTGCTATCACCAGAATTAAATATTTACAACAGCTACTTTCTGTTCACTAGTCCTAACGACGTTTTGTTTGTCTTGAAGTAGAGCGGGTCAGTGGCTAAACCAGGTTGAGTGTGTTCCAGTTGGTATTAATGTGTAACTACATAAGGCTGCAAATGAAGCATCTCCTACATACGGTCTTCAGTGAGCCACTGGGCATTTCCAAACAGTGCACGTCCACTAATAATTCATCACACCACATGTCCCATGACACACAGTACCGACTACTGCCTCTACACACATTTCCCACAACATATAAATAAGTAAACAATAACGAGAAACAAGGCTTCCTCTTAAAGTATACTGTCAGTGAACGCTGCTTGGAATTTCATGTCTTCTTCTATGGAATCGAAGAATAATTTATAGATTCAAATTTTGTTATGGCAGAAAGACTGAGCAAAGCAGTAAATGACACAGGGCACATGTCTCATGGCTTTGGTTTATATTGTATGTACGAATTTAGCATAACTTAGCTTAGCTTCTATTATTGCTTCCTTGTTCTTAATGATGGTACGAATTGACGACTTTGCTAAGCCATACCGTAAACCGCTGTTCGGCACCGAGTTATGGTTCGACAACCGGGGCAATTTTTGTGTTTCAAATTGTTCAAAAAGGGAGGAGTTCAACAACCAAGTAATTACTGTGTAATTACTTTGCCTTCTGTTTTCCATTTTCAGTTGGATAACCTCCTGTAAGAGTGTGTTCTGTAACCAGGCAGCTGTGTCCTGCTTCTGTCAACAAATGAGTAACAATTTTAATACTGCATCTCATATTGGCTGCTGCATGTGTGACTAAATGAGTAGCACTGTGGAGAAGATGCATGGAAAGTCGTATGAGCGATCGCAAGACCTGTGGTTCAATAATTAATTGCAACCTGTGTTTGCTGGGAAGTGCGATGGAGGAGATTCAAGGTGTTTGGGACAAATAATCCTCCCACTGCTCTGGACCCACGACACTAAACTGCTGCCTCATCCACAACAACTGTATGGCGTTTTAGTTAAAAGGAAATTAAACAGGACTTTGAGATTAAAGTCAACTTTGTTGTGTGGCCTTTCAACCATCCTCCATCCATCCATCCATCCATCCATCATCCATCCACTTACACTTACTTCTTTTCTTTTAATCCCCCTTCCATCTTTCCTTCCTGTCTTTCTTACCCCCCCTTACATTATTTCCTTTCTTCCTCATTTTCCCTTTCTCCCTCTTTTTTCTTTTCTTTTATTCTTTCCTTCCATCTCTTCTTTTTCCTTATCATCTTCCTTCCTTCCTTCCTTCCTTCTTCTTCTTTCTGAACAACGTGGTTGTGAAGGTTTGCTGCTACTGGAGTTTTTTTTTCATCATTATTTCAAGGGCAACTCCCTACCACTGGTTCCTGACTGTATCTCACGTGTGTCACAGTTCTGAACAATTGTAAGCGTCAAACACCCGACCAAATAAACGTAACACCGCTCAACGCTGGCCAAAGCTGGAGGTGACGCATCTTAACGTTTTTCCAATAACAATATTAAATATTAACGTTTATGAAAAATATCTGAAGATATTTATTTCGACACGGCTGTTTATTTTTAATTTCCTGCGCAATACACCTTTAGTATCAGTTTTATGGAGCGTCGCTGCGGCCAACCAATGACAGAGCAGAGTTCTGTATTAACGACCAATCGGATCTAAGATCTGACCATAGCCATCGTCCCTCCCTCCCCGCACTTTTTTGCGTGGACTTTTGTGTAGTTCAGTCAAAGTTCGTAGTGAGCATTTGACCAACAATTGTACTGCGACGCAAGTAGTCAAGCTCCTCTGTGGCGAATTGGTAGACTCTTCTTCCTGCTTCGTCACTCGCTGCTGCTTCCATTCTCAGACATGTCTTTATATCTGCTTGGTGCAGGACGTCTGTGGAAGTGCAGGGCTGTTGTGAGAAGATCCATGGCTGCACTGCAGCTGCAGCAGTCTCACTGGTAAATGTTTATTTATCGCTATACATGAACTTGTATATGAACTTGCCAACACAGCACGTCGTCTCTGTGCAGGACGGTTGGTAATCCGCTATTGATCCGATATATTGATTGTAATTTTACTAATATTTGAATAATATTGGAAACACTATATTATGGGTATGTAACAGGCTACAGAGAATGACCAGGGTAAAATATGAAAAATTAAACTGTTTAAATGGGAAAAAAAGATTAGTTAAAGAAATCCAAACCTGTTGGGCAGGTTATGTGGCAGTTGTTTATTTTCTAATTTTTTAAAAGGAAGCCGCTCTTCTCTCACTGTCGTCTGCCTGTGTTCTGCTGCAGCTCATCAGTGGCCTCTGGCAAGATGCATGTTAACGGAGTGGATCTGTACTACGAAAAGACAGGCAAAGGGAAACAAGCTGTCCTGCTATTTCCTGGTGCACTGGGTAACTGTATTTTCAATACAATTTATGAATATAGCAACCAATCAGAAAGATCTATGCACTAAATAAAACTAAAGACAAACAAAATCACAAAAATGAGTAGAGTTGAAAGTAAAAGTAAAAAGAATGTTAAGACAGGCGTAGATTATATGCAGCAGTTTAAATTTGTCTCCGCAGGAACCACAAAAACTGATTTTGGACCGCAGCTCAAGTCCTTGAATAAGGAACGCTTCACAGTCGTCGGCTGGGATCCCCGTGGAAACGGAAACTCTCGTCCACCAGAGAGAGACTTTCCCTTGAACTTCTACGAGCGAGATGCGAAGGATGCAGTGGATCTGATGAAGGTGCAGTAGAACATGAGAACAACAAATTTAAGGTCACTGCAAAGATGCAGTGCATGGTTTTAAAGAGTAGAGAAGACCAATGCATTTTTAAGCAATCGGTAGTCAAAATAAAGCCCAAGCTGATGATACCGCCGTAACTACATACATGGCTGCCGACTATTAAATAAATACATGAACACATTTCAAGTCATGTAAATTTATGTAAAGTCAGATTTTATGACGTCCATGCTTTTAACCAAAAAAGAAAATCACCTTAAATAAACACATCTATACACAATAAATATAAATTATTAGTCGTGATAATAAAAATAAACACTAGCTAGTGTGATTCATAGTAATTGTCATCTCTCTGACAGGCCTTAGGCTTCGGCAGGTTTTCTCTGCTGGGCTGGAGCGATGGTGGAATCAGCTCACTCATCGCTTCTGCAAAATACCCAGACCTCATCCACAAAACAGTTGTATGGGGGGCAAATGCCTACATTTCGCAGCAAGACCTCGACTGTTACAATGGTACTTGAAAAATGTCTCTGCCACGACTCTCCACTGACTTTAACTATGAATGATGTTGAAGAGAAAGGTCAGGTTTTTGGGTGTATTTCTGGTTTATGGTGTGTGTGAAACATGGAAGCTAACTATTAACAGCTCACTTCATGAACTCTGGTCCTTTTTAACCCTATGATATCTGGAGTATTTGTTTGTTTTACTTGGCTGTATATCTTTGTATCTTTCACACCAAAGTCTATAGAGAAAATCAACATTTTTAACTCAAAGGTGAAAAGAACATCAGCTTAGTCTGTCAGCTATGTGTGACGAGGATAGAGACTCACAAATGAATCCTGGGTAAATGCTCAGGTAGTTTTGATCTCTTACACCTTAACTTTGGCACTCACACTGTCGGTGAGAGAAAGTGACTGTTTCTCACAAGGTCATATTCTTAAACCTTCTGATGGAGATTTTTGTTTTTCTCAGCCATTCGTGATGTTTCCAAGTGGAGTGCGAAAATGAGGCAGCCCCTGGAGGAGGTGTATGGAACTGAAGGCTTTCCTAAGTTATGGGAGGCCTGGATAGATGGTGTCATACCCTTTGCCAAGAAGCCTAACGGTACTGACATCTTGATGTTTTTGACAACATGGCCACATGGTCATTTAGTGGCCTCCTATGCTGACATCCTCTGGCCAGCTGCAAAATTTTTTTTAATACAAATCCATGCTGCAATAGCTCCAAACAGGACCTGAACTGTTCTTCCGTCTGTTTATCTCTCTCTATTAGCATGAGAGCTGCAGGCTGTGCGAGTCAGTGATACTGCTGACTTAAAATATAAAAATCAGCAGAATCGTTCTGCTTCACTTGTCTTTAATATGAATCTGTCTTCATCAGGAAGTGTCTGCATGGAGTTTCTGCCCCTCATAACTTGTCCAGTCTTCATCATTCATGGAGAGAAAGACCCCGTGGTGCCCACCTTCCATGCAGATTATATTGCCAAACACATAAAGGGATCCAGGT
Source organism: Cynoglossus semilaevis (assembly GCF_000523025.1). Lineage (NCBI taxonomy): Eukaryota > Metazoa > Chordata > Actinopteri > Pleuronectiformes > Cynoglossidae > Cynoglossus > Cynoglossus semilaevis. The sequence goes on from NC_024308.1 coordinate 12,980,208, forward strand.
GAGAATACTCACACGGGTATTACTACATGTGAATAAGAGGAAAAACACACTTGCATGATGATGGTGTGTGTGTGTGTGTGTGTGTACTGTTTCTTACCAAATCCAGATTATACATGATGCCAGAGGGAAAACACAATCTTCACCTAAGATACGCTGAAGAATTCAACAAGATGGTGGAAGACTTCCTGCACGACTAATCCAACAATGAATAAAACAAACAAATGTTTATATAAAAAAATTAAATGAATCCAGAGATCAATTTAAATATTCACAATAAATGTACATTTTTGCTTTATCTCTCCATATTTATAAATCATTTTGACCTATTGAATGTTGATTCAATATTTAGACATCTTTTGCCATTGTTGGGCTGAAATATATTTTAATTGGAATAACAAATAAGTCCTAGAATAGATAAATGTCAGTCAAAAGGCTGTGATAAGTTGATGAGATTAGGCTGCTGTTTGAATTTTGGAATGTTTTGCATTTGTGCCCCCAGCATGCCTTTGTGGTATTTGCATTACGTAAGGTTTGCTTTTGCAAAATAAATAAATAAATAAAAATTCCCGTGAAGATTATACTTTTAAAAAATCGCGGTGCCTCTTCCTTCGCTTATTTCACATCGATTGTACCGGTGGCTCCTATTAGGTCTGCGTACGCTGCAGGCGTAATCATCGATAGTCGATTGGTCTGGGCTTTTTGTGTAACCCGGAAGTAGTTGTGTTGTTACTGTTTTCTATTCGCAGCACGAGTGTAACTCTAATCAACTACGCTCAGCATCAGGTTGACAAAATGAACGAGATGTTGAACGGTGTTACAACGGAAGGCATTTCCATCCACAATTTCACTGAGAAGATTCTGGAGCAGGTGATTCATTTTCACGTGATGAAACTCAGCGACAGTTTTTTTCTCTGGGTCGGTTCAAGTCCCGTCCTGTCCAGCCTGGCGGTGTCAATGAGCAGCAAATACGTAAGTCATACTTTAACATTGAGTAATATATGAAGTAGACTTTAGTCGCTTATCAGGTTTTTTAATGGTTACCATGTTAAACAGACATTAAAAAGAATATTTCTGCTTTATTTAGTTTGGTGATGTTGTAGTTCCAGATACTTGTGTTTACGTGGTAAAACTAGTGTTGACTGTAAATGTGATTTAAAGTGCACTTGTGTTGACTGTAAATGTGATTTAAAGTGTTGGTCCCAGGGCTTACTCTTGACAATGACTGGTTTACAGCTTTTTCACTGAGGTAATAATGGGTCACAATGCACTTCACCTGCCCGTGCGCCCCTGACAGAAACCGCATAAAGAAGATAACGACGGAACAACAACACATGGCGAAACAAGGGGAAAAAATCACAGAGCTCATAATGTACACACAGATTGTTAACGTCTTCGGTCTTGCCGTTGCTTGGACCCTCTCCACGGTCACCGTGTTGGTTTATAAGAAATTGACATCGACACGAAATTTAACTCTGAACCCAGCACTGCCCCAAGTGGATATAATGCTCATCAACCTTGCCAAACGTGTAGTGTGGCTGAATTGACGTTTGAAACGGACGTATCCAATCAGGTCCATGATGCCACACGAAGTGGGCTTTATGAGAACCCGTCGTTTACATATGTCTGTTTTGTAGCGATGTCAAATAAAGTGTTCGTAAAGACGCAGACAATCCAAACATCCGACTGAGGGACAACGTCTCAACCTGCAGGATGACCAAAAAAAGTCTAAACACTGCGCAGTCCTGGGGAAATCATGACAGTACCTCAACCTACCACCGCAAAACTTGCGCTCAGAGTTCGTCTGGTGTTGAAGTACAGTATGCTAATAGAAGACTCCACAATTTTGCGAAGATCCTCGAGGATTAAAAGGCATGGTTTCACTCTTTGTTCATTAAACTTGATATTTACCTGAAGATGAACCTGACCTGTTCTCAAACGGGTTGTATATAGCATTGTAATCAGTAAATGTAGAAGTGTGATATGGAACCGAAATGTATACATTTACAGTGTACAAATTGTAGTTCATTTGTAAAGCCACTTTGGCCCTTTAGGGGCTCTGTAGTTTTTGCTGATAACACACTTAAAAAAAAGTTATGCTTATTAATAATGTTGCAGTAGTTAATAATTAGAAATTGTTTTTTCCCACTGGTGTGTTTTACATTTTATAAACAATTGTTGTTTTCTTTTTTCTGCAGGATTCAATGCCATTGTCTTCATTAATCATGGGGGATTCGTCCAATACTATTCTAAATACCTTCTCACAGAGATTAGGTGAGAAGATACACTCATTTAAATCAGAGCAGAAATTTACTTTGGAACTTAGATGGATCTGAAACTTGTGAATTCAATTCTGTGCTGTAACAGAAAAATAATCCTCCATTGTTGTGTTGTAGTTGAGTAGATAAATTATTTGTTTTTGTTTGTTTCCCAGCAAAGAAGACTAAAAAACAGGTGTTTTTGAGCTACGATCTTCCAATGACAGACTCCAACCTCAGTCTCTTGGTGGAGAGGAGGATATTAAAAGAGCTGGAGCTCCACCCTGAGCTTTTCTAATTCACCACTGAGCATCCTCTCACTGGACTTGAACATTATACATGAAGAAAAAATAATAATAAAAAAAGCTTTTGTGCAAAACAGCTTGCATACTTAATCATGACCCAATAAGCAGTATAGATACGTCATCAAGTGTTCTTTTATTGACATAATAAATTAAACTGTTCATTATCAAAAACATGTACGCCTGTGGCTTTTTGTACAAATGTGTCATATTAAAAAAATAACACTTACAAAACATCATTAGTGGTGGTTGAAACGAGCGAACCTTACAGTCCGTTTATTGAAAATACTAGCTGTGTGCTCAACATGTTGTTGAAACCAGAACAAGATCTGTGAATATTTTGGACAAAAAAATGGTTTATTCATTTGTGTCAACGGCTCCCAAATGTTAGAGCCATAATTGATCTGTATGAAGCTCATGGCTTGACTTCACACTAAGAGTCCAGTAACACACAGTGCCTTCATGCTAGGGCTTGACAACTTCCAATATTTGTAATGTATCACACCACATGTATTGTTACTAGACAGCTGCCCACGGTAGAAACCCTGGTCAAACAAAGAGTGTTTTACTTTAGGACTGGACCAAACGTGGAAGCTCCGGCTTCACGTGACTCACATTTGGTTCACGACCTGTCGTTTGAGGAACAGCAATGTGCTTATTCTGTACATTATAAAAATAGAAGGTTGTTGGTTCATATATTATGAATGAATAGATGGCACATGTACACATACCTTACATTTTTAATGCAGCCCTATGGGGTACTTGGATGGTAAAGTGTATAAATGTACAACAACCACAACTAGGCCTGGCCTACGATGTCCTACACTAAACTCCACCTGGTTTTTTTGTTTGTTTGTTTTTTAGAAATAAATGGAAAATATTGTGCTTTTTCTGGTTTACACTTCCTAAGAGCAGGATTACTACGCAGTACAGAACACATACTGAAAGTTTGGAGTGGAGTCATTTGATGATAAGGAGGTATATCCAACAAAATTGCCCTGGGCAGCATTAGGAAATAAATACCTGCTAGTTTTCATAAATTACATTCTGTAATGTTTAAAAAATAAACTAAATTATCATAGAAAGCCATTTGGTGAAATACTGAGATGCATCATAAGACATGCTGAATTAAACTGACCCATTCTCCATGTCTGTTCCACACTCAGAATTGTTTTGACCACATGTCCATCTGCTGAGGTCTCAGGCTGCTCATGATGTCAAACAACCATCATACACCCACATCGATGACACTCATGGGTATTTAAAAACTAAAGTCTACTCCAACCTCAGCATCTGAGGAAAAAGTGCCACTTTGGACTTTGTAGAGAAGACAAATGAAGAATACAAAAAATATCTACAAAAAAAGGGACAATGTTTTGTGCCCTTTCATGCAAAACAACTGGTAGTGGTTTAGCCAATCCCTGGATCACCCTGATGTTGGCTTCAAATCCCCAAACACTTGATTGTGTCTCTGACCTTTAGTGCAAAATAACTCTTAAAGATCAATACAATGTAGTGGAATCCTCTTTCCACGAGTCCAGAACTACAGACAGAACTCACAGAGCACTCTCTATCCAAGCTAGTCAACGTTAGCCTCCTTTCTCGTCGCTTCATCTGCTTCTTATCTACTGAGGTCAAAACAAGGGGGAAAAAACAACAAAACCTTTGGACCTTTAGGTTACTCAGACATTAAATTCAGGTCAACGCGATCCAGGACAATAATATTTTTGGCAACTCCTGAACGACTCACAATCACTACAAACTACAAAAATGTCAACTTCCCAAAGGTTTCATCACTTTTTAAAAAAAAAAGTCTTAAAATTTCACATCTGACCATTCAGACAGTTTAATGCCTCAGCACAGTATAGACTATTGCTACGATGCTCACACCCCATTGGCTACTGCGTGATTTCCAATCACCTCACCCCCTGTCGCCAGAGCGTATGAGGCAGGTACAGCTGCCAAAGCAGTTGCTGCTGCGACTGTAGCGCTCCCAGTGGTTGAGAGGTGCAGTGGCGTGTCATGAACTCGTGAATAATCTCTGTCAATCTTGGCCAAGAGGAGGTGCTGTTCTCCAGGATGGAGCAGTGTCTGGCGGGTGAAGGTCTCCCCATCAGCCATACTCTCCGGCAGAGGTTTGCCCCGAGGTTCGGGCAGCAACAGTAGGCAAATGATGCACAGCAGGGTGCAGCATGCAAAGATCACGTGATGTAGAAAGTAGCCCTTCTGGTTGTGGAGCTCCATGATTGGAGCAGTGAGCATTCCGAAACCTGCACTAGCCAGGACCAGTCCTAAGCCTCCACCCCTGCATCAAATGTTAGCGTTAAGTTAAAATAAAGTATAATTAATAATAAAAGAAAACTCAGACCTCCCCCAGACTCACCTGATAACGGTGGGGGTGATTTCAGCACAGAAGAAAATACTAAGTGTGCTGACGGCATGAGAGGAAAACATCCCGATGATGGAAAAGGCCACCGAGAATTTTCTGTTCAGGGTGTCTCTCAGAACTGTCCAGTAGAGGGAGACAAATGTTAAGAACTACATCAGCATGGAGCAATTTAAACAGAGTAAATGAGGTTGGACATATTCTACAGTTCCTAGGAGTCATATATGTTGTCATGTGGTTGTACCTGTGTCATGGCGGAGGCTGTACTTCCCAATGACTGGATTCCATCAGGGAGCATTAGACAAAACAGAAAAGAGGAGAAGAATTCCATGAGTAAACACAAGGGCCAACTTTCACACAAAAAAGAGCCTGGAAAACATGTTTACTGGGGCCAACTTTCACACAAAAAGAGCCTGGAAAACATGTTTACTGCACTGGGAGGAAACTCAGTTTCTCATAGATTTGGATTCAAACTGAGCTCTGTTGTTCAACTGACATAGCTGCCACCCCCCACCGCCCAATCTCCACAGCCTCTTTCATTCTGCAGTTTTAGAAACCTTGAAAGTTAACCTATGCCCCTAAAAGAACAGAGTAGCACTGTTTATAGCTTGGAACCCCTTTGAGTTCTTGTTCTGGTCTGATTAGTCCTATTTACTCACGGTTTAGTAGACCCAGCTGCAGCAGCGACGCCAGCGCTGTTATGATCATGAAGGTGAGAAGACCGCCACGGCGTCCCATCAACCCCACAGCAGGGCAAAGGGCCAGGCAGGTTGCCACGGCGATGCCAGCCATTGTGTAGTAGTCTGCGTGGCACAGAGCAGTGGGCTGGGCCTCTGGGTCCATCATACTTCGGGCAAAGCAGTGGTGGATCCCGTACCCTGTCAGGCTGCACCGGGAGACAAGCAGAGACAATGTGAACTATGAGTGGGTGGTAGTACCTGAGACTAGCCACTAGGGTGAGTCTTGGACAATCGTGTGTAACTCATGCTCCTCCAATGCAGCGAATGCTACGTTGATAAGCAAAGGAACTGTACAAGCACAGCACACTTACGAGTTGACACACAGAACCACAATGTTTTTCCACAGGTTCCTGGTACTCATCATCTTGATGATGCAGCTCCGCTGAGGTTTTCTGTGCAGCTCTTGCTCCAGTTCTGGTAGGAAACATCAAATGCACATGTTGAGAACCTTCCTCTCAGAAGCTAATGAAAATCCAGCCACTCGGGTGCCTGTTAGTACACAGCCGTGTACACGCCGTGGGGCCTGAAGATAAATGGCACATTCTTTTGCCTACTCCTACCATTAATCTGTCTGTGTGACAACTGGGAGAGAACCAAACAATGAAATCCAGGCCGAGAGCTGCCGATGTTGGCACACCGAGGAGGAAGGAGCTTCACCGTGTCAGACGCAGCTTGAAGATTTCTGTGGAGTTACTACAGGGTGGTTTTTATGACACACCATAATGGTGTACTTGAGATTTTTAAAGGTGGTATTGAGCGCCACCATCTGCAAAGTCAGCACTGACTGTGATACTTTTACAGACCAATCGATCTCCTCAACTATAGAGTCCAGAATAGATTTTCAGCCTTCAGGGAAACTTGAGCTGTTGATTCATTGATTCTGGAGTTTATTCGTGTGACTTTGAGGAATCCACACACAGGAGGCGCCATTAGGGATATGTGGCCCCTCTGGGAATCAAACCCAGAACTCTCTGCGTGCTAGCAGCTACACTAAGGAACCACAAATTCCCAAGAAACTGACATAGTTTAATAATTTTAATTTTGGAAAATGAAAAATTATTAATTTTAATTAAGTATTAATTTATTTAATAATAAATACAAATAATTTAAAGAGTAATTTAGAAAATTTATAGAGTGAGTCTTTGCAGCCAACACAGGGATATGTAGTTCCTCTGGGAATCAAACCCAGGAGTCTCTGCTTGCAAGGCATGACTGACTTGGTGATTTTAATTTTGTATTGTATTTATATTCATTTATTCCAAGAAGCTCTAGAAGATGACCATCTGGAAAATGAAGTGAGCACATAAGGGCCTGCAGCCTCTGGTTGACTTTCTATACACAGCACAGAAGAAGTCGCTGCAGAGCACAGCTTTTGAACACAACGAAACAACTGGAAGAAGTCTGAGCAAACTTCACTCATGTCGTCTCCGTCCTCACCTATCAGAACCCCACTGGGCTCCATCGTCATGTCCGTCCTGTTCTTCCTAGCAATGTGCAACATCATGGCTTTGGACCGCCTGTACTGCTGGGTGGCCAGCAACCAGCGGAGAGACTCGGGGAAAATCCTGCAGAAGAAGAGCGGGATGTGGAAGGTGGTGCAGGAGCAAGTGAGGACACACAGGAAGAAGAAGAGCGTGTGTTGTCAGAGGAGGGAAAGAAAGAAGAAGAAAGGAGAAGAGGAGGAGAAAGAGGGAGGGATGAAGGGGAGAACAACATGGGGAGAAAGAGAGCATTGTTTTGAATGTTGAAGCAGTGTGTAGTAGTGTACAAGCTGACGCCTGGCTCAGTGTAAGGAGTATCTGCCCCCCCACCACCAACACCTCCCTCCACTCCCATCCACTGCCGTGGATTTCCTCACACACTCACCAGATGTAGGGCAACATCAGAACAAAGGGGCTGATTATGACGATCTGAAGCACCTGCCAGTCATCCCGCTGCGGCCAATTACGGCACAGAGCGGCTAGCCCCGGCATCAAGAGCTGCCCGCCCACCATCAGGAAACTGGCCACCATGGCCATGGAGAACCGCCAGGCTGGCAAACAAAGCTCGATCCCTGAAGTGAGGAGGCAGAGAGGAGAGACAGTTGATAATAGAACCTTCAGACCGATCTGCTGCAGCAGTGCTATCGACCAAATACTGTGTTAGCATTGACGCCCGTGTGTTAATGTGGACATAAAGTTGTCTGCATCACCTCATGGCCTGTAGGACTCTGACGTGTCTGTTTGTTTAATGGTGGGGGCCATTGTTTGAGCTCCCCTCTGAGTTATTGCGAGCTCCTATTACTGATCCTTCCCCTGAGAGACAGCACTTCCACCCCAGACCTCCATGTGAACTCAGGACTGGGTTTTTGAGAGGATTTAGCCACTCCGAAAAGCAAAGAGTTTCACTGCATCCACTCTTCAATTTCTGGGCTCCTCTCCCTCCCTTCTTCCCTCTCTCTCCTCTCTTCTTCCCTCTCTCCCTCCCTCCCATTTCCCCTCCTTTACTGCCTGTAACTTGGTACAGTCCAGATGGCCTGGTCCATATGGCAAGGTCTTTCTGAAGGTGACCACTGTCAGTGTGTGAGGAGTGAGGCAGGAGGCAGGAGGCAGGCTGCTAACCTGGCATCATGTACTGTCACTTCTTATTGTACACTAGGAGGAGGGGGTGGGGGGCAGAAGGGGGTGAAAAAAAAGCAGGAGTATCAGGGGTAGAATACCAATGACATTTTCCTCTACACATCAGTGGAACCACAGGGGGAACGATGATGATAAAGCCAAGAGAGAAGAACACATGGTGACAAAGGTGGAGGGAATGAACGGACGAACAGACGGGCGAATCACAAAAAGATGACAAATTAAAAGTCACGTCTTCTCTCTCCGTCTTTCATCTGTTCCTTTCTACCACGGACAACAAGAGAATCAAAAGAACAAGAAAGAGTGGCCACCACACATCAGATGGACAAAAGACTAGTGATAAAAAATAGTTTTAGAGTTTTATGTACGAGGGCTGCGAACACGAATGCTAACATTAACAAACATTAACAAGAATAATTAATTGGAGAAATTACATTTTTATCACATGGTCAGAATGTTCAACTGATTGGTTTTTTCAACTTTATCTGCATGTTTGTTTTGGCCATTTTTTTGCATCCTCCCTCCCTGCCCTGGCACAGACTTGTACTTCGTTTAACTTTCTGTAATGTGACCATTAATTCTGAAAACACATTGGCTACATATCTGATTTAGGAGTACATTTGAAAGTGACCTGACTCTGCTGTGCAAAAACTGTATTTTTATTTTTAAACCGTCATATATGGGCTACGTGTTGGTTTAACTGGGCAACGTTAGTCTGCATTGCTGGTCCTCATCTCCAAATCACTAGTCAGACTCTAGTCTTCAAAATTAGGTTGTGCCCCATTAGGGTTAGGTTCTGGTCCCCAGGGGGCGTGCTAGTCACTGTATTCAAACACAACACCTTCTGATGCAACCAAAACAGTTGACAACTCTCTGTGGAGAAAACCCACTGTACCTCACACACACGCACACACACACACTGGTAAGGACCTTTTGTTCCAGCTGAGTGAAGAATGATTCTCCTTGTGCTGATTATCTCACCACTCGTCCCTGTGCTGCCCCCCCCCCAGCACACCCCGACCCTCCTACACCCCCTCCCCAGCCTCGCTGCCCACTCTTTGCTCTTGCTTATCAGAGTTAAAGTGGTGCTTGCACAGTGTGTATGGCCACCCTCCCCCATCTTCCCTCACCCCCAGCAGCTTCTGCTCTCCTCCTCTCCCTTTTTTCACATCTGCAAGTGAAACAGCAGCAAAAAGGTTTTTTCACAAAACAAAAGCCTCTAATGGCACAAAGGGAAGGAGGAAACAAAGAGGAGACAATGGAGGAGCAGCTGAGCCGACGGCCGCGTGCATCTGTGATGACGACTGCCTGACAGCAGCACACACACATGCACAGTTGGTTGTCCGCTGCTCCATTCCCAACCTTGCCTGGGGCGGGACGACAGTGCTGAGAGACTATTGACTTTTAAAACAGCGTGAGTTCATGGTCAGACTCTGTGCCTGTACTCCCAGTGGTACACAAATACTCTGTGACAGAAGGAAAACGTGTACTTCCCACAGAAACAAGGTACAGGATACTGACAAGACTGACCGAGTACACAACTGGGTAAACGCACTCAGCCCAAAATGGTGTTTTGGGACGGCATTTGTCAGCACTTTGAACATTAATTCAATGTCACTGTGACAATTAATTCTGTGCATTGTTCGAACATCTACGTCAGGGTGCAGCACAGAGAGAGTGTTAGGGACAGGATGTGACAAGGTTTCTCAGCTGAGTCAGCAGTAGTGAACCCTGCAGCTACACACACACATACACACACACATACATATACTGTTACATGTATGCACACTGGCAGATTGCCTGTGTTTTTCATTTTCAGCGCTAAGACGTAGTGTATCAGCAAAAAATCAAGAAACTTTTTTCCTCATTTTGTTTATACTTCATTTGGTACTAAATGTTCGCCATTCAAGAGTTTACACCAGACTTCACACTCATTGTACTGTATGTACTGTGTTACACTCAGGCACTCATTGTACTGTATGTACTGTGTTATATAGACTGTACATAAAGAATGGACAGTTCCATGGTTCACAAATGGCAACTGTTAAAATTAGGTTGAAAAAAAAGCTAGTATCTGGAGCCTTCCAGTGTAAATGTTTGTCTATTGGATTATTAATGAACACCTGATCAGTATGTCTACTGATCCTGAAGCTCTTTATTTCAGATTTTCACCCTATCAGCTTGAAATGTTTGCTCAAGTTAAATCTGATGTTCTACAGGGTTTAAAATATATGTTCTGTTTTCCACCCACAGTCTTCAAATTCAATGCTGCAACCTGGAGCTGACAGCCAGCCTTGTCCTCACGTCTCCTTCCAGCCCATAATGGTAAGGACTTGTTATTATTCCCATCATAGATTTCCAATAAACCGTGGTGTGTTTTCCATTAAATAAAACCATATTTTATATGATCTGCTCTGAAGAGCCATGATTGCGGCGTGGAATTAGTTTCAATTTATCTCCATCTGAAAATAGAGATGCAGAGACAGCAGGTGGGGGCGGGGGTGTAGCTGTCATCCAGCAGCTGCCCCCAGGAAGACCCAGAGGTAGCTGCCAAATTACAGTAAGTAATAAACCTGTGTAGAATATCTACAACAACCAAATATGCCCGCTGCGTTTGACATCAACACATTTACTTTAGCGGGAGGAGAAAATGCACTGAGCTAAAAACGCTCTGGTGCAGAGTGATAACAAAATGAACTGGGATTTTAAATGAGTCTCCAGTAAATGAGGAGCAGGGAGAGGGAGAAGGACCAGAGAGGAGCAGAATGGATGCAAAGACTGGAAACATATTTGTCTGAAATCCCCAAATAATCTTTTGTTTGTTTTCAGAACTCATACTTTGAAATACAGCATTACTTTCCCTAAGGGCACTGTTTAGCTCGCTTGCTAACATAAAAAACCCCTAAACAAACACAAAAAGTGTGTGAGTGCAGTGATTGTTCCAACATTTTTTTGAGCTCAAACTGTTCCTCAACTGGATCATTGCAGTAACTGCTTCTCACAGTCTTAGCCAGAGGTGTGCAGCCTGTGGCTCCTGGGCCACACGCTGCTCTTCAGCCTCTCGTTTGTGGAGCTCATTGTTCTGTTACTCTGTCCAAACACTTGAAGTTTTGTAGCGTGAATGTGTCAAAGCCTGGGTTCAAGGTCAGGGCGTTTTGATGCAGTGGCACTGGTTTCCAGAGCCAAGACAATAAAACAATGTGTCACTGTCAAAGAGCACATACACTGTTGTGTTCTAATATTCTCCTCAGGCGAGGACACTGTCTGCTAGACGAGCAGCAACTTCGTGGCTAAAAAAGTGTAGAGAAAAAGAAAATTTAATTTGAAAAAAGGAAAGGTTTCTTCTTTTTCTTCAGTTAAAACTCGTTTGTGGTTCATGCGACTCGTGTGACTCGGTCTTTGATGACGTTTGCAGGTGGTAAAAACCGTCGTGTGTTTGGCAGTCAACCGTCTGACACTGAGTCACTTCTGTTGGGATTTGTGCTGCGGCACAGTGTGAATTTCTGCACCAGCTTGTGTTTCTTCTACTGTATGTAAAACACACCTCTCATTACTCTGCAGTACTCTGTAAAGTACACAGTATTTTTTGGCCTTTGTGTTGATGTCGAGGCTCCTTGGAGGACGAAGGTGAGAGATTGAAATGATTCATGATCAAACAGCTAACCAGTTTAGTCTACAGATACGCTAACATGTGCCAATTAGCACAAACAATGCTAATAAGCTAATCTTTAGCATACAAACAGATGCAGCTGCTGCTGCTGTGGTCAGGTGTTCATTGGCCATTTGCTCCAGACTGAGACCAAAATCTCGGGAATGTTCTGAGGAGACGGCTACGGGACACAGACTTGTGATTTGTTTATTTGTTTTTAGTAAGGGCTCAGCAGACTTATCTAGGACTCCCTCCC
>NC_024308.1:12994676-12998797 GCF_000523025.1 Cynoglossus semilaevis
TCAAAGTATAACCTGGATTCACGCATAATGTATGACTAATCTGTGGCTGGAACAATGAGAGAGAGAGAGGCAACAGGGAGAGAGGGGCCTGTAGGAAATGAGTGAGGGTCAGTTGGAGAGGAGGAGGAGATAGGGGGGATGCAGCAACAATTTTAGCAAATTAACTTAAAAAATAAAGGCACCAGAAGCTGAAATTCTACAATAGTTTCTTAGCAAACTGTAGTATTTCCTGCTAATGAAATTTGAAAAAACAGGCTTTCAATAGAATGATTAGATTATTGTTATTTTATATAATTATATATTTCCATTTTATGTGTTTTATTTTGCATTTATCCTGTAAAATGTATCAGAATCACACCAGAATTTCCAACTTGACCAAGGAAAAAGACTGACTGATTTACAGGAAGGATGGCAAAATAAAACAGTGAGGAAGAAGAGGAACAAGAAACAGGAGAAGAGAATAGGGAAAATTTAAAATGGAAGAAAAAGAAGTAAAAGATAAACCTGACATTTATAAAAACCCAAACAGAGATGAGGAGGTGACGGCGTTGGTCCTTACTGAGCAGATAGAGGGAGAGAGCCAGGCCAGCCAAGCAGAAACCCTCAAAGAAGCGCAATGTGCTGAACATGGTGACGTTCACCGAGAAGGCGACGCTCAGACCAAACACCAGCACGAGAAACAGGGAGAGAATCAGGGCGGGGTGTCGACCAAACCTACGGCAGAGAGGAACAAACACACAGGTGAAAACAAGATGCAACAAACATGTCTCTGTCGGAAGGACGGAGTTTATAAAAGGGGAGGGGGAAGGGGCCGGGGGGCGTCAGAAGACCAGTAGGTCAGGCCGGAGCTGCCCCTGCAAATTTCTTTACATTGTTGCCATGGTTACTGATCCCAAATACAATGCAGGGGACATTTTTCCCACGATGCAGCTCAGGTCGCTCACCGGCTGCAGACATGAAAACAAAGACGGCAACGGAAAACACTGCCTGTCTTTAAGACCTTCTCTACCCACGGTACCAAACAATTCATTGAGAAACTTTTCTGTTTCTGACTTTTAATTCAACTGTGACAATGTCAAATAATATTAGCTGCTCAGCCTGAAATCAAACAGGACCAGGATTACAGATGCAGTTGATGCCAATGTGTGTTTTTAAATTGCTGTTGTGATGGAATCCAACACAGACACTCTGAATAAGTAAAGTTACATTTTTATCACTTTTTTAAATCTCATAACAATTCTGTAAAAATCCCATATTGTTAAAAATTGGTCAAACGACAGAGAGATTACAAAGTTAGGCCAGAAACTGGAAGAACCAAAACAAATGTGAAAGTTGGCCAAAAAATAAAAAGATTAAGAAGGCTAAGTAGGCTAAGCTAATGTAGCAAAATGTAGCCGATACAAAGATGAAAAACAAATGCTTGTCTTTTGTTCATACAGTCACAGTCGACATCAGAACCAGTGTAGGCACCAGGACAGAGCCATGAGTCAGACGTGTGTGTGTTGAACTGTGACAGCCAGCACAGATGTTCCTGCTCTCTGGAGCTTCACATCTTCATGACTCAAGCAGCGTAGGAACCAGGCTGTAGCTCCGTTAGCCAATCACTGAATTAATGAATCACTGAATTAATTACATCAATTTCAGGTTCTTTAGCACAGCATCTCTGCACTGAGAGAATTCTACAGAGTTATTCTCTAATGTCATGTAGAGACCAATTAGTATTGATTATTTACTTCAACCCTTGTTTTACCAGCTTTATATTTGAAAACATTGCAACACTTTCACCTAAAATAATTTGATTTAACATTGACTTTGTTTAAAGTCACATGTTAAGTTTGGCTTCACACCTTAAATTGACTCGACTTAACGAGTGCGACCTTATTAGGTTTAACACAAAAACTTCTGTAAGAACTTTTTTCTACAGAAAAAAACTAAACGTACCAGTCGGCCATGACACCCATCACCAGATATCCAAATATGGAGCCCACCAGCAGAGAGAATTTAGCGATGTGCACCTTCCAGGCCGAATCACAGACCAGGTTCCACTGAAACCGAGGGAAGAAAGTCAACAGACACATTAGAAGAACAGACGAAGAAACGAGATATTTCAGTGTACTGATATTTTCTTACACTCCTACAAATCACTGACATCTACCTGCTGGTATCTGTCATTCTTTTCCTGCAATATATGAAAAATAGATGTTTTTTTTGTATATATTTTTAATAATTAATTACGATTAATCGTGAGTTGATCAGTGGTTGATACCTAGCGTTGATGTGAGCGGCCTGTCTGTGAACCTGAACACGTGTCTGTAAATGCAGAAATCGATCATTTTCCTGAAAGGACACGAGCCAACGTGAAACCCACTGCAGCACTGTGCCACAGCCAAGGGCACGTGTGGGAACACAATGTGTTCTCTATATTTTGTGTGACCCTGAAAAATGCGTCTAAAAGTGCCCACTGGGCCAATTCAGCCGAGCGTGACAACAGTGACGGTGTTTAAAAATGATTTATAGCTGGGGGAGAGAGCGGGGGCTGTTAGGACCAGTGATGTCTGGGGGGTGGGGTCAGATATGAGGCGTGTGCAGAGCTGGGTGACACTTTTAAATGCCCCGCCCCCTGTTTTTTGTGTATTACCCTCATTAATGTTACAGTGGCCATGCTGTATTGATTCATCCGTTAGCCTTTGGGCGGAGAAGAGCTGACGGAGTTCCTCTGTTTAATGACAGAACAGATTCTCTGTGGCTCTAAACTGGGACCTTTGACCTTTCACTGCCATGTGATGCAGGTTAAAAGTCGTTCTCTCAACACTGTCTGTTCTCTCTGCATCAGTCACTTCTTTTGTGGATGTGAAGTTTCCCTCAAGGAATAGATCAAACATCAGCAGAAACGGCTACAGCCGGGAGGTCAAGACTCATTTTAACCAGGGGCCGCAGCAGCGATGCAGTTAGCCTCAGAGGTCAGAGGTCGGCTGGTAACCTGAAGACTGTAGAGATGTAACTACTCCATAATGTATTTTTAAGGAAAACTCTTTGAATGGCTTAATTTAAAGCTCGTGAAGGCTCTGTCACAGATCAGGGCTGCATTCATAAGAGCTTTCTTCTCTTGCAGGGGATTTTTGTGAAATTTTGTACAAGTTGCATTAGACTTAGAACAGAAAACAACGTGAAAATAGATTTTTTTTTAGCTTTTTCAGATTCCTTTCTGTTTCAAACAGTGAAAGTCGACGGGTCATAAACAGAGAAACTGAGCTGAGGATCAATAGAACAGAGGGAAAGGGCAGCACTGTAACGTGATGTATACCCAGGACGCATTTGACATTCAGGCAATAAAGCCTGAGAAGTCACCAATTATACACCACCAACCAACCAACCACAGCTGATGAAGAAAAGCTGATCATTCTTCAACCCTGCTTCAGGTTCTTCTGGTTTCTCTGAAGAGATTATCCTTTATTTATACTTTTACTAAAACCTCAGAATAAAATCTTTCTTTTGTAGTCACCCTGTCCCAGCACACATGCAGCCGCATTGTTTGACTGTAGCTGCCAGCTGCTGCCATGTTAGAGCTTAACACACACACACACACACACCATCCCATATTGAGGTCAGTGGGTAACTTGGTAATGCGTGTGTACTACTCGGATCAGACTGTTGTAAACAGAGGAATTATTATTATTATTATTATTATTATTATTATTATTATTATTATTATTATTATTATTATTATTATTATTATTATTATTACCTTTGTCACCACATTCTGGCTGAGTCCTGTCAGCAGCTCCAGCTTCCACTCCGTGCAGTCGCACAGCCCACTTTCACCGGTGCCCTCTCCGTACCCCTCCTCGCCAGTGCCGGTGCCGGTACCGTTGCTCCCTCCCGTGACGAGGGCCGGCGGTGGAGAAGCCACGGTCCAGTTGCTGTCGTTACCCAGGGGTTGGACGCATGTGCCATTGGGCTGCGCCAGAAGGAAATAATCCGAAAACTGGCTTAAGCCTATAAACAAAGCCGGTATCCAGGTCAGAACCACCAGCTGTTTCTGGTATCTCCCGAAGCCGCCCAGAGACGGGAGAACCGAGCGGTCGATGTGCGGCAGCAGCCGGGGCACCGGCGGCCCCCCC
>NC_024308.1:12999356-13038551 GCF_000523025.1 Cynoglossus semilaevis
ATGGCGGCCGGCCGGGGGGGCCCGGGGGCCCCCGGCGGCCGGAAGCCGTTCTCCGGCGGGTGATCCTGAGCCTCCGGCCGGCCGCCTGCCATCACGGCCCGGCCACAAAGAAGAGAGAGAAGCTGGGGGGGCGGGGAGGGGGCGCAGCTAGAAGCCAAACCCGGCTACAGTGTGACACAAAGAAACCCAAGAGCGCAGATAAATCCTGAAGCACGATCCAAGACTGGGGAAGAAGGTGGCACCGGAATCACCGAGCAGGCACCGTCATGGTGAGGGGGGGTCCAGCAGACCAGATGATGTCCAGGAGGAGAAGCTGTGTCAGGAGGAGGAGGCGCAGTGGAGGTATGGGGTGACGATCCCTGAGTGGAGTGGACTCAGACAGGCAGACACGCTCATAAACACGGTCTTCATCGTGGTCCACTGTGAGATCCATCCATGTGGAGGAGGTGAAGAGGAGGAGAGAAGGAGGCGGTGAAGGTGGTCATCCAAGACTGGACCTTCATCCACCAGGGTGCTCCACAGGTCTGACACCTGTCCGGACGGTGACCTCAGCACCTCCTGCAGGTGCACGTCCTTCACCTCCTGTGGTCCACTGTGTCCGAGCTCTTCATCATCATTTGTCTGTCCACTGGAGAGGAGTGACGGAGGAGTTACAAGTGACAAGGACGTGCAGTCGTCCTTTGGTCAATGGGAAGGGAGATGGAGAGATGAGGGAGAGAGTGTAGGGAGGAGATGGGTGGAGGGGAGGGTACGGGGCTGAAACCACGCCCTTCTGGAGTGGCACTAGGAGCAGCCATTGGTGATCATCCAAATCCGCGACTGCGCCACCGACGCACATCTGCAGGAAACACAAGCTGCTCTTTGTGCAAAGACCCAGAAGAGTCGGAGAATAAAATGGAATAGAATTTAATCCAGTTTTCACTTCAGGCTTTATTTGTTTCTGTGAAATCATCTGATCTTCTCTCTTGTTTCTTGTCGTGTGCATAAATATATTTTATCCATATTTTCATATGGTCTTTTTCCGCCTAAAAGGTAACATAAAATCCGGAATCAAGTTTCTTGTACGGGCGTTCATACTTGGCCAATCAACTAATATTGATTCTGTTGCATTCGTATCGCCTTCTATTAAATTTCCTTCTTATTTTTCCCAACTTGTGATTATGTTATTATGCAAATAATCATGTTAATGGAAACATTTCCCTTTCTGGATATTACCTCATATAATGTCATGTCAACTGCTATCGTATCGTATCGTATCAAGTCGTATCGAAATGAAGTCATTTTATATCGTTTTTCTTGGTGAAATAACTGATTTTTGCTCCTGCCTTCCATTACAATCACCGCGGCCACTGTTTCTTCCTCCTGTTATTTTTCTCATAATATGAAACCTCTAATAGGCAGAGTGACAGGCAGCCATTTGCAGACAATAGGATTTTAACAGGGTTGATTTGACGGCTGAGGGCCACTAGAGGGCGACAAATTATCATAATATTCGTCCTTGAATCTTTCAAAATGTCTCATTTTTTGAATCAGTTTGGGGTTTGCTTAAAATCCAGACTAAAGATCATCTCAGTTTAGTTTAGCTCAAGTTTAAACCAGTTATTTTTAAACTGTGCTTGAGCTGAAGACAAACGGCTGCCGTTGCCGCCGCTGCCACGTTGTCACAGCTGAGTGACCTTGAGGGAATCCACGCAGTGACAGATGATTTCTCACTGCCTGTGTCTCCTGATGACATGGAGCTGGTGTCGAGGGTGCGGCTGACACTGTAGCAGTTAAGTGACAGCTTGTGCTCAGCTTTCACTCATCTCACACCTCGTAATGCACCTCACCCTCCTCCCATCTTCTGCTCCTCCTCAGATATTCTCTCAAGATAGGACAGGAGTAAACAGGACTCTTAGGATTATATGTTACTGTATATATAGAATAAAGAAATCCTTCAGTGTCTTTTGTCGTCTCTTTCTGCGTTGTTTTTGCTTAAATACAGCAGAGCAGAGTGTTTGTTGTCGCTGGATTAAAAACAGTGTTGTCCAATCAGTGGCTCACCTGCCGTCACTGCTGGGTGATGATGATGATTTATCTGTTAATCAAGAGAGTCAAAAACTAGTTGCAGACATTTCACATGATTCTTATTATTTCTTTGCAGACGAAACTCAAACTGAAAAACGAAGGGTCTCAATTTGTGTTCCAGTGCCATCTGCTGGTCATTTTCTGCAGTCAGGTATGTGTAGTTTAATTGTTGGTTTTGTTTTGTTTAGTGTTTAGTTGTGGTCCAGAAATATCTTTTGATGGTTGAAAAAACTCATCCAATAAAACGTGGCACAGCTGCTCAGGACTTGTGAGACCTGTCTTGACATGTTTTTTCTTTGTCATTTAAATCAGACACTTTTCGAATCAAGGACTTTTTGAAAATATGACAACTTTTTTCGCAATTTTTTTACTCACCCTTGTCGCCCTGTTACTAGCAAATGCACGCCAAAACGGGTGTCGTTAGTGTAAACGGAGCAGTAACAGCAGCTCATTACAAACATAAACACCACCGCGTTCCTTTAAATACAGATACATTAGGTCACAAAGTGTCGCCATTGTAGGACGTGGAGTGAATGAATTCCTCTGTGTGGACTGGGCCGCGTCATGTGTCTCAGCGTATCTGGTGACCCAGTTTGGTTCAGGTGTATGGTGACATGTCTCTGATGTCCTCCCCCCCCCTCCCTCCCATCATTTACCCCCTCCCTGGCTGTGTTCCCAACCCCCCTGGGGCATATCCATGTCACTCTGCACAGCTACTCCACTGTCACTGGATCAGTGAGCCTGCGCTGCTGCTCCACCTCCGCCCACTCACCTGTCTCCTCCTATACTGATCCTATACTTTGACTGCACACCTCGTCAAATCTCTGCTGTAATTGGCCTGTGTTCCTATTTATATCAGCTCTGTATGCTGTGACGCGACGTGCGCTGCACAGAGTTTGTGCGCGGAGCAGGACGATGCAGGCGGCCATGTTGAAGCTGCTCAAAAACACAGGTGTTCTCGCTCTCCTTTAATGCAAACTCCTTCAGGCAACGACTCACTCTCCTGTCTTTGTTTTACGTTCACTCTCTAACTCTCTCTCTCTCTCTCTCTCTCTCTCTCTCCCTCTCTCCTTCACACACACAAACACACATGTACATACAGTTTGGTTTTCATGAGTAGTGAGTGCTTCACGTTGACATACTCTGAACCCCACTCCCCAAACTTTGACCTTGACTAACCCTCGTTCTAATCACAACTCCAAACTGAAGCTTAAATCTCAAAATAAATTCTAAAAAATGTCCCAGCAAGAATAGTTAAACCTAGACCACACACACACACACACACTCACACACATCTTTGTGCCTCTTCTTTCTGCACACTCCCTTCCATTCAGTTATCATTATTAATAATTTATTGCCGCTACATCCTTCACAAAGGTTTCTCTGTGTGTTTGTGTGTGAGAGAGAGAGAGAGCGAGAGACAGTTTGGTTTGTGGTTGTAACTCCTCCCTCTTATATTAACAGTTTTATTCTTCATTTACTCACTGACACAGTACTGCACTGCTATGTTTTCAGGATCATTAGAAACCATTCCAAACCCACTTCCCATTAGGGATATGTGGTTTCTCTCAGAATCAAACCCTGGACTCTCTGCTTGTAAGGCAGGCCTGCTAACCACTACACTGACTTTAACTTAGCTGCTGCATTAGTGCCTCTGCACTGTACAACACAGTTTTCAACGATCCATGTGTAAATATTTTCTCTGCATACAGAGCAAATACAAAGGCCATGAGCAAACTCACTCCAGGGAACTTTCTCTCATGGGTTTCTGTCAAAACCTGTCCGTGCCAGAGAGTGTTTAAAGTATTAGCATCTATTTAACAACTGTATTTATTTTATATTTATTTTTTACTTATGTGATTCCCAAATATCATCAGCTTTGATTATGAGGCATGTGATTCAAACCCATGTTTCCACCACATGTAATATTTTGACAGCACACCAGTGTCTGAATAAAGCTGAGAATCATCTTCACTGAGACGTTGACGTCGATGTCACTGCTGCAGGCATGGACTGGAGCAGGAGAGACAGAAAAATAGTGGAACTTAACGTTCTCTTTAAAATCGAAACGCTGTGTGTGACATTTCCATTAGATGGATGTTCATCTTGACATGATATTAGCCTGGAGCGTGTTGAGCAGAGATGACACCTCAGAGCCCCACCCATCACTGCGTGCTCAACCTGTTCTCTTCTGCTCTGTTTGGGAACTCGTACATCAGCAAGACATTAAAATGCACAGAGGTGTCTTCACTTGGCAGCGTGTGACCTTCAGGACAGGAGGAGTTATTGACGGATTTTGAGTACACACTGGCCGGCCAAGTGGCCAGTAAACCAAGACGTCAGGTCTCTACGTAGTCCAAGTGACATTCAAGTGTTAAAACAGAACGTGGGAAGAACTGACACTGACAGCGTTTTCCAGTGTTGCTGTAAAGAAAGGAACTCTTTCCAGTTCCGTTCTGGAAAGAAATTTCATTTAATTTTGTTGTATATTGACAGTTAACCAGGTCACTAAGACCAAAGTTTGACTTTTAATCAGAGGAGATGATTGGTGATGTGCAGTGGTTCTGGAAAGAAATTTCATTTAATGAGGTTCACAGACCTTTTCAGTTGGTGATGGGATTTTACAAAGTTCTGACAAAGAGAGGATCAGTGGAAACAAAATCCATATATTTTCCTGAAAATACTTGAAGGTCATAAGACATTTGGTGGAATCCCTTCTTGTAGCTAAGATTCAAACCAACATTTCAGTTGTTTTGTTAATCGATTTTTTTACCAACACATTTAACTGTAGTTTACACTGAAGAGTCAGACGTTATCGCGCTTCCTTTGTTGTTGACGTCCTAATTTCCCGTAACCTCCTTGAATGCTGAGAACAATAACAGATGAGCAGCCTCGCCCTCAACATCCACGGTTATCTTCACTAACATCTTTAATCCCTAAACGTCTGAGAACTGAACCCATGACTAACCCAAACACATTGGCACACATGCCTGCAGAGTGACACATCTCCACTCTGTACGGGAAGTGTAACCAAACACCTCACAAGACGCGATGGCCCCTTCAGAAACGAGAGCGAGACTTGAAAGGCTCCTGTACCGTTGAGGCAAAGGACCATGAGCTGCCTGAACTTGTCACTCAGCGTCCACAGACGGAGACACTCCACAGACTGTAGGGGATTTCACTCCATCAGCAGATTAATATTAAACCACATTCCCCATCCTGCTGTTTGGGCGTGTCTGTGGGTGTGGTGTTCAAAGTCACCCAAAAACTTCACACACCTGTGGAAAACAGCCAGAGATGGAGATGATTAGGTATTAACGACTCAAGGCTGACAAAGTTTTGTTTTTTGTTATTTGGTGAGAGAGGTTCCCGGAAGAAAAAAAAAGAATTCCCCACCAGAATGTCTTTGTGGCCACAGCTTGGGTTAATTAGGGTCACTGTGCAAAGTATATGACATGAGACAAATGTACATGTGCACCAAAGGCTTTACAACCAAATTGATCACATGATTCTGGAACAGAAAGACCTTCAGGAGACCTGGTATCGTCATGACCCAGTCAGAATAGTCAGATTAGAATCGTTCAATTTTCCAGCAGCGGTCGTTGGTGGTTTTGGTCTTCGATGGTGTTTGATGGCGAAAGAAATGCAAACCAAAAACCTTCGTCTAAAAGAAGCTCTGTGTTTCACAGAGTCTGGATGATTCTGGATGTTTTGTCTGCAGGAAAAAAAAAAGATCAAAATTCGGCAAAAATCAGCAGTGTGTTTGTTTGAATTCAGCTGTTATGGTAACTGTGAGTCAGTCCAGGTGCTGGACTATCCCCCGTCTGACGAGTTCTACAGATATATTTTAGTTTTCTGTGAAAATGTTCCATGTCCATGTACTGAATTTCCACAACAACATTTAGTCTCCAACACTTCAGGTCAGCGTCAGGTAATGCATGCTAACATGAAACATACTGAAATTCCAGCAGGTTCACCTACAGGCTAGTGAAGGTATAACAGTATAAACGCAATGGTTCCTGCAGTTTATGATTCATTAGTTGGGTGGTGGGATGCTGTTAGGGGGTGTAATAATCTGGCGATACATATCATGATACATGGGACATCATTACGATATACTGGATACTATAGGCATGACAATATATATATATATATATGTATATATAATCATAGGAAAACAATTGCATCATTGTGACCAGGGTTACAGATATTAGTGAACTGACGGTACATTGCTTTTTAGGGTCATATTTGAACCTTTTGCCAAAAATCTGACATCAACATCATCCATATATTTTCAGACATAATTTGGGATTCTTTATTTTTTATAACTAAATATGTTGTGTTTTGAAAATTGAAACCAATTTTTATCTTAAAGCTGTTTGTCTGGAGATTACTACTCCTCCATATTCTCATTTCCTTCATTTAAAGAAATGTCTTTTCACAAACAGAAAGGAGGCCTCACAAAGCAAGCTGTGTCCTGTCCTGTAGTGATGTGGAATGAAACAGATGGGCGAGGGTGGAACACCAAGACTACGCCCCAGGTACACGCCCTGAAAAGACAAAACTCGCTCAACCACAGGTGAAAGAGTAAATGTGATTAGTTCACTCTCAGCACTCTCTCTCTCCCTCTCTCCTTCAGAGCCAAAGTTTGTGCATGATACTTGAAAAATGTTTGTGTAATGTTTCTTTGTGA
This sequence comes from Cynoglossus semilaevis, assembly GCF_000523025.1. NCBI lineage: Eukaryota > Metazoa > Chordata > Actinopteri > Pleuronectiformes > Cynoglossidae > Cynoglossus > Cynoglossus semilaevis. The sequence continues at coordinate 13,006,117 of NC_024308.1, forward strand.
AGTGAGTGCAGGATTGGAGTTCAGTGCCTGCTCACAGCGAGTGGCACGGCACCCTGCATTGTTGTAAAATGGCCTTAAAAAATGTGGTTCTGGCCAAAGGTGCACGAATATCTGTGCAGGTTTATTGGCAGCCCAGGGTGTGTTCTCCTAATTTGCCAAAAGGAATGCCATGGTGGTGAGGTGGGACTTTTGTTCCCTGAGAAAATGTTCGTGCAGTTAATACCAGAGTGAATCACTGGTAAAGAAAGTCAAGAACACATGATCTCTGAGACAAAGTGCAGAATCCTCTGGTGCAGCTGTAGGACCATCGACCGATACCAAAATATGAGAATTCTTCTGCCCCCCCCCAGCTCCTCCCCCAGCTCCTCCCCAACCTCACCGAGTCTGTAATTACAGATTATTCACTTAATGGAAAACAACACATTGCAGTAAATCTTGTATGACAAATAAAATGCTTCATAATCTTCTCCCTCAGAATGCTCTCTTGCATTTTCCCTTGTGTCTGCTCATAACCCCAAATACACACAAACTGGTTTTGGTGTTTTGTGAGCACCTCACAATTCATTCTATTCATTTCATAGGTCCTTACTGAAAATCTACTATCACAACACACTTTCCTCTAATGCTAATCCCAAACTGTAATCGGACTCTAATTCTAACTCCAAAAAATGTTTTGAACCTCATAATGCCCTGGAGTAATGTGGACCTGGAAATGTCCCCAAAATAAACATGTCCCCACAAGTATACCTATACCAGGACTCCACACACATACACACAGGGACATGCTACATTTCTCAGTTGCTGCACACTTGGTTGTGTGACAGGGCGGTGCAGATAGACCTTGCGTGAAATGCAGCTCTTAGCAAACACATGTTATAATTTATTTTTATTGCAGTGATTTATGTTTTTTGGGATCGCCCCTGGGGTAAAGACAGCAGCCGGGGGTAGGAAAGAACTGCCCTTCTGTTCAGATGCTTCAGTGTAGAAACATGCTTGTAAAGTGTACCACAGTCGGTTTGGGGGCAAGGCTAAACACGCAGTGGATTCATAGTTGGAATTTAATTAGTATAGTGGAATTTCATTAGTGTCGTCTCTTCTTTTACTCCTGTTGTTTCACATGTGCTGCTGTTTTGGCAGCGAACGTTGCTGACGCAATACCTCAGGACAGAAAACCCAACACAAAATGTCAAACGATACGATAGACTCCCACGTGTCTCTCTAAGAACCAGGCGTGCTGTGGGCCAGATGTACTAGAGAATGAACATTAAGTGCTAATAGTTTTTTTTATTTCAGAAATGGAAAGTGCGATCTGATTGTGCAATTGCAGCAATTTGGTAACTGTCATTCAAAGCAGAGTGATGCAGCAGAGCATGACGGTCGTGCAGGTGTTCAAACCAACCTGTCATTTTGAGATGTTGGTATTCAACAAGAAAAACACAAGATCAATCAGGTTCATGTAGGAATGCAGATGTTTTACATAAGAAATGGATGAGGCGCCACTGAGCGTGCTCTGCTGCCCAGTCTCATTAAGGTCATCACTGCCTAATAAGGATTTGTCTTGTGTGAGTGAATGGAAACCACTGCTGAATGTGTATGACCTACAGGCAGTTTTTTTAAATTAAAAACTATATTGTTACTGTGACAAACAGCACCACGGAGCTTTAGATTAGGTTAGGACATCCTGGTGGTCGTCAGTGTGGACTACAGCAACAGAATTTCCTGCATTCTCACCCTAGTTAGGAAGCCAGGCTTTCCTAACTACTGGTCTCCTTTCAAGATGTAGCTTGATTGTTTTCTTGTAAGTCGCTTTGGATAAAAGCGTCTGCTAAATGCATAATATATAAATATAAAAAAATATACAACATTTTTTTAAATGACTTCTAAGATGAAGAGCTATATACTGTATATTATTGAGGTTTCAACAGGGAACCTATATATATATTTATGTACTATATAATTAATATTTTATTACTTTTGTTTTGAAAAAAATCTGCATGCAAATGATGGAAATGCCATCCAAACTGTTTTTGAAAACTCATCAGGTGCACGATGTAGGTGCATCAGGATCAGTGGCTGCTTCTATTAGAGTTTATTAAAAAACGATCGATGGCAGCGTTAGGGAGACACTGGCTTTTGTTAAGTTGGATTTACTTTCTGAAGACCAGTTTTTTTCCTACTAAACTTCTCCAGTGCAAATTTAAGAGGATGGCCAGATGAAGAGCAACTCAAGTCTACAATACAAACTGCTAATTAGATAACAGTTCCACGTGCAGAGTGTTCACTGTTAACTGTTAATGTATTTGTGACATAATCATATTGTTCATACCTCCTGTCTGATGAGTCAACTCCTTCTCTCTGTGTAGTGTTCAAACAATGCCGTCGTTATTACACTGAGTGGGAACTATTACTCAAAACAAAGTCTCTGTCTTTATGAGCAGCTGTCAAACTAGTTTTTCCTGAGCGTTCCACCCATTAGCCACAGGCATGTGTTTAAGTCATGTATGTGTGTATGTGTGCCTGCATATATGTGTGTGTGTTCATTTGCCTTCAAAAAGTGAGTGGATGACGAGGGCGTGTAGTCTTTAAACAATAGTTTCAGAGGTTCATTAGGCGCAGAGAGGTTGTTGTTTTTTGAAAATGTAATTCTGCTGCATGTGTCAGCAGCTCACACCAACAGTCACCTACACCTACAACACCAACTTCACCAACATCTACTTCGAGCTGCAGCCGCAGCTGATTTGCAAGTTTAAACGTGTTCAAAGGAATCTGGTTCATAATGTAAATGAAGATTCAAGTTGGACTCTTTGACTCTTTGACAACTTTCATTTTTCTGGTTTAAAAATTAAAAATTAAATTTTTGCAGTTACTGATGAAATATTGCTTACATAAAATAATACTGCTGACATGGACAAGGTGCCTTGAAAGAGAGGTTTGCTGTAGTACAGTTTGTACATTGAGAAATTGTTTGCATTAGTTTCGTGTGGTCTAGTATTGATGTAGTGAAACCATTTGCAGACAGGTCATCTCCCAGGGAGCGACACATGGTTTGTTTGTATTTGCTGCTTCTCATTGACATATGGATACATCACTTTTGACAAACCCCTCTTCACCCCCTCCTGTACCAAACGGTTTGAGTTTCCGAGTAAGTAAAATCTTCTCTTTTGTGATGCACATTTTTAGCCCTTTTCTCTGTTGCATGATCCCATGTGATCTAAGGAGAATGGATTTAGACAGCACGTGAACATGCTTGATTGGATAAACTTGAGGTACAGTGCTTGATTTGGTTTGGAAGACTTTCACATGTTCATCGTATGCAGACGACTCCTTAATCTTTTACAATCTTCTCCGACCCTCATCTCTTCAGTTTCTTAGATTTTTGGTTACAATTGGTTACAATTGTACATGCATGTACAATTTGTTACAATTGTACATGCATGATATGTACGCCTGTCGAAATGATTCAATTCAACGAAGTACTTTATATCCCACTGCACTCAGAATCCTACTCAGGTCATTGTTTACAGTGAAACTTTGGCAAGTTTTCACCACATCCAGCTGAGAATGCAGCTCCACTCATCTTTCTAAAGTCTGAGAAACTTTACAACAAATTAAAGGATGTTAAAAAGATGTAGAAAAAATACCTCACATATAGAAGTAGTTTTAACTTCTCAAAATCCTCCAAAACTAAACGTTTTCAAATGTCTCTCTGTTCCCTCTCTCTGGTCTTCACAAGGATACATGCACAGACACACACACACACACACACAGACTTTGGGTGAGAAAGTGAGTGGGAGTGTTCTCAGGCTTTGGGCTGGGCTGATTTGGGTGAGACACAGAGGGGTGTGGTTACCACCAGCCTCCAAAAAACGATCCTTCCCTTCACTTTGTTGCAGTCTGCACCAGAGGGAGCAGGGTGCAGAGGTGCAGGGAGTCAAGGGAGAGTGAGCGTGAGAGAGGCAGTCTGCAGCTCCTCTCTACTCCTTTCTACTCACTATTGGGCCGTACTGTTGCTGCACTCTTCTGTGGTCATCATGAGTTTGTATGGGTCCCAACAGGGGCTCAACATTAGCCGCAAGGGCGGCTCTAAGAGCGACCTCACCGGCGTCGGCACCTACCCGTACTCACGGAGTGAGGTGATGCACGGGGGAGGCAATGGATACGACCACTACGGGGACGGTTACAGAAGCTTCTCCTACTCAAAGTCCACCAGGGGCAGCACAGGGGGCGGAATGATGAGCGGAACACAAGGAGGAATGATGATGGGCAGTGGAATGTCGGGAGGAATGATCATGGGAAGTGGAACACAAGGAGGAATGATGGTGGGGAGCGGAACACAAGGAGGAATGATGGTGGGGAGCGGAACACAAGGAGGAATGATGGTGGGGAGCGGAACACAAGGAGGAATGATGGTGGGGAGCGGAACACAAGGAGGAATGATGGTGGGGAGCGGAACACAAGGAGGAATGATGGTGGGGAGCGGAACACAAGGAGGAATGATGGTGGGGAGCGGAACACAAGGAGGAATGATGGTGGGGAGCGGAATGGCCGGCGGAATGAGGTTTGGCAACATAGTTGTTAAAAAGTTGAAAAGTGTTGCAGTAAAGTGCATGAAAACTTCAGAATGGAATTTAACAAAAAATGTAAATGTATTTCACATTTGACCAGTTCCTATTGAGTATATATACAATTTCCTCAAATGAATCATCTATATATTATTCATTATCATATAATTGTGGCTGTGTGTCCTTAAACACTGGATGAAAATCAAATGTCCTTGTTTCTAAAGATCATCTGAGGCCAGTGGGAAACACCGGTTGACCTCATTTATTTTCTTGACTTTTGTTTGTTTTTCCCTCACAGTCACCTGTATCTGCTCTGTTCTCGTTTCTGGAGGCAGGCCTTAATCTGGTGACATATTAAATATTTAACAACAAAAACCTGTTTTAAGCCCAGTATTATTGTCAACTCTGTAGCATACATTATAGACCTTCAGCAAAAGTACTGCATGTACTGTAAGTACGACAGAGTACTTTATTAAACAACTGCACAACAGTCTCTGCAGGAATGGCAGTTCCAGTAGAAATGACTGCAGACTTCACAGCTCTGATCTGATCTGAGAGCAGTTTACAGAAGATCCTGTCTGGTTTGTTGAAGGCGTTACCTCATCAACTGAACCTTAAATTAAGTTCAATTATATATATATGAAAAAGTGGCTGCGATGTCATTAGGGCCTAAGTGCCGTCTCTTCTCTGGTTATTGAAATTATAATTGAGCATATTTTCATGTTTGTGCAACAGATTTTCCTCCGTTCAGTCAAACACCCTGGTGATTTATAGCTCACATCAAGCCGCTAAGGCTCTCCCTGCTGCTCCTGCAGAGCACTGGTGCTCTTATTCTGCAGTACTTTATCACAGTCATAAATCATTGAGCCTTAAAAGTACAGCACAGGTTTTTAAGTGATGTTGTACAACTGGCGGCTCGCAGGCCATATCCAGTCCACCGAACCGTTCACCTGCGACTGCATTCATTTCTAATTTATTTTATTTTTGTGTCCGACCATCAAATGGTGCAGACAAATATAGTTGGTGCCCCCTGTTGGCTGGTGTTTATATTCAGAGTGAAAGTTAAAAAATACAGAAACAGTTCCAAGCTAGATTCATGAAATATCGGTTTTTAAGTGATGTACAGTTCCAAGCTAGATTCATGAAATATGAGAAAATAAAAGGATATTTGTCCTGTTTTTTTTTTTGTTTTTGTTTTACGTTGTGTTGTACTGCATGTTGACTCTCATGTCCCTCGGTCTCACACTGACACAGAGGAAGACATCAGTGACCTGATGTTTTTACTGCTATGGAGTAATCTTCATCTTAATAACACAGTGACAGTTCTTATTATTTTTAATTGCTTTTAATTAATGCAGTGTTTTGCCAAAACCAAACATTTCATAAATACTGTACTTACTCTAAAACTCCCAGTGTTCAGACTCCACCGTTGGCTGTGCTGAATTGCATAACGATGTCACGATTTACATTCCTCATCTGTTATCAGAACAAGTGGAGGTAAATGTTTATGTAACGTTCATTATTTAATAAACACAAACGCCCGTCAACGTTACTATGGTCAGTATTAGTATTACATTAAAGAATGTGCTGGTAATCAGAGTTGCCAGTTTGAATCCTTCTGTTTCTTCAACAGAAGCAAAACTTTCCCTGAGCTTAAAAAAAAACAAACAAAAAAAAAAACGTGCAGTACGCTGCTCCTGTGTGTCTGTTGTTAATCAATGAGGTTTCATACAGATTAAATTCAGTAAATTCAGAGTAACTGCCTCCGGGGCTTTAATAGAGTACTGAAAACATTGAACTTGATTTTTATCCCCCTCTCATGCCAGTGACACTTAGGGGTCCCTCAACCTCTGATTGGGTAACACCATCCATGCAACTACACCTTTCGTGAAAGAATTATATATTACGTTTTAAACAGTGCTCTAACATCGATGCCTCTCCTCTGCTGCCCCCTACAGTGCATCCAACCTCAGTGCCATCCATCAGAAGGCCTTGAACATGCAAGCTCAGTGTCAGGAGTATCTGAAAAAGGCCGAATTCGCTCTTCAGTCGGTGAGTGACATTTGACCTCAATGTATTTTTTCTTCTTCTGGTCGAACTGAGAGATTTTCTTTCTTTTTTTTTAAGAGAAGACAGAAAAAACAGGCCCTGTTTGTAAACTGAGTCGCTGCATCAGTTCCATTTTAATGAGAGTGTGTTTGAACTTGTTACCCAAACCAGGCTGATAGTGGAAGAATTTTGTTTATTTCTCTATTTGGATCCATTTTTGGAACCAAAGTGCCTGGAGTGCAGTTCTAGCTGTCACAGGATCCACAGAGAGATTTACAGAGTGGGTTCTGCACATGTTCCACTGTGAGCCGTGGAACATCAAACATGCCTCCTCACATTCGTGTTGAGCAACTTCCCCTAAATTATCTCTTTTTACCCAACTGTGATACCTCCCCACCCACTGTGGGAGTGGAACTTATTTGCCTCTTGGCTTTGCCCCCTCCCCTCCCCTCCCCTTTTTTTTCATGACTGTGAGACCGTGCACAGTGTCTCTATTTAATCTCCTCCAAAGTCTTGAAATAATCCAGGATTGAAACGCGTTCACTGCGAACTGTCTCATCTGTCACAATCTAAAGGCCACACTGTAAAAGTGTCAACCAAGCCCCACATCAATTTTCATCAATTTTTATATTTTTGGAAACGAAGAAAAGTGAAACTTTTCAGTCGATCGACTCTGCTCCTGGTCCAACGATGGTTCAGAGGTTTTTGTCTGGTCCAACAAAGGACCAGAGTACGTTCAGTCTTGGTTGAAGTTTTAGGACCTGATTCTGAAGTTAGTTCTTATAATGGGATGTCCGATAATATCAACTGACCGATATTATCAGCCCAATATTAGCATAATTATATCTGTAACAATCGTTATTGGTTTTTCTTCCGATAATGAATACCCGATAACACCATGCCTCTGTTTTGCCAAATGATGTGTGCCCTAAAAATAGATTTGGGGAAAAATGTAGGTATATGAAGGTAAAAGTCACTAGATGGCAGCAATATCAGGCATCCCTATACTACCTACCTAGAGACCTTATTGGATTTTCCCAACAGTCATGGTCAGTCCTCCATTCGTCTTCTACTCATTATTCCTGATCATGGTTTTAGGATGAGCTGATCCTCAATCAGCAAGTTCTCCCTCGAAACTAAGATGTCAAAGTTCCATTAGGACCAGGCTGTAAGGTCAAAGGTCATACTAAACTATTGCTAACATTCTTATTTCATCTTAGCGTCTTTTCTATGCTGTCGATTCTCGTCATGCAGGGTCCCTCTGGTGATGCCGAGCGCTACATGATGATGGCCAAAGAAACCATCGAGCAGCTGAAGAATTGTGCTATCGACCTGAGACACATGGGACATTCCAACGACAACATAGTCAGGACGTAAGACGGACCACTGACTGTTTTGTTTTTCCCTCGTTTCCTCGATTATATTTCTTTATTTGTCAAATATCCCTACTTTCTTCCCCATGCATAGCTTGGAGCTGTGTAAAGACCAGCTGAAGGGCGTCCACATGGCCATCACTGGGAGCATGCGGAGGAGAAGCACAAGAGGGAGCTCTGGAGGATGGGAGGAGCCTGGAAGAAGCTTCCATGATGCCATTGCCTGGATTGGACAGCAAAAAGTATGCACACACACACACACTTTAGTCTAAGAAAACAAGCAAACAACGTTTGCAGAACTTTTTCCCTAGGGCAGCAAAAGCATCATTGCGTTTGGTTAGCTAAGCTTAGCATTAGCTGTCGTCTTACTCATGTGAGATCTTATTTTGGTTCAAGTTATTTTGCCATCATGACAACGTGACACTTTCTTCAAATTAATCATGAAAATAACTGAATGTTTCAAATGCAGATTTGATGAAATTTAGTCTCAAAGAGTCCGCGGTGAAACAAAGACTCCAGAGACGGCAGGATCAGGTGAAAGCAGCAGATGTTTGAGGAATTCCAATGAGACTCTTTTCAAGTTTAAACAGGCTCTTTTCAGAGGCCGTCTTCCAAACTCTGAGTTCAGAGCTGGCATCAAATCAACCACAGGCAGGAAAAACAACTAGAGCAGCTTTTATTGGAGCATCAGAGAAAGGACAGAGTCAAACATACTCACTTGTTCTCAGGCAGCGCTGTGGAGACTCCGACTTAAAAAGAAGGACTTGTTTTGTCCGAGTGATTTAACGTTCCCTCTGGTGGATTCCTCTGATGTGGTACCTAGTGTTTTCTCACTGAATAAAGGATCTGATTCACTGCCACTCCCTGCTGCTGTTATTTAGTGCGTTTCTGCCAAACGGTTGTAAAACACTGAAAACCTTGTCAGGATCAGTGTGTGAATTTTTCCCTCTTGTATTCTTGTCATTAAAAAGGTTTTTGTGTGTGTGTTTTTTTTAATTTTCTTGTTACGTTAGCGTCTGATTGAAACTGCTTCCTGGGGAGATGATCCTGCAACCATCCAGCAGCAGCTCGTCAGCCACCAGAAGTTTCACAGCTCCATCCAGCGAAGCGTGGAGGTGGACCGGGCCAGAGACGACCTGGTGGGTGTGGTTTGGTTAGAGTCCATTTAAGGCTGAAAAATGAACCTTTGTGTTATTGTTACTGGTTGATTACAGTTCAATAATAATGTGGCACACAGGAAATGGGTGTAGCTTGACAGTAACCCCTTAGAAAAAGTGAATTTTGTAACAGCGATTTTTCTGTCCCACCACAGAACAAACGGGGAGATAAAGGCAATCTTCATGCTCTGGACCAAGAGTGGGACAGTCTCCAGGTGAATAGAACCATCATCACCACTAGAGGGTACCATCCTCATCAACTCGAAATTGGTTGTCTTTGGTGTTAATAAGTTCCTCCTCTCCACAGCAATTGTCCTTCCAACGGACTCAGCAGCTGCAGGAGCTGCAGCAGATCATCCAGGAGATCTCCAAGGAGATCATGTGGGTGAACGACAGGGAGGAGGAGGAGCTGGTGTTTGACTGGGGAGACAAGAACATCGACCAGTACATCCCCAGGAAGCAGGAGAGCTACTCGGTGAGTCATTATATGTCTGTAATAATGGATCATTTGGAGACACTGTCCCCTAGTGCTCAAAACACACAAAGTTGCAACAACATTCCCCCCCCCCCCCCCCCCCTTTTGGTCAAAAAATAAACTCGATGAAATTGATCTTTGTTTTTTAAATTATATTTTGTTTTTTTAAAAATGCAGAAATAAACAGTATCCAAATTGATCTACTGAACTTTTAAGTTCATGTGTTGTTAGTTTACACAGTTTCACTCAGTATAATCATATACTGATTCAAAATAAAAGCTGAAAACTGAATTTAATGAAAAAAAAAGATTTTACTTTCTTTATATGGTTTTATATAGTTATTTACATAAAAACATACATATTTACATAAAACATATTTCAAAAACCTACAGGAAGTTATTTCATTGCATATTGTAGATTATAAATGTCAAAAATATTACTTAGCAAATTATACATTTTGCATTGTTGATTATTTGAGGAACATAATCAGGCTTTTTACGACTCAACCTTTTTTTTTTTACAAAGATAAATCTATCCCAACTGACTGTCACTCATCTGTGACTGGTTTGATTTTGGCAGCTGCACGCAGTCATTCAGTGGAAGCAGCTGTTGACGAATTTTGTCTTTGTCTCTGATGATTTATAATTTTGTTTTTAGACATTGATGAGCGCCCTGGAGGTCAAAGAGAAGGAGCTGAACAAACTGAAGACCAGAGTCGACACACTCCTGAAGAACAACCACCCTGCAGCGGACAAGATTGAGGTTTGAACAAAATATTTCTGTATTTAGATGACTTATTATTATTGTATTTAATTACATTGCTGTAAATATTTCTCTGTGTGTTCCAGGCCTACCAGGACACACTCCAAACCCAGTGGAGTTGGCTGCTCCATATTACAAAGTGCATTGATACTCATCTCAAGGAGAATGCAGCGTACAGCCAGGTGACGTCACCCAAACCAACTCACCGTTTTATTAAAGTCTGATGATGCTGTTATAGCTGAAGGTTAAATGTCTCCATGAATGTCCCTGTGTTCTCCATCAGTTCTTCAAAGAGGCCAACGAGACCTACAGTGCTCTGCAGAAGGAACACGAGACGGTGCGGAAGAGGTTCATATGTGACAAGAACACGCCTCTGGAGAACCTTCTGGAAATCCTCAAAGGACTGGAGGTACAGCACCTTCAAATCACTGCAGCTTATCATATATTTTAGTACTGTTTCTCAAACTGGGGTATGTGTACCACTGTGGCTCCCTCTAGTGTGTGGTTTCAGAATTTAATTTATGTACTGGTTTTACTGCTAATTAAATGACCATTAAAAATATAATCAAATTAAAATTCACCAATTATTAATCCATGATGACAACCCTAAACATACACACACACACATACACACACACACATATATATATGGTTTATTTAGCTTTTTATACATTGATTCTTTCTCCATCCTCAGAGGGAGAAGGAGAGGATAATGGACAACAAGAGACAAGTCCAACACCTGGTCAACAAGTCCAAGAGCATCGTGAGACTCAAACCCAGAAACCCTGAGGAGAAGAGCAGCACCCCCGTCATAGTTAAAGCCCTCTGTGACTTCAAACAAGACCAGGTGAGTCTGATCTTCTGATCGCCATGACGATGATGTCAGATAAATTCTTCTTTTACAGCATCTAAGACCTGCCTTTGGGTTTCATTCCTGTCCACAGAAGGTGATCTGTAAAGACAACGAGGCCATCCTGAAGGACAACAGTCAGCGCAGTCGATGGGACATCACTGGTCCAGGAGGCCTGGACATGTTGGTGCCCTCTGTGTGTCTGATCATACCCCCACCAAACCCCCTCAGTGTCAGCCTGGCCAACAAGTAAGAAACCCACGATGAGGTTTTAGCCTGAAAATGAAAGTTTTCTCAATTCTCAAAACTTTTTTTTCCTGCTGTTTTGTTGTAGGAACGAGCAGTATTATGAAGCCATCCTGTCCATCTGGAACCAGCTGTACATCAACATTAAGAGTCTCATCGCCTGGCAGTACTGCCTGACTGACATCCATCACATCAACTCCCTCACCATATCCATGGTCTGGGATGAACCTTTTTATTTTATATTTTTTATAAACATTTGTCCTGAAATGCATTTTACAAAATAACTATATATGTTTACACCTGGGCCCTGGATATACTTTACATCTGGGAAAACATATACATCTTTAAGATACGAGTTAAGCTTAAAACTTAAAGTCAAACCTTTGTGTATGTGTTCGTGTGTGTTCAGTTGGCCAAGATGCGTCCTGAGGAGTATCGTCAAATCATCAAGAACCTGGAGACTCACTACGAGGAGTTCAAAAGGAGCTCCCTGGGATCGCAGATGTTCGCTGACGATGACAAAAGGAGCATCGAGAACCAGTTCACAGAGGCCCAGTCCCACTACGACCAGCTGGTGGTGCAGTTGCCAACCTATGGTTAGTATCACAATGTCCTGCTCCGGTGCTGCTTCTAATGCAGTGAACTCTCTCTTGATGTTGATGCAGAAGTTTGAAAAAAAAAAGTTTTTCAAACTTACATTAGAAACATGTTTGTTAATAGTACAGAGACGATATCCAGTGACATCTACTGGTGATCCTGCATATTGTATCAAATTAAAGACTTCTTCAAGTGACTTCAAGTTCTGTGTTTACACCTAGTCGTTCAGTTTCAACAAGATGAAGCACATCAAGCAGCCAGGGAGAAAGAAACGCTGCTTCTCATTCAGCAACAGGCAGCAGCTGACGCCGAGGCCTGGAGGCTGGAAGAAGAAGCCAGAAGACTGGAAGAAGAACGCCTAAAGGCGGAACGCAGGAAACAGGCAGAGAAGAAAGCAAATGCCAAGAAAGAGCAAGTGATCAAGAAGGAGGTAGTGAAAGTGACCAAGTCGGAGCAGGGAAAGAAGAAAGTGGTGGTGTCCTCCTCTGCCTCCTCGCCATATTTCTCCTCCATCTCAACCTCCAACATTCTGTCGGAGCTGCACGCGCTCAGACTGAGGTTGGAGGGCACGGAGGGAACGCTGAGTCAGCACGTCCACATCTGTGTGGGAGATGAAGGTGTGCACGACTGTGGCCTCAGGATCTCACAGTTGGAGGTAGACGCGGATTCACTTCTAACCAGCAAAGTTCCTGCAGTTTTTTTTTCTTTATTCTTCAGCGTTGTTTTTCCTGCTTCCTGTTTTGTTGTGTCGTAGACGGTGCACAGTGACATCGATTCAATGCGCGAGGAGTTCTTACATCTGAGGGAGCAGATCCTCAGAGAGCTGGAGGACATGAATGACCCTGATAAAGCCCAGTTTCTACGCAGCGAGTTGGGCATCATCAACCAACGACTGGGCAGTTTGGAGAGCAGCGCCTCAGCCTACCTGCAGAGGTCAGACATCTTAAACTGGGGACACACTACTAGGCTATTTTTACAGGTTTTACCCAGAATTCCAAGTTGGACACATAGTTGCCATGGCAACTAGTTCACAAAAAATCTGTTGGTTTAACTTGGACATGCTTGTCCATGGGAGGGTTCGTGCATGAGTTTGATGCCTTAGACGTGGCTGTTAAGTATCTGATCTTCTGTTGTTCAGTCGTCATCTTTAACGTCAACTTTTTCATCCTCATATTTTCCCTGTATCTCGGCAGGCTGCGGGCGTTAAGGGACATGCTGGAGAGTGTGGCACGTGCAGAGGACATCGTGAAAGTTCATGAAGCGAGACTGACAGAGAAGGAGACCACGTCTCTGTCCCCTCAGGAGGTGGAGGAATATCTACAGACCCTGAAGGTAAAGCAGGGGGACTATCCGATTCCCATGAAAATCTCCTACTAATTTGAGACAGAAAGTTCCTTACTTCTTTCCTGTTTATGGCACTTCCTGTCCGCTGTGTAGAAAATGAAAGCCGAGTTGGATCAGAAGAGGGATGTTCTGTCCTCCATGGAGGCAGAGTTTTCCAAGGCCAGTCACTGGAATGGGCAAGTGGGCGGGGCCTTCCACAGGTGCGACATGATGCTGTCAAAGTACAAGGAGCAGGTGGGGCAGCTCTCTGACCGCTGGAGACGAATCCAGGGGCAGATCGACACCAGGTATGTGTCTCAGTGCAAGAAGTTACTGCAGCCATCCGTATGAATGCTGTCTGACTGTCTTAGAACTTTTTACCTTACTCTTGAAACCAAAGTTTTGATCTTTGTCTTTTTTATTCTTCCTCGTTCACTCATCCTCAGACACCAGGACTTGCAGCTGTATCTACCCCAGCTCCAGCACTACAGGGACACCAGCGACTCATTGAGTAAATGGATTGACGACACCAAGAGAAAACAGGAAAACCTGCGGTCCACCAAGATAAAGAACGTGGAAACACTAAAAGACCACATTAACAAACAGAAGGTTTTTTTTGTTGTTGTTTTAAGTAACCTGTCACTAACCTGTCACTAACCTGTCACTCTGGGTTGATGGTGTGTGTTCATGTTTGTGAAAAACGAATGACATGACGTTTTGGTGTCGTTGCTTTTCAAGGAATTGAACTCAGAAATCAAATCAAGAAGAGAGACATTAGAAAGTGTTCTGAAGGACAACGAGGCCTGTGTGAACTCTGTCAAGGTAATAGAGCTTTTAGAGATTTTTTAAAAATAAAATCTATTTATTGTTTTCCCTTTTCAGAGACGATAAATAATGTATCCGTATTTTTCAAAATGTCTTAACTTCATTATCAGGGTATAAAATAAATTTCAAATTGTACCACAACTGTGTTTCATTACAGGATCATGAAATATACCTGACCTCTTACACATCTGGTCTGGAGACTCTGCTCAACATTCCTTTCAAGAGGACCATGCTGAGGTCCCCGAGCATGGACCTCAATCAAGAGGTGAGTTTAAATTTGTAGAACCAAAAATATTGAAAGGAACACAGTTTCCACATGTATATTTACATTTTTACTGTGTTCCAGGCTACACAGCTCCAGACCCGTTACATGGAGCTGCTGACACTGTCTGCGGAGTATTATAAATTCCTGGGAGAGTTGATGAAAAACATGGAGGAGCTCAAGGTACTGTGGAGCAACTGTGTGTTTGCTTTTACGTTTCCAATAGCAATTATTAAAAATACATATTCAGTAAAATACTCCATGATACTTAACTACAAAAGGTCAAATGGTAAAAGCCCTACCACTTTGGCTGGTAAGTTTAAATTCAACTTAATCAGCCTTAAACTCTTAGAGAAGAAGTTCCATGGATACAGCAGGGGACACTCTTACATAAAACAAAACCTAGGATTCAATTTAAAACCTAACGTTAGACACTAATCTATTGTTGTCTTTATTTGATATGAAACAACATTGGTGAAAATGTGACTATTCAATGGCTGTAAGCTAGTTACCTGAACTTCAACTTTCTTGATCTTGATCTTGCTTTCAGATACGCAACACCAGGATTGACCTGTTGGAGGAGGAGCTCCGCCGTCTGAAGGAGGACATTCATGATCGTAACAACAAAAACAAATCACTGGAAGACGCGGTCTCCCGCTACCAGGTGGAGCTGTCTCACTCCCAAGACCAACTGTTGCTAATGGAAGAGTCGAAGAGGAGCTCAGAGATACACGTCAGTGCCACCAGGGAAAAAATGGATACCACGCAAAGCCGCCTGTCAGATCTTGAAGATCAGGTGAACCGACTCACCTATCTTCTTGAGGAGGAAAAGAGGAAAAGGAGGCTGGCCGAAGAGCGCTACACTCAGCAGCAGGAGGAGTTTGAGTTAGTGCTGAGGAAGAGGCAGAAGGAGTATGAAACAGTCAGCTGGTCTAAGGTGGAGTTGGAGAAGAGCTCGGTCAGTAGGGATCATGAGCTTGAGCAGCTACGGCGGCAGCTGGCTGATGAAGCTGCGAGGAATAAGGAGCTGCAGAAAGAGATTTCAAAGGTAAGGAGCGATTGCAGTGCAGAGATCAATAACCTAAAGGTGAGCTACGAATCCCAAATTCATGTCAGTCGAACAGACATTCAGAGGCTGACAACCCAGAGGGAGGAGAACACGGCTGAGCTCCAGCAGCGGTGTGAGTGGATGGAGGCAGAGAAGAGGAATTTAGAGGAGGAGCTCAGGAAGCTCAGGATGTCCATCAGCCAGGCTGAGGAACAAAAGGCCAAGGCTGAGGAAGAGGTACACAGTCAGCGTCTGGTCATCACGGAGGAAAGCCGAAGAAGAAGAGAGCTTGAAAATGAGGTTGAGGTTCTGATGAAGCAGAGAGACCAGAATAGCAACCAGCTTGAAGAAAGACTGGCTGAGGTCATGAATGCTCTGCGGGAGAAAAGTGAACAGCTGGAGTATGTCACCCACAGTCTAGAGGAGGAGACGCGCAGGAGAAAAACTGCAGAAGAAGGACACGGTGTGTTAGAACAGAGTTTATCTCAGCTGCAGGTGAAATTAACCAACTCATCAATAGTTTCAACCCAGCTAAGGGAGTGCGAGGTGGAGCTTCAGACAACACGAATAGAGCTGGAGCGAGAGAGGAAAGAGAGGAGCAGGATAGAACAGAACCTGAGCAGGTTGCAGAGTCGCATCAAAGACCTCCAGGCCGTGAGGGATAGTCTAGAGAGCCAGGTGGAAAATCTGAGGAAGACCAACCAGGAGGAAGCTGCCAGAAGAAGTCAGGCAGAAGCAGAGCTGGAAAAGACGGCCATGTCAGTGAGAGAGTACACGAGCACCATCGCGGTGCTTCGTCAGTGTCAAGAAGAGGCCAGCACCTCAGGAAAGAGGGATGAAGAAGAGTGGCAAATGTTGCACGAGGAGCTGGAGAGAAGCCTCAAGCAAAACAAGGCCTACATAGAGCAAGTGACGCAGCTAAGAAGTGAGTTACAGGCTCTGCAGCAACAACTTCTGCAGGAGCAGGCCAGGCTCAAAGAAGCCAATCTGAGAAATGAAGAACTTAATCGATCTATCAAGGAAAAGATTAGAGTTCTGGATGAGAATTCTCTAAGTCTTCGTAGGCTCCAAGAGGCGACTGAGACCCACAACAGAGAGAGGCTGAAGCTGGAGGAGGAGCTGAAGACAACAAAGCAAGATAAGGAGAAACTCTTGAGATCCAAACAGGGGAGTGAAGATGAGTTCTCTTCCCAGATAACTGCCCTGGACCTGCAACTAAAGGCCAGTGAGCGCAGCAACCTAGAGTACCGTACCCTGATCTCAGAGCTCTCCTCTGAGAGGGAGAAGCTCAAGCTGGAGACAGAGAGAATACAAAGACAGGCTACTGAGGTACATAGGTGTATAGCCTGTAGTCCTGGACTGTTCTGGTCTTTTCAAATCAGAGTATGCTTTATGACCAATCAACTTGTCATGACTTGTAGCCAAATCTGTGCTTGTTGCATGCTAGATAGCTGCTGAAGAAGCTTTGCCTCCTGACTGCTTTGATTTGAACACATATGTCTGTATGTGTTTGAATTAACATGCATGTATTTGTTTACATGCAATGTCATCTGTGCCGTTACGCCTCCTGAGCTCTGCCGCTCTCTGTCATCTTTCATACACCGTGCTCTGCAGAGATGTGGCCTGCATGCTTCTTTTTCTCCTCTTCTTTGTAAACAGTCAACGTGTCCACGTGGGCTACACAAGGGATGAAAGAACCTAGATAGGTAGAACAAGTTGAACTTGATGGGTCGCACACAGTTGCTTCCATGTGCTCCTTTCCCCCTGTGGGTAATTTGTCCGTCGACCCACATGGAACCTGTACACATGTAAAAATGGGTCCCAGTTGTCAGCCCACTTGTTTCGTTACTCTGCAGGATTGGGAAGAACTTTTTAGTTATAATTCAAAAGTGAGCGTCAATCAAAACCGAAAGTGAATTGGCTATAACTACTATGATCTACTTTCCAATCCTGAAATATATGTTTGTGTTTAAGTTTTTTTGGGGGGGGGATTCTTAGCATGTTGTGGGAAACTTAACAGTGCACACACAAACTCACAAAATTATTAAAATTAAATTATTAATTAGAACTATCTAAGTGTTTGTAGAACATTTTAAAAATGCATGACCTTGCTATTGGCTTTGTAAATGATTGCTTGATTTACACCAAATATTTGAACTGTCACTTAGACAAATCAAATTCTAGCACAATTGTAGTGCTAGAATAAGCCCAAGTGTTTATGTGTGTGTGTGCTGTACAGATAGTTTTAGCATTACCCAATTTTCTTTTAGAGTCAAACCCACATGTCATAGTGTTTTTAAGAATAAGTAATTTTGATTGCATCTGACCTTTTGTGCCAATTTCTCTCATTTCAGATAACGTCAACGATGCAGTCCACTCAGTCACAGTACACTGAAGTTGTAAAGGAGAGAGACACACTGTTGCTAAAATTACAATTCTCTGATAAAGACAAAGATCGATTCTTAAGCCTTGAGGAAGAACTCCGTCGTATCAAAATGTCCCTAGAATCTGAGCTACGCAGTAAACAACAACTGCAGGAAGAGATTGAAAGGTTGAGGAGGGATTCAAGTCACTGGAAGGACCAGTATGAAAGCAAACAGACCATAATAAGGCAGTATGACACCGACAAGGATCGTATGGAGAGGGAAAAGAACTCCTTAAAAAGTGAGATAGAGAGGCTAATGCGGGAACTCAGGGAGCTCGAGTCCCTGTATAAAAGTAAGCTGGCAGCCCTTCAGAAAGAACTACATGAGGTAACTGTTGTCAGGCAAACCATGGAGACGGAGCTGAAGAGTACTAGAGTATCCTCAACCTTAGATGCCTCTAATGTGATTTTTGATGGTGTGCGTAAATCAGTCACAGCAGACCAGCTGCTTGACTGTGGCGTATTAGACAAACCGACGTTGACTCAGCTTGTGAAGGGGCAGAGGTCCGTACCTGAAGTAGCTGCTGACAAGAAAATCAATCTCAAAGGGACAGGTCCAATCGCTGGGGTGATAGTTCAGGATCCAAAAAGTCCAGGTTCATCATTTGGACAACCCTGCAAACTGACTCTCACTGAAGCCAAGACACAGAATCTCCTTCCACCGGATTGCGCTGATCTACTTCTGGATGCCCAAGCTGCTACAGGCCACATTATTGACCCGAGGACCAATCAGAAGTTTACAGTTGAGGATGCGTGTAATCAAGGTGTGGTTGATTTGAAAGACAGGCAGAGATTGTTGGCTGCAGAAGCTGCAGCTGTAGGTTATAGAGGTCCAGGAATCAGCAAACCTCTTTCAGCATTTGAGGCCATGAAAAAAGGACTGATTGACAAAAACACAACACTGCGTCTTCTGCAAGCACAGGAATGTGTGGGTGGCATTCTTGATCCAGTCCTGAGTGTGTTTCTCCCCAAAGACACAGCCATTGAACGTAATTTGATTAATGATGACATATACAGAACACTGAACCAAAGACCAGAGCTCTACTTGGACCCAGAGAGTGAGGAGGGGGCAACTTATATGTCATTGAAAAGAAGATGTAAAGTGGAGCCACAAACAGGTCTTCTTCTTCTTCCAGTCTCAGTACAAGCAGACCCTTCCAAATTTGTGTTTGATGGCGTACGCAAGACAGTTACAGCAAAAGAGCTGCTTGATTGTGGAGTCCTGGACAAAAAAACATTTGACCAGCTACGAAAGGGTGAGAAAACCATCCAGGAGGTGTCAGAGGATAAGAAGCTCTTTCTTAAGGGGAAAGGACCGATTGCTGGTGTGGCTGCTGGGCCTTTGGGTAAAATGGCTTTGTCGGAAGCTAAACAGAAGATGTTCATGAGCACAGATAGTGCAGATTTGCTCCTGGATGCTCAGGCTGCCACAGGTCACATCATTGACCCTGCAAAAAATAAGAAGTTAACAGTAGAGGAAGCCTGTGCTCACGGGGTGGTTGACAATAGGGACAGAGATAGACTTTTGGCAGCCGAAGCTGCTGCAGTAGGCTACCGTGACCCTGGAACGGGCATGCCTCTTTCTCTATATGGGGCAATGAAAAAAGGGTTAGTAGACAGGAAAACTGGGTTACGTCTGCTGCAGGCCCAGGAGTCTGCAGGGGGCATATTAGACCCCAACCTCAGTGTGTTTCTCCCTAGAGAAACAGCTATAAATCGCAACCTTTTGGATAAAGACATATGTAATGTGCTAGACAAGAACCCTGTGTGTTACATTGACCCAGACACAGAGACTGAGGTCAGCTACGTTGCATTAAAGAAAAAGTGCAAAACAGAGTCTCATACTGGCCTAATACTGCTGCCAATCATTGAGCGTAAGGACCCTTCCAAGATAATGTTTGAAGGAGTCCGAAAGCCAGTTTCTGCACAGCAGTTGTTTGCTTGTGGAGTCCTAGACAAACCAACCTTGGATCAGCTAGTAAGAGGTGACAAAAGTGTTCAAACTGTTTCAGTTGAAAAGACTGTCTTTTTAAAAGGCACTGGACCCATTTCTGGGGTGGTAGCAGGGCATAAAGGTAAAATGTCATTGGCAGAAGCAAAGAAACAAAATCTTCTGCCTGATGATAGTGCATATTTGTTGCTTGAAGCCCAAGCTGCTACAGGGCACATTATTGAACCAAGCACTGGTGAAAAACTGACAGTAGAGGAGGCATGCGCTAAAGGAGTGGTGGATGTTAGGGACAAAATAAGATTATTGTCAGCCGAGGGTGCTGCTGTGGGATACAAAGATCCAAGTTCAGCTAAACTTCTCTCAGTATTTGAGGCCATGAGGAAGGGAATCATTGACAAGAAGGTTGGCCTTCGTTATCTACAGGCCCAAGAGTCAGTGGGAGGAATTTTAGACCCCAACCTAAGTGTTTTCCTGCCTAAAAACTTGGCCATCAAACACAATCTTTTGGATGAAGAGCTCTGCCAGGTTCTCAAGCTTAATCCTGCTTGTTATCTTGATCCTGAACCTGATAATGATGTTAGCTATGGGGCCTTAAAGGGAAGGTGCAAGAAAGAGTCTCACACAGGACTGCAACTTTTACCAATCTCTGAGAGATTTGACCCTTCCAAATTACTCTTTGAAGGTGTCCGCAAGACAGTCACAGCAAAGCAGCTGCTTGATTGTGGGGTCCTGGATCAGTTAACCTTTAACAAACTCATAAAAGGAGAAAAAACTGTCTCAGAGTTATCTGTAGATAAAAGGGTCTACCTAAAAGGGACTGGGTCCATTGCTGGTGTTGCAGCTGGGTCATCAAAGAAATTGTCCTTCACGGAGGCAAAGAAACAAGACATAATGGATTCTAATTGTGCTAATATGTTACTGGAAGCACAGGCAGCCACAGGCCATATCATTGACCCCAAAAGTAATCAAAAGCTGACTGTGAAAGAAGCAAGTGCCAAAGGGGTAGTGGCTAAAGAGGATGAATCAAAGCTGTTTGCAGCTGAGGCTGCAGCAATTGGTTACAGAGACCCAAACAGTACCAAACTTCTGTCTGCAGGACACGCCCTGAGAATGGGGTTAATTGACAAGGATACAGCCCTTCGCATACTTCAAGCTCAAGAATCTGTTGGGGGTATTTTAGACCCAAGTCTAAGTGTGTTTCTACCCAGAGAATCTGCATTAAATCGAGGTCTTATAGATGAAAACTTAAATGAGGCCCTAAACCAGTATCCTGAGTGTTACCTGGACCCAGTCACCCAAAAACCAACAACATACATATCTCTTAAACGTCAGTGTAAAGCAGATCCATTTACAGGTCTTTTGTTTCTTTCTGATATAGCCACAAAGAAGTCAGACCTGACTGTGCAGGGTCTTAGGGGTGAGGTATCAGTCTCAGAACTTGTGGATGCAAATCTGCTGGAAGCATCTGACATTTGCAAACTAAGTGAAGGGAAACTCACTAGCAAAGACATCGAAGAACGCTTACACTCTTATCTAAGAGGGTCCACCTGCATAGCAGGAGTTTACGATGAGGCCAGCGATAAAGTGATGCCGATCTATCAGGCCATGAAAAATAAATTGTTACGACCTGGGACTACTTTGGAACTGCTTGAGGCCCAGGCTGCTTCAGGTTTTATAATTGATCCTGTAAACAACTTGTATCTGAGTGTAAGTGATGCCTATAGCAAAAGACTCTTTGGGCCAGAGTTTAAGGATAAACTATTATCAGCAGAGAGGGCTGTGACTGGTTATAAGATGCCAGGGACAAACACTATCATCTCCCTCTTTCAGGCTATAGAGAAAGGTCTAATAGAGAAAGGCCATGGCATCCGTCTACTGGAGGCCCAGATTGCCAGTGGTGGTATCATTGATCCTGAACATAGCCATCGAATCGATGTGGATGTGGCCTACAAAAAAGGGTACTTTGACGAAAACATGAATAAAATCCTCACTGATGAAAGTGATGACACCAAGGGATTCTTTGACCCGAACACAGAGGAAAACCTGACCTATTTGGAATTAAAGTCCCGCTGTATCACAGATAAAAACACTGGTCTCGTCCTATTGCCCATAGTAGACCCGAAAAAGTTAGAGTCAACCCTGAAGAACACCTTAAGAAAGAGGAGAGTGGTAATTGTTGACCCAGAAACCAACAGAGAGATGACAGTACGTGAAGCATATGACAAAGGATATATTGACTATGAGACCTATTTGGACCTGTCCCAGCAAGAGGGTGAGTGGGAAGAGATCACAATTACTGCACCAGATGGATCTGTACGGTTTGTTATCAATGATAAAAAGACAGGGAGGCAATTTGACATTAATGATCTCCTTGAAAAAAAAATCATTAATCAGTCTGTCGTTGATAAGTACCGTTCCAATACCATCACACTTACTGAATTAGCAGATATTATCACTGAGAAGACAAAACATGGATCATTGTCATCATCTTCCTTGTCAGGATCAAGACAACCAGCATCAACCTCATTTACATCCTCAGTGACATCATCATCAAGTGTAAAAAAATCAGAATCTTCAGGTTCAATGTCACTGACTTCATCTGATGTGCCAAGACCTTCCTCGCCTTCTTTTGGCAAAATGACCACAACAAGAACTACTATGGTTACAGAAAGGAGCTCCACAATCAGCGCTGTTTCAAGAGAATCACCTGATTCTCTAAAGCATAAATCCAGTGTGTCTATCACTCTAGCGTCTCCCGTGGAAGCAGTGGGTGAACAGGAACCCGTGGGTGCCATCTTTGACACAGAGGCTGTAGAGAAGATTTCCATCACAGAGGCTCTTAACCGTGGCTTGGTGGATTCAATCACGGCTCAGAGACTGCTAGAAGCCCAAGCCTGCACTGGAGGAATTGTCAATCCTGCCAATGGAAATCGGCTGAGCATCCAGGAGGCATCTCGTCTTGGTTTAATCAATGACGACATGGCAAATAACCTTAAATCTTCACAGAAGGCTTATACAGGCTTCGAGGATGTGAAAACAAGAAAGAAGATTTCTGTTGCTCAGGCCATGAAGGAGATGTGGCTTCCATATGAGGCAGGAAACAGGTTCATGGAGTTTCAGTATGTAACTGGAGGTCTCTATGACCCAGAAGCTAACTGCAGAAGATCCATTGAAGATGCTCTTAACATGGGCTGGTTGGATGTGAGTGCTGCCCAAAAACTTGCAGACGTCAGGCACCATACAAAGAACCTGACCTGCCCCAAGAGCAAACTCAAGATCTCCTACAAAGAGGCTCTGGATAATTGCCTTGCGGAGGAAAGCAGCGGGGTTAGGATGCTCCAGGCTTCGTCTGTATCTTCTAGGGGTATCAGTAGTCCATACAATGCTGCTTCAGCACCAGGGTCCACCAGCGGGTCCAGAAGCGGCTCAAGAAGAAGCTCCCGCAGGAGCAGTTTTGACCTTGGCTCCTCCACCTCTTCTCCAGCTACTCTCCACAGTCATTCGAGCTTCGCCAATTTTTTCAGTCGATAAAAATCCAACATATTGATCACATTTTGTTTAAAATTGTGACTTTTGTTTTGTTAAAAATCATTTTATTCAAGAAAATAAAAATCTGTAATGTTTACAAGGAGAAATATAGTTGAAACTTTCGAAAATGCTTTTCAAAAAACGGTTTGTTATTGCTTTGTTTTCAATTGCTACTTAAACGGATCAGAAGAATGACTTCTTCAAATGTGGATTTTTATTTGTTTTTGTGAACTGGGAAAAAAGTATTATTACAAGTTAACTTTTAATATGTGGATTAAGATTGGATTGTATACTATTTTAAATGCTGGTGCTCTAAATTAGGCTTACTGATGGCCAAAACCTGTTTTTCAAATACAGTCTTTACAATTTGCATTGAAAGTACATATAATTTTTCAAAGCGTTTTATCGCAAACACTTATTAGGCAAAGTATGTTTACATTTGTGTGCTATTATAGTATCATGTGCCTCTGTTTGTGTAGGTGATGCACAGTTGGGTTTCAAATATGTACTGCTTGACTATTTTTTTTTTTCTGATAAGCAAACTAATTCATTGTTTACTTGCATTTTATGGCTACATCTTTTGTAACAGCTCACATCTCACAATAAAAACAAGTTTTGAATCTTGATACAGTGTTTTGTTGTTACTCATATACACATTATTACATTTTCACTACATATTTCATGTTATAGATATCTGTTTAAATATTTACTAAGAGTTTAAGGAAGACTTATTTACAGTCAAAATCAAAAGAACACACAAATGAAGAAATCAAATTACAACATAAAGCCCATGTCTAACGTATCCCTAACATAAGAAAGCCTAATTTATTTAATTAGATTAACAGATAGCATTTTTAAAGGTATGAAGATTAGGTTTATGTAGTTAATATGTAATAGAAACACAATAGTTATATAAATGTTTAAATTAAATGTACAATCATACAACGTAAAAAAGTGTTAGTATAACTAATCTAGCATCAAATTCAAAATGTTTATTTTGAAAATCCCAACCCGGAACTCCTTGCTTATCCTGTAGTTACCATTTCCTGTCACTGACGTCACACGTTCTATATTTTAGCAAAAGTAGCTCCCACGGCTGCTTCTATGATTTTTAATTTAATATTAGAAAGGCACCGTACAGCTTAAGTCCATAGTGGAGCCGACAGGTGAATTAACTTTCGATTTTTACTAATAGTTTAGGTGTTATGTTTAGCATTAGCTCGTTAGCTGCTGTTATGCACAGCTGACAGCGAAGCGGATTGGAATCGTGTAAACAAGGTAGGAAGGAATGAGACGCCGAGATATTTACATATGCTTATATTTATTTTACATGCAGCCATAAGGAATTTGTTATTCAAGTTATGGAGAATTATGGAAACAGGAATACAACGTGTGTGTTGACTGTCATTCAATAAGTGAAATAAATGTTCATATTGAAGGAAAGGCGACAGTGTCCAGGTCAGACCATGGCTGACGATCCTCAGAGGAATTTCCGTTCAGCATATTATGAGAAGGTTGGCTTCAGAGGAGTGGAGGAGAAGAAGTCATTGGATGAAAGACAATCCTCTGGGTGGGTAACTGAGTGTTGTCTCTTTTCAACAAGCTGTTATCGTTCACCTACAGTAATGACCACATTATTGTCATTTACAACAAAAAATGTAGATACAAACATATTTTATAAATAAAATGAGACAAAAACAGAGAAGAAATTGAATCTGAATTATGTGGTAGTGTGGGGGGCACTGAGGTCAGCTTCTCACCCAGTAGGGTTATGGATAAAGGGGCGTTTTAAGTGTCCATAGAGGTTGGCACTCAGCGCCAAGTTCTTTCTCTGTTCCTAGTATAGTTCCTAGTTTAGAACACCGGCGCCTCGGAGTCATCCTTCAACTGCCACAGTAGATTATTTAAACCAATGTGTGTATACCACACAGTTTAAATTATCAGTTGGGACATTTGCGTTTATCATTGTGATTTGTTTTACTGAACAAATAATGTTTTGCTGTGTTCACAGATTTAGAGAAGCTAAGCACCTTCAGTCAGAGGTTCCCTCTTCCTTCCATGTATAGGGTCCATGTGTGGAAAGTATTGCTGGGTGAGAGAAACATTGTTGTTCATTCTCAAACAAGGCAGTAAATGTTTTTTAAAAATCAGAATGACGTTTTAATGTTATAATGTTTTGAAATCTGCAGTTACTGTATTTTCTACAGTACTCTTCTTATGATCCTGATTTTTGGAAATCCTCTTGGTCCAGCTCTTCATTATTATTTTAATTTATTTGAATCTTCTGTGTTCCTGCAGGAATCCTACCACCTCACAGTGACTCTCATACACTGGTTGGGGGCTACAGGAAGGAGCAGTACGAGGATGTCCTGGAAGCGCTGGAGGTTATGAGATACATCAACTTCTCCACGCCCTCCACCCACATCTACCTACGCATGTTCCAGCTTGAAAGTCAGGTGCTTCCAAGGTGCTCAGAGATCACACCACCGGTAAGAAGAGGACCATATGTCGTACAGCAGGTGCAGTGTCATATTTAAAGCCTGAGGTTTGAAGCTTTTTAATTTAGCTTCTAATGTATGATATGTTTTGATTTTGCAGGATGAAGAAAATGAAGACTTTCTGTCCATCAGCAGAGCCATGGAGGAGATTGTGGATGATCCGGTCGACTGTTACTGGCTAATCAAGTGTTTCATCAGCCAGTTTCACACCAAGTTTGGAGACTCCATTCCTCATCTGGTACAGACCATTCTGGAGTCTTTCCGAATTTGTTTTTCAGCGTAGTGTATTGTCAGTTGTTGTTTTTTTTTTCACCTTTTCTGTGCCCTTCCGTCACATCTGTTTTGTCACCTTGCAGCCAAAGAGCCTGGAGCACTATCTCAGTCAGGAGGAGCCTCGACTGCTAAGTCACTTGAGGAACAGTGCAGCTCTAAGTCAGCTTCCCTACAGCCTCTGGTTCAGGCGCTGCTTTGCTGGCTGCCTACCAGAGTCCAGCCTCCAGAGGTCAGCTTGAAGATATGTTTTATCTAGGGATGTCTGCTGTGACCTTTTTGCTAGTATGGCGATATTGTCCAAACACTTAATTTCCGATATCAACCGATATCAATATATGCAACAGTCTGGGTTGAAGTCAGAGGACGCATTTTATTGTGTGCAGTGGTGTACATTGACCCAATGACAATAATTAACTTTTTCCATTTTTAGGTCACAATTGTTATTTTCATGTGCAGATTCACAAGTTTTTGTTAGACCCATAAAATAAATGCTGGATTGATACTTCACTCAGAATTTAGACATTTCTTTCTCATCAGAAACCTCCATGAATTCATAAACGTTGACTTGAAATTTTCAGAGTTTGGGATAAAGTGGTCAGTGGCTCCTGTAAGATTCTGGTGTTCGTGGCTCTGGAGATTCTGCTCAACCACAAGATCATGTTGATGGGCATAAACCGGCCTGAAGGCATCGTCAAGTTCTTGTGTAATGTGAGTGAACACCGTTTTTCTGTTAATTGTTACGATGACAGCTGACAGACATTTTTTATTTTTAGAGAAACAGAAGCTCATGATATTTGAACTCCTAGAGCTTCAGTTAAAGGACGTGTATTGACTATGAATGAGACGGAAATTACAGTCGATCTGTTGTAATGCATGAAACAGAAGAATTGACGTCAGTCTTTACCATACCTTGTCCGGCCCACCAGATTAGAAAGGGCAGCAAGCTGTACCTGGCCCGTGGGCCGTAGTTTGCCCAGGTCTGTATTGGAGCAAGGATAAGTAGATGGATCATGGAATTATTAGATACATGGTGTGTATCATTCTGCCCATATGTCAAAAATTGTGCAAAGACGTTAACAGCCTGATTTTGTGTTTTGTTGTGTCCAGATACCACAGGAAAACACAGACGCCATCGTGACCAAGGCCATAGACCTGTGGCATAAACACTGTGGCACCCTGGCGCACACGTCATGAAACTACATGAAGGAGACGGAGAAGGACTTTGAACCCAGAGGTGAGAAGCTTTCCCAGACTCCACCAGGACTTCCTTTCAAACATCTACTGAAAACCAGACTAACTGAGGGATTAACTGTTGACTGAACTGAGAACCTACACCTGGATGCTTCTGAGAAGCTGTAGGATGTGGGACAACCTGTTAATGGAAGCATAAACTATGACAAGGGGGAGAAAATGAACTTATTATTTTTAATAAGATTATTTCTTTAAGAAACGTCATACATCATAGAAGACTCACAATAAATTAACACTCACATGCAGTTCTCTCTGCTTTACAAAAAAATCTTTTGAAAACCTTCTTTTTTATAATATGTACATTTCTTATAATTCTGAGAATAGTTTCTTCACTGACTCCTGCACACACACATACACACACTCACACATTTACAGCCAACTGAGGAAATGAACAACAGAGAATACAAATTGTTAGAGCGTAAGGACTCTGAAACCCTAATGAGGTACAAAACATCTCTGAATGTAATTCACCAAAAAGGTTTGTCACCACATGACTGTGTTCGTGAGGAAATGTGTGAATTTGGCAACTTTTTTTGAATCCCTGTAAAACTACTGTAGGCACAGTGACAGACATGGTGGCTCACACAACTCTGGGTAGCAGTTGTCAGGGATGCATTTAAGATTCTAAGCAAAGACGCTCAAAGCAAGTCCAGTTGCTTTGGTCGGAATTCTGGATTCCAAGCAGGATTTGAATGTGACTTGTTAATGGATTCAGAAACAATGAGAAAATGTGAAATTATTGCTCAGGAGACTGACGTCAATGCTGTAGAAGAATGTTGTCTTTTTAGTCACTGGCTTTAAAGTAGCAATTTTGGAAAGTTGCTCATAATTTTTAGGACATTTTGGCTTTAAGCTCCAACTGGCCTCAGCCTTGTAAGCTGTTCAAAAATCCTGCCCCTGGCGAAAAGAAGAAGAGATGAAGGAAATTGAGATGAGATTTGTTTCAGGAAAAATAATAAATCAAGTTCAAGTTCAACAGAGACCAAGACCAAGGTGAAAGCTTCACTTTAAACTCTTCCTGATCCTCCACGTTGGCACAGACTGCCACCACCAGTCAGTCACAGAAACAAAAGTGCTGAAAGTAAACATATTGCCGTCTCAGTCTCATAGAAAAGACAATTTAAAACGTTTTCGAAGAGATTTTTTTCTCAAGAGTCTGTCAAATCTCCAGATCTAGAAGACTCCAGCTGTGAATCTTCTTATTTGTTTTTTCGTTGCCTCACTCTCCTATGATGGCTCAAAGTCATGTAGTGTTGATGTCAACCTCAGTCTGGAAGTGGGCGCTTGAAAGGGTTGCAGTTTTCAGAACCAGGTCAGAGAGTAGCCGTCTGAGCACTTGATGCTTCAGTTCAAACCCAACAGCAGCCATCTGAAGAATCGGAGTTGATTTATGGTCTATGAAACCTAAAGAAAGGAAAAACAATGGGATGGTGAAAGGGAGTGATGTCACTTTAGAGGTTGTGAGAGCAGTACCAAATCTCACCAGTAGTCTCACCTGGTCAGATGTCGGCTGGACTCGTGCACCTCCATCTCTGTGCTTTTGAACTCATTTAGCTCCTTTCTTATTGCAGCCTGGGGAAAGTACAGATATATTTTTTCTCTCAGTGTGGTTGAAAGAAAAGAGAAAAAAATGACATGTGAGCTTAAAGCTCTGATTCTCTGATGTTTTTCATGCAAATAGTTGAAAAGATGGGGTGCAGAGTTGGTTGAAGCTGTAAGTTCACCTTATCAGCAGCTGTTAGTCGCGTCCACGGCTTGTCTGCTCTCCTGTCGTAGTCCTGAGCTTCAGCCACCTCCACGTAGTCACTGAAGCGAATGAGGATCTTTGCTTCTCTCAGCTCCTCGACTGTCGGCCTCTGACTGAGCTGCAGGTTGTAGAAGGAAGGAAGAAAGAATTGTGGACTAATCTTCACTTTGTTAAACCCTTGGCATTTTTTTTGGCTGGTTTTATACGTTAAAAATATACCCATATAATCTATGGCCACAAGGGGGCACTGTTTACTCTTCAGACAACTGATTGCTGCTAATCTGTCACTGAGAATGACAGGACTAAACCAAGATTTCCATATAGAATTGAATCTGCAGATTATGAAGTATACAGCCAGAAACGGTCACGGAGCAGCGGACAATAAACTAACAGAAGAACTGGAACTGATGCTGACAGTGAGTCTGACGACAGCTCTGCAGAAGAAGAGACGGAGCGTCATCTTCGTCCAGAGTTGGTGGAATTGTTTGAAGAGACACCGAGGATGAATGGATTCAGTAAACGGCGAGAACTTGTATATTTAAGAACTAATATATATTTAGCCTATTTAGTTCTTTAGGCTGCTGCGTAAATTAATCATCTTTTAAAATTTTTCTCTGGAAAAAAATGTTTCCTTGACGCATTGTCTGGCAGACATATTGAATAATATATTCAATATTTACATTATATATTTATATTATATATATATTATATAAAATATTGAAACTGGATTGTAGTCCATAAGAAAAAACACAATGTCTTCATCCTTACAAAAGCTGTGGCAGTAACTTGATTGTAATGGTGTCTCCTGGCCTTAGTCCTTCTTACCTTTTTGGACAAATGTCTCTTGATCTCCCGCTTCTCCTCCTGCTCATCCTGATCATTTCGAGCTATACACAAAGATGATGAAGGATTACTCATATCATGTATATTTATATATATATATATACAGTGTATATATATACAGTGTATTTTAAAGTAACATAGATATATGTATATGTAAGAGTTACGTTTCAGTATGTTCCTCTGCTCCAGCTCCTCTGCTGTCGGCCTTTGACTCAAGCGTCTAGTCAAAGAAAAAAAGGAAACTGTGACAGTTGTAACTCCGTTGGACAGAGAGAGCAGACGGACCTGTTACAACCTATCAAACCTATTATGCATTTGATGGCATTTTTTTCCCTCCTGATTCATACCAGTGAGCAGAACAAGTCACAGTGACTGTGAGCAGATGGAGACTCCCTCAGAGATGGATAACAAGAATTTACACTCAATAGTTAAGGTTTAATGGAACAGTGAGGCGACGCCCCCCACCACCACCCCGTCAGATTTACAGCATTTTTGCGCATTCCATCTCCGCAGGGGGGCGCCAGAGCAATCTACAGAAAATGAGGAAAAAAAGTCTGGTGCAATACAAAGTGTTAACAGTTAACCTGCGTGACAGGGAATGGATGGACATGAATTTGAATTTAATGGATTGGACATTTCAATTTTTGTTGTTTTTTTTTTAAATAGAAAAACACAACTTTAAAGTATTCAGACCCAATTACAACCAATACGAGACATTATGTTGTGAACGTGCAGTATGTGTGTTAGTTAGCAGCTCACCTGGTCAGTTTGGTGGCTGTTTGTTGTCTGGATTCAAACCTCTCCTGGTCGGACTGCAGCGGCAGGATGTTCTTGTCCTCCAGCTCCCGCTTGGACGGACGGTTACTCAGCTTGATGGCGAGAGAGTCCTTTCGTAGGACCTTCATGGCTAGTGTACCTGCAACAGATGGGAAATGTAAAGAGTTTGTCTTCTACAGTGGAGCCTCAGGCTGGTGGTTTTTGTGGCCTCTTCTGCCTTGATGCAGTTCTGTTTTGGATTTGACCTAAGTTGAGTTTTGTTTTATTATTGTAAAATACAAATGACACTCTTTATATAATTCTCTATAGCTAAGGTGTCAAACTCAGGGCCTGCAGGCCACATCTGGTCCATGGTGTAATTACATTGTCCCGCAAGATCATATCAAATGTATACCTGCCAGTACATAGTTACTATATATTGGGCGGATTTGTAGTATTAGCAGTGTATGCACTATATCATATTGTTGGCCTGAAAAAATATTTACATTAAAAAGGAACTCAAAAGCCTAGAGATGAGGCATGATAAGGAACAAATGCCACTGATGTGTGTTTTATTTCAAATTTAATTAAGCTTTGGTTGTTCTAGATCAATAATTATGCAATACTAAAGTTTGTTTCCATATGAAAAAATTCTACATCACATATCTGGCGATAAGGGAAAACATCCAGGATTCCAGTCAGTTTTTTAATAAATATTGAGTTTGACTTCTTCCGGGTTTTTATTTTGGCCCACTGTGAATTTGAGTTTGACACCCCTGCTCTAGAGTGGAATAATTCACAACTCTGATTACAAAGTTCAACCATTTCTAATGATGTGTGGTGTTGTGGCAGGGGGCGCCACTCACTCAGCCACACGTGATGTCTCTGTTTTAATGTAATTTGAATACATTCCAAAGGTCAGTTCTGTAGAATGAAAACCGGAAGATTAATGCCACGTACTTGTAAATAGTGCTTCATCTTCTTCCTCTTCTTCTTCCTCATCCTCCTCCTCATCATCATCTTCTTCCTCCTCCTCCTCCTCATCCTTATACATGCCTGGCATGTCCTCGTAGTCTGCTTCGTTGGGGAGGTTCTCTTTGTCGTTGTCGCACTCGATCATCAGCGTGGGAACGGCATGCATCATGGAGCTGCAGGTCGGTGGGAGAGGGCATAGGTCACATGTCATAGGGAAAATATGTTAAATGTGGGCAGTGATGTGGTGAACAGACGGTGTGTATACATTTTGACATTCAGAGGGCCAGGGCTGCGGAAAGAAAAACAGGCTGTAAAAACACGTCGACGTGCGGCTCTGTGAACGGCAGTGGCAGCAGCTGTGAGGGCGACACCTGCACCCAGGAAAATGAACCTTTAGACAGGCAACCAATCACAGTGATGAATGTGGAGTCGGGAGCTGCAGGAGCAGAGATATTTCTGCCAACGTTGGTGGACAACGATCGGCAAAGACAACAATTGTTTTTCACACTTTGCACTTCATAATTCACGCACTGCCTTTACGCCATGATGCAATCCAGCAGTTTCAGCACCACCCTGACTCCCAAAGACAATAATTTTGAAGCTGCAGCTGTGTATGTGTGGATGTTGGGGTGGATGGGACGGGGGCAGGGGGGGAGAGA
>NC_024308.1:13038789-13040922 GCF_000523025.1 Cynoglossus semilaevis
AATGATTTTGAATCGGCAGCTGTGTATGTGTGGATGTTGGGGTGGATGGGACGGGGGCGGGGGGGGAGAGAGATGTGCAGGTTCTTACCTCTCAAACCTCTGCATGGTGAGCGCCAGTGTTTTGTTGAGCTCCTCAATGATTCGACTTGGTGGGTGAAGCGGAAGCGCCCCGTACTGCAGCGAATGACCTCCCATCGTGATGTGGCTGGGGGGAGCAGGGCACCTCTGGAAGGTAAGCGGTGAGGGCTCCATGCTGCCTGTAGGTACGGTGATCATGAGCTTCTTTGGAGGTAGAGGAGGCGACAGCTTCACTGACATACATGGCAACCTGATCGGAGCCCCATCTGCACCAAGAAGGCCAAGAATCAGACGCGTTCGGTGGAAGGATCTGAGCTTCATCTAAAGATGGACAAATCACCTGTAATGTGGTTTGGTATCCTGGTAAATGGTTTCGGTGGCAGCGCGGGAGGTTGTTTGTGTAGAGTTGGAGGTCTGGAGAGTGTCGATTCGACAGCGTCATCTGAATATACGTTTGACTTCTTTGTGGGCGGAGCTTGGCTGGACCTCTGGTCCTGTTGACTTGTGTTGTCACTGACCATCTGAAACTCCACTGGACCTGAAGTGAAGAACGAAGTGAGAGAGTCACATGTGACAGTCGGCGCTGACACCGTAGCAGATGATGTGGCTCCTTTTCGTACCTACAGCTGCTGCTCCCTCCATCAGCTCGGTACCTTCAGCCTCTGACAGGTCGGAGCCCAGCACTGGAGAACGTCCATTCTCCATTTTCACCTCCTCTCTTAAGGCGGGTGATGTACTTTCTGCAATTAAAAAGAGATAATGATGAACTCTTTTCTAGTTATTTAATCCAGAGTTGTGGATTAAGGGAGATTCCAGGATTCTGACCTTTTTCATACACCTCCTTCAGAACTCCTTTCTTGATAAGTTCTTCTCTGCTCTGGCGAGTAGACATTTTCCTCTCCAGAACTGGGAGAAAAAAAAACTCAAGGTAACGATTCTAAAGGACTCATTATTTTAAGTGTTGAGCACAAAGCCAAAGTAGTTTTTCTGTAAACACCACAGCCAATCTGGTCACTTCTGCTCCGTGTATGTGTCTAATACATACAGTACTTGTGTGTCAAAGCACCGCGCCTCTGTGTATACTGAGGCTCTGATCTGGACATGTGTCCCACTAACAAGCATCACTCCTCTGGCTCCAACCACACAGAAGCTAATTTGCTGTTGGAGCCACAGCACAGCAGATCAGCATTTAGAGCTAATTTGCCGCCACAGTGAATATTAATTATCGACTCTGCTGCAGCCAGTCCGCTGGGTTTGCATCTGTAATTAACTGTAACGTCTGGACTGAGAAAAATCAATAGAAATTATGTTAAGAAAAATTGGTGTAACTTATGAAAAACAGGTAATTAGCTATTTCATCTGCAGTGGTATAATGACGAGTGGGAGGATTAATTATTAACCAGTTATTATCCATACTGTAGAACTGCTCTGTAAGATCACAAATAAAATAGATCAGGTTGTAGTTTTTTAAATTAATTACCCAGTTTTTCAGCTGAACCAATTAAATCATTTTACTCCACCTTTGTCTTTGGTCTTTGGATATTGAAAAAGTGTATAAAAGTGGATGTTGTAGACTAGTTTTTTTTCTAACCTTGGGGTTGTGACCTCACATAGAATCATCTGGGATTGAAATGTCTAGTGATTAATTTCTTTTTAATTACTGATTAAATATAACTTCTTTTTTAAAATTCCGATTAAAAACACCAAACACTTTCAGCACAGTGTAAAAAACACGATCAGAAACTAATTCTACAAAGAGAAAAAAAATGTCTTTGGGGTCGCCAGAAATGTGTGATGCCAAGATAGGGTCACAAAGCAACAAAATGGTTGGGACCCACAGTTTTAGACCACTGGAGTATTTAATCTAATGACAAATCGATCCTCTCATCAATTCTGAAAATACAGTATGGTTAATTAATAACTGAATTTTATCTTAAAGGTCAGACTCCTTGAACCAAGCCTTTGTTATTGTTATTAACCAGCAGTTTCCATTCATTTGATGTTCTCCCTCCTCCCTCACTGAGAGGAGGTGCTCATCAGAGCTGATGCTCAGCA
>NC_024308.1:13040976-13058015 GCF_000523025.1 Cynoglossus semilaevis
CTTCCTTTCTGCCAAGCCTTTTGATTACACAAATCAGATGGTTGCTGCCTGTGGCCGCTGTATCACCTCCCCCTCCAACCCTTCTTTGCTCCCATTTATCAAGGCTTCAGCCACTGACTTCAGCAGAGAGATATCCATCTGGTGTGATAGATCTAGATGACTGGGAGTGACAGGAAGTGAAGAGCAGTGCGACGCTTTACTAATGCATGCATTTTTTTCTTTCTGACCTGCGGACGTCTGCTTGAACTTCTCGCTTTTCTTTTTCCTCCATTTCCAGGGTTTGAAAAGACGTCCCAGAGTGGCAAATTTGCTCCGCCGGCGGATGGGAGGCGTGTGCGTGCCAGGCACCAGCGAATCAGAGCGCATGGCTGCCAGTCTCCCCACCTCCTCAGCTGGAAAAGAGTAAAGGACAATGTTAAGAAGCAGGTAAATGACACCTGTCCAGAAACAGTTTCAGTTGGACACCTGTTTATTCCACGTATAACATCACAATACATGTCCTGTTTACCTAATTTTTGAGGATAGCAACAATTAGCTCCACCCCCTTTCTGTTGAAAAGTAACTGTTTTTTTTAGGCACGGGGCGATAAATGTATTAATTAAATAAAGTATAAATGCAAAAAAATGTAGTGAGGGATTGAAATACTAAACTCTTACTATTCCTCATCATTCTGGATCATCAATAAACTTCACTGCTCATTAAATCAATTGAAAATC
Organism: Cynoglossus semilaevis; assembly: GCF_000523025.1. Taxonomy (NCBI): domain Eukaryota; kingdom Metazoa; phylum Chordata; class Actinopteri; order Pleuronectiformes; family Cynoglossidae; genus Cynoglossus; species Cynoglossus semilaevis. The sequence continues at coordinate 13,041,693 of NC_024308.1, forward strand.
AATTTTCAGATAATAAACCAGTTAAAAAGTCCATTATAAATTTACTTTTTATGGTTCAGAATTATTATGTTAAATTCCCCGGTGTCCGAGCATAAATCAGGACAGGTAAGGATCATTTGCACGGATCTTCATTACAGTCAACGCCATGTAACGCCTCCAGCAAAGAAAAAAAAGGCAACAACGTCACAGTGGAAATCCACTGAGGGGAATTCTGCCGTTCCCTCGTTCCAACAGAAATCTGTACCCTCCTCCACTGTTTTTTTTTAATCAGTGTCTTCTCTGAGAAGTGTAATTCCCTCTGCCCCCTCAGGGAGCTGTTGGAAAGCAATCTTACCCAAGGCTGCTCTGTACATCGCACATTTGAAAATTACACCTATTTCCCTCATTACAACACCACGCTGCTGCTGCCACATGGACACACACTTCACACAACCGTGGTGTGTGAAGTATGTGCCAGAGGTGAAGGACGGGAGGAAATGAGAAGGAAAACAATTCAACAAATTCAGTAGGCGGTGCTGAGTGTAAACAACAACATTAGGAACACATTTACAACACAGGAAGAGGGAAAATGGACACGTCACATGGTTTAAGGCCACCAAGCAGATTCGTGGATTCAAACTCTTTTGTTTTTAGCTGTTTCTTCTCTTGTCTTTATTGTCTCCTAAATGGTTTTTTTTTAGTAAATTATTTGTCATTATTTGAGCAAAAGATTTAATCAAAATGACCTCATAACTTTGGAAGCACTGACCCCAAGTGTTTATATAGGGGTTTTGCAGATTTATTTTAATCATTAATGTTTTTGTTTTTTTTAAACCAATGACACATTAGTTACTTTGTTACATTACCTTTACCAAGTTAGGAAATGAACCTGTCAGTCAAGCCTGACGTCTTTAGTCCCTGGCTTATAGTGAGGTATAGAGTTTATTAATTCAACAATGGTATTGAATCAGTATCAGACAATACGCAGAGTTCATGTACTGGTATCAGGACTGAAAAAGTCAGATTTGTGCATCTTTACTAATAACGTCACAAAACTGCTTAATGCGGCCAATCTCATTGCCACAGTTGACAAAATTGTTTATAAAAAATAGAGGAAAATGTCCTTAAATAAGATCACTGTGGTTGACAAGCACCAGGATGATATTTCAGAAACCGAAGCTGGTGATAAGTTTGTGAGCTGAGGCTGTCCCTGTAAACACACACAGGGTGTGAGTCAGAGGGCTCGGCCTCACACTGCTGGGCCACATTCTTCAGTGTGACCCCTGGGTTGTGTGGTCTAAACTCTGACTCATTCAACAGCGACAATAACAACAGCTCAGCAACATCCAGACACTCACTCCATAAACTGACTAATGAAGCGTCCCTACCTCTGTGGAGTTGTTATGTTATTACCAGAAATGACTAACATATCGATGCACTGGGAAAAATAGTACTTTCTATGAAGAGCACAACAACAGTACTGAGGCACATGGTTAAAGACACTGGATTGACAAGAGCAGTAATACTGTAGTAAAGGAAGTCAAAAGCGAATATTCTCTCCTGCTGCTGCATCTTCCACACCGGCAGATGCCCATCATCGTTTCATATCCTAGTTAAAGGAGTCAAACCTCCTCCTTATTCTCCTTAGTCCCATCCGCTCCTGCAGTAAAGTAAACCAGACTCCAGACTCGGCCTCACCGTCCAGCGGCTCCGCTGCTCGGCAGTTTCTGCAGATGTGTTTGATTTCTTTGCTGATGTGACTGTGGATCATGAACGGCATGTTGTTGTTGGTGGTGAAGCTCTGCTGCTCCTGCTCCTTCTCCTGCTCCTCTCCGCTGCTGGAGCGGGACCTGGTCCTCCTCAGGCAGAACACTCTCCTTCTCTTCTTTACTTTACGCTCATCGCAAACAGGCGCCGCGTTAAACCAAGAACAATCGATGTTAGGTCCATATCCAGACCCTGACGCGGAATCGTAACCTGTCCGTGAACACATCACGTCGCTTTCACGGTCCACCATGTTCGATCTGCTCAGCAGGACACTTCGTCCACTGCTCCGCAGAGAAGGATGCAAGGGTGTGGGGGATTTTCAAACGGTTTCCAGCCGCTGCTCTGTCCACTCAGGGGTCAGAATTAGGCATGGCATTTCCGGTTGGAATTTACAAAATAAAAGTACATGATTTCGTATTCTCGAGACAGCAGGAACACTCAAAACAAAAACAAGCTATACAACAATGACAAAAAGCTATAGGACAAAAAAAAGCTTAAGAATGGCATGAGTTTGTATCCCTTTTGTTTTTGATTCATTTTTTAGTTGATGCTACATCCTAAAACAACGAACCTAATATTTGTTAACTTAAGTACTCAAAAACTGACACAGCAATATATTAAGTTGTGAAACATTTAATGCAATTAAAAAAAGTCACTTTCATTGTTTAGAAAACATTTGAAAGTAAAAATGTAAGATAGGGCCTGTAATAAGTTAAAACATTTGCATTCACATCATGCAGTTGCAAGTATCTGCCTGCAGGTGGAGCCCAGAATTAAGTCATCCAGCACAGTGACAGACTGAAGCTGCAAGCTGAGGAGTCTGTGAGCATATTTAATATTGCTACGTCATACCTTAACTTATATATATATATTACAAAAGATTATTTAAAAAAAAAGTTTCTTATGGTCTACATCTCCAGTGTTGGATGTCAGCCACAGGTCAGACATCCAAACACCTAGATTGGCAAATACCAGACAATTGGTTCTATTTTTACCTGCAGCCTTCTGACCTCACTACCCAGAACTCCCCAGGATTTTATTACCACTCAGAGTGAATCACAGATGACAGGCCCAGTGGGACACAAAGGCTTGACAGGTTACAGCTCAATGTACTGCTGCTGGCAATTGACTTTACACCTCATCATGTCTGACGAGTCGGAATGATTTCAGATATGGGAAAAGCTGTGAAGCATACACACAGACACACACACATATACACTCTCTCGTGCACTGAGACAGACGGGCGTGCAGGTGTGAATGTGTAGACACACACTGGGGAACAGGTGTTCTCCACACAACAGAGAAGGCAGCGAACCATCGTCCTTCAGTACAACTGTCACAAGTTGTTCCTGTTTGTGAGGCTGTGAGCCCCTGACACCTGTCACTGCCTGGCAGCATCTGAAGGCAGCAGTGGAAGCAGATGTGCATCATGTGCGTCTCCACTTTACAGGAACTCTGCAGTACTTCGTCAACCACTCATACAAAGACAGAAGTCCCCGAGAGACTCTGAGACATCTTTATTCACTGGCTTTGAGCCGTGATTGAGATCCACACGTGCATCGAATGGATTGATCTCACCTACAGTAGACCTGTCTGGGTGGTCACTCACATCACTGCGGTGCAGAGCGGCTCTGGTGCAGCTTCATCTCGGAGCAGAGACGCATCGATTCGCCGTTTAACACATCAATAAAGCATTTCGAAGGAGAGTTCGTTAAAAAAACATCAGTGTTCTAAAAGATGTTAGTGCGGCTACGAATGACTTTCTTCAGTATCACAAGTAAAGTGGCAACAAGATGTGTTGCCAGTTTCTTATCTTCTTGTCATTTGAAAAAAAAGAACGGGTCAACTTTTGTTATATTTCTGCTTTTCTACTATCGGCCTTTTGGGTGCATCCTGTCGCTGTACAGACACTCACTGCTTTTCCTTCACAATCATACTGTGTCGCCTGTACCGTTACCCCACCTTTGTGTCTCTTTTATCTGGGACTCCTTTCTGTGAAACTCTTTTGTGTTGTTTAATTCAAATCAGTGCCATTCAACTGTGTTAAACAAATGCAATTAGTTATTGATTACAAGCTAGAGGTCACGTGTGTGTCAGTCCATGTGCTGAAGACTAAATGAAAAGGCCATATACTGTAAACACACTCCCTAACACCCAGTCAGATGCGGTCCACTTTCTTTAGAACAAGTGCTTCTCGAATGTTGGTGTTTTGACCCTTCTGAAGTTGACTTGAAGTTGAGACATTATTTGGAGATTTATTTATTTTGTATCACATGTGATATATTATGTATCACATTAGTCAATTTTTTTTTGCTCCGGTTCACGTGGGAGCTGCAGCAGTCTTAGCCCTACTCTAAATATTCTCTTTGGTTGAGAGAAGATGACGTCCAGCCCCTCATTTGACCCAAAGGTTGAACATTTGACTAAGTAAGCCTCTGACTTGGTGATATCACATTAACTCTATAACGTCTGCAGTTATATTTTGTTAATTAATATGAACGTCTTTATAAAGATCTTATCTGTCCGTCATAAAGCTGAACAATCTTTTCTTCCTCTTTCTTGTCCCCTTTTTCTCCGTCTGGCCTTCTGTCTCCATCAGACAAAATAATGAATCACCTGAGCCCATCGATGACGCTGCTGCTAATTTGGTCTCTGAGCTGAGACTACAGTCCTGGACAGAGATTTTCTTTGCAAATTTAATGTGAGGCTGAGACGGTGAGGGTGAACACGTGCTGTTCAGAGACTAAAACAAGACTCCTTCTGCCATTTAGCCCCAATCAATGAGCCACTGAAAAGGGCAAATGCACATATGTAGATATGAGTCATTAGTGCGTATCTTGACTGTGTCAGTCGTAGACTTCCTCACTATCCTGGTCTTAGTCAGGCTGGTCTGGATACAACTGATCCACTAAAATTAAACAACATAAATATGTATTTTTCATCTTTGATTAACTGTCTATTACAGTACATTCAGAGTACAACTTAGCCAGTTAGCCCTGGTGTCTGTGCTAGTACTGTGGTAGCTAATGTTAGCCCCGGTGTCAGTACAAGGACTGTGGTAACTATCGTTAGCTCTGGTGTCTGTACCTGGACTACGATAGTTAATGTTAGCTCTCGCGTCTGTGCTAGGATTGTGTCATAATTTGAGAACAACTATGCACATTTTCTTTTGCTAACTGAGTAGATATCAATTCTTTCACCTCTGCATCTTTGATTTACAGACACACAAACAAATAACGCAATGGTTGTTGGTGTTGACGACAATGTGAGAAGGATGACGAACAGTGTTCTGTAGATTGTTAGCAGCACAGCAGGAGCACAGGCCTCAGTACAGGACTGAGACACACTGCCCCCCCCGTCTGCCCTCCAGTGGGTAGTTCATGATAAAAGTTGTCAGAATCATCAGCCCTCACAGACAGATGGTTACACACAGTCGTCTCAGCTGATGTATCAAGATGTCAGGGGTGTGAATCAGAGATGAGCGCGGCCGCATCCATCACACTGCCAATTACTGCAGACAAAAGCTAATGTTTTATTATAGTGTTCTCGCTGCTCTCACATCACACAGAGGCCTCCAAAGTATTCCCCTCGTTTGAGTTGACTCTTCGTGACTTCACTAATCCCAGAAACTACTGTCTTCTACTGCAGAAGCTGAAGGCTGGGGGAGGGGAGGGTGGGGGTGGCGGGTTCCTAAAACCTCAGAAGAGAACAGTGAGACAGAATGACTGATATGTGAAGATGAGTGTAGTGGGTAAGGTCAAAGGTCACTCTAAGTTCTGTGTTGTCTATCATCACTTCATTTTGCAGATCCCAGTCACAGCCAAACCCACACACAATTAGGTTCAATTAATTTAAAGTGACAGAGCAGCAGAGTCTCTCTCTCTCTCTCTCTCTGTCTCTCGCTCCCCGACTCTCTCTCTGTACATGTGTGTGTGTGTCTGTACGCATCCTTGTAAATATTTGAGACTTGGTTTATTACAAGGATATGAGTCATCCTCTCTTCCCCTCTTCTCTTACCTCTCTCCTTTCCTTTCACACCCTCTCCTCCACTCTCTTTGTTATTCTACCTTATCTCCTCTCCTCTCCTACCCTCTTTTTCTCTCCTCCTCTCCTTCTGACTTTGTTCCAGGAAAATTGTGGCAGTAACTTGACCTTCAAAGGCTCAGGTGACCAATCACAGGGGGCCAAACCTTTCAAACAACTTTTGGCTCAGTCATCATTGAAGATGAAAAGTGGTCCACAACTAACTTACCAGGAAAAATAATACAATTAAATAAATTCAATTAAATGTACTAACTCAGAGTTAGATAGCCTCCTCAGCTCTGTTTTTGTCCACGTACACAATAGTTTTCCTTTCAAAACTATAAAGACGGGTGAGGGGAGAGGGAGGGACGGGGAGTCCTGTGTTTGGTAGGAGGCAGTGAAAGTGCTGCTTTGCATTTCACTCTACATCACTCCTATTTTTTTACCTACACTGCCACAGCAGGTGTGACACGCTGCCTGTCTAACCTGAGCTGACGGCAGTGTTGGTGTTTTGGCTTCAGGCACAGATGCTGCAGATTTAACTGGTCTGAAGAGAATTACCCAAACAGTCCTCACCATGTTCAGTGAACAAATCCTTTTCCTTACTCACTCTGCCAGTCGTAATGGTGCCACAAATAAAACGTCTCCATCCTGTCATCCTGTCCTCCTCCTCTGCCGCCGCCTCCTCGTCCTCCTTCACCTTTAACTCTTCCTTCTCCTCCACATCCTCTCATTTGGTCCTTCTGTGTCTCACACCTTATCGCTTCATGCTGTGGTGCTCTCTCTCTCTCTCTCTCTCTCTGTTTGTTTAAATTGGACTGTTTCGAAGTCCACAACCAATGGAGCTGCTCCAGATCTGAGTCATTACTACAGTAGAAGAGTGCGGTGCAGGTAGAGATTTAAATTTGTATTACAGGATGGCAGCAACACCGATGTAAAAATATCTGAGTCTGGTTTGGGAGGTGAACGTGGCACGAGCGATAAGACGTCTGGCAAAATCCTGGCTGATAAACTGCTGTGCACTCAGCCACCTCCTACCCACACTCACACACACACACACACACAAGCACCAAGAAGTCACACGTAAAATAAGCCTTGCAAAAATACACGTTTTTTTTTTTGTCACAACCGTTATGAATGGTGGGATTCTGTGCATACCACGTGGGCTGGATTAGTGCAAAACAGCTGCTACCCACAAACACACATGGTAGGGAATTAGCAAATGAGTGGGTGGGAGAATGATGGTAGATTGTTGAAATAAAATGGAAGTGGATATAAGGAAACCTGCGATATGTCAGGAAGGAAAAGGCGAGAATCAAGTGACGCTCGGCTGATGTGGTCGCCGGTGCTGGTTCCATTCTCCTCTTCACCTGCTGTCGACCAGGTCTATTTGCAGCTAATGGCCATGAGGAGCACACTTACAGCAGTGACACAACAGCAGCAGCAGCACAGCCCCTCACCCCCATTCCCACTGTCCCACCACTCCTTCAAATTCAAGCCCTGCCTGATGGAAGGTCTGCCTCAAAGAGAGAGAAACTGTGCAACGTCGACTCAGCACATCCTAATCAGAGCTGATGTGGCTGTGGGCCAAGAGGAGGCGCCAAGTTTTTATGGAACACAAAATGGAGAAAATTATTTAGTGGAGAAAAGAGAGAGAGAGGGGGGGTGGTGGCAGGCAGCTGAGAGAGAGCGAGAGAGGTTATAAGTAGGTGGGCTTCACTGAACAGCATGAGTCATAAAGGTCAGGATGAGGAGGGGGCACATACACACACACATATACTGTATATATATGAAAATGTTAACCAACCATATATATATATATTACTGAGAGGATGTTTGTTGTTCATAGTCTTGTGAAGATTTACGTTAGGCCCCTTTTTTCCCATCATGCACCTCTAAGTTTAGCTTGAAAAATGACCACATTTTACAGGAACTCTGTCAAATAACACCACCGTGTGGTTGGTTAAATGAGATCAGGTGATTGAGGCACTGCAGGATGAAAGAGCACTGGCTTCTCCAGCAGAATAACAAACCACCCCCCCAACCCAACCCCCCCTATTTTTATGATTTTATCCAATGGAAAACACAGACTTGATCCTAGCTCACAGCAACACTGCCAGGCTACACACACTCACACACCATGTGAGAGGGATTTCTTATAGTCGGACACGAGAAAGTGAACGTTTTTATAAACAAAGAAATGCTTCAGAGTCTGTGTTCACCAGTATGGACGCTCATGGCTGAAGAAATGCCAAGCAGTTCCTCCAGGCAGTTCCCCACTTCTGCTCAGTGGCATTTTCAGCACCTAAGGGTAGTGGACAGCTCCCCACTTATATAATGTTCCTTCTGGGGGTCTCAGTGTGTGTGTGTGTGTGTGTGTGTGTGTGTGTGTGTGTGAGAGAGAAATGTCTTGAGGGCCACTGTTGATAAACACTGACCTTTTCAAGACCAGTTGTTCTAATGCAGGCCACAGTCTGCCTGTAGGACACTCAGAAATCAGACAATACCCCTGAAGGGTGGTGAATATTTTGACAACAGCCAACTTCAAACAGACAAACAAACAAAAGATATTTCATTACACTGTGTTTATTTTTTATGTTTTTCATAGCAGCTAAGAAGCTCATAAACCAATGACTGGATGGATGACTGGATGGATGGACATAGTTCGGTTTAAAATGGTTCCAGACACAGGGAGACATTTTGCGTTGTATTTTGACACCAGTTCTGCGGTGTGTGGCGAACCAGTAGTTGAGCTCCAATCCAGTAATTCAGCCCTGAGTGTGAATCTGTGTGTGTGTAACTCCATATCCAGATGATGCTGTACATTGATACCATGGCAACAAAGGAAACACAATAACTTATCTGGCTGCAGACAACCCCCAACACACACACATTCAGAGAGGATTCCAGGGCATCCACCTCTCTATAAAACCTTTTAATAACAGCAGCATTTTTAAAGTTCACACATCACTTCACTGCAACCACAGTCTGGGTGAAGCAACAGCCCTCAGTCCATCCATCAGTGGGGGCAAATTGATGTTTTACCCCCACATTCTGACGGTGGTTTACAGACAGACCAAACCTGGCGTGTGTGTGTTTGAAGGCTCGGTACGTGGCTGTAATACCACCGTCCACCAGGGAGCAACTGAAAACCACCAGTGCCGCACAATGAAAGCCCAAAGTCACGCTGCTGCTGATAAGGCTGTGGAACCGGTCATTCAACCGACCCACTACCAACGACCCTGAAGCTGCTGCAGCGACAACACACACACGGAGGAGCCTCCATGTCCTACCTGTCTCCAGGTGCAGGGAGATCCGTGCCTCAGTGATGTAAGGCGTGTCGCTTTTAGACCGGACCCTCCGGATGGGTCTGCGGTCCAACTCCTCCTCCTCTGGGGCCGCCGCCATGTTCGGTCAGCCGGCCGGGGCAGCAGCGGCAGCAAGGGCAGCGTCCACAGACGACCGGCGACCGACCAACTGAATGACTGACCGGTGAGGACTGAGAGAGAGTCGGCGCCGCAGCAGCAGCCGCTCCTTCACCCTCCCGGACAGACGGTGGAAGGAGGAGAGAGGAGGAGGGGAGCTGCGATTATGGAGGTGTGGTGATGGGGGCGCTGTTGTGAGAGTGATGGAGGTTGACTCCCATGAACCAATGTCTGATGGCCAACGTTGAGTAAAAACGATTTCCTTCTGGTCTAGTTACACAAACTAGTCTGTGCCGTCCCCAATAAACACACAATGACCAGTTAACATTATGATGACTGGAGTTTAGACCAAACATTACCTTCCATTTCTGAGCTGATTTAATTGATAACATTTAAAATTTAATTTTATTCAGGCATTTTAAGGCCACAAAGCACGATGGGAGGAAATATAGACAGTAAAAATCGCATATATTATAATATTTGTCAACTAATCTGTGATCGGTCGCATTATAAGTTATTTCTGACTGAATCCTGAAAAATTCCTGGTCCTTAAAAACATAGGTTGAAGTGGCAGCACTATGGACTGAGTTGAATAAAAATTCATGTATTTATATAATTGTTATTAAAATAAAGTAAAATGTGTTACAAATAAATCTCGTGATTGATTTGTTCACTTGCAACCAAGATTCTGAACTATGATCCAACAACGCCCTCTGCTGCTCACTATATATTATTTTATGACCTTCCTCTTAGTTCTGATTGGTTCACGTGGTGAGAAACCGATCCACGAATGAGAAAACAGCAAACCCAAGATTGAACTTCCGGGTCTATGCACAGCTGGTTGTGGCGTTGCCTTTGGTTAAACAGGTCTGAATAGAAAAGAAATCGCACGTCTGTTCACCGTGGATTAATCTTAACCACTGACACGAAGGATTCACTTAACACTGCGCTGTGACGCTCACTGCCTATTCGGGTACTGTTAAATTAGCATGTTAGCTCCGTGAAAGTTTACAAGTTTCGTGTGCCTGCAAAGACAGCAGCGAGTATATGTTTCTTTAAATGTGCACATTAGAACAAATACTGAGGGGTGTACTGCACTTTTTTTGCATATCACAATAATAATTACCATGCACTTTTGTAGAGTAGCGCTTTGCTAATGATTATGACCTCCAGAATAAATAGAGCCCACTGTGACCTGTAAGAAATCTGCCTGTTTCCTGATGACGACATGTGATGTCAATCAGTTTGTTATGACAGCAAACTTACAAACAAATAAAATACTGGAAATGTTGTTTGTTTTTTGCTCCATATTTATACAAAAGCTACTGTTTAAAATTAAATATTATACTGTTATACTAATGAATTTTTATGACGTCTCTTAATGTTATGCTACGTTAACCCTGAGGTTAAGACACGCAGAAGTGTGTTGTTACTTTTTTACCAGTTCATTCCATGTTGGGATGTTTACATATTTTGTCTATCACTGGATCGGACAAACTGAATGTTTACATGAAGTAGAAAACAAGAAACCATACATATGAAGACACTGTTTTTAGCGTGACTAAACCATAACGTTCTTCTTCGCCCAGGCACAGAACCTAAATGCATCAGCTCACCTGCAGAGCCATAAGAAGCTCCCACCTGTTTCCCCAGCTGAAGAGGTCCTGGCCCAGCCCTGACATGGCCAGACCCAGCTCAGGTACAGTTGCATGAAAACCTACAGGCAGTAAGCATAAAAAAGAAAAAAGAAAATCAGAATAAATATGAGTGTGTATTTTCTGAACTGTAGACCTGGCTGCATTCAGGGAGATTTTCTCCAAAGCTAAGAACGTCGCCATCCTAACTGGAGCAGGGGTGAGTGCCGAGAGTGGAGTCCCCACATTCAGAGGAGCAGGAGGATTCTGGAGGAAATGGCAAGCACAGGTAGGTGTGTACCTGAGTCCTTAAAAAAACAAAACAGAAAAAAGCCTGATAGCTTTCATAAATGTTTCAAAGTCATTGTCAATGCCCAGAAATGAAATTCAACGTTGAGTAAAAACGATTTCCTTCTGGTCTAGTTACACAAACTAGTCTGTGCCGTCCCCAATAAACACACAATGACCAGTTAACATTATGATGACTGGAGTTTAGACCAAACATTACCTTCCATTTCTGAGCTGATTTAATTGATAACATTTAAAATTTAATTTTATTCAGGCATTTTAAGGCCACAAAGCACGATGGGAGGAAATATAGACAGTAAAAATCGCATATATTATGATATTTGTCAACTAATCTGTGATCGGTCGCATTGTAAGTTATTTCTGACTGAATCCTGAAAAATTCCTGGTCCTTAAAAACATAGGTTGAAGTGGCAGCACTATGGACTGAGTTGAATAAAAATTCATGTATTTATATAATTGTTATTAAAATAAAGTAAAATGTGTTACAAATAAATCTCGTGATTGATTTGTTCACTTGCAACCAAGATTCTGAACTATGATCCAACAACGCCCTCTGCTGCTCACTATATATTATTTTATGACCTTCCTCTTAGTTCTGATTGGTTCACGTGGTGAGAAACCGATCCACGAATGAGAAAACAGCAAACCCAAGATTGAACTTCCGGGTCTATGCACAGCTGGTTGTGGCGTTGCCTTTGGTTAAACAGGTCTGAATAGAAAAGAAATCGCACGTCTGTTCACCGTGGATTAATCTTAACCACTGACACGAAGGATTCACTTAACACTGCGCTGTGACGCTCACTGCCTATTCGGGTACTGTTAAATTAGCATGTTAGCTCCGTGAAAGTTTACAAGTTTCGTGTGCCTGCAAAGACAGCAGCGAGTATATGTTTCTTTAAATGTGCACATTAGAACAAATACTGAGGGGTGTACTGCACTTTTTTTGCATATCACAATAATAATTACCATGCACTTTTGTAGAGTAGCGCTTTGCTAATGATTATGACCTCCAGAATAAATAGAGCCCACTGTGACCTGTAAGAAATCTGCCTGTTTCCTGATGACGACATGTGATGTCAATCAGTTTGTTATGACAGCAAACTTACAAACAAATAAAATACTGGAAATGTTGTTTGTTTTTTGCTCCATATTTATACAAAAGCTACTGTTTAAAATTAAATATTATACTGTTATACTAATGAATTTTTATGACGTCTCTTAATGTTATGCTACGTTAACCCTGAGGTTAAGACACGCAGAAGTGTGTTGTTACTTTTTTACCAGTTCATTCCATGTTGGGATGTTTACATATTTTGTCTATCACTGGATCGGACAAACTGAATGTTTACATGAAGTAGAAAACAAGAAACCATACATATGAAGACACTGTTTTTAGCGTGACTAAACCATAACGTTCTTCTTCGCCCAGGCACAGAACCTAAATGCATCAGCTCACCTGCAGAGCCATAAGAAGCTCCCACCTGTTTCCCCAGCTGAAGAGGTCCTGGCCCAGCCCTGACATGGCCAGACCCAGCTCAGGTACAGTTGCATGAAAACCTACAGGCAGTAAGCATAAAAAAGAAAAAAGAAAATCAGAATAAATATGAGTGTGTATTTTCTGAACTGTAGACCTGGCTGCATTCAGGGAGATTTTCTCCAAAGCTAAGAACGTCGCCATCCTAACTGGAGCAGGGGTGAGTGCCGAGAGTGGAGTCCCCACATTCAGAGGAGCAGGAGGATTCTGGAGGAAATGGCAAGCACAGGTAGGTGTGTACCTGAGTCCTTAAAAAAACAAAACAGAAAAAAGCCTGATAGCTTTCATAAATGTTTCAAAGTCATTGTCAATGCCCAGAAATGAAATTGCAAAATGAAAATGTAAAAACAAACCAATTAATTCTCCTTCATTGCTGTAGACAGTATCAGGTGGAGATCAGTTCAGCAGAGTTGAGCTGGTTTTCATTTCCTGCTCAGTGTGTGTGGATTACCGTGGTTATTTCAGGAACTGGCCACTCCGGAGGCCTTTTCCCGGAATCCCTCTCGCGTGTGGGAGTTTTATCACTACCGGCGTGAAGTCATGCTGACAAAAAATCCCAACCCCGCTCACCTTGCAATAGCAGAGTGTGAGGAGAGACTCCGCCAGCAGGGGCGTGAGGTTACAGTCGTCACTCAGAACATCGACGAGCTGCATCGACGAGCCGGATCCAAGAACATTCTGGAAATCCATGGTAAATGGTCAGCAGTGAGAGTGGGACGATTTGTTGTTTGGTGGATTTGGGGACATCTGTAATGTATTTGTTTCTAACTTTAATTCTGCTCCAGTATTTTTATAGACTTTTAACCTAATACTTTTGAACCTTGAGCAGAGAAATGAACTCTTACGAATAAAGAACAGAGTTGTGTTAAAACAAATGGAATCACCAGGTGCAGTTCACATCCCGTTTCATTTGGTTTTGTCGGTGAATCTGCAGTCGTCTTTACCTCTCACTGCATGTTTTTTCTAACTAATAATCATAGAAAGAGCAATCACCAAGTGTTAAAATATCAATTATTTAAGGGGAAGAAAAAATACAACCTTTTTATCCTTTCTCTTCTTAGGGAGCCTGTTCAAAACCCGATGTATGACCTGTGGACATGAAGCAGCCAATTACAACAGTCCCATCTGTGCTGCCCTGGCGGGTAAAGGGTAAGAATGTACCCAACACACACACACACACACACAGACACACACACACACACACACACAGACACACACACACACACACACAGACACACACACACACACACACATATATATATATATAAATATATATATAAATATATATATAAATATATATATAAATATATATATAAATATATATATAAATATATATATAAATATATATATAAATATATATATAAATATATATATAAATATATATATAAATATATATATAAATATATATATAAATATATATATAAATATATATATAAATATATATATAAATATATATATAAATATATATATAAATATATATATAAATATATATATAAATATATATATAAATATATATATAAATATATATATAAATATATATATAAATATATATATAAATATATATATAAATATATATATAAATATATATATAAATATATATATAAATATATATATAAATATATATATAAATATATATATAAATATATATATAAATATATATATAAATATATATATAAATATATATATAAATATATATATAAATATATATATAAATATATATATAAATATATATATAAATATATATATATATATGTATGTATATATACATATACATTATGTGTTTGTGTTCTTTAGGTGTATGTCATTTTGTCCTGTTGACCTTTGACCTCTGCGTCCTCCTCCTCAGTGCTCCAGATCCAGACACACATGACGCCCAGATCCCTGTTGAGCAGCTGCCTCGGTAGATATCACTCTCAATGCGCTTATTTATTAACAATGACAGTGTCTCCATCTCTTCCTCCCCTAACTGTGTGTGTGTGTGTGTGTGTTCTGCAGGTGTGAGCAGGCAGGTTGTCACGGTCTCCTGAGACCAGCTGTGGTCTGGTTTGGAGAGACTCTGGACGCAGACGTCCTGACTCATGCAGAGCGAGTCCTGGACAGATGCGACCTCTGCCTGGTGGTGAGTCTGTTGACCCCTGGTACCACGTGTGTGTTTTTACCGCGTCATGAGTTGACGTCATGAGGTGTGTGTTAAAAACAGAGTACTGAAATTAAAAAAATACACAATAAATAAAAACAAATTGTAGGGTTTTTTTTATTCCCACTACATTATGATGTGATTCTAAAGAAAATAATAAATATCGCACCAAATACTCATATATTCATATTCATATATTTTTCACACTCTACAGGTTGGTACGTCTTCAGTTGTGTACCCGGCGGCCATGTTTGCTCCTCAGGTGGCGGCCAGAGGTGTCCCCGTGGCAGAGTTCAACATGGAGGACACACCGGCCACCATGAGCTTCAGGTGTGTATCACTGCCATGTGATTTGGTCACACGGCCTCAGGATCCTACAGTCTAAAGTCCTTCTGTGTTTGTGGGTCAGGTTCCACTTCCACGGTCCCTGTGGAACCACGTTACCCCCAGCACTGGTTCGGCACGACACTGAACCACTTTAGAACCTTGGTTAAAAAAAAGTGTGTGAACCTCTGGACGACGTCAGTGGGACGAGTACGATGAATGTTGGGTAAATTGGAAATATCCACGGAATGTGGAAGATGTGGAAGTGGACACGGGTGAAAACAAGATAATACAAGTCACGCATTGGATGAAATAATTTTTGATTATCATCAAGGACTTGTCACAGAGTAGAGAGGTTTTCATTTGGATTATTTACTGAAAAATACTAAAAAAGGTTTTATGCAAAACTATCTATCTATCTATCTCATGTATACACCTGCCTTAAACCTTTGCACAGCTCTGACGTCATGAGTCCATAAATCTCTCCAGGTTTAATTGCTTTTATTCATGAGGTTAATGAACAACTAACGAGGTGAATGGAATGGAATTAAAGAAACTGCCGATGTAATTCCTGTTGTTCCTGTTGGTCCTTTTGCCGTATGTATCTGTTGATGATTTACCAGTAGGGGGCAGTGTCTCACCTCTGCTACAGCTGCGTTTTTTCCCAGTTTGGTTTCGTTTTTTTTCTTGGACAATTTTAATTATCTAAACTCATAGACTGTGACGATTGTTTCCAAAAGCTACAAGGTTAAAAAGTTAAAGACTACAGGCTAACACGGGGAAATGAACTCGCAGCAGCTGTTCACTGTAATTACAACCACAACGACACACACGCCTTCAGACTGTAGTGAACAACAACGTCTGAAACTGAGGCCGACTTCATTTTCACCTGCAGAGACAGCAGGCACAACTGAAGACTGCGTTAGTTAGTTAACTCAGTGTAGTTACTGTGACATGGTTTAACATGGTTTAAAGTACTGTAGTAAAGATGAAACCAGCAACTCCTAGCACACTTCCAAGGTGTGGATCAATGCCTGTTCAGGCTATTGTCTTTACACCCTGTCAGAGTGCCTGTTGTACGGCTGTTGTTTGGCTGTTGTACAGCAGTATGACAGGTAAAGGGCCATGAGCCCATGCTTGTCACAGAGCTGGAACCCACCGCTCGGTAAAAGGTGATGTTCTGTTTTGGAA